>NC_064641.1:411392327-412592327 GCF_023864345.2 Schistocerca serialis cubense | reverse complement strand
TCACGCCCCTCGACTCTTATAACTGCCATCTGCTTTCTGCACAAATTGTAAATAGCCTTTCGCTCCTTGCATTTTACCCCTGCCACCTTTAGAATTTCAAAGAGAGTATTCCAGTCAACATTGTCAAAAGCTTTCTCTAAGTCTACAAATGCTAGAAATGTAGGTTTGCCTTTCCTTAATCTATTTTCCAAGATAAGTCGTAGGGTCAGTATTGCCTCACGTGTTCCAACATTTCTGCAGAATCCAAACTGATCTTCGCCGAGGTCGGCTTCTACCAGTTTTTCCATTCGTCTGTAAAGAATTCGCATTAGTATTTTGCAGCTGTGACTTATTAAACTGATAGTTTTGAGTACATGCTAGAAATATCCACAAATGTCAAGATTCTTTGTACTGGAACGTTCTGTAGTTGTATATATACTGTATGTGTTCTGGCCAGAGGCAGTTTGCTCCGCACTCTTGTATGTGCAACTGCTGAATAAACCTTCATTAAGTGAAGTTGGTGTTCGTCTTCATCTAATTACATCTTCTTCTATGTGACATTATTCTGGTGGAGATGCTGGGTATTGGAACTTGTGATAGCGCACATTATCGACGACACAGTGGCTCCAATCAGGCCATGACAGAGCCACCGTGTACATGGTGAGAAACCCGAGTTCAAGCCATATTCAACAGATCGCAATCTATCGGAGACAGAAGAAGAAGATGATGTTACGATGATAGCAACTGTGTGCCACCACATGGGACATCCTTCTGGGTTCTCTGGTGATGATGGCGAAGATCCAAACAAGTGGCTGAAGGTATATGAGCGTATAGCCAAATTTAACAAATGGGATGACATTGTGTGTTTAGCTAACATATTTTTCTAGTTGGAGGGCACTGCCAAGCAATTGTATGAGAACAACGAGGAGAAGTTCACAAACTGGGAAGGAAGTATTCCATGCGGAACTGTGCAAGTATTTCGACACACAATGACAGAAGAGCGAGGCTGAAGATAAATTAAAGTGCAGGGCACAGCGTCCAGAAGAAACTGCAGCATCTGACACTCAAGACGTCTTGGAGCTATGTAAACTAGTGGATTCTAGAATTGAAGAGGAAAATAAAGGTTGCACAACTCATGAAGGGTGTTGCTGAGGACATGTATCAAGCCCTACTTCTGAAGGAGGTTTCGACAGCAGATGACTTCATAAAATGGTGCCAGTATATTGAGACAATGAATCAAACAAGAATTACACGTGAGTAGTTTGAACAGCTTCCAAACGTCGTATCAATGTCTGTGATGGAGGAAGCAACTGATTTCACAAGTGTTCTTCATCAGATAGTGAGAGAGGAAGTTCAGAAAGCACTTGGATTGCCAAAAAACCGAGACACTTCAAGAGGTCATAAGGGAGGAAGTGGAACAGACATTGAACCCAATCTCTCGTCCTTCATAACCCTTTAAAACGGTGAAAAAGTCGAGATCCGGGTGGAGTTTTGTTCCTACAATGCCTCATGAGGAACCTGTTTGGGCACCAAGGAAGACTGACGTCTGGAGGATCCAGGATAACTAACCAGTATGTTTCCACTGTGGATGACTGGGACATGTGGTATGTTATTGTCGAGAAAGGTGGCAGATATTTGATGACGCCTGTGCCAGAAGACAGCAGACCGATCTTAGCCGAACCCACTCCGGGACGACGAAAATGAACAAGAAGATGTGGGTGCACGACGGCGTAGGTCACCATCGCAGCAAGCTAGCTGGAGAGCAACCTTCCCAACACATCGATCAAGGTCTCCATCACCATTTAGAAGCTCCAGCCAATCACCTAGCCGCTGCAACATGGAAAACTAAAGGGTGCGGCCTTCCTTGGAAGTGAGGCCGCCGAAGAGAACAATTCTCCTCCGTCGATCATTACAAAAATGATACGGAACTACGTCGATATCCTCATGGATGACCAACCAGCCCAAGCTCTTGTAGACTCTGGAGCATCATATTCAGTCATTTTGGAGAAGATCCATCGCCATTTGCAGAAAACTGTCTTCATCGACAACAGAACATCTCTGCTGAAGGTGGCTAATGGGAAATAAGTAAAATCTACAGGAAGATGTACCATTCGTGTGGGTATAAGTGGCCATACACAGACCTTTAAAATTCATCATCTTACAATAGTGTAGTCATGACATAATTCTCGGATGGACTTTTTGAAAGATTCTCAGGCAAAATGATTGCTCGAAGATTATGCTAGACGAGATGAAATACTGTGGACAGGAGAATGCGCATCTGAGTGTGTGGAGACTATGTGCGCTGTAGGAAGTGATCATTCCTGCAGTCAGGGCTAGAAAGGTAACCATCACGTGTCATGCCATGCACCAACCCATGGATCTTGTAGTGGAGTGTAAGAGAAGCATACCACTGAAGAACAACTTGGTCATCCCAGCCATTATTGTCTCGTTTAAGAATGGTTTCGGTTACTTGTGAAATAGTTAAATGTCGCTGAGACCCTCAGATCCTTCCAAGACACATTTGCGTAGCAAACACTGAGCTGTTAATTGAAGAACAGCTGAATGTCATAGGAACCTCCCAAGCCAAGTCTGTGGGCGAAATTAGCGCTACCACTGCGAGACAATATCTTCTAGCTCGACTATCACCAGATCTCACTAAGGAACAACAGAAGAAGCTACTTGCCATTCTCCAAGAGTTCTCTGAATGCTTCAATCCACAGGTGAAGAGCAAATTAGACAAATCGACAGTGAAGCATTGGATTAGCACTGGAGACCAAGCCAATAAGCCAGACAGCATACCGTGTGTCAGCGACAGAACGTTGAATAATTCGCGACGAGGTAGAGAAAATAATGAAGAATGACATCATTCAGCCTTAACAGAGCCCATGGTCATCACCAGTGGTTCTCGTCAGGAAGAAGGATGGCATTTGGCACTTTTGTGTTGATTACAGGAAGCTTAATATGATAACTAGATAGGACGTTTACCCACTTCCATGAATTGATGGTACACTAGATTGTCTGAAGGGGGCTAAGTTTTTCTCAACCATGGACATTGTACTTGGGGTACTGGCAAATCGAAGTAGATGAGGCTGATCATGAGAAAACTGCATTCATCATCCCTGAGGGCTTGTATCAGTTTAAGGTAATGCCGTTTGGTTTGTATAATGCACCAGCAACTTTCCAATAGATGATGGATAATCTTCTAAGTCACCTGAAGTGGACGATGTGTCTGTGTTATTTAGATGACAGTATAGTGTTCTCAGAGACTTTTGATGAACATATGAAAAGACTGAGGGCTGTTCTTAAGTGTCTCCAACAAGACAGACTGAAACTTAATCCAAGAAAGTGTCTCTTTGGAGCAAAAAAAATCAAAATACTTGGACACCTTGTGTCAGATGAAGGTGTGCGGCCAAACCCAGAAAAGGTGAGATCTATAATGGAATTTCCTATTCCTAAAAGTATTAGAGATGTGAGAAGCTTCCTCGTATTATGTTCTTATTACCGTCATTTTATCTAAGACTTTTGTATCAAAGCCAGGCCACTCCAAGAGTTGTTAAAAGATGATGCTAAATTTATCTGGGGTGGTGCTCAACAAGATTCTTTTGATGTGCTGTGAAAAGCTCTGACAACTGACCATATATTTGGTCTGTACTATGAGAGAGCACCTACAGAACTACACACAGATGCCAGCGGGTATGGGATTGGTGCTGTTCTGGTGCAGATTTCGGATGGAAAAGAGGAGGTTATAGCCTATGCTACTAGGACACTTACAGAAGCTGAGAGAAATGACTCAACTACAGAAAGAGAATGTCTTGCTGTGATCTGGGCCATGTGCAAATTTCGACAGTATCTCTATGTAAGGCCATTCACAGTTGTTACAGACCATCATTCACTTTGTTGGTTGACAAGTCTTAAGGATCCAACTGGATGACTCGCCAGGTGGGGACTACGTTTTCAGGAGTATGAGATTACCATAGTGTACAAAAGTGGAAGAAAACACCAAGATGCCGACTGTCTCTCCAGAAACCCTGTGCAAAACCATCAAGACTTTGATGAATAGTGTCTGCCTCGCTGCACTCCAGGATCTCTCTGCTGAGCAGAAGCAGCATGCCAAGATATGTCAAATTATGCTTGCCTTCAATCGGTCAGAGGATGTGAAAGGACAATTTAAGGTAGTTAATGGATAACTTTACAAGAAAAACTTTGATCCATTTGGAAAGAGGTGGCTACCAGTGATTCCTAAACACATGTGTTTAGATGTTCTACAGAAATTCCATGACACACCTGAGGCCAGATATCTAGGATTTCTTAAGACATATGATAGAATCTGTAAGAGATTTTTCTGGCCATGTTTATTTAGGAGTGTCACACTGTTGAGAGTGCCAGAGGTAAAGGCAGTTCCTCAAAAACCACCTGGCCAACTCATACCAATTCCACCAGCCAAAACGCCTTTCCAGCATGTTGGGATTGACCTCCTCGTATGATTTCCAATGTCTGCTAGTGGCAATAGATGGATCATTGTTTGCACTGATTATCTGACACGCTATGCTATTACAAAAGCCATGAAAACAGCCGAAGCATTCGAAGCAGCCAAATTCATCATGGAAGACATTGTATTAAAACACGGTGCCCCAAGATTGTTAATTACGGATCGAGGGAAAGTTTTTCAATCAAATCTTGTGACAGAGATGAACCGTCATTGCAACATTACTCATCACATGATGACTGCTTACCATCCACAAACCAATGGTCTTACTGAACGCCTTAATAAGACCTTGGCTGACGTGCTATCAGTGTTCGTCAGTGTTGAGCAGAGCAACTTGGATGAGGTGATGCCTTTTGTGATGTTTGCATACAACACCGCCAAACAAGACACCACAGGATTCATGCCATTTTTCCTGGTGCATGGGCATGATGTGACTATGACGATGGACACTGTGTTTATGTTACATCCTGATGATGTGGACAATGACTACATCGGCCAGCTGTTAACCAAAGCTGAGGAAGCTCGGCACTTAGCTCTACTCCGCATGCTGCAGGCTCAAGCAAACGATCACCGAAGATATGACACGAGCCACCACCCTGTTGTCTATCGGCCTGGTGACGTGATCTGGATCTTCACTCCTGTTTGGAGCTTCTCTCTGAGAAGCTTGGACCTTACAAGGTTGTAAGACAGTTGTCTGATGTTACTTATGAAGTTGAATCTTTCGACCCCGACACAAGACGACGAAAGATCAGAGATATGGTCCACATCCTTTGAATGAAGCCCTATAAGGGTCCTGCAACCCAGGGTAAATTCAAAGATCCAGCAACAGGCAACAAGCGGAAAGGTGACAAAGAGTGTAGCAGCAAAAGGAGTTCTAAGAATATCACCACCATGGCGAGAATCAGTCATCAGAAGTCGGAATATGCAGGACCGATGACTCATTCCTGGACTAGGGGGACGTAACACTGAGACACTATTCCCTTAAGGAGGGGAGCAATGTCACAGAAAAAGATGAGTAGCTCCGTGGTGTAGTGGTTATGATACTAAACTGTTGCATGGAGGGTAGTGAGTTCAAAAATCACCTGGACTGTACAATTTTAATTATCCGATTTAAGCAAATTCTAGAAGTATCACAAATGTCAGGAATCATTGTACTGGAATGTTCTGTAGCTGTATATATACTGTATGCGTTCTGGCCGGAGGCAGATCACTCTGCACCCCTGTATGTGGAAGTTCTAGTATGATTAAAAAAATGAGGTTAAATATATTTGATTTTTTTTTTTCAATTTTAATCTGATAATTATATATGTATATATTGTGTTTCATACTAGAATGTCGTGTTCCCAGTTTGACACAGCTTTGCCACAGGAAACACGAAAGCGGTCGAAGACGTCCGTCTTCTGGTCGGCTCCTGATCGTTGTCAGAAGGAGGCTAGTTTTTGATTACACGAAGGCTTCTATTATTTGGAAAAGAACAACACGAATTTCTTTACGTAATCAGTATGAAGTTTATAATCACCTAAGGGACCTTTAACAATGAACAATAAAAAAAATTGCATTTGCAAATGAAATCATTAATAAATGGGGCAGCTATGAGTTGTATAGAAGACAATGAGCGGCCTTCTGTCTACGACCTGGATGCTGCAGTATTCTCTGTTGCAGTAAAGGCTGTTTGATATTTACAAAAATAATATGACATGGAGGTAAAAAAAATAAACGAAAAGAATAGAATAAGAAATCTGGTAAACACTAAATATATTCAAACAATTCTCACTAACAAATTAGTGCTTATTTATAAACAGTATAACTTACATAAGTTCTAATTGTATGGTGCGATCAGCTTTCAGCCTGCCCTGTGCTGTCTCCTTGGTTCACATTTTTGTCACAAATTACAGTCATTACTTTTCTCCTTCGAACGCGAAAGACAGTTCTTGCACCGTTCAACACCTTCATAACAATAACTTGCCGATTTACAGTTTTGAACATAAATTACTTGAATTTTATTAATTAATAATGTTGTCTGCACGCTGGCAAGACCACTCACTATTATAGCTTAAAGTCGACCTCCTTTACGTTTTCACATTACAAGCAGAAGTACATTAAAATCTGAAGATCTACAAAAGTTTTTTACTGTCATCTTTTATTTAGATCGAAGCGGAACGTCAGTTCAGCTTCTGTTAAAATGTTTCTTTGACTGCGCAATCGATGTATTAGTGTCCGCGCTAGATGCGCATCTTTACAGTTACGTAAATTATATAAAACAAATGTCTTTCAAAGAATATGTCTCATCTCATAAGTTGATCAGTTAATATACAGATGGGTGAATGCCTTTCCAAGGGTACTCACAGCTTTCATACTATGGAAATCCCAATAATATTACAAAGTGCTGAATAAACCTTCGTTAAATGAAGTTAGTGTTTGTTGTTCATCTAATTACACCTTCTTCTACATGGCAATATGAGCATTGTTAACTACCAGTGCTTGATGTTCATGCATCATCAATCAATTTCCTCTGCCACATTAGTAGTATAAAGGAGTCCATCTGTGTATGAAAATTAGCAGCAGCATTAGAAGTAATAATTATGCAAGATTCTAGTGTTATTAAACTGACGTACACCCATCTACATCTATATGACTAGCCTGCAATTTACACTTAAGTGCCTGGAAGAGGTTTCATCAAATGACCTTTAGAGTATTTTTCCATCATTCCAGTCCCAAAAAGTGCCCTGGAAAAATGAATACTTACATCTTTCCGTTCAAGCTCCGAGTTCTCTTATTTTATTATGCAGATAATTTTTCTCTGTGTATTCAACAAAATATTTTTGTATTCAAAGGAGAAAGTTGGTGACTGGAATTTCATGAAAAGATATCACCCCAATGAAAAACACCTTTGTTTTAATGATTTCCACCCCAACTTGTGTACCGTATCCTTGACACACTCTCTCCCATTTCACAATCTTACAAATTGAGCTGCCATTCTTTGAACGATTTCAGTATTGTCTGCTAGTGCTCTGGTAAGGATCCCATAGTGTGTAGCAGTACTCCATAAGAGGATGGACAGGTGTAATGTGTAGACAGTCTCTCTAGTAGATCTGTTTAATCTTCTAAGTGCTCTGCCAATAAAACACAGTCTTTCGTTCACCTTCCCAAAAATTTTCTTTGTGATCATTCCAATTTAAGTTGTTTGTAAGTTTTATCACAAGGTATTTAGTTGAACTGACAGCCTTAAGATTGTGTGATTAATTGTGTAACCGAAATGGAATAGCTTCCTTTTAGTAATCATGTTGGTGGTCTCACACATTCCTTTATTTAGAGTATTAGGCCTGTATATTAGTGTGTAAAATGTGTCTTCTTGTGTATTCAACAGAATTTTAAAATATATTTTTCACCTTCTCTGCAGCACCTTTATTTCTTCTCTTATTTATCTCCAAATATTTCTGTTGGTAAGAAAATGGTGAATTATATCTGATTATTGTTGACTGTACAATTTCACCTACAAGAGGACCTTACGGACTAGCTCTCTTCAATTTTCTTCATACTTATAGGTATTGAAGCCCAGTGCCAAGATATCAGTTTCTTGAAGTTATATGAGGAAAGTCTCAGAACAACTTGTAACAATCACTTTTGAAGATTAGAAGATTTTGAAATACTGTTAAGTAAAAAATGTTTCTATCATTTCAATGTGTCCAGAATGATCTGTCTTTCATGGACAAGTGCTCTACCTACTGAGCTACCCATGCATGACTCAAGATCTGTCCTCACGGCTTTACTTCCACCAGTTCCTGATCTCCTGCCTTTCATACTTCACAGAAGCTCTCCTGTGAATCTAGTTTTGAAGGTAGGAGATGAGGAACTTACAGAAGCAAATCAGTGAGGACATGTTGTGAATCATGCTTGGGTAGCTTAGTCGGTAGAGCACTTGCCCGCAAAAGGCAAAGGTCCCAAGTGTGAGTCTTGGTCCGGTATAAAGTTTTACTCTGCCAGGAAGTTTCATATCAGCACACACTCCACAGCAGAGTGAAAATTTCATTCTGGAAACACACTCAGGTTGTGGTTAAGCCATGTCTCTGCAATGCCCTTTCTTTAAGGAGTGCTTGTTCTGCAAGTTTCCAGGAAAGCTTCTGTGAAGGAAGGAGATGAGGTACAGGTGAAAGTAAAGTTGTGAGGACGGGTCATGAGTTGTGCTTGGTTAGGTCAGTCTGTAGAGCACTAGCCCATGAATGCAAAGGTCCAGAGTTCAAGTCTCAGTAGGGCACACAGTTTTAATCTGCCAAGAGGTTTCATATTAGTGTAGTTGCCAACAGCTGAGAGTGTAGTATGCAAGTCTTCTTAATCTCAAATCACCGGTTCAATCCTTGGTAGCATCAGATTTTTTTATATTTATTAATAAACTGATATGTTAATTACCAAACATAGAATCATATTGTTTTATTAAAGTTGTTGTTGTTGTGGTCTTCAGTCCTGAGACTGGTTTGATGCAGCTCTCCATGCTACTCTATCCTGTGCAAGCTTTTTCATCTCCCAGTACCTACTGCAACCTACATCCTTCTGAATCTGCTTAGTGTATTCATCTCTTGGTCTCCCTCTACGATTTTTACTCTCCACGCTGCCCTCCAATACTAAATTGGTGATCCCTTGATGCCTCAGAACATGTCCTACCAACCGATCCCTTCTTCTGGTCAAGTTGTGCCACAAACTTCTCTTCTCCCCAATCCTATTCAATACTTCCTCATTAGTTACGTGATCTACCCATCTAATCTTCAGCATTCTTCTGTAGCACCACATTTCGAAAGCTTCTATTCTCTTCTTGTCCAAACTATTTATTGTCCATGTTTCACTTCCATACATGGCTACACTCCATACGAATACTTTCAGAAATGACTTCCTGACACTTAAATCTATACTCGAAGTTAACAAATTTCTCTTCTTCAGAAACGCTTTCCTTGCCATTGCCAGCCTACATTTTATATCCTCTCTACTTCGACCATCATCAGTTATTTTGCTCCCCAAATAGCAAAACTCCTTTACTACTTTAAGTGCCTCATTTCCTAATCTAATTCCCTCAGCATCACCCGACTTAATTAGACTACATTCCATTATCCTTGTTTTGCTTTTGTTGATGTTCATCTTATATCCTCCTTTCAAGACACTGTCCATTCCATTCAACTGCTCTTCCAAGTCCTTTGCTGTCTCTGACAGAATTACAATGTCATCGGCGAACCTCAAAGTTTTTATTTCTTCTCCATGAATTTAATACCTACTCCGAATTTTTCTTTTGTTTCCTTTACTGCTTGCTCAATAAACAGATTGAACAACATCGGGGAGAGGCTACAACCCTGTCTTACTCCCCTCCCAACCACTGCTTCCCTTTCATGTCCCTCGACTCTTATAACTGCCATCTGGTTTCTGTACAAATTGTAAATAGCCTTTCGCTCCCTGTATTTTACCCCTGCCACCTTTAGAATTTGAAAGAGAGTATTCCAGTCAACATTGTCAAAAGCTTTCTCTAAGTCTACAAATGCTAGAAACGTGGGTTTGCCTTTCCTTAATCTTTCTTCTAAGATAAGTCGTAAGGTCAGTATTGCCTCACGTGTTCCAGTGTTTCTACGGAATCCAAACTGATCTTCCCCGAGGTTGGCCTCTACCAGTTTTTCCATTCGTCTGTAAAGAATTCGTGTTAGTATTTTGCAGCTGTGACTTATTAAGCTGATAGTTCGGTAATTTTCACATCTGTCAACACCTGCTTTCTTTGGGATTGGAATTATTATATTCTTCTTGAAGTCTGAGGGTATTTCGC
The DNA here is from genome assembly GCF_023864345.2 of Schistocerca serialis cubense. Taxonomy (NCBI): domain Eukaryota; kingdom Metazoa; phylum Arthropoda; class Insecta; order Orthoptera; family Acrididae; genus Schistocerca; species Schistocerca serialis. The sequence goes on along the minus strand of NC_064641.1, from coordinate 412,582,065 downwards.
CTGTTTCATACATCTTGCTCATCAGATGGTAGAGTTTTGTCAGGACTGGCTCTCCCACGGCCGTCAGTAGTTCCAATGGAATATTGTCTACTCCGGGGGCCTTGTTTCGACTCAGGTCTTCCAGTGCTCTGTCAAACTCTTCACGCAGTATCATATCTCCCATTTCATCTTCATCTACATCCTCTTCCATTTCCATAATATTGTCCTCAAGTACATCGCCCTTGTATAGACCCTCTATATACTCCTTCCACCTTTCTGCTTTCCCTTCTTTGCTTAGAACTGGGTTTCCATCTGAGTTCTTGATGTTCATACAAGTCGTTCTCTTATCTCCAAAGGTCTCTTTAATTTTCCTGTAGGCGGTATCTATCTTACCCCTAGTGAGATAGGCCTCCACATCCTTACATTTGTCCTCTAGCCATCCCTGCTTAGCCATTTTGCACTTCCTGTCGATCTCATTTTTGAGACATTTGTATTCCTTTTTGCCTGTTTCACTTACTGCATTTTTATATTTTCTCCTTTCATCTATTAAATTCAATATTTCTTCTGTTACCCAAGGATTTCTACTAGCCCTCATCTTTTTACCTACTTGATCCTCTGCTGCCTTCACTACTTCATCCCTCAAAGCTACCCATTCTTCTTCTACTGTATTTACTTCCCCCATTCCTGTCAATTGCTCCCTTATGCTCTCCCTGAATCTCTGTACAACCTCCGGTTCTTTTAGTTTATCCAGGTCCCATCTCCTTAAATTCCCACCATTTTGCAGTTTCTTCAGTTTTAATCTACAGGTCATAACCAATAGATTGTGGTCAGAGTCCACATCTGCCCCTGGAAATGTCTTACAATTTAAAACCTGGTTCCTAAATCTCTGTCTTACCATTATATAATCTATCTGATACCTTTTAGTATCTCCAGGGTTCTTCCATGTATACAACCTTCTTTCATGATTCTTAAACCAAGTGTTAGTTATGATTATGTTGTGCTCTGTGCAAAATTCTACCAGGCGGCTTCCTCTTTCATTTCTGTCCCCCAATCCATATTCACCTACTATGTTTCCTACTCTCCCTTTTCCTACACTCGAATTCCAGTCACCCATGACTATTAAATTTTCGTCTCCCTTCACAATCTGAATAATTTCTTTTATTTCATCATACATTTCTTCAATTTCTTCGTCATCTGCAGAGCTAGTTGGCATATAAACTTGTACTACTGTAGTAGGTGTGGGCTTCGTATCTATCTTGGCCACAATAATGCGTTCACTATGCTGTTTGTAGTAGCTTACCCGCATTCCTATTTTCCTATTCATTATTAAACCTACTCCTGCATTACCCGTATTTGATTTTGTGTTTATAACCCTGTAGTCACCTGACCAGAAGTCTTGTTCCTCCTGCCACCGAACTTCACTAATTCCCACTATATCTAACTTCAACCTATCCATTTCCCTTTTTAAATTTTCTAACCTACCTGCCCGATTAAGGGATCTGACATTCCACGCTCCGATCCGTAGAACGCCAGTTTTCTTTCTCCTGATAACGACATCCTCTTGAGTAGTCCCCGCCCGGAGATCCGAATGGGGGACTATTTTACCTCCGGAATATTTTACCCAAGAGGACGCCATCATCATGTAATCATACAGTAGAGCTGCATGCCCTCGGGAAAAATTACGGCTGTAGTTTCCCCTTGCTTTCAGCCGTTCGCAGTACCAGCACAGCAAGGCCGTTTTGGTTATTGTTACAAGGCCAGATCAGTCAATCATCCAGACTGTTGCCCTTGCAACTACTGAAAAGGCTGCTGCCCCTTAAAGTAACAGCTTTTATTTTTAACAATATTATGAAAAGGAGAGATTGCTACTCAGTGTAAAGATGACACACTGAGTTGCAGACAGGCAAGACGAAGAGACTGTTACACATTTGAGCTTTCAGCCGAAGCCTTATTCACAAGGGAAAACACACACATACAGATTCACAGAAGTGAGCAGACCTCATGCACACATGACCACTGTCTCCAGCTGCAAAGGCTAGAATGCAACTGTGTTGCATGAAACAGAAGCAACAATCTGGAGTGCAGGAGGGAAGGGGAAAGATACCACGGTGTCTGGCAGAGTGTGCAGGGAGTAGAAGGTGGCAGGACAAAGCTGCCAGATGCAGCTTTGGGAAACTATGCGGGGGGCAGAAGGGGAAGTGGAAAGAGGGGGGGAAAACATAAGGGAAAAAGTTCGGTGGGTGGATTGGCAGAGAGCAGCACACACTGAAGTTTAGGAAACTTGAATTTGGCAGAGGTGATAGGACAGAAGGTGTGGAAACTGTTGGGTGGAAGATCTAGAGCAGTATGTTGAAGCCATGATGATTTGGGAGCAGAGAATGTGTTGTGAGGATAATTCCGATCTGTGCAGTTCACAAAAGCTGGTGTTGGAGGGGAGGATCCAGATGGTCCCAGGTTGTGAAGCAACCATTGAAATCTAGCATTTTATGTTCAGCTGCCTGTTGTGCCACAGGGTGATACACTTTGCTCTTGGCTACAGTTTGGCAGTGGCCATTTACCCTGGTGGACAGCCGGCTGATAGTCATACCAATATAAAAAGCTGTGCAACGATTGCATCAGAGCTGGTACGTGACATAGCTGCTTCCACAGATGGCCTGGCCTGTGATGAGATAGGATAAGCCTGTGACAGAACTAGAATGGGAAGTGCTGGTTGGGTGGACTGGGCAGGTCATGCACCTGTGTCTTCCACAGGGGTATGATCCTTATGGCATATCATTTCAGGGCATAATGATGAAGGATTTGGTTCAGTTGTTCCAGTCTGGAGTGCTGCTGGTTGATGAGAGGGGCTCCTCTGTAGCTGGTTCTTGGGGGCAGTGGTTTATGTGGGGATATGGCACTAACCAACAATGCCTACATTTTGACATCTGCCATCCTTCAACACCAAAAGATCCCTCCCATACAGCCTGGCTACCCTAGGACGATGTCTCTGCAGTAACAAGAATCCCTTGCTCAGTATACTGAAGGTCTCACAAAGGCCTTCACAGACAGGCACTATCCCCCAGACCTACTCTGCAAACAAATTTCCTACACTGTATCCCCCTCCCCTCTCTCCCTCCCTCCACCAATATTCCCACCACCCCCAAGACCAGCTACACAGGAGCACCCTCTCATCACCAAGTACCACCTCGAAGTGGAACAACTGAACCACCTCCATCAGGACTTCGATTATCTATCATTATCGTATCCCTCTGGAAGACACAGGTGCGAGACCTGCCAAATCCACCCAACCAGCACTTCCCATTCCAGTCCTATCACAGGCTCATCCTACGCCATCAGAGACCGAGCCACATGTGAAAGTAGCAAAGCCATATACCCGCTATGCTGCAATCATTGTACAGTTTTTTGTATTGGTATGACTACCTTCTAGTTGTCCACCAAGAAGAATGGCCACTGCCAAACGTTGGCCAAGAAAAACATGCGGCTGATTTCAATGGCCGCTTCACTACTCAGATTATTTGGATCTTCCCCTCCACCTCCAGCTTTTCTAAATTGCACATATGAAAGTTATCCTTACGACAATTTCTCCGCTCTCAAAATCATCCCAGCCTCAACCTACAATAACTTAATGCTCCCACATCCTCCACCCAACAGTTTCTACCCACTCACTCCTATCACCTCCTCTCAATTCATATCCGCTCACCTTCATTGTGCACTGATCTCTGCCAGTGCACTCGCTGGTCTTTTTTCCTTCTCTGCTCCTCTCCTTCTTCACCCCCTCCCTCTCTCTCCCATCATCTGATGCTTCGCCTGGCAGCCTTGTCCTGCCACCATCTACTCCCTGCTCACACTGCCACGCAATGCTGACTTCTTACCTTTCACCTGTGCGCTGTAATCCTTCCCCCTTCCTTGCCCCACTCCGGATTGTTGCTTCTGTTTGACGCACAACAATTGCATTCTGGCCAAAGCAGCCAGAGATAGCTATCATGAGCACGTGAGGTGTGCTTTCTTATGTGAATGTTTGTATGTTTTCCTTTAGAAGACTTCAGTTGAAAGCTCAGTGCATAACAGTCCTTCCATCGTGCCTGTCTGCAACTCAACATCTTTATAGTGAGTAGCAGCCTTTCCTTTTGATAATATTGTTTGTTTACCAACATGGACCTTCCATTTTTTAATATTTTTATTGTTAATTACACCAAAAATCCAAAGAAACAGATACGCCCATCGAATATCGTGCAAGGCCCCCGCTAGCACGCAGAAGCGCTGCAACACAATGTGACATGGACTTGACTAACATATGAAGTAGTGCTGGAGGGAATTGACACCATGAATCCTGAAGGGTTGTCCATAAATCCATAAGAGTATGAGGGGTTGGAGATCTCTTCTGAACAGCATATTGCAAGGCATCCCAGACATGCTCAATAATGTTCATATCTGGGGAGTTTGGTGGCCAGCAGAAGTGTTTAGACGCAGAAGAGTGTCCCTGAAGCCACTTTGTAGCAATTCTGGATGTGTGGGTGTCACTTTGTTCTGCTGGAATTGCCCAAGTCCATTGGAATGCACAATGGACATGAATGAGTGCAGGAGATCACACAGGATTCTTATGTATGTGTCACCTGTCAGAGGTGTATCTAGACATATCAAGGTTCCCATATCACTCCAACTGCACACACCCCACACCCTTACAAAGCCTCCATCAGCTTGAACAGTTCCCTGCTGACATGCAATACACATCCGTTTGCTTGATATAATTTGAAACGAGACTCATCTGACCAGGCAACATGTTTCCAGTCATCAACAGTCCAATGTCGGTGTTGATGAGCCCAGGCAAAACATAAAGTTTTGTGTCATGCAGTCATCAGGGGTACATGAGTGGGCCTTCAGCTCTGAAAGCCCATATTGATGATGTTTTGTTGAATGGTTAGCATGCTGACACTTGTTGATGGCCCGGCATTGAAATCCGCAGCTATTTGCGGAATGGTTGCACTTCTGTCACATTGAACGATTCTCTTCAGTCATCGTTGGTCCCAGTCTTGAAGGATCTTTTTCTGGGTGCAGCGATGTCAGAGATTTGATGTTTTACCAGATTTCTGATATTCATGCTACACTCATGAAATGGACGTAAGGGAAAATACCCACTTCATCACTACCTCGGAGATGCTGTGTCCCATCACTCGTGTGCCGACTATAACACCACATTCAAACTCACTTAAATCTTGATAACCTGCCACTGTAGCAGCAGTAATCAATTTAACAACTGCACCAGACTCTTGTCGTCTTACATAAGCATTGCTGCAGTGCCGTATTCTGCCTGTTTACATATCTCTGTATTTGAATACGCATGCCTATACCAATTTCTTTGGCACTTCAGTGTACTAATCACTTGAAAATGTGAGTTCACATAAATTAGCATTTGGCACAAAAAAATGAAACACTAAATAAAATCCTTTTATATTTTTAGAGATTGAAGAGTATCATAATGTGTAATATTATTATACATATAATTTATAATTATAATATTTTCATCTTATAATAAGGCATTTCACATTTTAGTATATGACCAGTAATTAAAAATAAAATTCTGTTATTTTTATTAAAATATATGATTCAGTATTAATTATTTTTTCCATTTCATAACATAGAATTTAAATAAAAGTAAAAACAAAACATTGCTACTAATGAGTTGAATCAGCAACTTCATGATTACAGGACTTCTGTAAGGCCTGGTGGGATAGTGCCAAAGCATGCACCTGAAAACCAAGAGGTTGCTGGATTGAATCCTGATCGAACCATTGAAATATTTCTGTCTAACTTGTACAAGGCTTGTGATCTTTGCAATCAGCTGGCTCCAACTATGTTATGGGGGGGGCCGCTGCATTGCAGAGTTTTTGGTATGTGGAGGTGGTGGTGGTTGTGCCAGTGCTGGCTAGGGAAGCTTAACTCCAATGTAAAACATCTTTTTTTTTTTCAGTTTTGTTTCATAGTGGTCAAATTGTTGTGGTGGTGCCACAGACATGCCCCCTGCAGGTGCATGGTCTGCAATAAGTGAAATTGTTAGTGGTGCGAATATGTGCTTAGATTCTCTTAGAGGTACACACCGACCAGAGGAGAAGCTTGCCTGGTTTTGTGGTTGGCGGTAGTACCATCCTTGTTACAAACCACTGCCCTCGAAGGCAGAAGTTTGGCTGGTACTGTGGAGCTTGGAGATGTCTTGTCCATTGTGCTGTTCAAAGTCCATGGTCGCAGTCTTAATCCTGTGAGCTGTCTAGTGTAGATGACTGCCCAAACCAGCATCGTCTGCTCATGGTCCATAGTGCAGCAGAGACTAGCTTGGCTGGCATTGTGTGGCAGCAGGAAATTTTACAAAATATCTGCTGTATTTACAAGATCCTGAAAACTAGTTTTGCTATCAACCAGAAATCGATGTGGAGAACATGCTATAATTTCCAGTGTGCAAAGCGTTATTACTCTTCGTACTCACTGAAAAAAAATATTTCTACTTATTATTTACTCAGAGGACACAGGGACTATGACTATAAAAAAGTAGTTTTGAGTTGTAACAGATTAATATATTCAGTAAAAGTTCACACTCATAAACATAATAATATTCCTTATAATAATGATATGATAATAATAATAAACAGACTCATACAAGATGATACCATAAATTCCTGAAGTGGTAATTTTGCAACATGAAGTCACCCGAGCAATTAATTCTACGCGCAATTGGAAAGTCCCTGGAAATGATAAAATAGCAAATTTCTGGCTAAAGAAGTTCACCTCAACACATACACATCTAACTAAATATTTAACAGTTACATTGCAGACCCATACACATTCCCTGATACACCTACACAAGGAATAACTTATCTGAAACCTAAAGATCAAGCAGACACAGCAAACCCAGCAAAATATCGCCCCATAACATGCCTACCACCAATATACAAATTATTAACTTCAGTCATTACACAGAAATTAATGACACATACAACACAGAACAAAATTATAAATGAAGAACAAAAAGGCTGCTGCAAAGGAGCACGAGGATGTAAAGAGCAACTGATAATAGATACAGAGGTGAAATATCAAGCTAAAACTAAACAAAGGTCGCTGCACTACGCATACATTGATTACCAAAAAGCTTTTGATAGTGTACCCCACTCATGGTTACTACAGATATTGGAAATATACAAAGTAGATCCTAAATTAATACAGTTCCTAAACATAGTAATGAAAAATTGGAAAACCACACTTAATATCCAAACAAATTCAAATAATATCACATCACAGCCAATACAGATTAAGCGTGGAATATACCAAGGAGACTCATTAAGTCCTTTCTGGTTCTGCCTTGCTCTGAACCCACTACCCAACATGCTAAATAATACAAATTATGGATATAATATTACTGGAACATACCCACACAAAATAACACATTTTCTATACATGGATGATCTAACACTACTGGCAGCAACAAATCAACAACTCAACCGATTACTAAAGATAACAGAAGTATTCAGCAATGATGTAAATATGGCTTGTGGAACAGACAAATGTAAGAAAATTAGCATAGTCTAGGGAAAACACACTAAACATGAAGATTACATATTGGATAACCAAGCGACTGCATAGAAGCGATGGGAAAAACAGATGCCTATAAATATCTAGGATACAGACAAAAAATAGGAATAGATAATACAAATATTAAAGAAGAACTAAAAGAAAAATATAGACAAAGACTAACAAAAATACTGAAAACAGGATTGACAGCAAGAAACAAGACAAAAGCTATAAATACTTATGCTATACCAATATTGACCTACTCATTTGGAGTAGTGAAACAGAGTAACACAGACCTAGAAGCACTCAATACACTTACACGATCACAATGCCACAAATATAGAATACATCACATACACTCAGCAACAGAAAGATTCACATTAAGCAGAAAGGAAGGAGGAAGGGGATTTATTGACATAAAAAACCTAAAAAACCTACATTATGGACAGGTAGACAATTTAAGAAAATTCTTTATAGAACAAGCAGAAACTAGCATAATACACAAAGCAATCACTCATATAAATACATCAGCTACACCATTGCAATTTCATAACCACTTCTACAACCCTTTAGATCACATAACATCAATAGATACGAAGAAAGTAAATTGGAAAAAGAAAACACTACACAGCAAGCACCCGTATCATTTAACACAGCCACACATCGATCAAGACACATCCAACACATGGCTAAGAAAAGGCAATATATACAGTGAGACGGAAGAATTCATGATTGCAATACAGGATCAAACAATAAACACCAGATATTACAGCAAGCATATTATTAAAGATCCCAATACCACAACAGATAAATGCAGACTTTGCAAACAACAAATACACTCCTGGAAATGGAAAAAAGAACACATTAACACCGGTGTGTCAGACCCACCATACTTGCTCCGGACACTGCGAGAGGGCTGTACAAGCAATGATCACACGCACGGCACAGCGGACACACCAGGAACCGCGGTGTTGGCCGTCGAATGGCGCTAGCTGCGCAGCATTTGTGCACTGCCGCCGTCAGTGTCAGCCAGTTTGCCGTGGCATACGGAGCTCCATCGCAGTCTTTAACACTGGTAGCATGCCGCGACAGCGTGGACGTGAACCGTATGTGCAGTTGACGGACTTTGAGCGAGGGCATATAGTGGGCATGCGGGAGGCCGGGTGGACGTACCGCCGAATTGCTCAACACGTGGAGCGTGAGGTCTCCACAGTACATCGATGTTGTCGCCAGTGGTCGGCGGAAGGTGCACGTGCCCGTCGACCTGGGACCGGACCGCAGCAGCGACGCACGGATGCACGCCAAGACCGTAGAATCCTACGCAGTGCCGTAGGGGACCGCACCGCCACTTCCCAGCAAATTAGGGACACTTTTGCTCCTGGGGTATCGGCGAGGACCATTCGCAACCGTCTCCATGAAGCTGGGCTATGGTCCCGCACACCGTTAGGCCGTCTTCTGCTCACGCCCCAACATCGTGCAGCCTGCCTCCAGTGGTGTCGCGACAGGCGTGAATGGAGGGACGAATGGAGACGTGTCATCTTCAGCGATGAGAGTCGCTTCTGCCTTGGTGCCAATGATGGTCGTATGCGTGTTTGGCGCCGTGCAGGTGAGCGCCACAATCAGGACTGCATATGACCGAGGCACACAGGGCCAACACCCGGCATCATGGTGTGGGGAGCGATCTCCTACACTGGCCGTACACCACTGGTGATCGTCGAGGGGACACTGAATAGTGCATGGTACATCCAAACCGTCATCGAACCCATCGTTCTACCATTCCTAGACCGGCAAGGGAACTTGCTGTTCCAACAGGACAATGCACATCCGCATGTATCCCGTGCCACCCAACATGCTCTAGAAGGTGTAAGTCAACTACCCTGGCCAGCAAGATCTCCGGATCTGTCCCCCATTGGGCATGTTTGGGACTGGATGAAGCATCGTCTCACGCGGTCTGCACGTCCAGCACGAACGCTGGTCCAACTGAGGCGCCAGGTGGAAATGGCATGGCAAGACATTCCACAGGACTACATCCAGCATCTCTACGATCATCTCCATGAGAGAATAGCAGCCTGCATTGCTGCGAAAGGTGGATATACACTGTACTAGTGCCGACATTGTGCATGCTCTGTTGCCTGTGTCTATGTGCCTGTGGTTCTGTCAGTGTGATCATGTGATGTATCTGACCCCAGGAATGTGTCAATAAAGTTTCCCCTTCCTGGGACAATGAACTCACGGTGTTCTTATTTCAATTTCCAGGAGTGTAGAAACAGTAGATCACATCACAAGCGGATGTACAATACTAGCAAATACAGAATACCCCAGAAGACATGACAATGTAGCCAAAATATTACATCAACAACTTGCCACACAACATAAACTAATAAAACAACACGTTCCCACATACAAGTATGTACCACAAAATGTACTGGAGAATGATGAATACAAATTATACTGGAACAGGACCATTATAACAGATAAAACAACACCACATAACAAACCTGACATCATACTCACCAATAAAAAGAAGAAATTAACACAACTAATCGAAATATCCATACCCAATACAACAAATATACAGAAGAAAACAGGAGAAAAAATTGAAAAATACATCCAACTGGCTGAGGAAGTCAAGGACATGTGGCATCGGGATAAAGTTGACATTATACCAATTATATTATCAACTACAGGAGTCATACCACACAGTATCCACCAGTACATCAACGCAATACAGCTACATCCAAACATATATATATACAACTACAGAAATCTGTAATTATTGATACATGTTCAATTACCCGAAAGTTCCTAAATGCAATGTAACATATACCGTACAGTTAAAAGGAAGTCACACTTGATCAAGGTCCGCGTCACTTTCCATTTTTGACCAGACGTGGCGTCTGAGAGGGGACAGAAATAATAATAATAATAATAATAATAATATCAGAAACAGTACAGTTAGCAGTTCAGAGGTGGCTCCCATGGTAAGTTCCAAGGAAAATGGTCTATCACCCTGTCTTATAATCATCAAAGTTAGTAACTCGCTTTAAAAGTGGAAAACAATCTTGCCAATTGCTACTGTTTTGTCAAAATTACAGGTGGCACACAAACAGCTACTCCCATGAAATCTAAGCTATCCAGGGTGGTGTAGAATCTTTGCAAGTTCAGTTCCACTTTTACTGAACACATTTGGTAGTTGCTTGGCTGTGATGTCACCTGAGGCACAGTGCACACAGGCATTTGACTGACCTGCAAAGATTGATATCTTGATGCAAAGTGTCTCTCTCATTCCCTCTCTAGCTGCATTTAGATGTGGGCACAGCAGACAGCAAATGTAAAACCTGCTGTCAACCGTTCTGAGAACAGGTAGCAGCATCTAAATGACCCCTTTCTCGGACACGTATTAATTAATATCTCTGTTATGTAATCATTTACAATCTCCTTAATTTTTACATGAATGGAGTTAAAAGAACTGACAGTAGAACATGACCTCTGAACTGCCTATTTAAGATTTCTTGTAATGATTGTTATTTACATAAAAGACTTGAAACTTGGTACTACTGTGTTATTTCATCAATGTAATTAGAACATTCTATAACAAATATAAATCATACTTAATCTATCGTAAATAGGACAATTTCGTTACAAATAACTTGAAAACTAATAGAGGTAACTTAATGGAGCCACATAGTTACCATTTTTATATCAATCTGAGGCTACATACGAATTTTCATCTTTGTGAGTCTCATATTTAGTGCCTTTAGTTTTTCATAAAAACACTGATTATGACCAAAATATTGCACTGATCAAATTGAGATGTGTAACTTTTAATTGTGACATACCTTTACACATTCTGAACAGTTTTTGGCTTTCTTGCCTGATTATTTAGCACCACTTATTTTTTTCTTAAAATAAAATATTTAGCAAAATTTATTTAACTGATCGTTCTGAGATTTAACAATTTTAACATTAATATACTGAAGCGTAGACCAACAAAGTCTGGAAAAGTTGTTTAATTTATAATTTCATTCTTAGATTATGGCACAGTACTTTTTATGCTACGCACATGCGCATTATGGTAATGTGGAGCTAGTAGTAGTGAACTGGGGTAAGTACCAGCACATTTGCTCCCCTGTGTGTCTCTCATAATGATACAGTGCTTGTTTTGCTGCAGTGTTATGAAGTTTTCAGCCAGATGGTGCTTAACTGTGCTGCAAGTGGAAGGAGTATATTGCAGTGAATTGCATATTTGTTGTGTCAGGATGTTGCTGCCAGACATGTACAAGTTAATACCCAGTGCTGTGCAAATGCCCCTCAGGCTGGTTCATAGTTACATGAGTTATATTGCCCAGACTGTGTGGTGTGGCCTGGCATGCCATGTGGTAGGTAAACAGATTCAATTATGAAATTGCATGCCAGTGTCTCTGTGCCTGTCTGCTCACACCACATACTGCTGCAATGAATCTGCTTTTCTTAACAATAAAGCCCACTATTAATGACCACATTACATTCCTAATCTTCAAATATTTTATTTGTAGAATTGTGCCCTTTTGCTTTAGGCGATTGGTTACTGTAGACTGTCTTTCAAATCTTAAAAAAATGAAGATGATCGAAGAGGACCAGTCTTTGTTGTTCCCTTATTGGCTATAATAAATGTTTCATTGATTTTTATTTTAACCACACAAACCTGATTGTTTTTATCAGTTTCATGATTGTACTTTGCCATTTTTCAGGGTGCTGAATCTTGCTGAAGAAAAGAATATAAAATTAAAAATTCTGATGAAGAGTGCGCATTCAAGCTTCAAGAGACTACTGTCAGTGTCTCGACGTTGTAAGTATGATAATGTATATGCCAAAATTTCAGTTGTGTCTGATGAAAGATCAGAAATGTGTTCTGGCAGGAGATGGAAAAGAACAGAGGTCATTCCTTTACATTATCTTAGTAGTAAGGAGAAAAAGACATTTTGCCAGAAGAAAGTAAAAAATAATAGAGAATTAAGAAAGACAAATAATATAAAAGACAAACATAGTTTGATGGAACAAAATGACCATTCATTTTCAAGAGAGCATAACAAATGTAACACTTGTAAACATCAACAAAAAAGTGAAAAGAAGAAGAAGGGAGACTGTTTAATTCGTAACTCATCTACAATCAGCAACAGCTTTTATCTACAGTCTGAAGAATTTCTCAACTTTCACATAAAAACTGTTTCACAAAGTAGTGGTGTTATTCGTCAACCAACAATTCTGGAAAAGGGCATAGTGGGACTGGCAACAACTGCTCAGAGAAAATGTATCAAGAGACTTAAAAAGAAATTGCTAATTGGTATCACAAGATCAGGCAGAGAATGTCTGAAGCTTTATTTACCTTATAGGCATTACTGGATCTGTAGTGGATCATATGAGAAAGGGGAAATTTCTGATGAGCAATTCGAATCCATCATCAGGAAACTGCCAACATCGTTCAGCTGGCTTTTACAGGAATGTGCTCGCATTCTTGAAGTGGAGAAAAGGTACCTTTATTGTGAGCTGCTACGTGTCGAAGGTGCTGCGCTGTGTGTACACAGTTAAGTTTTTTAGATCATTGATTATATTTTTTGTACCATAGCCATCTTTTAAAATGTATTATCTTTGTATGAGTATTATCATTTCTTTATGTGTATTGTTGACTGTGACAAGTATTAGGAACAGTTTTCCTTCTGGTACCTGTCTGCATTTTCAGAAGGAAACAATACTGGTAAAGCACATTTTTACATTTAAATGACTGGTTTGTCTTATGAATATGTACCTGAATTTTGTGTGTATCAGTTAATTGTGTCTTTTTGAATTATGTTAGCATCTGCTTAATTTTTTTTTATTAAACGTAGACATGACAAGCTTTTACTACTACTACTGTTGCTACTACTGCCGTAATTTTGCAATTGCTTGTTTTGGGGACTCTGTTATAAGCTACACACACACACAAACACACACACACACACACACAGTGTTTGTATCATTGTATGTAGAGAGCTGCATGCAAAATATTTACATAACTGTTTGTAATTGCTGTATAAATGAACTATAATGTTGTATAAAGTTGTGTGAAAATAAATTTTTGCATAAAGTATTTGTTTGTTTTTCCTTTTTCTTGCACAGTACCATGTAAAACTGTCTGTTTACAATTTAGTCGCTAAATGCTCCACACCATGCAATGAATCAGATATCAGGTGTATATCCAAACATAAAGTAGGTTAATAGTTGTCTTGCATTGTTAACAACACCAAACAGAAGATGCAGTTTCGCTATTTTTGGTGGGATACACTGATGCTCTTGTGCTCATTTTGGTGCTGTTGTAGAGGGTATTTTAAAACCAACTGAATTCAAAATCCATAATTCATTCACATTTATTTACATGTATGAGCTGATTTCTGGTTTTTTCTTTGTGTGAGAATTTTCAAGTTCTTGTATTTTACTGTTCCCATATATTATCCTTATCATATTACATTGATTGTGTCAGGTTTTGCACATATTGCATATTTTCAGACAGTTGCTGGTGTAATATCAAGAAGAACAAATGGAAGAAAGTTATTTTTTTGTTTTGTGTGATTATTTGCCACTGTAACAGGATGCAGCTGAGTGTACTGGAAAGTTATTGTTGCTGTACTCCACTAAGTGGCACAGAACTGTATCATTTTGACATTTATTGATGTTGCATAGAGAAGTAATTAATTATTATTATTTATTTATTTATTTTTATTTTTCAATAAGGAAGTTGAAGAGAAGCCTGTGATGAGAAATTCTAGTGAACAAACTCGATTAACAAGAATGATCAGCCCTCGAGCAGGTGTGACTTTGTATGAGTATGCCAACCACAAATAATAATGTCTGAGACCCAGGACAAGGATAGGGATTAATTTCAGGAAAACATGTGAAAGGATGGCCCAACTTGATGTGTCATTTGCCATTCGCAAACAAATATTTTTCATTAATAACAATTTTGTCATAAACCAACTAACAGCTACTAAGAGTCTTGCCAAATTTGTACAGATAATTAAGGTTTTTAAATTAATATCACAGTGCATAAGAACATTTGAGTTGTTCATAAAATTGCAAATGGAACTTGAAAAACATGCCAACTGTGCTATACAATGGTAGCCTTATTACAAACAGTTAACTAATTAAATAAACTTGGGTGGCATTCTGTCCACGTGACTGGCATCGCAACTGTGGGTTAATCCCAAAAGGACTTGAATATAAGATCAACAGATGTTAAGTAAAAGACATTAAAATGCATACATCTCCACTCCAAAGTCCATTAGCCACCTCACCACTACGAGCTACATAATCATGTTAAATTTTACTTTTACTAACGATACTTTGGTGTCATAAGGCTATGTTCTTCTGCTCCCACACAGACAAGATATGGCCACACGTGTAAAAACTAAAGCAAAGGGTAACACTTCACTGATTAGCTACAAGGCTGTTACACATTAATCAAGTTACTTACTTAAATAAGCTACCAGACCCCTAAAATACCCAAAGGCTTCCATCTCATGCCCACAATTATAGAAACATTGAGTAAATTACTTCCCCAAAAATCACTAGCCAAGTCCTAATCCAGTGACAATCCCTTTGTGGCACAATCCCAAAAAATGACAATAAACTACTCAACTTGAAGCTGTAATGGGAGATCTGCAGAAACGCATGTGATCTGCCAACATCCAGGCCTCTCGCGATCATGGGAAAGCCACCAAAGCAGAAGAAAAACCGCGTCCCTGACCCGGTCCAACAGGACAGCAAAGTGTCCGCTGCTGCTGATACAAGGCCCCAACATAAACCAAACAAGTCTGATAGAAATTAACACACACAGCAATAATTAAACGAGCAACTAAAGACTGTTTTAAAGGAAACCAACTATTAAAATTTCAGTATATGAATGGCCTGCTCATAAACATTGCAAGTTAACCTTCTTCACAATAACAAGAAACAATGTACATGGTTGTTTAAAAGAATAATCACATAATAATCAAACAAGATTTAATAAGTCAAGGTACACCTTTACTGGGGCCTCTTAGGGACTAACAGACACTGTAATTTGGATACGCACAAAATGGCGGCTGGCTGGTTATAATGTACTCCTATAACCCGAAGGGCTTATCAACACTGGAATAAGAGATTGTGCAAATACAAGCCTGCATACACACATCACCCACATATGTGTACCTTTAGGCTGAGTGCACCCAACTTTAGTTACAGGACAAATCCAATAACTCACATCAGGAAGGGCCATAAGGTCTACAACAAACAGAAATTACAATCAGTATTATCAAATACTCAATGATAATAAACAATGATTTCAAATACCAGGTTAACATTGGTAAATACTAGCTTGGCACTCCAGATTGACACACACATCTCTGAAAAGGGTCACTGAAAGATTCCTAGCCAGCTGATAAGAGGGCAGAATTAACAATCTTTCAATACGGTACTTACTGCACAGTCTTCAAACATAATTTCAAATAAATGCCAAGGAGGTGGAAAGCTTCAGGCCTTCAGGTAGGTACTGTCTTCCTGCTTGTAGCTGCTAGCAAGTTGTTCAGTACATCTCAACATATTTAGCACACCACAATTGACTGACACACTTCATAACCAGGTTGCATGCGATGAGACTTGTTCCTTGCCTGCTAAACTCGCCAGTAGTAATGTCAACAATCCAGGAAAACTTGGCCTCCTTTCAGGGTTGGATTCGTCAGGTGAGCTTGAACCAGCGTGAAGATGGACTGAAAGATCTCCGTCAGCGTCTCCATTAGAGGTCTGCAAGTAATAAACCAGGTAAATCATCATCGTCGTCTTCGGAATCAGATACTTGGCTTAATGAGCCACCACAACGTACACTTCTGAATAAAGGACTATTGGCACAGAACATGCACCAATGGCTATATTGCTTAATTTGTGGAGGACAAATTACACCATTTGAAAAATATGGTGGCTTTGTAACCATATTAATTTTCATATCAATTAGAAGTGGTTGTAGCAGCGGATTTTGCCAGGAATCTGATAATTTATATAAGCAATTTTCACAAATGGTAAATACGAATTGCTTATAAGTAATTTCATAAAAAAACATTTTAATTTTAAATCGACTTTGCCTGAATGTAGTAGTATCGAAGAAAGACATTGTGGTTAAAGCGAGTGTTTCCCATGGAACTGGAATTCCAGCTCTTATTTTGGAAGCTGCTTCTATTGCATCATTGACAATTTCGTTAATCATTGGGACATTTTCACTTCTATCAAAAATATAGCATTCTGGCAGTCTACATGAATTCAGCATGAAATTGAATTTTGAATATCTGAATTGCAGTAAAATATCCTCTCGTATGGTTTGTGGTACTTCTAATTGATACACATCTAAAGCATTTGTAAGTCTTCCACAAACAGCAATTCGTGCAAGTTTGTACAAAGTGTCCATTATACAGAAATGTACTTACTGTTTCTGGCAGCTCGTCACGGACAATAGACGTTTTCGACGTGTAGTCAGAGGACATACTGTGAAGGCAACAATTTTTGCCCGCTTGTATACTAAATTGGTTGCTAAGCAATTTCAGTTATCAATGCTTACATTTCTATCACTCCAAAAAGAAAACTTTTACACGCGCAACCTTTTGCTGGCGTGGGTGCTTGCTCAGATAATTGTCCTAAAAGGACAAATTATCTCGGCGGGACAGTGACGCTGCCATCGCGACCTTGGGACCCGGGGGGCCCCTTTTTTTTTTTTTATCAATTGCTGACCATCGAATCATGAAACGACGCGACGCAGTCATGTTTCGATTCATGAGGGTCAGCAATTGATAAAAAAAAAGGGGCCCCCCGGGTCCCAAGGTCGCGATGGCGGCGTCACTGTCCCGCCGAGATAATTTGTCCTTTTAGGACAATTATCTGAGCAAGCACCCACGCCAGCAAAAGGTTGCCCGACACGTGCTGTTCGATAATGTAATGTATATAAAAGGTGGTAATGATTTATTTAATTTAGTCAGCAAAATGTCTTATGTAAGATGTTTTGAATACTATGTCAGTGTAAAACAATACAATAAAATATTTCTTTTGCTTTAGGGTCTGTGACACAGATATGACAATATTTCTTCCTCACAATATGGAAAAGCATTCAAATGGTGGCGCTTCATCAGTATCAAAAGCTAATTGCAGTGAAAACAAAGCAAAAAATGAAAGACCAACAACAAATTTAGATGCAGACAAAAGAGGAAATACAAGCTTTGACAGATAAGCCCCCCCTCCCCCCAAACACACACACACACACACACACACACACACACACACACACACACACACCTGAAAGAACAGACACTTGTAAACATGTCCTGATGGCAAGTAATGATACCTTCAGTACAGGTGCACTCTTTGTTTGACCTCTTGCAGGAGGCTGGATAGGCAAAGTAGTGAGAATAATGGACACGGAACACTATATATGCAGTGTATGACATATGGGAATTTGGTTAGGCAGGAAGCATGCTCAGATAGCAAGAGTGGTTAAAGTGACCACTTTCAATAAGTGGGAAATCTGGATTATTGTCCTGGTCTAGTGCAAATTTTCACTTGTCAAAACTGGATTTATTTCAATGAGCGATTGTAGCTGATGTCAGAATATTTCTTTTGTGAGGTATACAATATGAGAGTATAGATATGGAGAACTAAAAACCTGATGAAGAAAACGGTGTGTATGAAATTTATGTCGCCTATCTGCTCACACAGACCCTAACCGAGCATAGAAGGCATAATCAAGCAACAGAATGTTACACACAAATTTCATGTAAGCATTCATGGCTAGCTCAAGTTGTCAAGAGTTTTCAGTCTTTGTTGTCCCATGTTGCTCTAAATCAGAGTAGTAAAGATTTGCAGGGCTGAAGGTTGGAATATTTTTCAAAATTTTTGAATTACTAATAAGCAAGAAAGATTTCTTGCATGCTTTAATAGCTTGTCCTTTCCTATAAATATGTCATCCAAGATTATGTTGAAATTTAACTGGAAAATGTCCACTGATCAACTTCCAGTGTGATATGATGATGATGATGATGACCTGTGACTTCTTACAGTTTAGTTTAAGACACAGGTTTTTTGCCCCTCGCACTATTGAACACAGGCCGTCATTAGTGCCTGATATGGCAGCAGCAATCTTTATCGGGGCTGTTGTGTAACTGCAATTGGATGTCTCAGCTTATAAGTGATAAATTACAAGAATGTAACACAGATATTCATTATCAGTACACAGTGAGAAAGTGCAATAGGTCAAAGAGAAAACGCTGGGGCCTCCAGAGATCACATGTTTCCATGGTGACAATCAATGGTTTCAACTCACTGCAATTGCCAGGACGCCGACTACTCGGGTACACCATTCCAGCTCTGTGCCCCACACACCACTCACTACCACGCAGCCCCAGAGGGAACACAGAACCAAACAAAGATGATAGGATGTGGCCCAGAATCAATGGAATGCTCGCACAAGTGTCGCCAGTAGGATCGCGCACATGCTCTCACAGAAGACACCACGGCTCTAACTCCCCCGCTCAAAGCGAAAGATCTTCTCTCAGCAAGAGGGAATGGTACATTAATAAACAAGCTTCATGATGAAGATGTACTCGGAAGGTCTTCCCTGTTTCTAACTCCTTGACTAACAAATTAACTGGCCCCAAAACCTTGATGATAGAACATGGGCGCACAAAGTGGGGGTCAACTTACTAGCACCAGCACCACTCTGCACTCACGCCATCTACATCTATATATATACTCTGTAATCACCAATCAGTGTGTGGCAGAGGGCACTATTTGCGCCAAAGTTCTTTCTCATTTGTTGGATCATGTCTTGGGGGATTTGAAATTTGAGTGTATGTCCAACTACCTTAATGATGTGATTATGTATAGCCATTCATTCAAGAACACCTTTCTCACCTTGATAGGGTGTTGTCCAGATTGCATTCTGCTAGGTTAACAGTGAAGCCATTCAAGATTACCCCGCCAGGCATCAGATCTCATTTTTGGGTCAACGCATTTCAGGCAGTGGCATTAGGATCAACCAGGAACAAACAATGGACCTGAAGAAATTTCCTCCACCTAGGAGTAAAACGGAGGTGGCCAGGTTTATAGGAATGGCTAATTATTCTGGTAAATTCTGTTCCACTCGCAGATTGTGCGAGGGAAAAGTTTCTAACAAAACCTTATCTCTCAGCTTTCCCAAATAGGTCACCTTGCCCAACAATGGTGAGCCAATTCAATATTCTGCCTAGCCCTCTGCCAATTCTCCTAGAGGAGATCCGGAGTGATTGATGTGGATAAAAGGTCATTAATGCTCCACAAGTTGGAGTGGGGAGAATTAATGGGATACGCTAAGATAAGAGTGGCAGGAACAGTTTTTGATGCCTTATACTGAGTGGAATTGGATGTGAAGTGTAGCCAGGGGAGGGTGCCATGCCACCCCATTTACTTGGAGTCGTAGCATGGTATATGATGAAGGCTTCCTTAAGATTACAATTGAGCCTCTCCACAAAGGATGCCTGAGGATAATATGGCGTGGTGGTAATAGGCCTAATGGCATTGTGGAAATTGAACTGTCTAAACTGCCTGTAGACAAAGGCCAAAGCATTATCACTCACAATTTCCATGGGCGGGGGGTCGCAGCAAATCACAAAAAGGTTTTGGTTAGGTGATGGATGGTAATAGAAGCTGTAAACCCTTTGCTAGGGAGCAGCCAAACAAATTGAGAGACTGCATCGACAACAACCAAGATGTAACAGTTGCCCCTCTTAGTACAGGGAATGGGTCCTACGAAATCGATAAAGGGTTCATCCATAGGATGCTGCTCTCGCTTGGACAGCAACAACTCCTTGGGCGAGTTAGTGTTTGGTTTACCTCTCTCACAAGACTCACACTCATTAAGCAAATGGCGAAAATCCCTGTACAGTGAAGGTCACGTGAGGTGAGCACGTACCTTCACTAAGGTTTTGTACACGCCTAGATGACTACCCACCAAATAGTTATGGAAATAATGAAAGATGGAGGGAACTAACACAACAGGGAGACAAATCCTTGGATCTTAGAGTTCACCTCCTTGTTCACACAAAATCCCATCCTTTAACAAGTACTCCGGAACACATTCTCCGGACTACAATTGCTCGTAATGGGTCTCCACAATGGATCCTGATCCTGCTTGGCCTTAAGGCTACCAAACAATTGCAGTACTTTGGCTAACACACCATATCATGAGGCTCCCCCAGCTTCACCTTTGGCTCCTGGATCCTCCTCTTCACACATGCGACTAAGCGCATCTGCTACCTGCTTGTTGGAGCGTTTCATATGATGTACCTTGAAACGAAAGGCTGATATGTGGACAGCCCATCTTGCAATCCTACCAGGTTTTGTGCGCCTAGCCCAATGCCTGATTGGTTTCTAAATCAAATTCTCTGTGTTGGAGATAAAATTTGAACCTTTCAAGGGTGAATAGAACAGCTAAGGTCTGACACTCATACTCTGAACACCTAAGTTCGGGACCCATCAGTTTCCGTGAGGCAAAAGATAAAGTATGTCATTCCCCAAGATCCTCAGGGAAAAGAACTGTGGTGATCCCAGTGTTCGAAGCATCAGTCTAGACAATAAATGTCTTGTAGAAATCAGGCACAGCCAATACCGGAGAATGAGTGATCGTGGTCTTAATAACCTCAAAAGCACACTGCTGACTTCCTCCCCACACAAAGCTCTCTCCTTCCAGCACAAATTATTAAGGGGAGCAGAAGGTTTCACGAAATTGGGAATAAATTTACAAGAATAATTACAGATTCCAGTTTGTGCAAAAGGCAGGGCATGCTTAGATTCTTCGGTCAGTGGACTCTTGATTCAAATCAAGAATAGTGAAACATCTAGCCCCAGAAAACCATGTAAAACAGTTGTGAAGATCAGACAAGGGGACCGATTCCAAAATGACTTTCTTGTTTAGAACACTGTAATCAACTACGGGCCTATAGTCCTGTCCTTGAGCTTTATGGACAAGGAATATTGGTGAAGCATAAGGTGAAGTGGAAGGCCTTATTACCCCGTCCTGCAACACAGCGGTGATCATCCCCCTCAGAATTTTCGTTTTACACAGCAAAAGATGATAAGGGGCCTGTCAAACTGAAACATCATCAACTAGATGAATATTATACTGAATCAAATGAGTAACACCCAGTTGGCTAGACAAGAGATGCAGAAACTTCTGCAACAGGTCCAACAACTGTCTTGCCTGTTCTGGCTGAAGATAACCAACTGCAGATTCTCCTGTTTTGCAGCTTAGAGAATTGATGAGGCTCAGAACATTGGAGAGAATTTAAAGAACTAGGTACCACTCACATAGTCAAGGATCAACCTGGTCTGCTGAATAAAATGGCAGCCAAGCAACAGACAGATAAATTCACTGCATACCTCACCAATCATATGCAACTCTTGCCCATTGGCCACACAACATCTTTGGGAAGACGAGTACAAACATAAGGAAGGAAAATCAACAGGGCACTCACACACAAGGAGGTCACTCGCACTGCAATGGTAACAATGCTTGAAAAAAAAATGGTTCAAATGGCCCTAAGCACTATGAGACTTAAAATCTGAGGTCATGCGTCCCATAAACTTAGGACTACTTAAACCTAATTAACCTAAGGACATCACGCACGTCCATGCCTGAGGCAGGATTTGAACATGCGACAGTAGCAGCAGCACCGCTAGAACCGCTCAGCCACAGTGGCCGACAACAATGCTTGAGGCTGGACCAGATCTGGATCATGCCTTTTACCCAGCGGAATAAAAGGTGCTGATAGTAGACTTCCATCAGACCTGGGATGCTCATCAGAAAATTTCAGTGCCTCAATTAACTCTAGCAATTAGTCAGGCGGTGTGCAAACACCAAGAGAGACTGATACTCTGAGGGTATGCCTTCTAAAATATTGGAAATACTATCAGATTTGGTAACCCTGATATCAAGTGCTGACACCGCTGTACGCACTTGTTCAACGTATTGGCTCAGTGTCTCGGAAGATGCCTGCACCTGCCAATAATACCTCCTCCCAAGCTCATTGAGCCTATGTGCCAACAACTTTCTGTCTATAATTCAAGCCCTGAGCTGTCCTATGGAATCCTGATGTCTTAAGATTTCAGAGACCAAGATACTCAGTGTCCCTTTTGTTAATGGATAAAGCAACAAAAGGATCATGTGGTGCAGTATGTACAGAGGCAGAACAGACAACCAACTGCAGAACTCGCTGCACTTGATGCAGATCATCAATAAACACATCAACTATACCGATAAGGAGGCATATAATAGGGTTGGGCAATTTGGCGAAGTGATCAGAGGGTAAACTACCAAGACCTCAGGCACCAGTATCATCAAGAAGCTGATTACCATTTAAAACTTCCTGTTCCAACCCTACACTCTCAATCTCTAGACTCAGGAGTGCCGCCCTAACTTGCAAGACCCTTGCCCGATTAAGCAACTCTTTAACCCCTTGCTTCTTGGAATCCTTAAGTTCAATACGACTGAAACCTTGTAAATGATTCCCCCAGTGTGCTAGATGTGCCTGGATCCTAAAGAATGCTTATAGGTGGGTTGGCTGCCCTCCAGGATACACACATTATGTTGCACATCACCTAATGTGGCTGAAATAAGAGGAAGAGAGTCACCTACCTCGCCAGTGGCGTCTGAAGAAAGGCAAAGCGGGCTGTCCACCACTGTACGCAACTTGGCTGCCAGTTCTGGGACACTACTTTCTATAGGCAGGCCATGAACTTTTAATTCATACTGCAAATGCTCCCTTGTAACATGCGAAATCACAGGGTACCCCTGGTAGTGACCTGAAAACAACCAAAAATATTAATATAATAACTCACGGAATGACAGATGTATCAGTATAATTACTCAAAGGAACTGAAAATGATGTCAAAATATTACAAACTCTAACCCCTCCCCCCCACCTACCAACCAGAATGTAACCATGCTCTGCTACCAATAAAGACCCAGGCCAAGGATCGGGATTGATTTCAGGAAAACAAGCAGAAGTGTGGCCCATCTCGGTGCATCATTTACCATTCCCAAACAAATATTTTTTTATTAATAACAATTCTATCATAAGCCAACTAACAGTTACCAAGATTCTTGCCAAATTCATACAAATAGTTAAGGTTTTTAAATTAATATCACAATGCATAAGTACATTTCAATTACACATAAAATTACAAATGGTACTTGAAAAACATGTCAACTGTGCAATACAATGGTGGCCTGATTACGAACAGATAATTGATTAAATAAACCTGTAGCAGCACTCAGTCCATGCGACTAGCATCACGACTGTGTGCTAATCCCACAAGGACTTGAACATAAGTTCATCAACTGTTACATAAAAGACATTATAAATCATATGTCACCACTGCAACAGTAAGCTCCAGGTCTACTCCAAGGTAAAAAATTAAACACAAGTACATATAATGTTAGTATCCAAAGCTCATTAGTCACCTCACCATTAGGAGATACACAATTCCATTAAATTTGACTTTCACTAACAATACCATGGAGCGTAAGGCAAATGACACTTTGGTGTCATAAGACAATGTTATTCTGCTCCCACTTTGACAAGATATGACCAAGCTGGCCAGCACTACCCACGTGTAAAAACTGAAGCAACAAGTAATACTTCACTGATTACCTCAAGTCTGTTACCCATTAATCAAGTTAATTACTTAAACAAACTACCAGATCCCTAAAGTGCTATTAAAATGGATATGACAATTAAATCCTTTTTTGAGAAATCAAGAAACTCTGAGCTCAATTTGCCCAAAGGATTTCATAACACGCTCACAATGACCTTACAATAATAGAATCACTGAGTAAATTACTTCCCCAAAATCACTAGAGCCAAGTCCTAATCTGGCAACATGCCCACAGTGGCATGATACCCAAAGAATGTCAATAAACTACTCATCTTGAAGCTGGATCAGGAGACCTGCAGAAGCACATGTGACCTGCCAACACCCAGGCCTTGTGTCATAATGAGGAAGCCGCTGAAGCAGAAGGAAACCGCTTCCTTGTCCTGGTCCAACAGGACAGCAAAGCGTTAACCACTGCTGATACAAGGCTGTCAACATATACCAAACAACAAGCAAGTCTGATGAAATTAATACATTCAGCAATACTTAAATGGGCAATTAAAGACTGTTTTCATGGAAACTAACTATTAAAATTTTAGTATAGGAGAGACCCGCTCAAACATTCTAAGTTAACCTTCCTAGCAATAACAAGAAACAATGTGCATGGTCATTTAAAAGAATAATCACTTAATAATCAAACAAGATTTAATAAGTCAAGGTATACCTTCATTGGGGCCTCTTAGGGACTAACAGACAGTGTAATTTGGATATGCACAAAATGGCAGACCTATAACCCGAAGGGCTCCTCAACACCAGAATAAGAGCATGCATACGCACATCACCCACACATGTATTTTTACGCTGAGCGCACACAAATCACCCCCGAAAGGGCCATAACGCCAACAACAAACAGAAATTACAATCTGTAGTCTCAAATACTCAATGATAACAAACAACAATTTCAAGTATCAGGTTAAAATTGCTAAATACTAGCTCAGCACTTGCAGAAAGCTCCAAATTGACATACACATCTCTGAAAAGGGTCACTGAAGGGCATAATGGAACTAGATTCCCAGCCAGCTTACACCAGGGCAGAATTAACAATCTTTAAATTCAGTCTTCAAACATAATTTCAAATAAATGCCAAGGAGGCCAAAAGCTTCAGGCTTCCAGGTAGTCACTGGATAATACCGTTCTCCTGCTTATAACTGCTAACAAGTTGTTCAGTACATCTCAACATATTTAGCACACCACAGTTGACTGATGCACTTCACAATAGGTTGCACATGATGAGACTTGCTACTTGATTACTTAACTCACCAATAGCAACGGTCAATGCTGCAAGAAAACATGGGACCCTATAGTCCAATGCTCAATGGTTTCAATTCACTGCAATTGCCAGGATGCCATGTATTAAGGCACAACTCTCCAGTGCTCTGTCCCACACACAACTCACTACCACATAGCTCCAGAGGGAACACATAATGAAGCAAAGATGATACATTGAGGTCTAGAATTGATGGAATGTAGTGCCATTAGGACTGTGTGACACTGAAGCCACCACAGCTCAATATATTGGACCATTCCATTGTTGTTTAACAATTTTGAGGCCACACTTATTCTTTCATTATTGCTTCAGCTGACACTGTGATAAGTTGTGTTGCCATACGTCCAAGTGAGCACCATAATATATGAGGTCTATTCAGAAAACATGTTCCAATCGCTCGCAAGATGGAAACTGTTGGAATTGTAATACATTTATATCGGATATCGAGTATGTTCGAGAAATATCGATTGTGGTGACAGATGTTTGTGTATATATGTGTGTGTGTTGAGGCGCATTAGTCAGTCTTCGTGCGCCTATTTTAATAAAGTAAACATGTGTATATTTTAAATAAAGTGTTTTAAAAGTAAAAGTGAGAACTTGATTTGAAACATGGTAGCAGAGCGTGGTTCTTGAAAAGAAAAGTAGAAGTTAAATATTATATTGTGGCCGTCGCGTGTTATTCAGAAAGTTCGACATGGCTGATATAACTATTCCTGTATTTGATGGCGAAGACTATGGGAACTGGAAGCAGCGGATAATCATGTACCTAAAAATGAAGAAATGCTATACAGTGACTACGAGGGCAAAAGTGAGTTCAGACAACGAAACGTGGGATGAAGAGGACTTGAAGGCTATCAACTATATTTATGGTGCAATCACAAATAAGCAACTAGAATTCGTGAGTGACAGAGAAAGTGCTTTCGAGATCATGAAGAAATTTGATGAATTATATTCGAAAGAGTCTACAGCCCTTCAAATATTATGCAGAAACAAGTTGGACAAATTGAGGTTAAGTGATTACAGTGATACGGGGACATTTTTCAGTGCATTTGAAAAAACTGTAAATGAGCTGAAATCTGCAGGCGCCAAAGTAACGGAAAAGGAGAAGTTAAATTATATGCTGCGAACGTTACCAGAGTCAATGAGCTATATTGGGGACTTAGTGGACGTCTTGAAGGAAGAGGACCAGACAGTTGAATACGTTAAAAGTAAGATTCAATTATTGAATGCAAAAACTGGAAATGAAGAGGTAAAATCAAATGCATTTCACACAGAAAGAAAATTGAATTCAAGAAATCAGGAGCAAGTATGTTATCGATGCAGCAAAGCAGGTCACTTCAAACGTGATTGTACCCAGGGAAGAACAAGTAACAGAGGCACATGGCATCGTGGAGTACATTTTCAAAGCAGCGACAGAGGTAATGGAAATATGCAGCGTGGAGGCTATAGCAATGTACAGCGTGGATATTAAGGTGCGTTTACACTGCGATTTGTATCGGCACATGTATGCGATACATGTATATACGACTTTGCGACATGTATCGCGACTTGTATGAGTTGACAAGTATCAACCTCATACATGTATGAGCGTGCGTTTACACTGGTTGATATGTATCACTGTGCGATAGCTTCCGACGACGATTTGGAAGTTTTCACATTTTTATGTGCTGATACACTTGCTCTTTTGGAAAATGATAGGAAGAAAAGGCGGAGGAAGTGTAGATGGTGGCACAGAGAGTTTCTCGCGAATTAACGCCATATTTTAGAAATTATGTTAGGATGAGTATGGAGGATTTCCGCGGTTTGTTATCACTTGTGGCTCTTCTTGTGTCCAAAACCAACACAAACTTTCGGGAAGCGATTCCACCAGAGGATCAGTTGGCAGTAACACTCCGTTTTTTAGCCACTGGGGATTCCTCGTAAAACGAAAATTTCATGACAAAACATTTGCATTGTCGCGCGATTGCTAATGCCGACGTCTCACACACGATTGTCGGCATCCGTTGTCAACATTATCACGCGAGGCCGCCGGAATAACAGCAAAACATTGATATACGTGCCAGATGCATGAAAAAATTATTTAATGTATGACATACTCTGATATATATAAAACTTTTACCTTCACTTCTTGGGATAAAACTTGCACAATGACCTCGCAAACACGAAGAATAATGTTGCATATGGCACTTTTTGATATTTTATGCAGATACATTAACGTCGAAACGACAGTCGGCACCTTCAAAACTCAAACAGCCGCCAAAGAGCCTGGTACTACGCATACGCTAATCGTCGAAATAAGCGGCAGTCGACAAGACGACAGGAAATGATAGTACTGCGCATGCGCGAGTTCTTCAAATGTCGCTCATACATGTCGCGTATATGGCCAAAAAGCGATATACAAAATGTATACGCGACATGTATGAGCTCGAGGGTCCGCATACAAGTTCCGTGAATTTTTGTATGAGGTGATGTATCGCGACATGTCAAATTGACATGTCGCTCATACATGTCGCGATACATGTATCCCAGTGTAAACGTACCTTTACGGCAACATGCAGCGTGGAGGTTATGGCAGCAGGCAACGTGGTCGAGGAGAGCAGCATGGTTTTAGCAGCGGTCGGCATCACAGCAAGCAAGGTTACCATCAGAGTGATCATGGTATGAGTAGTTTTATAACAGAGGTTAATTCTATGATAGGTCAAAATAGAACAGTAGAGTCAAGTAATAACAATCAAATTCAAATCAATTGGTTATTAGACAGTGGCTGTACTGATCATGTTATTAATAATGAGGAATATTTTTCTAAGAGTATAACTTTAAAACAACCTATAAATGTAAAAATTGCTGATGGAAAAATTTTGCAAGCTACTAAAGTTGGTAATGTAATTAGTAATTTTCCTGTCTATGATCAAATGGTTCCAATTAATATGCGAAATGTTTTCTTTGTAAAAGACATAGACAAAAACTTGATCAGTTATGCTAAAATTACAGATAATCACAAAATTGTATCGGTAGGGAATAATGCAAAAATTTTTGATAAAGCTAATGGATTGATTGCGATTGCATGGAAAGAGGGTCGGTTGTATAAAATGAGTAGTACTATTAATAAAGGAGAAGTTAATGTTAATGTTATGAGTAAAGACAATAATATGACAGCAAAGGAAAAATGGCACCGCATTTTGGGACATGTTAATTTCAATTATCTAAATACTTTATGTAAACATCAATTGTTAGATGGGGTTCCTTCAGAACTAGAATCAGAATTTATGAAATGTAAAATCTGTATCGAAAACAAAATGCATAATGTTCCTTTTAAAAATAATAGAACCAAAGCAAAAGAAATCTTAGAAATTGTTCACACAGATCTAAATGGGCCTCACTCAACTACTGGAATGCATGGGGAAAGATATTTTCTTTCTTTCATTGATGATTACAGTAAGGCAGCTCGTGTTTACACCATAAAATCTAAAGATCAAGTATACAAATGTTTTGTAGAGTATATTAATGAAGTTGAGAATCTCACTGGGAAAACTGTTAAAAAGATAAGATGTGACAATGGGAAGGAATATTTAAATGAAAATGTCTATGAATTTGTGAGACAAAAAGGAATTGTATTGAATGCTTGTCCACCTTATGTGCATGAGCTTAATGGTACTGCTGAAAGGTATAACAGATCCATCATGGACATGTCACGGTGTCTGCTAGCCGAAGCGCGAGTAGACAAGAGATTTTGGCCTGAAGTGGTTTGTGCAGCAGCATACCTCAAAAACAGAACTTTAGCTAACACCATTGAAAAGAAAACTCCTTATGAGATATTACTGGGAAAAAAACCTAATGTTAATCATTTGAAGTTGTATGGGAGTAGAGTTTTTGTAAGAGTACCTGAGCAACTGAGAAAGTCGAAATGGGATAGGAAAGCCGATTTGGGGGTTTTAATGGGTTATTGTGAAGTAGGCTACAGAGTGCTAATAAATAATAAGATAGTTGTTGCTAGACATGTGGACATTGTTGAAAGTGGTGTTAAATGTATTGGGTTTAAAGATTATGATTCAGTAAGTGAATATTCTAGTGATTCTGAACACGAAAGTATAGAAAATGAAACTGAACTAATAGAAAAACAGAAGGAAATTGAGAAAAATGAAAAGTTTTCTGATAATCATGAATCAGAGAAAGTACTTGAGTTGAGGAGATCATCTAGAGAAAGAAAACCAAAAATATTAAATGATTATGTTTACAGCAATTTTATTTATGTAAACTTTTGCAGTGCAAATAGTCCGGAAAGCTTTGAGGAGGCGATTAACAGTGCCGAATCAAATTATTGGGAAAAAGCGATGAATAAGGAAATTGATTGTTTGAACAAAAACAAAACATGGGAATTAGTAGATAAACCAGTTGATAAAGAAGTCATTGATGTAAAGTGGGTTTTCACAAAGAAATCAGAGGGTGTTTACAAAGCAAGATTAGTTGTCAGGGGGTTTCAACAAAAAGAAATCGTTGAGGATATTTATTCTCCAGTAACCAATATGCAAACATTAAAGATTTTGTTGTCATACTGTTGTCAAGAAGGTTTGGTTATAGAACAAATGGACGTAGAGACTGCGTTTCTAAATTGTAAAGTTTTATCTGAAGTTTATGTAAAGCAGCCAAGAGGATATGATGATGGTACGGGTAGAGTCTGTAAATTGTATAAAGCATTGTATGGTTTGCGAGAAAGCTCACGAGCTTGGTACAATTGTCTTGACGAGTTTTTAAGAAGTTTAGGTTTTAAAAGGAGTAAATATGATTATTGTCTTTATGTATTGAGAGATGGAGATGTCTTGATTTATTTGATTATTTTTGTCGACGATTTGCTCATTTGCTGTGTGAGAAAAGAAAAAATTGTTAAGATTAAGAACTTATTGTCAAAGCGATTTAATATGAAAGATTTAGGTGAGGTAAAAAGATATCTTGGCATCGATATTAATTATGATTATGAAACAAGAGTTATGAGTTTGAGTCAAGAAAAATACATTGATTCGTTAGCTGCGAAATATAAAATTGAAGATTCGATCTTGTACAAAACTCCAATGGAAGTAAATTTAAAGTTAGAACCAGCGTATGAAGATTGTAATGACGTTAGATATAGAAACTTGATAGGTGCACTCTTGTACATAAGTTCGGGTACTAGACCAGATATTAGCTATAGTGTGAATTACTTGAGCAGATTCCAAAGTTGTTACAGTAGTACTCATTTTAAATATGCTTTGAGAATTTTGAAATATTTATATTTAACTAAAGATTTGAAATTAAACTATTGTAGGAATGAAGGTGCTGAGATATTAGATTGTTTTGTGGATTCAGATTGGGCAGGTGATAGTGTGGATAGAAAGTCAACTTCTGGTTATGTAATTAGATTATTTAGTAATGTTGTATTTTGGAAGTCAAGAAAACAAGCGAGTGTCACAAAGGCTTCAACTTTTGCAGAATATGTAGCATTGTCTGAAGCTGTTAGCGAGGTGAAACTTGTACATGATATTTTAGACATTTTTAATGTTAAATTTGAAAAACCTATTGTCATATATGAAGATAATTCAGGAGCATTAAATATAGCGAAGTTTGGTAATTTCACAAAGAATTCAAAATATATAGAAGTACATTACCATTTTGTGCATGAGTATTATTTACAGGGACTCATTGATATTGTTAAAGTAGATTCGAATGAAAATGTTGCAGATATATTCACAAAGTCGTTATGTAAAGAAAAATTCATTAAAATTAGGAATATGTTAAACATCGCGATATAAATGTAAGGAGGCGTGTTGGAATTGTAATACATTTATATCGGATATCGAGTATGTTCGAGAAATATCGATTGTGGTGACAGATGTTTGTGTATATATGTGTGTGTGTTGAGGCGCATTAGTCAGTCTTCGTGCGCCTATTTTAATAAAGTAAACATGTGTATATTTTAAATAAAGTGTTTTAAAAGTAAAAGTGAGAACTTGATTTGAAACAGAAACCACTGTGAAAATCCTATGAAACCTTGCACAGATGTGTAGGGCAGTGTCACCTGTGCACTCATTGATTGCAACATTTTGCTCTTTTCAGTTCTGAGCATACAGTGTGAGCATATAGAGATACCTAGAAAATAGTATCTCCTGTCAAGTAGGAGGGCCTGGTGAGAAGTTTTTCCTGAAGCTATGCAGCTCATAACTGTCGTACATTTCCTTCTTCAAGACAATTCTCAGCCGCATTCTGCAGGGACTGTGAAGATGCTCCTTCAGTGTTTTTGATGGGAAGTATTTGATCACCCATATCTTCAGCCCATAATTGGCTCAATCTGAGTTTCATCAATGCTCACATGAACTGGTGGCTGTGAAGACAAGATTTTGGCACAGATAATAAACTGTAGACCATGTAGAAAATTGGCAGAAAGCACTGGTGGCTGCCTTCTATGACGAGGCTATTCGAAAGTTGGTACAACTCTGCGACAAATGCCTAAGTCAGAGTGAGGACTGTGTAGATAAGTAGCTGGAAGTTGCAAATAAAGCGTTATTGATTTTCACAGTGGTTTTCATTTTGAGGCCAATTTGAATTTACTTTATGAATACCCCTTGTAAAATAAACGGCGATCTAGGTGAGAAAAGTTTATGATCTGTGCTTGAAAATGGCCCAGATTCTGAGCTAGCAGCAAATGCAACAATAGGCAGTTGTCTATAAGGTAATTATCAATCAAGTTAGCAGCTGCCTGGGACCTGATGCAACTACATTATTTAGTGCTTGGAATGAGTCATTTCTGTAGAGCAACACTTTTACACTGCAACAGAGTGATGTAATGAAAGTTTATTTTATTATTGCTTGATTAAATGGTTATTTAGCTCATAGAAAATAAGTTTATTGTATCATTGTTTAATTACACTAAGATTAAATTGTGCAGTCCCCAACAATTAGTCTTTCCTTCTGATCCCATCCAGTAAGTCTCCCTGACCTGGGGTTTTGGGTGACTTTTTCCAGACTCTACCCGTTTTCCTAGACCTTCACCCCTCTTCCTTCCTCTTCAATCCTTCTGCCAGAAGAATATATATATATATATATATATATATATATATATATATATATATATATATATATATATATATATATATATATATATATATATAAAAACAAAGATGATGTGACTTACCAAATGAAAGTGCTGGCAGGTCGACAGACACACAAACATACACACAAAATTCAAGCTTTCGCAACAAACTGTTGCCTCATCAGGAAAGAGGGAAGGAGAGGGAAAGATGAAAGGATGTGGGTTTTAAGGGAGAGGGTAAGGAGTCATTCCAATCCCGGGAGCGGAAAGACTTACCTTAGGGGGAAAAAAGGACGGGTATACACTCGCACAAACACACATATCCATCCATATGTGTGGATGGATATGTGTGTTTGTGCGAGTGTATACCCGTCCTTTTTTCCCCCTAAGGTAAGTCTTTCCGCTCCCGGGATTGGAATGACTCCTTACCCTCTCCCTTAAAACCCACATCCTTTTGTCTTTCCCTCTCCTTCCCTCTTTCCTGATGAGGCAACAGTTTGTTGCGAAAGCTTGAATTTTGTGTGTATGTTTGTGTTTGTTTGTGTGTCTGTCGACCTGCCAGCACTTTCATTTGGTAAGTCACATCATCTTTGTTTTTAGATATATATTTCCTACGTGGAATGTTTCCCTCTATTATATATATATATATATATATATATATATATATATATATATATATATATATATATATATATATATATATGTCTATCCAGTTACATTATATTTTAGAAAATGGATTTTTTTTAATATAAGATGAAACTGTGATGTTGCTCATACATTTTTATTTTGGTAATGTAAAGGCAGTTATTCTTTACTTGTGTACAAAGGGTGTCATGTTATAAAAATGGTGCACTCACTTGAGGGTTAATACCAAATTTTCTTGCCATTCAGTCCCAAGATATTGCAAGAGAAAAAAATGGGAGCTGAAGAAAAGAAAGAAAGGTGGGATTGCCACTGCATTATTTCTTAACTAAAATCAGTGTATTTGTGTGTAAAAACAGCAGAAAATTGTTTTTCCTTGGATGCAGCGTAGTCACCTTAAGTGTGGCAGCAAATTTGTAAAGAGAGCAGACAGGGATTCTCATTTAACAATACTTGTTTTTGAGAGAGAAAAAATTCTTCAATCTTGTTGTTCAAACTGATAGGATTAGTAGTCTGGCTGCTAGTCGGATTCAAGAATAAATTTTGTGGTAGTGACATTCTGTGTTCTACCATGTAGCAGAAATACTCAGTTGCCATTTATTTCTCTCATTGGAACTATTCACTTTTGTGCTGGCTATGAGCAGGATTAATTATGATCAACTGTCGACTGCACTGTGCTTCAGATGCATGGCTACAGTGAAACAAACAGATGGTCCTGTGTGGCTCTACACATCATGTTGGCTGCACCGGGTGGTGTCAGCTGTTGAAAGCTATTGTTGGCAGTGTTGACATCTCATACCTACCTGTATAGTGGATAACAAGGGCCTGAACCAGGTTACTTTAAATAAATGGTAGATTTCTTCTGCTTTATGGGGTTGATTATGTATTGCTGTAAGTTGGAATTCAGCTCATATAAAAAGAAGATAGGCCACTTGTCATTATAATGTTCAGCAGTTTCTGATCATCTTATGGTAATTGATTATTTTGGGCACTGTAGTATAGATTCAAGTTATTTGCTAAGTGTAACATTTGTTGTATTTACTTTCTGAATGTGTGAATGTATTTTGATAAAGCGACAATGGCTATAACTGTGGATAGTAATGCATTTGTCAAGGCTGTGCAAGAATTGGTTTCAAAAGCAGTTGAATGGGTGTATGGAAAGTAGGTTGGAAAAATGTCAGATGCAAGTAAATTACTTGTCTAGTGTATCACTTAGAATTATGTGTAATGGTGTTATGAAACATGAGGCAGCACAGGTTCATGATGAAGGAACTGAAACTACCAAGTCCTGAAGAGAAATTGAATGGCAGAGTACGTGATATTTAAACCAAACCAGATAGGAGGAGGAATTGATGACATTTTTAAGAAAACAGGTAATATGAATCAAATAAACTTGGGAGTGGGGGATAGGGGATAGAACACATTTTGTAATCCTTAGTGGACAGAAGCATCAACACTTAACTTGTTATGGCAGAGTGTTGCAGAAAAGGTTGAACAATTTTTTAAGGAACAAGTCAGAGTTCTGCCAATGTTGAGATTGCAGTTCTGTACCAAAAAGCAAGGAAAATTTGTTGGAAGAGAATAAATTTGAAATGGGCCAAAATGTTAGTTAGTTCATGTTCCATGGATCATTTGTACAATTTATCATAATGATGTAGACCTAATTGTTTTAATTCACATTACATATTCATACATAAGACCATTTAGACACATTTTCAGATGTGAGTTAGTAATTCCTACCCATCATCTTTAACACGAGTGAATATTTTTCATGCAGTGATGTCTCAGTTTCTTTAAAAAGTGATAGTGAGGTTTGTAAAATTTCCATGAAGAAGGTCAAAAGAGGTATCCTGTGTGTCGACTGCAAGTACTGGTAACGTGATAAATGTGTCAAAGTCAGTTTGAAATATATAAAGGACGAACATGAACATGACTGGACATGTCGACAGTGCTTCATAAGTATATTAACATGATTCACGTTGTCCGTCGCACTTCACATAGAGTAGACCAGGAACTGTCTGCTGGCATGCTCGATGTAAAACTGACTGGGCACAGCCTGTGCTGCCTGAGTTGTTGTTGTTCCGCCGGCAGAGGGCGCGGCCGAATTCTCGCGTGCCCTCTGGTGGATGGGACTTTACTTGCAGCAACTACTGTCCATGATGCGCCGTGCCGATGTGTGCCTCCTGCGATATTTCTGATGGCTACTGCACTCCTCCTCCTTCGGGGGGTGAAGCCACTGTGATCCACTGTGTCGGAAGGTGGAGCATCATGCAGTAGCGATGACCTCCACATCCATTGGAATGCTGGAGTTGGGGGGGATCTGCCAACCCTTGAGCCCGAACCTCCGAATGTGGTTGGAAGTGACCCACACAAAGAGGCCCCCTTCGTCTCACCACCGGAGCCCGGGACAGAACTGGCGACAAGCTGTCGAACTCCGGATCCCGTTCCACGAAAGTGAGACAGACCTGCAATGAATCAAGAGTTTTATTCATCATAGATCATTTTATAGTGATATTAGCTTCGTCATACAGGATGTACTAGTACATATAGAATAATAAAATACACAAGTGTCAGTACATTATACATTTCAAGCATGGCAGTGTACCAAATTACACCGGGATAGTTTCTAAAAGTTAATGCAATGTTGTTGTTGTGGTCTTCAGTCCTGAGACTGGTTTGATGCAGCTCTCCATGCTACTCTATCCTGTGCAAGCTTTTTCATCTCCCAGTACCTACTGCAACCTACATCCTTCTGAATCTGCTTAGTGTATTCATCTCTTGGTCTCCCTCTACGATTTTTACCCTCCACGCTGCCCTCCAATACTAAATTGGTGATCCCTTGATACCTCAGAACATGTCCTACCTTCTTCTGGTCAAGTTGTGCCACAAACTTCTCTTCTCCCCAATCCTATTCAATACTTCCTCATTAGTTATGTGATCTACCTATCTAATCTTCAGCATTCTTCTGTAGCACCACATTTTGAAAGCTTCTATTCTCTTCTTGTGCAAACTATTTATCGTCCATGTTTCACTTCCATACATGGCTACACTCCATACAAATACTTTCAGAAATGACTTCCTGACACTTAAATCTATACTCGATGTTAACAAATTTCTCTTCTTCAGAAACGCTTTCCTTGCCATTGCCAGTCTACATTTTATATCCTCTCTACTTCGACCATCATCAGTTATTTTGCTCTCCAAATAGCAAAACTCCTTTACTACTTTAAGTGTCTCATTTCCTAATCTAATTCCCTCAGCATCACCCGACTTAATTAGACTACATTCCATTATACTTGTTTTGCTTCTATTGATGTTCATCTTATATCCTCCTTTCAAGACACTGTCCATTCCATTCAACTGCTCTTCCAAGTCCTTTGCTGTCTCTGACAGTATTACAATGTCATCAGCGAACCTCAAAGTTTTTATTTCTTCTCCATGAATTTTAATACCTACTCCGAAATTTTCTTTTGTTTCCTTTACTCCTTGCTCAATATACAGATTGAACAACATCCGGGAGAGGCTACAACCCTGTCTCACTCCCTTCCCAACCACTGCTTCCCTTTCATGTCCCTCAACTCTTATAACTGCCATCTGGTTTCTGTACAAATTGTAAATAGCGTTTCACTCCCTGTATTTTACCCCTGCCACCTTTAGAATTTGAAAGAGAGTATTCCAGTCAACATTGTCAAAAGCTTTCTCGAAGTCTACAAATGCTAGAAGCGTAGGTTTGCCTTTCCTTAATCTTTCTTCTAAGATAAGTCGTAAGGTCAGTATTGCCTCACGTGTTCCAGTGTTTCTACGGAATCCAAACTGATCTTCCCCGAGGTCGGCTTCTACCAGTTTTTCCATTCGTCTGTAAAGAATTCATGTTAGTATTTTGCAGCTGTGACTTATTAAACTAATAGTTCGGTAATTTTCACATCTGTCAACACCTGCTTTCTTTGGGATTGGAATTATTATATTCTTCTTGAAGTCTGAGGGTATTTCGAATGTTTCATACATCTTGCTCATCAGATGGTAGAGTTTTGTCAGGACTGGCTCTCCCAAGGCCGTCAGTAGTTCCAATGGAATGTTGTCTACTCCGGGGGCCTTGTTTCGACTCAGGTCTTTCAGTGCTCTGTCAAACTCTTCACGCAGTATCATATCTCCCATTTCATCTTCATCTACATCCTCTTCCATTTCCATAATATTGTCCTCAAGTACATCGCCCTTGTATAGACCCTCTATATACTCCTTCCACCTTTCTGCTTTCCCTTCTTTGCTTAGAACTGGGTTTCCATCTGAGTTCTTGATATTCATACAAGTTGTTGTCTTATCTCCAAAGGTCTCTTTAATTTTCCTGTAGGCAGTATCTATCTTACCCCTAGTGAGATAGGCCTCTACATCCTTACATTTGTCCTCTAGCCATCCCTGCTTAGCCATTTTGCACTTCCTGTTGATCTCATTTTTGAGACGTTTGTGTTCGTTTTTGCCTGCTTCATTTACTGCATTTTTATATTTTCTCCGTTCATCAATTACATTCAATATTTCTTCTGCTACCCAAGGATTTCTACTAGCCCTCGTCTTTTTACCTACTTGATCCTCTGTTGCCTTCGCTACTTCATCCCTCAAAGCTACCCATTCTTCTTCTACTGTATTTCTTTCCCCCATTCCTGTCAATTGTTCCCTTATGCTCTCCCTGAAACTCTGTACAACCTCTGGTTCTTTCAGTTTATCCAGGTCCCATCTCCTTAAATTCCCACCTTTTTGCAGTTTCTTCAGTTTTAATCTACAGGTCATAACCAATAGATTGTGGTCAGAGTCCACATCTGCCCCTGGAAATGTATTACAATTTAAAATCTGGTTCCTAAATCTCTGTCTTACCATTATATAATCTATCTGATACCTTTTAGTATCTCCAGGGTTCTTCCATGTATACAACCTTCTTTCATGATTCTTAAACCAAGTGTTAGCTATGATTATGTTGTGCTCTGTGCAAAATTCTACCAGGCGGCTTCCTCTTTCATTTCTTCCCCCCAATCCATATTCACCTACTATGTTTCCTTCTCTCCATTTTCCTACACTCGAATTCCAGTCACCCATCACTATTAAATTTTCGTCTCCCTTCACAATCTGAATAATTTCTTTTATTTCATCATACATTTCTTCAATTTCTTCGTCATCTGCAGAGCTAGTTGGCATATAAACTTGTACTACTGTAGTAGGTGTGGGCTTCGTATCTATCTTGGGCACAATAATGTGTTCACTATGCTGTTTGTAGTAGCTTACCCGCATTCCTATTTTCCTATTCATTATTAAACCTACTCCTGCATTACCCCTATTTGATTTTGTGTTTATAACCCTGTAGTCACCTGACCAGAAGTCTTGTTCCTCCTGCCACCGAACTTCACTAATTCCCACTATATCTAACTTCAACCTATCCATTTCCCTTTTTAAATTTTCTAACCTACCTGCCCGATTAAGGGATCTGACATTCCACGCTCCGATCCGTAGAACTCCAGTTTTCTTTCTCCTGATAACGACATCCTCTTGAGTAGTCCCCGCCCGGAGATCCGAATGGGGGACTATTTTACCTCCGGAATATTTTACCCAAGAGGACGCCATCATCATTTAATCATACAGTAAAGCTGCATGCCCTCGGGAAAAATTACGGCTGTAGATTCCCCTTGCTTTCAGCCGTTCGCAGTACCAGCACAGCAAGGCCGTTTTGGTTATTGTTACAAGGCCAGATCAGTCAATCATCCAAACTGTTGCCCTTGCAACTACTGAAAAGGCTGCTGCCCCTCTTCAGGAACCACACGTTTGTCTGGCCTCTCAACAGATACCCCTCCGTTGTGGTTGCACCTATGGTACGGCTATCTGTATCGCTGAGGCACGCAAGCCTCCCCACCAACGGCAAGGTCCATGGTTCATAGGGGGGGGGGGGGCGTTAATGCAATAAGCTATACTATAATCTAATATAATATCCTATTGTATTGTTTATTGTATATACTATGTAATTACACATGATTAACCACAGCACACAATGATATGTTTAACTACAGACAACTTTTAAATGCCAATATCCTCCTCAGGCATCTCAAATAATTCTTTAATGTCATAGAATGGATGATCTGAAAGCCAGCTGTACCACTTAATTAAAAAAAAATTATATCCATAGACTGAACATGAATGGCAGTTTATTGAACATTTTGAGTGGGTTAACTTTGTGGGCATTTCCTGTTCTTGCTAATCTGTGGCGTGGTATGTCAAAATTGCCCTTAGCCCTGGTGTTGTGTTCATGTATTTCCCCTCTGGCAATAAATTTTGAAATATTATTTTTAATGTAGAGTAAAGACATATAGATGTATAAATTTATAACTGTGAATATTCTGAGTCTGAGGACGACAGTGCTCTCTATGACCTCTTTTACATATTATGCGTAAGACTTTTTTTTGTAATTTCAAGATATTCTTGATGTGAGGGGAGTGCCCCATATAATCAGACCATATGAAATATGTGACTGAAATAGCCCGAAGTATGTTACCCTAAGGTACTCTAAGCTCACTACCTCCCTTAGTTTCAAGATAAGGTATTACACCCGAGATATTTTTTCACATACGTGATTGACATGTTCCTCCTAGTAGAGTTTAGAGTCAATATGAATATCTAAGAGTTTTACTGACTTACTGCCTACTTCATTTGATGTTCCCATTAAAATTTGTTGGGCTTTATCACGATTTCACAGGAGCTTATTGGCTGCAAACCAGTCCAGGGCCTATCAAGTGTTTCTTTTGTTAGTTTATTCAGATCTGAAATGTTCTGATGTGTGGTAAGCAGTGTTGTATTGTCAGCATAACACACAACAGGGTGGGCTATGTTTTTAGGTAAATCATTAATAGCTACAATGAAGAAGAAGGGTCCAAGGATAGACCCTTGTGGTACACCTGTGCTGATTTCCATTACGCAGGCATTTCAGTTACATATATAAGAATTTATCACAGGTAAAGTGCTCTCTCTCACTCCATAAAACTCTAGTTTCCCCAGTAGTACGTCAACAGGAATGCAATCGAAAGCTTTGCTTAGGTCACATAATACCAGTGATGCCATGTTATTATTTTCAAAAGCTGTTAAGGTTTGCTCAATGATTTCCAAGATGGCCCCTGTTGTGTTTTTCCCTTTGCGAAAACCAAACTGACTGCTACATAGGATATTGTGTTTTTCAAAGAAGCTGCTTATTTGTGTGTGTATCAGTGCCTGAAATATCTTTGGGAATATTGGAACGATGGAGAGACTGGTCTGTAGCTTTGGGGAAGATGTTTGTCCCCTTTTTTAAAAACTGGGACAGCTTTTGATACCTTAAGTGCATCTCAAAAAACTCCAAGTTCTACATATTTATTAAAAATAAAAGCTAATGCTTTTGTGATTGAATGTATTGTCTGTTTAATTATGTTATTTGATATCCAATAACAGTCCATATTTTAAGAACCTGAAAATTTGGATACAGCTTTTATAACATCAGCGGGTGTGACAGCCCTCCATTGAAATACCAGGTTGACAGGCAGTGGTGTTCCAACAAGGTCCATTGCAGATGAATTTGTTGCTTTAATACTGTTACTTATTTCTCTAACTGAGTTTAAAAAGCATTGATTTAATTCCTCAGGTTCAAGCAGAGCTGTTTCTGTACATTTTGGTGTATTCTCTTGTTTTATTATCTGCCATGCGGCCGTGCTGCCTTGCATTTATTGGGAGCCCTTTCTATATAGTTTTCCACTGCTTGCTTTTTTGCCAGAAGAAGTTTAGCTTTGTAGAATTTTTTGTGTCTCAAATATGACCTATGAATGTTCATGCTCTGTTCTGCTACTTGGTTAGCGGCTGGCTTATGCATCTGGTCCAGCACATGCATGTTTCCTCTAACTTCTGCTAGCTCTTCTGTAAACCAGTTCAGATTTTTCTTTTTCATTTCACTTGGATATCTAATTTTTTTGACTGTTGAACAAGAATAGCATAAATCTGTGTACTTTTTAAAGAAGTTATCAAAGGTAATTTCAGCCTCCCATTTTGCAGATTGACTATTATATATAAAGTCCTAATCTGCACTTGCTATCTATCAGCAAACATACTTATGCATTCGCAAACATACTTATGCATTCTTCCTTTTGTCCTCATACCATTACTACTTTAGGTTCTTCCGTTTTAACTGACTGCCTCTTACAGAGTGTAAGGAGTAGTAGCTCATGATCTGCAAGTCCACTTCCTGCAAGTCTGACTGTAAAATCTTCCCTATTGAAATTCACAACAATATTGTCCATGCAAGCATTCTTACATGTGGCATGGTTATTTGTATGATAGGGGTCTAATGATCTTAGCATATTCTGTGCGTTTACTATTTCTGTATTGAAATCACCACATATAGCAATTCTTGTTTTACTCTTCAATATCTTTTTAACTATTAATTCACATTTTTCAATAAACAAATTTACGTCACCATCTGGCGACCTATATAGACTAACTACAGGTATATTTTCATTCATTAGTTTTACACAACTAAACTCCCCATCTAGTTCTGAGGAGTACATAGATACATCAATTCTGGAAAACTTTATTCCTTTGACAAAAATTCCAGCACCACCATTCTTTCTCTGTTTTCTACATATCATGTCACCCACAACATACCCTTGGGGAACAAACATATTTACTTGTTCTTGGGTTAACCAGTGCTCAGATACACATATAACATCTACATCCTCAGTGTTACATAAATGTTCTAATTCTAGTATCTTATTTCTAATACTACAGATGCTAACTTGTAGAAAAGTAAGTAGTTTGTCTCTCTCTC
This sequence comes from Schistocerca serialis cubense, assembly GCF_023864345.2. NCBI lineage: Eukaryota > Metazoa > Arthropoda > Insecta > Orthoptera > Acrididae > Schistocerca > Schistocerca serialis. The sequence goes on along the minus strand of NC_064641.1, from coordinate 412,540,023 downwards.
TATTTCTCTGAGAGCAATTTGACTCTATACGTGAAGTTGTATGTTCAGTTAATGTCTTTAATCTTGATGCACTGTGATCATCTGTGTTATGATAGTCACATACCTGTTCATCCACTTGATGTTTCCGTAACATATTACCAAAACTATTTCAAATGAACATTGTCATCACAAACGTGCCAGTGCAACATGATTTACCACTATGGTTGTGCGTAAACAAAGAGATTCGACACTACAATTCCGAGCTAAAGAAACTGTGTGATAAATTTAGCCATGTACATTTGATAGACTTAAGTAAGATGAGTCATGATGAACACACAAAACACAGATTCCACTTAAACAGGAAAGGGAAGGCCAAGCTAGTTTCTCACATAAGCAAACTGTGTGAGAAAGACAATGTGGAGAAAGCTCCAATTGCTCTGGGCTACAACCACGAGACTTTTTTAGAATGAAGGATCATAATAATAGTTTTCAGTGATGTATTTCGGATATGACTGAGTCCTGTTAGAGCAAATAAAAGCCAGGCTGTGAAATAAGTGATCAGTCATTGCAGGACAGTTCTAAAAAATCAGTGTATGCAAAATGTCGTAAAAAGTGTAACTCGATTCGTTCAGGATGGTAAATAAACAAGAAGGGATAACACTCATAAAGTTAACGCACTTAAATGTGCGATATCTCAGAAACACACTAGACATACTACAAATATTCACAGAGGAACACATGCCACATGTAATAGTAATAATGGAACATGAGCTAAAATGCAGTGAAATAATATATTATAGATTTGAAGGTTACATACTAGCAAATAGTTATTGTAGGCAAAAGCATAAAGGTAGTGGAGTGGCAGTTTATGTTAATAAGGATATAGAAGCTAAAAAAATTTCCTTTCTTGAACACCACACCAAAGAAGGATCAATTGAAATGAAGGTTTTGTACTCCACAGTAATGATCTTAAGTTACCAAAGCATAAAGTGATTGGAGTACATAGGCCACCAAATGCTGATGTAATGCTGTTTATGGATAAACTTAGTAGTGTTGTTGGTCAGGCCAGTTCTAATGACCTTACTATATTAGATGACTTTAATATAGATGCAAACTCAAATAGTATAGTAAACTTGAAACACAGTGATGTGCTGACCTGATACAATTTTGTAAATATAGTGAACTCTAACACCAGAGTAACGAACACATGTTCCACTAGAGTAGATTATGCTACAATCAACAAAGATGTTATAGATAAGGTAAATTACATTAACTTAGATTTCCTTTATTCTGACCACTTCTGTCAGGTGATGGAGTACATAAATTCAGTTGCGCCTAAAAATAACAAAAATTGTGCTAAAGAAACGAATGCTAAATACCTCAAATATTAATGCTCTTAAAGACAAACTAGCTAATGAAAAATGGGATTCTGTGTACCAGGTAAAAGTGTCAGATGAGAAATAGAATGATTTCTACGTAACCCTACTGCATCATTTATTTATTTCTTTAGCATCCTATAGATCACACATGTGATATAGGATTTGTCATTTGATTACACGTAACACATAACAATACATACACATAATAAATTGACAAACAAATACAAACAGCAAACAAATTACATACACATAGTACATAAGTAGAGTACAAGAACTTATTACCCAAAAACAAATGTACATGCTCATGATAAACAATTATAGATCATGAACTACGTCTTATACACAGAACATATTACAGATATTTAACAGATTTTTCCTAAGTACCATAATTACAAAGTTGAAAACATAATTAAATTAGTTTGAATTTTTTAAAAAAGTAAGTACAGGTTTCAATCCACACTCTGAGACAGGTATTCATTTACACTGTAGTAGCATTTTTCCATTAAGTAATTTTTTACTTCACACTTGAAATTATTTTTGCCTTTCAATTCTTTAATTTGAGATGGAAGTGCATTTAAAAGCTTTATTCCTAAATGGCCAACATGTTTCTGACTTCTAGTTTTTGCTACATAGGGAATGTGGAAGTCTTTACAATACCTTGTATTGTGATCATGGTAGCTTGAGTTGGTTTGGAGATCGCAGTTACTTTTACTGATCATTTCCAGGCATTTAAAAATATATATTGATGGTATTGTAAGTATCTTTAGTTGTTTGAATAAGGGTCTACAGTGAGTTTGTGGTGGGCTGTGTGTCATGATACGAATAGCTCTTTTTTGCATAATAAAAATGTCATTTAGTCTTGACCTGGTTTTTCCCCAAAAACTTATCCCATAGCTTGCAACTGATTGGAAATAACTAAAGTACACTGCTCTAATATATTCTTTGCTACATACTTTGGATATTATTCTTAAGGCGAAACATGCTGAGCTAAGTTTCTGAGTAAGAGATACACTGTGTTCATTCCAGTTTAAATCTTGGTCAATTCGCATTCCCAGAAACTTTGTGGTGCACACTTTTTCTATTTGTTTGCTATCCAGCATAAGGCATATATTTTCCCCTTGACACTTGCTTCCATACTGTATAAAGTTTGTTTTCTTTGTATTTAATGTCAGCTTATTTGAATAAAACCATGACTGTGTGCATGAGAGCATTTTTTCTGCTGTAGTACACAATGATTCTTTTATATCACTAATTATGATACTCGTGTCATCTGCAAATAGTAGAATTTTGGCTGAGCTGTCTGGAGCCCGTATATCATTAATATAAATTAGAAATAACAATGGGCCCAGAATGCTGCCCTGTGGAACACCTATTTCAATTTGTTTTGGTTCAGATATGAGTTTAAAGTTGTGAAGATTGTTGGATGACCTCAGCTCAACAACTTGTGACCTGTTTTGCAGATAAGATTCAAACCATTTTTTAACAGTGCCCCTGATGCCTATTGCTTCAAGTTTCTCTAGTAATATTATGAAAATAGTTGTCCAGTCAGAGAAATCCAGAAGGTAATTAAACACTGTCAAAATGAAAGTAATCCTAGACTAGAACTCCCGCCAAATCTGATTAGGCTCAGGCAGCAAGTGCATGATCTAAACCAGCTTTATAAAGCTACTACTATGCAGGTTTTCAAGGAAAAATACAATAGGGCCAAGCAAACTCTTAAAACAGAAATTGTTAACCTAAGGAAGTATATTAACAGCAAAACAATAGAACAGTCTGACAACATAATCAAAGCATCTTGGAAGCTGACTGACAAATATCGAAAAGGTCCCAACAAGATGAACATGGAACCACTCAGCATAAGACATGATGGTAACATTATAAAAAAACCCAGATACTATTTGTAATATTTTTAATAACTACTACAGTTCTGCGAACAATCAACCCATATCATAGATTCACATGTAGAGACCCGATGCCATCTCACCCAGTGTATCGAATTTGAATTTGTGGAAGTGAATGAGCAGGAGGTTTGCAGGGCAATATACATGCTAAAGAAAACATTTTCATCTGGATGAGATGGCATATCCAGTGCTGTTACTAAAGTGTGCTTAAAAGAAATCTCCAAACCTCTTACTCACCTGATTAATTGCAGCATTAGAGAAAACATGTATCCAATGGTTCTAAAAATGAATGTAGTGAAACGAGTGTATAAAAAGGGAAGTAAGAAAGATGCCTCCAACTATAGACCATTATCATTAATTTCCACTTTTAGTAAGACATTCAAAAGCATGATCCTTTCTCAACTAAATGTCTTTTTCACAAAAAATAAACTGCTTGTAGATTCGCAGCATGGCTTCAGAAAAGAGCTAAGCACAACCACAGCAGTTGCACAGTTCATCCATGAAGGCTACTGTCTGTTGGAACGGAAGATGCAGACTGTAGGTATATTTTTGGACCTGAAAAGAGCATTTGATAGGGTAAACCATAGGGTACTTCTTAAAAAGCTAAAATCTTACAGTATTGGGGATCAAGCCATGAATCTTCTAACCACATACCTGCTGAATCGTAAGCAAAGCACTCATGAACTCCCAGTCCACCAGTGAACCTGTATTACAAGTTGTACCCCAGGGCTCAATCCTTGGACCCTTCCTCTTCCTTATATATATTAACGACATTGCACAACCCATTAACTTCCATATTGTAAGCTATGTAGATGACACGTCAATTTTATTCTAGAAGTAACAAAATACTTCAATGACCAGGGACTCAAGGTGAATGTCCCCAAATCTCAACTACTGACATTTAAAACAGGCAGTTAACACCACAACAATATGAATAGTGTCTGTAATATCTCTGCAACAGAAAATGGTAACTGTAAGCTCTTGGCTGTCTATGTTGATGAAAGTTTGTGGTGGACATACCACATTAATTTCGTATGCAGAAAAGTCAGTAGTGCCATATACCTCCTCAGTCAGCTCGCAAAGATAGTTCGTAGCCAAGCACTGGAATTAGTATATTATGGAACACTTTACCCCTTTCTCAATTACGGAATGGAACTATGGGGCTGTGCAGCTGATATACATTTAAAAAGTATACTACTACTACAGAAAAGACCAATAAGACATGTACATGGGATGGGACATGGAGATTCATGTCATGAAGTGTTTGTGCAGCACAAATATCTGACAATATATTCTCTGTACATCTTCAAAATAGTTGTATTTTTTATAAGTCAACCAACAGAAGCTATCGAGGGCAGTGATGTACATGATCGCAACACTAGAACAAAGTGTAACTATTTCCGTAACAGAACAACGTTAAAAATGATTGATAGAAGTCCATGTATCAGTGGTTTGATTTGGTATAACAAGCTACCAAACGTTCTAAGAATGTACACGGGAAATGTTTTTAAAACAAAATTAAAATCTTTTCTAATAAAAAAATGTTTATATTCTTTCAACAAATTTTAAGATAGTGATTGTAATATGAGGCATTGGCATATCAGTTGTAATGTGATAAATGTAAAAAATAGACGTAAGAAGCAACAGCTACTGAATATAATGTATTTTATAAGTGTAAATATAACCATAGTATTAAGTCTGACATTGCAAAAGCCAATAAATACACATGACAATACTAGAAATTCTTATACAGAATAGAAAGAGATGCCAAGGATAAACATCCCCCCCCCCCCTCCAAATTAATTTTGCTGTCTGATAGACATTTCATATAATCTGTTCAATTGTCAAAAATTTTGGTATCAGCATGGTGCACTTCTTTTTGTGCTAAAGACAACCATAATGTGGATTAATGAATGTTATTGTTTCTTCTGATATTGTAATTACGTATATCATTGTTCCTTATGAACTGCATGGGAGTATTAACAAAAAAAAAACTTCATGAAGGAATAAATGAAGCAGTAGTTAGAAAGCCAAACTCCTTAAACAGATGTGGACCAAGCTGATTGTGGGTAAGCATGTTATGGTCAATGAAGAGTTTTCTTCCTTAAAGATAAGTTACTCCAGCATGTTATTTCATATGACATTACGTAATGAAAATATGTAAATTATCTCATCAAACCTCCAGCACGATGCAGGAAAATGAGTCAGCAACTTGTGGTTTATTAAAACTATTATTTGTAATTCTGTCAAAGTGTGGTGATAAAAATTCTGTATTTGCAATGACTAGTTTCAGACATGTCCAAGGTGATGGTTTGATAAGGGCCATCGTGTCCACAACCAGTCACTACAAGTAAAGGATCTTTCTCTATGCATCTTGACAGAATTGCAAATAATAGTTTGGAGTTTTTGTTAATGCTATTAAGCTTTTGTGGTGGTGTTTTGACTGCTTGAGCAATATCTGTTGTAGACCTATTACTCCATGCAGCTACATCTATTACCGCTGCCTTAACACTCCATTATTAGATAGATATAGAGATTCGCCATTGTTCAGCCAAGTCTCACACCTCAGCAGTGTGCTTACATTTTGTGGCGTGCAGTTGCAGTTTGAAAAGGAGCTAAAAAATGTTGTAGTTTAATCTCAAAGATACAAGAAGAAAATTTGTTCGACTGTTATAGCAGAGAAATACTCTGAAAAACTGTTTTATCCTTGATAGACAAAGGACTAATTTCGAGATACATTTATTACTTCTAGTATTAACTACTTTTTGTTCTGATGTGCTGGCGTAAAGATGTACTGTATAATTTCATGTCTATGTGTGTGTTAAATGATGAAAAATGTGTTTCATGATTTCTGTCAAGATCAAGCCTAAATCCCATACCAATGGAGTACAAATTATTCTGTTAATTCGAGAAGGCGAATTTTAGATGGAGGCGACGATCTTCACGACAGCGTTGCTCAACAATAGAGGTAGGTGATTGTGCTCACTACTTTCCTTTGGTGGCCGCTAAGATTAATTCCGATGTGTTTTTGCCGAGACATTTAGAACCTGCAATCTTCCTTTTCGTATAAAAATAGGAGTCCGATAGAAAAATAAATATTTTTAAATTTAAATAATTGCAATTCTTTTACCCAGGCCACGGGGAATGATAGAACGTACGTGCCTCTACCCTGATCTCCGAGTGTGTTACGACGTAATTATTTTACGAAAAAAAAAAAATTAAGATAGATCTTTCTCATCAGATCGCAACCACTCGCACGCAAATGTACGTCAGTCGTGCGCATTGTTCTAAAGCTTTTCTGTTAATATTCAGTGGATTGCATCTCCGTAATTAGTTTTTGTTTATGCCGCAAATCGCACCTCACGCGGATTATTTATTACGCAAGTTTCAGGCTCCATTTTATGTCAAAAATTCCTAAGTACGAGTGACTAAGCAAACCACTACAATAATTTCATATCTCTACAACTACAATAACACAAAACAACAATATCATAACAGAGAGGGTACGTTACAAGCTATAGCAGTTGTGAAGTTAAGAACTGTCAGAGTTGTTTGTGCACTGTATTCGAATATTAATTTTAGTAGTTTTAAATCATTCAGCAAATATTAGCACTGTGTTTACATTTCGTGGCTCGCAGTTGCAGCTTTAGCTGTTCTCAAGTTCTGACAAAGTTGTTTGTGCACTGTTATACAGTTATTAAATTTAGTAGTTTTCAACTGTGTCTCGTGCTGTTTTTCTGGTGAAATAATGGTTTAATAAAATTTTGGAAACCTTCGCTCACTGTGTTTTTTAGAACTTTCTGTGTGTTGAAGTCGTTTAGTAAATTTATAGTGCTAATTTTTAGCTGATGTTTGTTATTGTTTATAGTGAAATATCTCAGTAAAATTTTCGTTCGCTGTTTTAACTTTGTTGAGTGTTCCAGTTGCCACTTGAATTTTTACTTTTAGCAAAGAAATTGTGTGAAGTCTTGCTGTTATTGGTATTAGTTGTGATTTAGCAGTATGAATAAAAGTTGTTGCTTTCTTAGTAGAGAGAGAATTTAGAGACCATTATTGTTAGTTCTTTAAATAATTCTATAGTTGTAATTAAACTTATGTAACATAGACATTTAGTTTTTTCAGTATTTGTAAAATTTTACGTTGATTGAGAAGTGTGGGCTGTCATAGGTTTGTGAGTAGTGGGAATACAGTGTGGCATTTGTTCAAAGTATTTTCACTGTGGGGAATGCAGTTGGGAAGCTAATGGGCAATCTAGAAACATATTCTTCTGGGAATGCAAAGTCTGTAGTAGAAATAAATTGATAGAGGAGCTGAAGCGTAATATCTGTGCCCTTCTGGTGCAGTTACAATGTGCGAAGGAGGATCTAAATAGATTCGGGAGTGTGAAGGGTGCTGGGAAATGGGAAATGGCAGTTGGCAAGGAGGCAGCTAGGAGGAAGTATTCAGATAGTTGTACTTTGTGTATATGTGATAGATTTGACCAACTGCCTGAGGTGAGTGGAGAGGAGCCTCTTGTAGGTGTAGGAAACATGCAGCAGTTAGGAGGCCTAAGTTAGTTGCAAAGCCTAACAGAAAGAAGGAGGTTCTGCTGCTAGGTAGTTCACATGGTAGAGGTGTTGGCCAGTAGTTGCAGGAAGTGTTGGTGAGGAAGTACCAGGTCACCAGCTTTGTGAAGCCTAGTGCAGAGTTGGCTCAGGCAGCTGCATAGGGAAGTTATGTAGGAATTTTGTGAAAGAGGATCAGATAGTGATTATGGGTGGATAAGGGAATAGTCTTGATAGGGACGGGAATATGATGTAGGTGGTGACCTGATAAAGATAGCTACTCAAACTGGTGGCACTAATGTGCTCTTCACGCAAATGTTTCAGCCACTGAATGATTCCATCTTAATGTGACTGTCAGATGTGTTAACATGGAGCTGGAAAAGACACTGATGGCAGAGGGCATAGGACGCATTGCAGTGGTGCCAGTTGAGTCTGTCAATAGATTAGGTTTTACTAGGCACGGCCCGCACATCAAAAGGTATGGGAAGGGGAGACTGGCAAAGCTTGTAGGTGACAATGTAGTGAGTGATGGTAGGATCACTCGGGTTCTTGGTTCAGTTTATAGTAAGTACCAAAAATTAGTTATATGTTGTGACTTCAATATTAATTTTGTTTATGATTGTGCAAGAAAAAGGTTGTGACTTCAATGTTAATTTTGTTTATGATTGTGCAAGAAAAAGGATGTTGTTAGATCTCCTAAACTCATATGATCGGAGGCAGACTGTGTTTTTTCATCTAGGGTGCAGGGGAACAGTATCACAGCTGTAGATAATATTTTTATTGATTCTTCATTATTAGATGATGCACCAATTTTGACACTAAAAGGGTTTTGTACCTGAACAAATGTCGCATATAATTACAAACTAAGTAAGAGAGCTAATCGTATGACAATATGGAGTTTATTAAACCTTGTTAAGGAACAAGAGTGGCAAGATGTTCTTATAGTGCTGGTAACATAGGTGACAAATGTAATGCTTTCATTAGCACATTTCTCATGCTCTTTAAGAGTTGTTTTCCATTAGAACATTCTAAATGGGATACTAGCAGTAAAAGGCAGCCTGGGTGGTTGACTAATGGGATAAGGATATCATGTAGCGTAAATTGGGAATTATATCAAAATGTTAGAAGTAGTCACAATCAAGCTACAGTAGCCCATTGCAAACAGCACTGTAAGGTGCTTAAAAATATTATTAGAAAGGCAAAAAGTATGTGGTATGCAAATAGAATAGCTAATTCACAGGATAAAATTAAAATCAGATGGTTAGTTGAGAAGGAAGTATCTCGTCAGCAGCACAAGGTTGACGATATAAAGTCAGTTTGTAGTAAAAATATTTCTGTTGCTGATATGTCAGATATATGTACAGTATTTAACAATCAGTTCCTGAGCAACTTTGGTGTGATGTCATAAGCACATGACGGCATGTGAGATTGCTCTCTAAGTTTTTATATATTTTTAGGTTTCAGATACATATTTTAATGGTTTTTCGTGATAATACTTACTAGGCTTATATAAGTTACTTATTAGTGGTTTTTTCATTTACCTCTGCCTTTCTTGTGTTGTGACCTGATATTTGTGAGTGTTTTGTATCGAGCAACTTAACCTCTTACCTGTGTTTACATTCCGCACTGACCAGTTGCAGCTGTAGCGGTGCATCGAAAGCTAAGTACTAATTAATTGTTTGTGTATAGTAGTTTATTTAAGAACTTTAGTAGTCTTCAACTGGTGTTTTCTGATGAAATAATTTCAGAAGAACTTTTTGGGAACTGTTTTCAGTTTCGTTTCTGTGTCATTAGACGTTTGATTTTCTTTCTGTGTTAGTCTTTTGTGGTATTCTCATTTGTTGTTGATTAATACTATTAATAATACTAGTTACTTCCCTTGTAGAGTAAGTTTGTGGTTATTGTAGTCAGTTTTTAAACTTCTTATTGCAGTAGCGAAACTTGGATAAAGTAGTATTCTTGTCTCAATAACTGTAAAATTTTACCATGAGTGAGAAGTGTGGGCTTTGCCGTGGGTTCGTGAGTAGTGGATTGGGGTGTGACTTGCTCGAAGTATTTTCACTGGGGGGAATGCAGTGGGGAAGCCGGTGGGCATTCTGGTGAGATCCTCTCCTGGAACTGCAGGTTATGTAGCAAGAGTAAGTTGATAGAGGAGCAGGAGCGTAAGATCTGTGCCCTCCAGGTGCAGTTGAAAAACACACAGGAGGAGCTAGATAGGATGAGGAGGGAGAAGGAGGTTGGGAAATGGGAGCTGGCTGTTGGCAAGAGATCTGCTAGGAGAAGGAGATTTTCAGATAGTTTTACTATTGGTGTTTGCAATAGATATGACCAACTGTCAGAGTCTAGTGGAGAGGAATGTCTAGTAGCTGTAGGTGTAGGAAGTACGCAGCAGACCTCAGCTGTTACGGTGACTAGGGCAGTTGCAAAGTCGAAGAGAAAGAAGAAGGTTCTGCTGTTAGGCACTTCCACAGTTACGGGTGTTACATGTACACACCTTAAAATCAGGAAAAATAATGTAAGGAAAAATATTTATTGAATTTAATATTGAAAACTTTTAAGGCTTGCATTATATTTCATCTTAGAAATGTTGATACTGGAATTGTTTTATTGTTCTCCTGGTTATTAATCAAAAAAGTAGTGTTACGGGTGTTACCAAAAGTAGACCTGGCCCCTGTTATGAGTTAGGGAATTCTCTAATTCCTGCAAACGTGATGAAGCTTTTATTCTTGTAAAACACCTGTTAAGAGGTAAATAATTACTATTAAAAACAGTCTTGATCACAATTTATTTTATAAGGTGACCGGTTTCGACCACTGCTGTGGTCATCTTCAGACCATTGAGTGGAAACCCCTTTCTGTTGGAGAATCACAACTCAGTTGTGATTCTCCAACAGAAAGGGGTTTCCACTCAATGGTCTGCAGATGACCACAGCAGTGGTCGAAACCGGTCACCTTATAAAATAAATTGTGATCAAGACTGTTTTTAATAGTAATTATTTACAATTTTATTGATCACTGCTGTTCCCATAATGCATTCAAAAGTAATACCTGTTAAGAGGTATTGCCCCAAATTTTATTTTGAAATATAAATTTTTATTTTTTTGGACATCATAACTTAGTATATATATATTTTTTGCTGTTACGGGTGTTACATTAAATGTTACGGGTGTTACATAGATGCATCAGATTTGATTCTTGAAGGAATAAATTTACCTCTTACAATTGCATAAAAAGAAAAGAAGTATTGTAGTTTATTTGGAATAAAAGTATGTACTTAAGGAAACATATTTGAAGAATAAAGCTATTTATTACACAAAAAATTTTGTTACAATTTTATAGTACAACTAGGCCAAGATATTGTTACTTACATAACATTTACCTCATTTTGTAGGCCTAATAAATTTATGACAAAAATGTTTTCTTATTATTCATTGGTTTAAAAACTTCATTTAATAATCTTTCTCCGCAACATCCAACTCAAAATTGAACTCTTAGTACAAATGGTTACCTTGTTGTTTGATTTCTGGTGTTGTTACCTTAGATAGTACTTGACTGAATTTCAAAAAACAAACATCAGTTTCATCTAGTTTAATAAGTGTTTTACCTTTTCCTACTGACTTCAGAAACATTATTTTCACATCCTCCTCTTCATCAACCTCACTTTGGCAGATTCCCAAGTATCGGTATTGAGTTTTGGATAGGGTTGGCTTCTTTTTGTCACTTGGAATGTCAGCCAAGACAACTAACCCAAATTTTAAATCAGACTTTCCAATTTTATTAGTTAGGTTTAACTCACAAGCACTTCCAATATTGTCTTGTGATTCAGATAGTGAAACAGTCTCTAGATCAGAATCATCAGAACTGCACACTTTATAGAAGTTTATGCATGTTTTGCATGTAATGTTTTAACTTTGGCCTCCTCAGTGCTAAATAGTGACACCCTTGTCATTAATGGCTCTGTTGTTTCTGAAACCAGCAAATCAGTTGTGTTACAAGGCCGAAAGTGATGGCAGCCCTGGATTTGAGGAATTGCTTGTAAATTTTTCCACCTTTCATCCAAAATAGGAATGTTTGGAGGGCAGCGTGGAGGGTAAAAATCGTAAAGGGAGACCAAGAGATGAATACACTAAGCAGATTCAGAAGGATGTGGGTTGCAGTAAGTACTGGGAGATGAAGAAGCTTGCACAGGATAGGGTAGCATGGAGAGCTGCATCAAACCAGTCTCAGGATTGAAGACCACAACAACAACAGGAATGTTATGCTCTACTGTTATCTTATCAACCCATAGTACCTTAATTTTAGAAAAACTCATCAGAGTGTAGTCATAAAAGTCAACTGCGTTGTTAATAATAACTTTCCTAGATCTAACAGCTGTCCACACGCTCCTCTTCAGTGCACCTCCAATGCCATCCATGGCTCCTTTACCATGTGAATTGGCAACAAAATTCCACTCAACTGTCAATCCAAAGTCTCTCTCAAAATAACATAGATTGGACAAAGTATATTTATTTTTGAACTGCCCAGCACAGTTGTCAGAAAATATAAAAACTCTTTTAACTTTAGGAAACGCTTTTTTAATGTCCGTTATAACAGTTTTAAGAGAAGTCCACACAAAATATTTTGTGTGTGAAAGGTCATTACTGATGACTGCATAGGACCTGACTTCATGGTTTGCAAACTAAATGCAGAAAGTGCAAATAGTTACTTGTGAATGTGCCCAGTGTGCACTCTGTACCTCATCTTGTGAAATTAGAGCATAATTCTCTCCAAAGTCCATTTGAAGAACACATTCTTCAGTGTCAAGGCTGTTTTTCTTTCCTTTGATGAAATCACTCTGCTTTATCTTCACGTAGCAATGTTTTTTAAACTGCGGCAATTTGTCAACCAGGCATCATCGCAGCTCCCTGAATGTTCACTAAGACAAGGATGATGTTTCGCATCATTTTCCCATTGCTGCCAGACAATCTTTTTAGTTACGTCAAAGCCTTCTGGGATAAATTTGCTCAATTTAATTTGACATTCCTGGCATGACCCAAAAACACAAGTCTTTGTTCTGTGAATTACAACTTAATTCGTTCAATAATTCCTTGTGATTGCTTGGAACAGCTTTGCTCAAAGACTCAAGTATGCTTATGAAATTGTAGGCTCTTATGAATGACTAGAATTTGCCTCAATAAGCAGTTTACTGGGCCTATATAAAATTTAAAATTGAGGTTAGCAATATTGTTGTCCTTGAGAAAGTTAGAATGGAAAACATAAACTATATATAACCTAAAGAATTTTGGGCTTAATTAACTTTTTAGGAGAACATCAGTTGATTCAGGTTAACGCCCCAATTAACTTTTATAATGTAGATGCAGTGCTTAAACAAGTGTATGCAGAGGAATAAAAATTTTTGTTTTCAAGCTTAAAACTGTTTTCATATGTAATAAACATAGTTAAAAAACTTTTTCCATTCATAATAATACCCTTTGGTTATAATTTAAATGTAGGGCCTAGGCCTACTAAAGATGAAGGTGGCATTAACCTTCCAATTCAAGTTACGGGTGTTACACATGTGTTAAGTAACACCCGAAACAAAAATTAGTAACACCCGTAACAGCTCTAAGAGTGTTAAATAAGACTTCAAAATGCCATGTATCTTTTTTGTTACGGGTGTTAGAAGCTGCACATATATTATAAAACTAACAAAATAAAGAAATGCAATTAGCTTAGCTCAACAAAATGAATTATTGTGAGCTATAACAATGTTGACTTCAATATTCTATGCAACAATAGAACAATCAGCCACAGATAACACAACTAATACTCATCTGGAAATAGCATAAAACATACCTCTCTGTGGTGCCATAGAGTAGTGCACCTTAAACACTTAGTGAAGGTAGAAATTTAATTTTTTCATAGTCATGATTATTTTGCAATGAACAAATGTACTTTTAACATGGAATTTTTAAGATTATATTTGAAATATTGTCATTTCAATTTTTTTGTCACAAAGTCTCTTTAACATGGAATGACACAGTTCTCATGGCAGAGGTGTAGGCCAGCAGTTGCAGGAAGTGTTGGGGAGTGAGTAACAGGTCACCAGCATTGTGAAGCCTAATGCAGGATTGGCTCAGGTGACTGTTAACATAGGGGGGTTTTGTAGGGATTTTACTAATGAGGATCAGGTAGTGATTGTTGGTGGGGCTGGTAATAGTATTGATAGGGATGGGGAGTATGACATAGATGGTGACCTGGAAAAGATAGCCACTCAGACTGGCAACACGAATGTGCATTTCATGGAACTGTTTCAGCGTCACGATCAGCCTCATCTCAATACAGCCGTCAGGCGTAATAACATGAGACTTGGGGGTGTGCCGATGACAGAAGGCATGGGTCACATTTCAGTGGTGTTGGTGAAGTCTATCAGCAGGATGGGTTTCACTAGACATGGCCTGCACCTCAACAGGTATGGGAAGGGGAGGTTGACAAAGCTTATAGGTGACAGCATAGGTGGGGTGGTGGGATCGCTCATGGGAAAATTCCTGTAGTAGTGGGTGTTAGAGCTACACATTTTTAGATTGAAGTCAGCTGTTAGCTATTTCTGCTTAAGGAAAGTCTCTCTAACAAAGGAACCACTTTCAACAAAGCTTAGGTATCCGAGTAATGAGGGAATTAGTATATTTCATCAAAATATACAAGGTATTAGAGATAATATACAAGGTATTAGAGATAAGGGGGGTAAGGTGTGGGATGCGTCACCAATAGCCTCTCCCACACAAATGTCAACCTCTCCGGCACCTGGTATCCCCTGCTACGCTAACGAGGCTCTGGGGACCGAGTTTCTCCCGGGATAAGGAGAACCCTCTACTAAGTCAACGACCTTCTAGAGGGCGGATGAGCTGGTAGAGCAAGGGCACCCTCTTGTCCTTGGAGTGAGAAATCACTCCTAAAGACGGAAGAATCACCAAGGGTGGTCAATGGCATAGGATGCTGAAGGCAACGGGAAACCACAGCATTAAAGATCCAATGGATATCCCCAGGAAAACTCATCATGGCAGGGTTCAATGTCAAATTATCCGGAGTTTCAACTCCCCCACTCGGATCTCCGGGGGGGAGAGCCTTGAACAATGCCACAAGTAAATACAAAAATAATGCAACAATAGCAACTTGGAATGTAAGATCATTATACCAACAAGGCAAAGTAAATAATGTTATACAAGAAATGAAACGCCTAAAAATTAACATTTTGGGTGTAAGTGAAACAAGATGGCCTGACTCAGGAGAAATGACCATTGACAACATGAAAGTATATTACTCAGGAAATTCTGATAGCCAGCACAGGAATGGGGTAGGAATAATTTTAGATGAGTATGCTAGTAAATCTGTCAAAAGCATTTTACCAATCTCAGATAGAGTAATCAGTCTACATTTACAAACGAAACAAACAAATATTAATTTAATCCAAATCTATGCTCCAACAGCCGACAAAGACCAAGAAGAAATAGGAAAATTTTATGAAGAATTAACACAAGCAATAGGAACATCAAAAAGCAGAGACATTATTATCATCATGGGAGATTTTAATGCCAAAATAGGTGAAGGAAGTGAAGGTGATCTTATTGGACCTTTTGGTTTAGGAACAAGAAATGAAAGAGGAGATTTGCTGTCACAATTTTGCCAGGAAAACAATCTGTCTATTACAAACACATTTTTTAAACTCCCTAAACGAAGACTTTATACTTGGAAATCACCAAGAGACTGTAATGAATAAGTTTGCAGAAATCAAATTGATTTCATACTTATAAACAAGAGGTACAAAAATTCTATTCATGGTGTGAAAACATATCCAGGAGCTGATATATTTTCTGGTCATAACCTTTTAGTAGCAAAGTTCCATGTGAAACTGAAAGCCATACAAAAGAAACAAAAGAAGGACTATATAAATACAACTATTCTAAGAGACCCCTTGACTAAACAAAAGACTTCTGAAGAGATTAATAAGGAATTAGTTAGGATAAAGAATAATCAAACAGAAGACATTGATGGCAAATGGGAACTTATAAAAGACACATTAAATAATGCATGTAAAAACACAATGGCGACCAAACACGACAACATGACAAAGAAGTGGATGACAGAGAAGATATTACAATTGATGGAACAAAGAAGAATACTTAAAAATAGAGATGAAAGTGAGTATAAAAGATTACATGCAGAAATACGAAAAGAAACACGGCGAGCAAAAGAAGAATGGTACAAGGAACAATGCTCTGAAATTGAGAGTTATGAAACAAGACATGATAGTTTCAACTTACACAAAAAAGTTAAAGATTTAGCTGGACTTAATAAAAAAAAAAGTACAAGTTTATTGTTAGATAAAAATGACAAAATAATTCCTGATGTTAAAGGTAAACTGGACAGGTGGACAGAATATGTCAAAGAACTATTTGAAGATACAAGAAAAGATCAAAAATTTTATGATAACGTGATCGGAGAACGAGGACCAAGCATATCGAAAGAAGAAAGATTACATGTTATCAACAAATCAAAGACAGGAAAAGCCCCTGGACCGGATAAGATACCAAATGACATCCTGAAACTCATAGGAATAGACCATATAGATATATTTGTACAATTGTTTAATGATATTTATAATTCGGGAATTATTCCTAGGGATTGGTTGACATCTACCTTTGTTACATTACCCAAAAAGGCTAATGCCAAAACTTGTAATGATCACCGTACAATAAGCTTAATGAGTCACACCTTAAAGATATTTCTAAAAGTTATACACCAACGAATATACAAAAAAGTAGAAGAAGGTATAAGTGAAACACAATTCGGTTTTAGAAGTTCCCTCGGTACAAGAGAAGCATTGTTTGCTTTTAACATATTAGCGCAACGATGTATGGAGGTTAACCAGCCACTATATGTGTGCTTCCTGGATTATAATAAAGCATTTGACAAAGTTCGTCATGATCATCTCATAGAATTGTTAGAAAAGAAAACACTTGATTAGAAAGACATCCGCATTATATATAACCTCCACTACAATCAAACCGCAACCGTGAAGGTAGAAAATGAGTTATCGAATGATATAGAAATAAAGAGGGGTGTGAGACAAGGTTGCGTTCTCTCACCCTTATTGTTTAATATGTATTCAGAGGACATAATCCAGGCAGCTCTATCAGATGAAATAGCTGGCATTAAAGTGAATGGGCTAAACATTAACAATGTTAGGTTTGCTGATGACACTGCACTACTAGCTGGAAACCTCAAAGATCTACAATTACTTTTTGACAAAGTCGCAGAAAAAAGTGAAGAATTTGGCTTGACTCTTAACGTAAGCAAGACTAAGTTCATGGTGATATCTAAAACACACCAACAAGAAAATCTTACAATCAATAGGGAAAGAGTCGATCAAGTACGTAAGTTTAAATATCTCGGAACAATTGTAAATGAGGAGATTGAAAGCTCAGAAGAAATTAAATCGAGAATAGGACAGGCCAGAAGTATCTTTAATAAGATGAAAAATGCATTCTGTTCGAGAGACATTTGTTTAAACACAAAAATGAGGTTGCTAAGATGCTATGTATTCTCAAAATTATTATACGGAATGGAAGCGTGGACATTGAAAAAGAAGGACATGAACAGTTTAGAAGCTTTTGAAATGTGGGCATATAGAAGAATACTTTGAATTAGTTGGGTGTCGAGGATTACTAATCAAGATGTCCTAAGAAGAATGGGAAAGGAAAAAGAATTAATTAAAACTATTAAAGTAAGGAAGCTACAATATTTAGGCCATGTTATTAGGGGAGTAAATTACAAAATATTGCAAATAATACTAGAAGGGAAAATTTGTGGGAAGAGAACGAGGGGTAGAAGACGGACATCCTGGATTGACAATTTAAAAAATTGGTACAACTGTTCAACGTCAGAACTCCTTAGATCAGCCAAATCAAGATCAGAAATTGCCATGATGACAGCCAACCTTCTTAGAGGAGACGGCACATGAAGAAGAAGATTAGAGATAAAGTTAGTGAATTGCTTATAGATGTTGACTCTGAAATTATTGGTATATCTGAACACTTCTTAAATAAGGAGATAATTCAGAGATTCAGAGGCTTCCTTTACCAGGATACAGGTTGGCTGGCAGCTTTTCTAGGAGCTCTTTGCAGTGTGGGGGAGTAGCCATGTATGTGAAAAATGGCATCCCATTTGAGTCAATTGATGTTTAAAAGTACTGCACTGAAAAGGTGTTTGAATGTTGTGCAGGTGTGGTTAAATTTAGAGGAGCTAAACTTCTCACTGTTGTTATTTATAGATCCCCAGACTCCAATTTCACAACATTTTTGCTAAAGCTAGAGGAGGTTCTTGGTTCACTTTATAGGAAATACAAAAAGTTAGTTATATGTGGTGACTTCAATATTAATTGTAAAAGTGATTGTGCAAGGAAAAGGATGCTGGTAGACCTCCTTAATTCATATAATCTTATGCAAACTGTATTCTTTCCAACGTGAGTGCAAGGGAACAGTAGAACAACTACAGACAACATTTTTGCTCATTCCTCATTACTAGAAGGGCATTCTGTTAGCAAAAAGGTGAATGGCCTTTCAGATCATGATGCACAAATTTTATCTCTAAAAGATTTTTGTGCTGCAACACATGTTAAATATAGTTATCAACTTTTTAGGAAAGCTGATCCAGTTGCTGTAGAGACCTTTGTAAACCTTACCAAGGAACAAGAGTGGCAAGATGTTTATAGTGCTGATACAGTAGACGATAAATATAATGCTTTCCTCAAGACTTTTTTTGTGATCTTTGAAAGTTGCTTTCCATTAGAACGTTCAAAACAGGGTACTAGCACAAACAGGCAGCCTGGGTGGCTGACTAGAGGGATAAGAATATCTTGTAGAACAAAGTGGCAGTTATATCAAAACGTTAGAAACAGTCAAAATCTAAATGCAGCAGCCCATTACAAACAGTATTGTAAGGTGCGTAAAAATGTTATTAGGAAATATGTGGTATGCAGATAGAATAGCTAAGTCTCAGGATAAAATTAAAACCATATGCTCAGTCGTAAAGGAAGTGGCTGGTCTGCAGAGACAGGTCGAGGATATAGAATCAGTGCGTAGTGGGAATGTCCGTGTTACTGATAAGTTGCATATATGTACAGTATTTAAGAATCACTTTCTGAATATAGAAGGTGAACTAAACAGAAACTTAGTCCCAACAAGGAATCATATAGCGCTCTTAGAAAAAAGTGTTTCTTGACTGTTACCTGAAATGCTCCTCTATGATACTGACAAGAGGGAGATTGAGTTAATAATTAAATCAATAAAGACCAAGAACTCTCATGGATATGATGGGGTATCTAGCAGAATACTGAAGTATTGTTCTATGTATGTTAGCCCAGTACTTAGCCATATCTGTAACTTTTCCTTTAGGAGTGGTCGGTTTCGTGACCGATTAAAGTATTCGGTAGTGAAGCCACTTTATAAAAAGGGAGACAGGGATAATGTTGACAATTTTAGACCTATTTCTATGCCATCGGTGTTTGCTAAAGTTATCGAGAAGGTTGTATATACAAGGTTACTGGAGCATTTAAATTCACATAATTGCTGTCAAATGTACAGTTTGGTTTTAAAAATGGTTTAACAACTGAAAATGCTATATTCTCTTTTCTCTGTGAGGTTTTGGACGGATTAAATAAAAGATTGTGAATGCCAGGTGTTTTCTTTGATTTAACGAAGGCTCTTGACTGTGTTGACCACAAAATATTGCTGCTGGAGTTGGACCATTATGGAGTAAGGGGAGTAGCTTACACTTGGTTCGCCTCTTACTTTAAGAACAGAAAGCAGAAGGTAATTCTCTGCAGTATTGAGAGTGGTAGTGGCGTTCAGTCCCAATGGGGCACTGTTAAGTGGGGTGCTCCCTAAGGGTCGGTGCTGTGGCCACTGCTGTTTCTTATTTATATAAATGATATGCCTTCTAGTATTACAGGTGATTCAAAAATATTTCTGTTTGCTGATGACACAACCTTGGTAGTGAAGGATCTTGTGTGTAATATTGAAACAGTATCAAATAATGTAGTTCATGAAATAAGTCTGTGGCTTGTGGAAAATAATTTGATGCTAAATCACCGTAAGACTCAGTTTTTACAGTTTCTAACTCACAATTCTACAAGAACCGATATTTTGATCAGACAGAATGGGCATATTATGAGCGAGTCGGAACAGTTGAAGTTCCTAGGCATTCGGATAGACAATAAGCTGTTGTGGAAAGCCCATGTTCAGGATCTTGTTCAGAAGCTAAATGCTGCTTTATTTACCATTAGAACAGTATCTGAAATAAGTGACAGTTCAACACGAAAAGTAGTCTACTTCGCATACTTTCATACACTTATGTCATATGGTATTATTTTTTGGGCTGATTCTTCTGATTCAAAAAGGGTATTTTTGGCTCAAAAATGGGCTGTTCAAGCTATATGTGGTGTAAGTTCGAGAACCTCCTGTCGACCCCTATTCAATAGTCTGGGAATCCTGACATTTTCCTCACAGTATATATTTTATTTTATGTCGTGTGTTGTTAGCAATATTAGCTTATTCCCAAGAGTTAGCAGCTTTCACTCAATTAATACCAGGCAGAAATCAAATCTGCATGTGGAATGCACTTCCTTGACTCTTGTGCAGAAAGAAGTGCAGTATTCTGCTGCATCCATTTTCAGTAAGGTACCACAAGAACTCAAAAATCTTAGCAGTAGCCCAAACACTTTTAAGTCTACACTGAAAAGTTTCCTCATGGCTCACTCCTTCTATTCTGTTGAGGAGCTCCTGGGAAGAGCTGAAAAATTAAGCAAATTCCAGTGTTACATTGTTGATTTTCTTTATTTAAACGTACTGGATATGTTTCCTATATTTCATTTTATCTTTTTCTACTATCGTGTTATAATTTCACGTATTGCAGGCTCGTTCAAACTGTGCCCCTGGGGCGCTAGTGCCTGCGATCGCTCACGGCCAGCGCCCCGGGCGAATTCGTATGTTGTTGCAGTGTCGTTTAGCTGGCCGTACGGAACGCCTGCCGTGCCAAGCCATGCCGCTGTATGCGCGCTTCATACGGACGACAGACCACTGCACCAGCAGTGGTCAAAGGCGACACAAAGCCATTAGTCAATAGACGCAAGGCTACAGTGGATGGAGATGAACGGTCAACAGCAGCAGACAAAACGAAAGGGGAGCGGTGCGTTCGCACTATTTAAACTCGAGAGGGATATTAATAACAGAACAGTATTCTGCATTTAATACATGCATGAAAGTTACCTAATACAGAAGAATACAGTCACAATTTGAGAACAAAGACGTTCGCGCACAGCTTACAAAAATGGCTATCCAACTCACCTCACTACTTGCTAATATTTACAGATTTTGAAATGGTTTTAGTGACAGCCGCTAGAGGGCAGCACCAACTAGGCTGCTGAATGGTGTCCCCAAATGTAGCCACTGCCCTTTTGCCACAAAATGAGAAAATTGTAGGTTGTTTCAAACGGAACCACTTCCCCTGAAAGGGTTAACAACTGAAAATGCTGTATTCTCTTTCCTCTGTGAGGTACTGGGCGGATTAAACAAAGGGTTTCGAACACTAAGCATATTTTTTTTATTAACTTGTAAGTCATTTGATTGTGTTTATCGCAAAATATTGTTCCAAAAGTTAGACCATTACAGAATATGGGGAGTAGCTCACGATTGGTTCACCTCTTACTTTGACAACAGGCAGCAGCAGGTCATTATTCACATATTCACAGTGTTGAAAATGGCTGTGACTTGGTGTCTGAGTGCCGTACCATTATATGGGTGGGTGGGTGGGGGGGGGGGGGGGTACATCAGTGTTGGGGCCACTCCTGTTCCTTATTTATATAAATGATATGCCCTCTACTATTATGGGTAATTCTAAAATATTTCTGTTTGCTGATGACACTAATTGGCAGTTAAGGATGTGCAACATTGGCTCTGTTTCAAATAGTGCAGTTCATGACATAAGTTCATGGCTAGTAGAAAATAAACTAATGCTAGATCACAGTAAGACACAGTTTTTACAGTTTCTAATGCGCAATTTCACAGAATGGTCATATGATTAGTGAAACTGAACACTTCAAATTTCTATGTGTTGAGATAGATAGTAAACTGTCGTGGAAAGCTCATGTTCAGGATCTTGTTCAAGGACTTAATGCTGCCATTTTTACCAAATGAACGGTATCTGAAATAAGTGATTGTGAAAATTAGTGTACTTTGCTTATTTTCATTTGCTTATGTTGTATGGTATTATATTTTGAGGTAACTCTTCCCACTCTAAAAGGATATTTTTGGCTCAGAAATGGACAGTTTGGGCAACATGTGGTGTAAGTTTGCTTACCTCTTGTCGACTCCTGTTCACAAGTCTGGGTATTTTGACATTGGCCTCTCAATATACAGTATATATTCTTTACTGTCATTTCTTGTTAATAATATCAGCTTATTCCCAAGAATTAGCAGCTTTCTCTCAGTTAATACTTGGCAGAAATCCAATCTGCATTTGCGTCACACTTCCTTAACTCTCGTGCAGAAAGATGTGCAGTATACTGCTGCATCCATTTTCAGTAAGCTACCACAAGAATTCAAAAATTTTAGCAGTAATCCACGTGCTTTCAAATCGAAACTGACAATTTGCTCCTACACAACTAGACTTGTAAATAAAGAAAAAGAAACTCTTTTAATTTATCTTAGGATCCAGTAATGCTGTGCCAAGTTGTTCTTCGGCATCGAACTTCTCTCTTCTATAAGTGAAGAGGCTACAAAACAAAACACTGCTTCTCTTCTTAAATAAAGTGTAGATTGTTTCCAATTAACTCTGTATATTGTCACAAACTTTCATGAACAGTGATGCATGACATGGGAAGTTACTGCTCCGAGAACCAACTAACATTGCTGTCTCAAAGACATCTCATTAACATACATGCAAATAATATAAAACAACAATAGCTTATGCACATCATATTTGTCTTCCTTGGTGTCAGATGTCTTCCGTGGCCCCAGAGCTCCTTCATTCTCCTTGCACCATAGAGATCCCAAATGGTCTCTTGCAGGTAGACTAAGCACCTGTCAAGTAATACCATCCCACAGTATTAGGCCCGATGTTTACAGACAAATTGCAATCGTGCACATCTTTACTCCGAGCTATATATTTGAAGTAAGTGACACATGCCATTCCATGAATGCCATGGATCACTAAATATCCCTACACTAAGGGAAAAGATGTCATGATCATACACTTAACAACCAGAACAAAGATACATATCCTTTAGTTAGAATTTTCATTAACTGTTGTTTTATATTTAATACATTCTCTACTTTGGCCAGCAAAGTGACATAGAGTGAACCGTAATTACTTGTGTCCTTTCAGAGCACTTTCAGCCCTTTAACTATTAATACCATTAATTTGTATTCTTGCATTCAGAGGAAGCAATTGTTATACGTAATTTTAAGATCAAACATCAGATTATACAGGGATTCAAATACTCATGGTAAACTACAGAGTTAGCTAATTTTTACTTTCTCAATTTATTGTCCAGTTTGGAGGAGATGCTCCCCTAAGCAGGGTCTTTATTCCTTTTCTTCACGAATATTACCCTTAAGCATTTCTTCCTTCTTGAAGGCTGTCTTCCGGGGATTCAGTATTTTCCTCTTGTTTCGTAGGCCTAGTTGTTGTGATGTACCACTCCATTCCTCTAAAGTGTCCTCCTTTCTTTGGGTCCATCCAAATCTGGCATAAGCTTCCTTATGTGGGGATTACTCCCACTTTGAAGTACCTCACCCTCTTTTTCTACTGCTTCATTGAGTACTTCAGTATTTCTCCCATGTCGGTTCACCTCATCTTAAGGCTGCAACCTCCATGAAACTCCAGCTATATCTCGCTTTTCCACTGTGAGTTCTCCTATTTTCCTACCTCCAAAGCACCTGTTCCTTCTTAACATTGGCTTGTCATTTCTATATCAAGCTTATTAGAAGGACATCCTGTCCTATTCCTCTCTCCTCTTGAAACAGTGACAAGC
This sequence comes from Schistocerca serialis cubense, assembly GCF_023864345.2. NCBI lineage: Eukaryota > Metazoa > Arthropoda > Insecta > Orthoptera > Acrididae > Schistocerca > Schistocerca serialis. Next base: position 412,516,152 of record NC_064641.1, on the reverse strand, counting down.
CTATCAAAAGAATACCCCTAAATCATCTTTGTTTGTGTATAGTCTGTGGGCATGTATGGGTGTGGGTGTTTGTTTGTTTGTGTGAGAGAGAGAGAGAGAGAGAGAGAGAGAGAGAGAGAGAGAGAGATATGTCTAGTATGCTCAAATCCCACACCTTCCCTATAAAAGTTAAAAGCAAACCCACCCATAACATATCTAATTACTACTAAAGTTAACAAAAATTGCCAGTTAAGTGCTCGATAATCATGGCATAACACATCTTGTACCATTTTCTTGAAATTCATAGCTGACTGACCTTTTTTTTTTCTTCTATCAAGTAGTTTATTGCTTCTACTTCTTTACCATTTCCACATTTTTTAAACCTTACTTTTTCCCCGTTGTTGACTCTATAAAAATTAGTGATTTGGGGTGTGGTACCTCCTTGATTCTGTATGGGCCAACATACTTGGGGAAAAGTTTACTTGTCTCTTTCTTGAGGTTTGAATGCAAATGATGGTCATTAAATAAATGTAAATGTCATGTGACTAGGACCTCCCGTCGGGTAGACCGTTCATCGGGTGCAAGTCTTTCAATTTGACGCCACTTCGGCGACTTGTGCATCGATGGGGATGAAATGATGATGATTAGGACAACACAACACCCAGTCCCTGACTGGAGAAAATCTCCGATCCAGCTGGGAATCAAACACAGGCCCATAGGATTGACATTCTGTCACGCTGATCACTCAGCTACTGGGGGCGGACATGGTGGTTATTAATAAGTACTAGGCCTCCAGTATTAAATGCTGGTGTTTGCACCTGCATGTTATACTGTTTCACTTGCGTATACACACTGTCATGTTTTTCTATTCTTGTTGATGTACCACCTCTATCGCTCTAGTTTCAGCCTGAGGTCAACTAAATAATTTTAACGAAGGTTCTTCTATAAATGGCTTATCTGTTATTTCCATAGGTGACAATCCTGTTGTTAAATGTTGTGATTCATTAATTACCCCTGGAATTTGGGGATCAATTGCACCCAACCTATATGCCCCATTGAACAATAGGTCCTACACAGCCTAGCAATTTCTTTCATTATTCACAAGGGTTAGTTTGTGGGTGGTATTTCGACATAGCAATGTATCTAACATTTTCACATGCTAAAAACTCTTTAAAGGCTTTATTGATAAACTGTGGGCCATTGTCTGTCAACAATCTACGTGGCTTTCCTATATCTGAGAAATACTCCTGTAGACATCTAATTGCCATCTCCATGTTTTCATGCTTATTAGGATAGAGTTTAACATACTTAAACCAACATGCAATTAGTACAAATATTTGTTACCTCCTCTAATGATTGGTAACTGACCAAAGAAACCAGCAGCTAGCAGCTGTGAGGTCACATGAGTCTTTAGGTATTATTGGGTATAAGTTATACATTTTCGCTTGATTGTAGTCTTTCATCTTTTTGCATGTTTCACATGTACATAGTACAGACAGTGCTTTTTTACTTAAGTTCATAAAGTAGTAAAATTTTATCATATATTGAACACATTATTAAATCATTCACGTCCACTGATAAGTGTTAGAATGCATCAGGAACTACATTTTTTGAACCCTGCATATAGTTAATTTCAGTCTGATATTCTTGCAAGAATAGTACCCAGTGTTTTAATGTGCTTTGCAGTAGTTGAATTTCCATAAGGAATGCTGGTGCTTGGTGATTATTATGTACTTTTATTTTAGATCCCAAAATAAGAGTTTGAAATTTCTGTATTCAAGAGATAGCAAGTAAGTTCTCCTTGGTACCGTGTAGTTCAACTCAAGGTTGGTTAGAGCTCGGCTCTCAAAAGCTAGTGTATTATTTTCTCCCTTGCTAATATCCTACCTTGCAGAACTAGTTCTGAAAGGTTCGCAGGAGAACTTCTGTAAAGTTTGGAAGGTAGGAGACGAGATACTGGCAGAAGTAAACCTGTGGGTACCGGGCGTGAGTCGTGCTTCGGTAGCTCAGTTGGTAGAGCTCTTGCCCGCGAAAGGCAAAGGTCCCGAGTTCGATTCTCGGTCGGGCACACAGTTTTAATCTGCCAGGAAGTTTCATATCAGCGCACACTCCGCTGCAGAGTGAAAATCTCATTCTGGAAACATTCACCAGGCTGTGGCTAAGCCATGTCTCCGCTATATCCTTTCTTTCAGGAGTGCTAGTTCTGCAAGGTTCGCAGGAGAACTTCTGTAAAGTTTGGAAGGTAGGAGACAAGATACTGGCAGAAGTAAAGCTGTGGGTACCGGGTGTGAGTCGTGCTTCGGTAGCTCAGTTGGTAGAGCACTTGCCCACGAAAGGTAAAGGTCCAGAGTCCAAGTCTCGGTCGGGCACACAGTTTTAATCTGCCAGGAAGTATCATGCCAAATGTTTAGTATGTCATTGGAACGTCATGTATTTAAAAAAGTTCTAGACTGAATGGCACTTTAATACCTGTCACAAAGATAAGTTCGAAAATTTGTCACAAGAGGAACGCCAGTCAAAGCTTGAAGAACTGAAAGAAAATTTCAAGCAGTATTACAGTGAAGTAAGTGTTTCCTATCATATGACTCTTTATTATTTATAAAGATTATAAATAAAACTATATTTTATAATCTGATATGTCACTTAGCAATGTGACAGTTATGGAATATCAGATTGTCAGTAATAAGGAAAATTTCTTTTCGGTTAATTTTTATATTTGGGTTGCATTCAGGTGCGTTATTTTTTGCTACTTTCTGAAAAGCCGTCAAAAACGCTCTCTCGGGCAGCAAAGTTTCATTAAGAGTCATTCTTTGTGTTTATGGATGGGAAAACATATGTTGTAGTTTGATCTGTTTTCAATTAATTAAAACGCAATTTTTATGGATGGGAAAGCAAATTTTGAAGTTTGATCTATGTTTTCAATTAATTAAAACGCAAATATTCTAATAGATAAAAATTTATTTTGCGACCACTGTCCTTTTCAGTGGAACTCGGCGAAAACACATCTGAAACCAATCTTTTTTATTTGAGTTTCAATGAATGATACAATTAATTGTTAAAGTGATAAAAGTGTTTTAAAAACAGGATTGTACAAAATTAATTGTATGTTCTTTTTTGCCATGGTACGAGCGGGAAACAGGTGGGCTAAGTTTGCACGTAAGTTACAAATGCTCGCTAAGAATTGGGAAAGCAGGGAAACCCTTTGGTGCTGAGAATCTCATCAAGGATTGCCTGGTTGACTCGGCAGCTTGTATTTGTCCAGCAGACCTGACGGAAAAATTTGAAAAAATAGCTCTTTCGCCACAAATTGTTGCTCACCAAGTCAAAGATATGGCCTCAGATATGGAGCAGTAATTAATGGAGAGAGCGGCAAACTTAATTTCATTTTCTATCGCTCTTGATGAGTCCGCGGACTTTGCGGGCATATATCAGCTCGTCATGTTCATTCGAGGTGTCGACGACAATCTGCGTGTCACTGAGGAGTTTCTCGATCTTATACCATTAAAAGGCACAACCACGGGTTTGGATATTTTTCTAGCCGTGGAAAATGTGTTAGAGCCAATGGGTTTAAAATGGGGACTCCTGACCAGTGTAACAACGGATGGAGCCCCTGCGCTACCAGGGATACGCACTGGATTTCTGAGTTATGTGAGGTCAAAAATGGCTGAAGTTGCCTGTTCCTTATTCGCGACAGTCCATTGTCTGATACACCAGGAGGTACTTTGTGTGAAGATTGTCAACATAAAAAATGTTACGTACACGGTTCTTCCAACGGTTAATTATCTTCGCTCACATCGATTCACACATCGCCAATTTAAAGAATTTCTGGCTGATATCGAAGTGGAATACCCAGACATCCCCTACCATGCTGAAGTAAAATGGTTGAGCAGAGGAGAGGTGCTTCATCGGTTTTTCTCCCTGAGGGGCGAAATAAATACATTTTTGGAAATGAAAGGACGTACAGAAGTATTACTTTGTGATCCTAAGTGGGTGGCTAATTTGGCTTTTTTGAGTGACCTTACTGGTCATTTAAATACTTTGAACATTTCACTCCAACGCGAAAATCACTATGTTGTTGATTTAGTGCAGACGATTCAAGCATTAAAAAAAAAAAATTGCGCAAGGAGAATTGTGGACTCTTTCCTGCACTAGACAGTGTTAAAGAAGATGTGGATTTTTCAGATTAGAGATTAGATTAGATTAATACTTGTTCCAGAGATCATGAATACAACACTTCGTAATGATGTGGAACATGTCAGGTTAATAAAAGATGTCTGTACAAGATATTACATTACATAAAATATTGCATGACACTAATGTTAAAGTAGTTGTTTTTTTTCCCTTGATTTATATCTAAAAATTCAGCCAATGAGTAGACGGAGATGTCATCTAGAAATTCTTTTAATTTATTTTTAAATGTTAGTTGGCTATCTGTCAGGCTTTTGATGCTGTTTGGTAGGTGACCAAAGACTTTTGTGGCAGCATAATTTACCCCTTTCTGTGCCAAAGTCAGATTTAACCCTGCATAGTGAAGATCATCCTTTCTCCTGGTGTTATAGCTATGCACACTGCTATTACCTTTGAACTGGGTTGGATTATTAACAACAAATTTCATAAGTGAATATATATATTATGAGGATCCCTAGATCCTTAAATAGATATCTGCAGGATGACCGTGGGTGGGCTCCAGCAATTATTCTGATTACACGTTTTTGAGCAATGAATACTTTTCTACTCAACGATGAATTACCCCATAATATGATGCCATACGAAAGCAGTGAATGAAAGTAGGCATAGTAAGCTAATTTACTGAGATTCTTATCACCTAAATTTGCAAAAACCCTAATAGCATACGTAGCTGAACTCAGACGTTTCAGCAGACCATCAATGTGTTGCTTCCAGTTTAACTTCTCATCAATGGACACATCTAAAAATTTTGAAAATTCTACCTTAACTACAGACTTCTGTTCAAAGTCTATATTTATTACTGGAGTTGTGCCATTTGCTGTACAGAACTGTATATACTGTGTTTTATCAAAATTTAAAGAGAGTCCGTTGCTGAGAACCACTTAATAATTTTGTGAAAAACATCATTATGTTCAAATCATTTGCGAATTACAAGAACAGTTTGAAAACAGATGTTGGAGATAAGTGAGTTTCAACCAGCCTTAGATATATTTGTTCACCCAATTTCCCTTGTGGCAGGTGACGTCTCACAAGTGCTTCAACTAGAACTGATTGACCTGCAGTGCGATATCCGCCTGAAGGACCGCTTTCTCATGTGCAAAACTTTGGATGACTTCACAGCTGCCTTCCACAAGAGAAATATCCTCTTCTGCACAAGCATGCGGCCTAAGTTCTCTCAATGTTTGGTTGCACATATATCTGTTAGCGCTTTTTCTCTCTTTTAAAGCTTGCTAAAACTAAGAACCGTTCAATACTCAGCGATAAAAATTTGACTAATTCTTTGAGGTTATCAATTTCACGGAAAATTGTACCGAACACGGACAAAACAGTTTCCTCAAAAAAGGAAAAAGTGTAAAATGTTAATTGTCTTCTTTAACAATGTTGACTGTAAGAATTAAAGAGCTTTATAACCTTAATTCTATTTTTAATAAGTTTTAAATAAACTTGGTTGGTTAAAATTATTACCTACAAAACAGCAAACTAAGGATCTGATTTCTAACTCTAAAAAGGGATACAAAAAGATGTAACCCGAAGTATAACGAAAAATATTTACCTGTAACTGCTAACAGTAAGAATGAGACTCTATATCCCTTACATAAAATTATTTCTAAAATAGAATATTTATGACTCTAGTTCATTTAAGAAACTGACATATTTTTCAGAAGACGCCTACTGTACATATGACAAGTGTGCATTTGCAGTACTAATAGAATGAACCTGTGGGTCAGAAAACAACTAAGATGTTCTTCGATTCTTGTTTAGGATATTGTTTTCTTGAGCTTTGCGTAGTAATTCTGCCACACAAACACCAGTTATAACCTAAACGGTATAGTTTGCTCGTTTTACCACTCATCGGTCTCTTTTAAAGAGGTGCACTTTCTCTGTTATTTTGTTTGCGTTGGATCTGACTGCGGGACAGTCCAGCTCAGAGCAGTGCTGTGCGGCCTCACTCGCTCAGTAGCTCTCTTTCTCTCTCTCTCGCTCCTATGGCGATACTAGTGACACACGGTTGCAGACGGGGCACTGAACTATGCTGCCTGGCGACCGCGGGGCGCGGGCACGCCCGCCGTGCGCAATTCTTGGATGAGCCTGACGTATTGACTCATTCCATGACCATGGAGTCTTCTCCATACTTTGGTCCCATGGAACAATAAATAATTAAATAAAAGTAAATAAATAGCATTGCTGGTGAATTAAATAAAGACTTAGCTTCTACAGGGAATTATATAACTCTCTTGGAAAATGCCTTTCTGAGACTGATGTCTGAAATACCCCTCTGTGATACTGGCAAGGGGAAGACTGAGTCAGTAATTAAATCACTGAAGACTAATGACTTTCAGGTATATGATGGTGTGCCTAGCAGAGTATTAAAGTACTATGCTGCACTTGTTAGCCGTGTACTTAGCCATATTTGTAATTTTTCCTTCAAGAATGGTCAGTTTCCTGAATGATTAAAGTACCCAGTAGTAAAGCTGCTTTATAAAAAGGGAGAAAGAGATAATGTAGACAATTTTAGATCTATTCAAGAGGTCAGAAGGGAGGAAGTGGAACAGACATTGAAACCAATCTCTCGTCCTTCATAACCCTTTGAAACGGTGAAAAAGTCGAGATCTGGGTGGAGTTTTGTTCCTACAATGCCTCATGAAGAACCTGTTTGGGCACCAAGGAAGACTGACGTCTAGAGGATCCAGGATAACTAACCAGTATGTTTCCACTGTGGATGACCGGGACATGTGGTATGTTATTGTCGAGAAAGGTGGCAGATATTTGATGATGCCTGTGCCAGAAGACAGCAGACCGATCTTAGCCGAACCCACTCCAGGACGACGAAGATGAACAAGAATAGGTGGGTGCACGACGGCGTAGGTCACCATCACCGCAAGCTAGCCGCTGGAGAGCACCCTTCCCAACACGTCGATCAAGGTCTCCATCGCCATTTAGAAGCTCCAGCCAATCACCTAGCCGCTGCAACATGGAAAACTAAAGGGTGCGGCCTTCCTTGGAAGTGAGGCCGCCGAAGAGAACAATTCTCCTCCGTCGATCATTACAAAAATGATACGGAACTATGTCAATATCCTCATGGGTGACCGACCAGCCCAAGCTCTTGTAGACTCTGGAGCATCATATTCAGTCATTTCGGAGAAGATCCATCGCCATTTGCAGAAAACTGTCTTCATCGACAACAGAACATCTCTGCTGAAGGTGGCTAGTGGGAAATACGTAAAACCTACAGGAAGATGTACCATTCGTGTGGGTGTAAGTGGCCATACACAGCCCTTAAAATTCATCTTCTTACAATAGTGTAGTCATGACATAATTCTCGGATAGACTTTTTGAAAGATTCTCAGGCAATTATAGAGTATGATTGCTCGAAGATTATGCTAGACGAGATGAGATACTGTGGACAGGAGAATGCGCATCTGAGTGTGTGGAGACTATGTGCGCTGTATGAAGTGAAGTGATCATTCCTGCAGTCAAGGCTAGAAAGGTAACCATCACGTGTCATGCCATGCATCAACCCATGGATCTTGTAGTGGAATGTAAGAGAAGCATACCACTGAAGATCAGTTTGGTCATCCCAGCCACTATTGTCTCGTTTAAGAACTGTTTTGGTGACTTGTGGATAGTTAAATGTCGCGGAGACCCGCAGATCCTTCCAAGACACATGTGCGTAACAAACACTGAGCTGTTAATTGAAGAAAGCTGAATGTCATAGGAACCTCCCAAGCCAAGTCTGTGGGCGAAATTAGCGCTACCACTACGAGACAATATCTTCTAGCTCGAGTATCACCAGATCTCACTAAGGAACAACAGAAGAAGCAACTTGCCATTCTCCAAGAGTTCTCTGAATGCTTCAATCCACAAGTGAAGAGCAAATTAGACAAATCGATAGTGAAGCATTGGATTAGCACTGGAGACCATCAGCCAATAAGCCAGAGAGCATACCGTGTGTCAGCAACAGAACGTTGAGTAATTCGCGATGAGGTAGAGAAAATAATGAAGAATGACATCATTCAGCCTTCGCAGAGCCCATGGTCATCACCAGTGGTTCTCGTCAGGAAGAAGGATGGCATTTGGCCGTTTTGTTTTGATTACAGCAAGCTTAATATGATAACTAGATAGGACGTTTACCCACTTCCATGAATTGACTGTACACTAGATTGTCTGAAGGGGGCTAAGTTTTTCTCAACCATGGACATTGTACTTGGGATACTGGCAAATCGAAGTAGATGAGGCTGATCATGAGAAAGCTGCATTCATCATCCCTGAGGGCTTGTATCAGTTTAAGGTAATGCCGTTTGGTTTGTATAATGCACCAGCAACTTTCGAACAGATGATGGATAATCTTCTATGAATCTTCCTGGCAGATTAAAACTGTGTGCCCGACCGAGACTCGAACTCGGGACCTTTGCCTTTCGCGGGCAAGTGCTCTACCAACTGAGCTACCGAAGCACGACTCACGCCCGGTACTCACAGCTTTACTTCTGCCAGTATCTCGGCTCCTGTCTTCCAAACTTTACAGAAGCTCTTCTGCGAACCTTGCAGAACTAGCACTCCTGAAAGAAAGGATATAGCGGAGACATGGATTAGCCACAGCCTGGCGGATGTTTCCAGATAATCTTCTAAGTCACCTGAAGTGGACGATGTGTCTTTGTTATTTAGATGACAGTATAGTGTTCTCAGAGACTTTTGATGAACATATGAAAAGACTGAGGGCCGTTCTTAAGTGTCTCCAACAAGACAGACTGAAACTTAATCCAAGAAAGTGTCTCTTTGGAGCAAAAAAAAATCAAAATACTTGGACACCTTGTGTCAGATGAAGGTGTGCGGCCAAACCCAGAAAAGGTGAGATCTATAATGGAATTTCCTATTCCTAAAAGTATTAGAGAGGTGAGAAGCTTCCTCGTATTATGTTCTTATTACCGTTGTTTTATCAAAGACTTTTGTATCAAAGCCAGGCCACTCCAAGAGTTGTTAAAAGCTGATGCTAAATTTATCTGGGGTGGTGCTCAACAAGATTCTTTTGATGTGCTGTGAAAAGCTCTGACAACTGACCATATATTTGGTCTGTACTATGAGAGAGCACCTACAGAACTACACACAGATGCCAGCGGGTATGGGATTGGTGCTGTTCTGGTACAGATTTCGGATGGAAAAGAGGAGGTTATAGCCTATGCTACTAGGACACTTTCAGAAGCTGAGAGAAATGACTTAACTACAGAAAGAGAATGTCTTGCTGTGATCTGGGCCATGTGCAAATTTCGACAGTATCTCTATGTAAGGCCATTCACAGATCTTACAGACCATCATTCACTTTGTTGGTTGACAAGTCCTAAGGATCCAACAGGATGACTCGCCAGTTGGGGACTACGTTTTCAGGAGTATGAGATTACCATAGTGTACAAAAGTGGAAGAAAACACCAAGATGCCGACTGTCTCTCCAGAAACCCTGTGCAAAACCATCAAGACTTTGATGAATAGTGTCTGCCTCGCTGCACTCCAGGATCTCTCTGCTGAGCCGAAGCAGCATGCCAAGATATGTCAAATTATGCTTGCCTTCAATCGGTCAGAGGATGTGAAAGGACAATTTAATTTAGTTAATGGATAACTTTGCAAGAAAAACTTTGATCCATTTGGAAAGAGGTGGCTACCAGTGATTCCTAAGCACATGTGTTTAGATGTTCTACAGAAATTCCATGACACACCTGAGGCCAGATATCTAGGATTTCTTAAGACATATGATAGAATCTGTAAGAGATTTTTCTGGCCATGTTTATTTAGGAGTGTCACACTGTTGAGAGTGCCAGAGGAAGGCAGTTCCTCAAAAACCACCTGGCCAACTCATACCAATTCCACCAGCCAAAATGCCTTTCCAGCGTGTTGGGATTCACCTCCTCGGACGATTTCCAATGTCTGCTAGTGGCAATATATGGATCATTGTTTGCACTGATTATCTGACACGCTATGCTGTTACAAAAGCTGTGAAAACAGCCGAAGCATTCGAAGCAGCAAAATTCACATGGAAGACATTGTATTAAAACACGGTGCCCCAAGATTGTTAATTACGGATCGAGGGAAAGTTTTTCAATCAAATCTTGTGACAGAGATAAACCGTCATGGCAACATTACTCATCACATGATGACTGCTTACCATCCACAAACCAATGGTCTTACTGAACGCCTTAATAAGACCTTGGCTGACGTGCTATCAGTGTTTGTCAGTGTTGAGCAGAGCAACTTGGATGAGGTGATGCCTTTTGTGATGTTTGCATACAACACCGCCAAACAAGACACCACAGGATTCATGCCATTTTTCCTGGTGCATGGGCATGATGTGACTATGACGATGGACACTGTGTTTATGTTACATCCTGATGATGTGGACAATGACTACATCGGCCAGCTGTTAACCAAAGCTGAGGAAGCTCGGCACTTAGCTCTACTCCGCATGCTGCAGGCTCAAGCAAACGATCACCGAAGATATGACACGAGCCACCACCCTGTTGTCTACCGGCCTGGTGACGTGATCTGGATCTTCACTCCTGTTTGGAGCTTCTCTCTGAGAAGCTCGTCAGGCACTACTTTGGACCTTACAAGGTTGTAAGACAGTTGTCTGATGTTACTTATGAAGTTGAATCTTTCGACCCCGACACAAGACGACGAAAGATCAGAGATATGGTCCACATCCTTTGAATGAAGCCCTATAAGGGTCCTGCAACCCAGGGTAAATTCAAAGCTCTAGTGACAGGCAACAAGCGGAAAGGTGACAAAGAGTGTAGCAGCAAAAGGAGTTCTACGAATATCACCACCAAGGCGAGAATCAGTCATCAGAAGTCGGAGTATGCAGGACCGATGACTCGTTCCTGGACTAGGAGGACGTAACACTGAGACACTGTTCCCTTAAGGAGCGAGCAATGTCGCAGAAAAAGCTGAGTAGCTCCGTGGTGTAGTGGTTATGATACTAAACTGTTGCGTGGAGGGTCGTGAGTTCAAAACTCACCTGGACTGTACAATTTTAATTATTCGGTTTAAGCAAATTCTAGAAGTATCACAAATGTCAGGAATCATTGTACTGGAATGTTCTGTAGCTGTATATATACTGTATGTGTTCTGGCCAGAGGCAGTTCACTCTGCACCCCTGTATGTGGAAGTTGTAGTATGATTAAAAAGAATTAGGTTAAATATATTTGATTTTTTTTTTTCAATTTTAATCTGATAATTATATATGTATATATTGTGTTTCATACTAGAATGTCGTGTTCCCAGTTTGGCACAGCTTTGCCACAGGAAACACGAAAGCGGTCGAAGATGTCCGTCTTCTGGTCGGCTCCTGATCGTTGTCAGAAGGAGGCTAGTTTTTGATTACGTGAAGGCTTCTATTATTTGGAAAAGAAGAACAAGGATTTCTTTACGTAATCAGTATGAAGTTTATAATCACCTAAGGGACCTTTAACAATGAACAATAAAAAAAAATTGCATTTGCAAATGAAATCATTAGTAAATGGGGCAGCTATGAGTTGTATAGAAGACAATGAGCGGCCTTCTGTCTACGACCAGGATGCTGCAATATTCTCTGTTGCAGTAAAGGCTGTTTGATATTTACAAAAATAATATGACATGGAGGTAAAAAAAAAATAAATGAAAAGAATAGAATAAGATATCTGGTAAACACTAAATATATTCAAACAATTCTCCCTAGCAAATTAGTGCTTATTTATAAACAGTATAACTTACATAAGTACTTTTCTAATTGTATGGTGTGATCAGATTTCAGCCTGCCCTGTGCTGTCTCCTTGGTTCACGTTTTTGTCACAAATTACAGTCATTACTTTTCTCCTTCGAACGTGAAAGACAGTTCTTGCACCGTTCAACACCTTCATAACAATAACTTGCCGATTTACAGTTTTGAACATCAATTACTTGAATTTTATTAATTAATAATGTTGTCTGCACGCTGGCAAGACCGCTCACTTTTGTAGCTTAAAGTTGACCTTCTTTACGTTTTCACATTACAAGCAGAAGTACATTAAAATCTGAAGATCTACAAAAGTTTTTTACTGTCATCTTTTATTTAGATCGAAGCGGAACGTCAGTTCAGCTTCTGTTAAAATGTTTCTTTGACTGCGCAATCGATGTATTAGTGTCCGCGCTAGATGCGCATCTTTACAGTTACGTAAATTATATAAAACAAATGTCTTTCAAAGAATATGTCTCATCTCATTAAGTTGATCAGTTAATATACAGATGGGTGAATGCCTTTCCAAGGGTACTCACAGCTTTCATACTACGGAAATCCCAATAATATTACAAAGTGCTGAATAAACCTTCGTTAAATGAAGTTAGTGTTTGTTGTTCATCTAATTACACCTTCTACATGGCAATATGAGCATTGTCAACTACCAGTGCTTGATGTTCATGCACATCAATCAATTTCCTCTGCCACATTAGTAGTATAAAGAAGTCCATTTGTGTATGAAAATTAGCAGCAGCATTAGAAGTAATAATTATGCAATATTCTAGTGTTATTAAACTGACATACACCCATCTACATCTATATGACTAGCCTGCAACTTACACTTAAGTGCCTGGAAGAGGTTTCATCAAACGACCTTTAGAGTATTTTTCCGTCATTCCAACCCCAAAAAGTGCCCTGGAAAAATGAATACTTACATCTTTCTGTTCAAGCTCTGAGTTCTCTTATTTTATTATGCAGATAATTTTTCTCTGTGTATTCAACAAAATATTTTATATAAAAACAAAGATGAGGTGACTTACCGAACGAAAGCGCTGGCAGGTCGATAGACACACAAACATACACACAAAATTCAAGCTTTCGCAACAAACTGTTGCCTCATCAGGAAAGAGGGAAGGAGAGGGAAAGACAAAAGGAAGTGGGTTTTAAGGGAGAGGGTAAGGAGTCATTCCAATCCCGGGAGCGGAAAGACTTACCTTAGGGGGAAAAAGGACAGGTATACACTCGCACACACACACATATCCATCCACACATACAGACACAAGTAGACATATGTCTGCTTGTTTGTGTGTCTATTGACCTGCCAGCGCTTTCGTTCGGTAAGTCACCTCATCTTTGTTTTTATATATAATTTTTCCCATGTGGAATGTTTCCCTCTATTATATTGATATCAACAAAATATTTTTGTATTCAAATCAGAAAGTTGGTGACTGGAATGTCATGAAAAGATATCACCCCAATGAAAAACACCTTTGTTTTAATGATTGCCACCCCAACTTGTGTACCGTTTCCTTGACACACTCTCTCCCATTTCACAATAATACAAATTGAGCTGCCATTCTTTGAACAATTTCAGTATTGTCTGCTAGTGCTCTGGTAAGGATCCCATAGTGCATAGCAGTACTCCATAAGAGGATGGACAGGTGTAATGTGTAGACAGTTTCTCTAGTAGATCTGTTTAATCTTCTAAGTGCTCTGCCAATAAAACACAGTCTTTCATTCACCTTCCCAAAAATTTTCTTTGTGATCATTCCAGGTTAAGTTGTTTGTAAGTTTTATCACAAGGTATTTAGTTGAACTGATAGCCTTAAGATTGTGTGATTAATTGTGTAACCGAAATGGAATGGCTTCCTTTTAGTAATCATGTTGGTGGTCTCACACATTCCTTTATTTAGAGTATTAGGCCTGTATATTTAGTGTGTAAAATGTGTCTTCTTGTGTATTCAACAGAATTTAAAAATATATTTTTCACCTTCTCTGCAGCACCTTTATTTCTTCTCTTATTTATCTCCAAATATTTCTGTTGGTAAGAAAATGGTGAATTATATCTGATTGTTGTTGACTGTACAATTTCGCCTACAAGAGGACCTTACGGACTAGATCTCTTCGATTTTCTTCATACTTATAGGTATTGAAGCCCAGTGCCAAGATATCAGTTTCTTGAAGTTATATGAGGAAAGTCTCAGAACAACTTGTAACAATCACTTTTGAAGATTAGAAGATTTTGAAATACTGTTAAGTAAAAAATGTTTCTATCATTTCAGTGTGTCCAGAATGAAATTTTCACTCCGCAGCAGAGTGTGCATTGGTGTGAAACTTCCTGGTAAATTAAAAATGCCGAGATTCTAACCCAGAATCTGTCTTTCATGGACAAGTGCTCTATCTACTGAGCTATCATGCATGACTCAAGATCTGTCCTCACAGCTTTACTTCCACCAGTTCCTGATCTCCTGCCTTTCATACTTCACAGAAGCTCTCCTGTGAATCTAGTTTTGAAGGTAGGAGATGAGGAACTTACAGTAGCAAATCAGTGAGGACATGTTGTGAATCATGCTTGGGTAGCTTAGTCGGTAGAACACTTGCCCGCAAAAGGCAAAGGTCCCAAGTGTGAGTCTTGGTCCGGTATAAAGTTTTAATCTGCCAGGAAGTTTCAAATCAGCACACACTCCACAGCAGAGTGAAAATTTCATTCTGGAAACACACTCAGGTTGTGGTTAAGCCTTGTCTCTGCAATGCCCTTTCTTTAAGGAGTGCTAGTTCTGCAAGTTTCCAGGAAAGTTTCTGTGAAGGAAGGAGATGAGGTACAGGTGAAAGTAAAGTTGTGAGGATGGGTCATGAGTTGTGCTTGGTTAGGTCAGTCTGTAGAGCACTAGCCCATGAATGCAAAGGTCCAGAGTTCAAGTCTCAGTAGGGCACACAGTTTTAATCTGCCAAGAGGTTTCATATTAGTGTAGTTGCCAACAGCTGAGAGTGTAGTATGCAAGTCTTCTTAATCTCAAATCACCGGTTCAATCCTTGGTAGCATCAGATTTTTTTATATTTATTAATAAACTGATATGTTAATTACCAAACATAGAATCATATTGTTTTATTAAAGTAACAGCTTTTATTTTTAACAATATTATGAAAAGGAGAGATTGCTACTCAGTGTAAAGATGACACACTGAGTTGCAGACAGGCAAGACGAAGAGACTGTTACACATTTGAGCTTTCAGCCGAAGCCTTATTCACAAGGGAAAACACACACATACAGATTCACAGAAGTGAGCAGACCTCATGCACACGTGACCACTGTCTCCAGCTGCAAAGGCTAGAATGCAACTGTGTTGCATGAAACAGAAGCAACAATCTGGAGTGCAGGAGGGAAGGGGAAGGATACCACGGTGTCTGGCAGAGTGTGCAGGGAGTAGAAGGTGGCAGGACAAAGCTGCCAGATGCAGCTTTGGGAAACTATGCGGGGGGCAGAAGGGGAAGTGGAAAGAGGGGGGGAAAACATAAGGGAAAAAGTTCGGTGGGTGGATTGGCAGAGAGCAGCACACACTGAAGTTTAGGAAACTTGAATTTGGCAGAGGTGATAGGACAGAAGGGGTGGAAACTGTTGGGTGGAAGATCTAGAGCAGTATGTTGAGGCCAGGATGATTTGGGAGCAGAGAATGTGTTGTGAGGATAATTCCGATCTGTGCAGTTCACAAAAGCTGGTGTTGGAGGGGAGGATCCAGATGGTCCCAGGTTGTGAAGCAACCATTGAAATCTAGCGTTTTATGTTCAGCTGCCTGTTGTGCCACAGGGTGATTCACTTTGCTCTTGGCTACAGTTTGGCAGTGGCCATTTACCCTGGTGGACAGCCGGCTGGTAGTCACACCAATATAAAAAGCTGTACAACGATTGCATCAGAGCTGGTATATGACATGGCTGCTTCCACAAGGGCCTGGCCTGTGATGAGATAGGATAAGCCTGTGACAGAACTAGAATGGGAAGTGCTGGTTGGGTGGACTGGGCAGGTCATGCACCTGTGTCTTCCACAGGGGTATGATCCTTATGGCAAGGAGTTGAGATTGGGAGTATCATAGGGATGGTCTAGGATGTTGTGGAGGGTAGATGGTTGATGGAACACCACTTTAGGAGGGGAGGAAAGAATGTTGGATAAGATGTCTCTCATTTCAGGGCATAATGATGAAAGATTTGGTTCAGTTGTTCCAGTCTGGATTGCTGCTGGTTGATGAGAGGGGCTCCTCTGTAGCTGGTTCTTGGGGGCAGTGGTTTATGTGGGGATATGGCACTAACCAACAATACCTGCATTTTGACATCTGCCATCCTTCAACACCAAAAAATCCCTCCCTTACAGCCTGGCTACCCTAGGACGATGTCTCTGTAGTAACAAGAATCCCTTGCCCAGTTTACTGAAGGTCTCACAAAGGCCTTCACAGACAGGCACTATCCCCCAGACCTACTCTGCAAACAAATTTCCTACACTGTATCCCCCTCCCCTCTCTCCCTCCCTCCACCAATATTCCCACCACCCCGAAGACCAGCTACACAGGAGCACCCTCTCGTCACCAAGTACCACCCTGAAGTGAAACAACTGAACCACCTCCATCAGGACTTGGATTGTCTATCATTATCGTATCCCTCTGGAAGACACAGGTGCGAGACCTGCCAAATCCACCCAACCAGCACTTCCTATTCCAGTCCTATCACAGGCTCATCCTACGCCGTCAGAGACCGAGCCACATGTGAAAGTAGCAAAGCCATATACCCGCTATGCTGCAATCATTGTACAGTTTTTTGTATTGGTATGACTACCTTCTAGTTGTCCACCAAGAAGGATGACCACTGCCGAACTTTGGCCAAGAAAAACATGCAGCTGATTTCAATGGCCGCTTCACTACTCAGATTATTTGGAGCTTCCCCTCCAATTCCAGATTTTGAAGCGGTTTTAGTGACATCCCCTAAAGGGCAGCACCAACTAGGCTGCTGAATGGTGTCCCCAAATGTAGACACTGCCCTTTTGCCACAAAATGAGAAAATTGTAGGTTGTTTCAAACGGAACCACTTCCCCTGAAAGGGTTAACAACTGAAAATGCTATATTCTCTTTCCTCTGTGAGGTACTGGGTGGATTAAACCAAAAGTTTCGAACATTAGGCATATTTTTTTTATTTAACTTGTAAGTCATTTGATTGTGTTTATCACAAAATATTGTTCCAAAAGTTGGACCATTACGGAATATGGGGAGTAGCTCACGATTGGTTCACCTCTTACTTTGACAACAGGCAGCAGCAGGTCATTATTCACATATTCACAGTGTTGAAAATGGCTGTGACTTGGTGTCTGAGTGCCGTACCATTATATGGGTGGGTGGGGGGGGGGGGGTACATCAGTGTTGGGGCCACTCCTGTTCCTTATTTATATAAATGATATGCCCTCTACTATTATGGGTAATTCTAAAATATTTCTGTTTGCTGATGACACTAATTGGCAGTTAAGGATGTGCAACATTGGCTCTGTTTCAAATAGTGCAGTTCATGACATAAGTTCATGGCTAGTAGAAAATAAACTAATGCTAGATCACAGTAAGACACAGTTTTTACAGTTTCTAATGCGCAATTTCACAGAATGGTCATATGATTAGTGAAACTGAACACTTCAAATTTCTATGTGTTGAGATAGATAGTAAACTGTCGTGGAAAGCTCATGTTCAGGATCTTGTTCAAGGACTTAATGCTGCCATTTTTACCAAATGAACGGTATCTGAAATAAGTGATTGTGAAAATTAGTGTACTTTGCTTATTTTCATTCGCTTATATTGTATGGTATTATATTTTGAGGTAACTCTTCCCACTCTAAAAGGATATTTTTGGCTCAGAAATGGACAGTTTGGGCAACATGTGGTGTAAGTTTGCTTACCTCTTGCCGACTCCTGTTCACAAGTCTGGGTATTTTGACATTGGCCTCTCAATATACAGTATATATTCTTTACTGTCATTTCTTGTTAATAATATCAGCTTATTCCCAAGAATTAGCAGCTTTCTCTCAGTTAATACTTGACAGAAATCCTTTCAGAGCACTTTCAGCCCTTTAACTATTAATGCCATTAATTTGTATTCTTACATTCGGAGGAAGCAATTGTTATATGTAATTTTAAGATCAAACATCAGATTATACATGGATACAAATACTCATGGTAAACTAAGAGTTAGCTAATTTTTACTTTCTCAATTTATTGTCCAGTTTGGAGGAGATGCTCCCCTAAGCAGGGTCTTTATTCCTTTTCTTCACGAATATTACCCTTAAGCATTTCTTCCTTCTTGAAGGCTGTCTTCCGGGGATTCAGTATTTTCCTCTTGTTTCGTATGCCTAGTTGCTGTGATGTACCACTCCTTTCCTCTAAAGTGTCCTCCTTTCTTTGGGTCCATCCGAATCTGGCATAAGCTCCCTTATGTGGAGATTACTCCCACTCTGAAGTACCTCACCCTCTTTTTCTACTGCTTCATTGAGTACTTCAGTACTTCTCCCCTTTCAGTTCACCTCATCTAAAGGCTGCAACGTCCGTGAAACTCCAGCTATCTCTCGCTTTTCCACTATGAGTTCTCCTGTCTATTGTCCTACCTCCAAAGCACCTGTTCCTTCTTAACATTGGCTTGTCATTTCTATATCAAGCTTATTAGAAGGACATCTTGTCCTATTCCTCTCTCCTCTTGAAACAGTGACAAGCCTAACAAAAGAATACCCCTAAGTCATCTTTGTTTGTGTATAGTCTGTGGGCATGTATGTGTGTTTGGGTGTGGGTGTTTGTGTGTGTGTGTGTGTATGTGTGTGTGTGTGTGTGTGTGTGTGTGTGTGTGTGTGAGAGAGAGAGAGAGAGGTAGAGATAGATAGAGAGATATGTCTAGTATGCTCAAACCCCACACCTTCCCTATAAAAGTTAAACGCAAACCCACCCATAACATATCAAATTACTGCTAAAGTTAACAAAAATTGTCAGTTAAGTGCTCGATAATCGTGGCATAACACATCTTGTACCATTTTCTTCAAATTCATAGCTGACTGACCCTTTTTTTTTTTTGTATCAAGTAGTTTGTTGCTTCTACTTCTTTACCATTTCCACATTGTTTAAACCTTACATTTTCCCCGTTGTTGGCTCTATAAAAATTAGTGATTTGGGGTGTGGTACCTCCTTGATTCTGTTTGGGCCAACATACTTGGGGAAAAATTTACTTGTCTCTTTCTTGAGGTTTGAATGCAAATGATGGTCATTAAATAAATGTAAATGTCATGTGATTAGGACCTCCCATCGGGTAGACCGTTCATCGGGTTCAAGTCTTTCAATTTGACGCCACTTCGGCGACTTGCGCATCGATGGGGATGTAATGATGATGATTAGGACAACACAACACCCAGTCCCTGACTGGAGAAAATCTCCGATCCAGCTGGGAATCAAACACAGGCCCGTAGGATTGACATTCTGTCACGCTGATCACTCAGCTACTGGGGGCGGACATGGTGGTCATTAATAAGTACTAGACCTCCAGTATTAAATTCTGATGTTTGCACCTGCATGTTATACTGTTTCACTTGCGTATACACACACTGTCATGTTTTTCTATTCTTGTTGATGTACCACCTCTATCGCTCTAGTTTCAGCCTGAGGTCAACGAAATAATTTTATCGAGGGTTCTTCTATAAATGGCTTATCCATTATTTCCATAGGTGACAATCCTGTTGTTAAATGTCGTGATTCATTAATTACCCTTGGAATTTGGGGATCAATTGCACCCAACCTATATGCCTCGTTGAACAATAGGTCCTACACAGCCTAGCAATTTCTTTCATTATTCACAAGGGTTAGTTTGTGGGTGGTATTTCGACATAGCAATGTATCTAACATTTTCGCATGCTAAAAACTCTTTAAAGGCTTTATTGATAAACTGTGGGCCATTGTCTGTCAACAATCTACGTGGCTTTCCTATATCTGAGAAATACTCCTGTAGACATCTAATTGCCATCTCCATGTTTTCATGCTTATTAGGATAGAGTTTAACATACTTAAACCAACATGCAATTAGTACAAATATTTGTTACCTCCTCTAATGATTGGTAACTGACCAAAGAAACCAGCAGCTAGCAGCTGTGAGGTCACATGAGTCTTTAGGTATTATTGGGTATAAGTTATACATTTTCGCTTGATTGTAGTCTTTCATCTTTTTGCATGTTTCACACGTACATAGTACAGACAGTGCTTTTTTACTCAAGTTCATAAAGTAGTAAAATTTTATCATATATTGAACACATTTTTGTACCTTAAAGTGTCCATACCCTTGATGTATAAATGTAATCAAATAAGGCTACACAGATTTCGGTATACACTGTCTCCATTTCAGTCTAATTTTCTTTACTCTCCAAAACAGAACATCATTTACCATAATCCATTCTACCATACCGTTATCAATTGTCCCTGATGGTCTAAAGTTTTCCACCTGTCCCCAAAATATGGATCATCAATAATGTCCTTTTTTATTCGTAAGCTAGGTTTCTTACTTCGTTATTAGTGTAACTTATTGATAAAAAATTAATGTTGACGGTAACTCCTAGATGTTCTGTTCTTATTAAATCATTCATGTCCAATGATAAGTGTGAGAATGCATCAGGAACTACATTTTTTGAACCCTGCATATAGTTAATTTCAGTCTGATATTCTTGCAAGAATAGTACTCAGTGCATTAATGTGCTTTGCAGTAGTCGAATTTCCGTAAGGAATGCTAGTGCTTGGTGATTATTATACACTTTATTTTAGATCCCCAAATAAGAGTTTGAAATTTCTATATTCACACTATAGCAAGTAAGTTCTCCTTGGTACCATGTAGTTCAACTCATGTTTGGTTAGAGCTCGGCTCTCAAAAGCTAGTCCCTTGCTAATATCCTACTCTCTCTGAAAGAACTCACATGCCGTTCCATACTCTGAGGTATCAGTACCTAACTTAAAAGGTTTCTCCATACATGGGTGTTTTAAAATGGGTGCCTCTACTAGAGCTTCTTTAATCTTGTTCATTACACAAATCCATGTAGTGTTTTGCTTCAACGAGTTTAATAACTAAGTGTTATTCGTAGGTTGACCTTGAATATATTTCCTACAGACTCAAGCAAGTTCCAAAAATGCTTTCAATTGTTTCATACTTTTAGGTTCTGGACTTCCTTTTATAGCTCTTATCCTGTCTGGATCTGCTTTTATTCCATTCATGCCTGCCAAGTGTTCAAGAAACTTAAGTTCTTCTCTCCCAAAAATTGACTTTGACAGTTTTATAGTGACTCCTTTAACATAAAATCTTTCTAATGTTCTAAGTAAATTGCAATGTTCTTCCCATGTCTTGGACACTAGGAGCATGTCATCTACATAGATTATTATCAATAAATTCTTACCCAGCAGAGCTTCCACGAGTCTTATAAATACTGACACTGAGGTGTGGCCAAGCGGTTCTAGGCACTTCAATCTGAACCGCGCGACCGCTACGGTTGCAGGTTCGAATCCTGCCTCAGGCCTGGATGTGTGTGATGTCCTTAGGTTAGTTAGGTTTAAGTAGTTCTAAGTTCCAGGGGACTGATGACCTCAGCTGTTAAGTCCCATAGTGCTCAGAGCCATTTGAACCAGTACTGACACTGAGATGTTTAATCCAAAGGGCAACAATCTAAATTGATATGATGTACCCTCGTACAAAAGAGCAGTAAATTTCTTTGAAATTTCATCAAGATTGACTTGGCAATACCCAGGCATGAGATCTATCTAGATAAAACACTTTTCTTGCTCAAATTTAAGCAATATTTCATCTGTACTGACTCTCTTTCAAGTTCTACCTGCTTATTTAGAGTATGTGCATCTGTCAATGGACGTACTCCCCCCCCCTCCTCTCTGCCCATCGCTTTATACACTACTAATAATGGGTTATTGCATACACTAGAACTCCTTTCTATTATTACTCCATCTAACATTTTATTAGTCTCCTCTTGTATGGCACTGGACAGGGTTTACAGAAAAAAGGTGATTCATTTTTTATCTTAAAACTACATACATAGTTACCAAGTGCTCCAGGTTTATTTAAGAAAACTTTACTATCTTTCAATAATGTATGGTATAGATCAGTTTTCTATAACTTAGTTAACAGTTGAGATTCATAAGCTTTTGCCCTAGTTAGTTCTTGCAACATACTTTTCGTGTCCAAAGTATTTTCAAAACTCCATCACAGCGCTCATTGCTACAAGGCAGATGTTGTATGTCTTGGCACTACCAGTAATCTTCCCAATAAATGGTACTACAAATACTTAGTCATATTCAGTACATTTTAATATCTGTGCAGAAAAATGCAGCAGTACTTTGAGTCCCATCAGTCAGTCAATCAATCCCTAGTAACAACTACAAATTTACATTAGGCACTACTAAGCATGGCTACATAAATGTAAATATTTTTAATGCTATCTGTAACTGCACTTCATACTTAATTTGTCTTGCTTTGTTTCCAGTTATTCCTACTACAAGTATCCCAATGACCAGTAGTATTGGATTCACTTCGAACAAAGACTCAGACACAATAGAAATTTCATTTCCAAAATCCAAGTACATACTCACTTCCTGATTGTCAATCATTCCCAAAACATTAGTTTAATAAATTCAATACCAGCGAGTAACCAATTTCATAGTAGTGTGATGTCACTAAGGGCAACCAACCTTTTTTCATATGGACCTACACTCAGTTGGACATGTCCTGAATCCTGACTCCTTAGCTAGGACATTGACCGTTTTATGTTACTGTTGTTGTTTGGCTTGTCGAAGAAGGCTGTACTATTCTAGAACCTCCCTTGAGGCTGCTATTTGTAAATGTTTGTTTATCAACTTTTCATGCTCCATTTCTTTGTTATTTAGATTTACTATTCTGACTTTTATTTACCTGACAATAATTAGCTTCTCATATTTTCTGTTATTTAGGGTTAAATTTACCTCCTTCCTGGCGCATATCCTCATGACTGGGATTACTGCACTCGTTATTCATCGTATCTAGATTTTCATCAAATAACAGCAATTCATTCACAGTAGATCAACCTCTATGTAAAATTATCTTTCTTATGTAGTACGGTGCCTTACCAATACCTGTGCTAGATTTACTTAGATGTTGGTAGATGCCGTTCTCTATACTTTTTGAAACTACCACCTGAACTGTTAAAATATTTTGAGTGTAATGATTCTCATGTCAATTTATCTTGTATTGTTCTAGTATTTCTCCTATTGCCCCAAGAAGTAAGTGGGCATATCCCCACCCCAGTGTCCCCTAGCAAATAGCTCAAAATGAAATCTATCATTCTAATGTTTTTTTAACAATGTGGGAAAAGACAGATTGCTACTTACCATAAAGAAGACAGGTTAAGTTGCATATGGGCGCATTGTTAATATTCCCACTTGGAATTTCCATTGCTTGAATTTCCTAGAGTCTTTCCGTTTGGGGTAATGACCTGAAAAGCACTCATGGAAAGTAAGTTGGATGTACTTCCCCCATCTGGTTTAAACTTTCAAAAATGCTTATAAAAGTTCATTCCACTTCCTTACTGTAATTTCTCTAATAGTATTGTTGCATTGAAGGGTTTACTTACCTTTAACTTGACTTTCTAGTAATTCCCTTCTAGATTTTGCCTATTCGTCCCCAGAAAGCTGCCTATTTCGTAAAGTGCGTGAAGTCTCCTGAAATTTCTGATCTAACAATGCTTATATTTTTCCCTTCGAACCTAAATGTGTCTCATGTGAATATATGGAATTACTGTTATCGCTACTCTGTTCTAAAACCTCTGTGCATTTGCGCATTTGATAACTGAACTTTTACCAACTTACATTCTGCTTCTGCGAACTTACGTAAACTATCTATGTCCATATGCAGATCTTTAATACATTCATGTATCCTTCCCAAACTAAGTCACAATATTTCAAGACTTCAGTTTGTATTTCTTCTTGTAACACACTGAGTCTTTGCTCTAGCCCTTGTCCTAAATGATCTGACCGTCTCAACCCTCTTGTAGCCTTAAGTTGATGTATTAATTTTGAAGTAAGTTAATAATTTGGTCTGCTGGTTACATTTTCACAGCATTTGGCACAGTAAGTTAATGACACATTACAGGGGAGGTAGCAACACTAGAATTTTGTATAATCATTTTTCATAATACTCATCTTTTATTCTTCTCCTTTGTTGTAAGTGGTAGGCTTGTAGCCCATTCTCACATTTTGTATACTGGTCTAGAAGATCTCAGCTTTTTAATAATAATAATAATAATAATAATAATAATAATAATAATAATACATTGGCTACACCACTGCAATTTCATAACCACTTCTATATCCCTTTAGATCACATAACATCAACAGATATGAAGAAAGTAAATTGGAAAAAGAAAACACTACATGGCAAGCACCCATATCATCTAACACAGCCCCACATCGATCAAGACGCATCCAACGCATGGCTAAGAAAAGGCAATATATACAGTGAGACAGAAGGATTCATTATTGCAATACAGGATCAAACAATAAACACCAGATATTACAGCAAGCATATTATTAAAGATCCCAATACCACAACAGATAAATGCCGACTTTGCAAACAACAAATAGAAACAGTAGATCACATCACAAGCGGGTGTACAATACTAGCAAATACAGAATACCCCAGAAGACATGACAATGTAGCAAAAATAATACATCAACAGCTTGCCTTACAACATAAACTAATAAAACAACACATTTCCACATACAAGTATGCACCACAAAATATACTGGAGAATGGTGAATACAAATTATACTGGAACAAAACCATTATAACAGATAAAACAACACCACATAACAAACCTGACATCATACTCACCAATAAAAAGAAGAAATTAACACAACTAATCGAAATATCCATACCCCATACAATAAATATACAGAAGAAAACAGGAGAAAAAATTGAAAAATACATCCAACTGGCTGAGGAAGTCAAGGACATGTGGCATCAGGATAATGTTGACATTATACCAATTATACTATCAACTACAGGAGCCATACCACACAATATCCACCAGTACATCAACGCAATACAGCTACATCCAAATGTATATATACAATTACAGAAATCTGTAATTATTGATACATGTTCAATTACTGAAAGTTCCTAAATGCAATGTAACATATACTGTACAGTTAAAAAGAAGCCATGCTTGATCAAGGTCCACGTCACTTTCCATTTTTAACCAGACATAACGTCTGAGAAAAGAAAGACATGATAATAATAATAATAATGTGAACACTGATGGGCTTTCTGTTGTTGAATAGATATATTTTCAGTCATTTCACTTCACAATACAAGTCAGCATCAACCTTCATGCTAACACAACACACACAACTTGTACTCCATCCTCACACTTCAAACTCTTACTACAAACTGCCCAAAAACAAAGATTTGCGTCAGACAAGATGTAACAAAGAAAATACTATCATACATCATTCTGTTTGTGCTAAATCACCTTTGAAACTTACATTTCAAAAAATAAAGTACACATATTGTTTATCACTGCTTATCTTTTTAAGAAATCCATAATCATTATCGTAATTACATTAAGTGTTCATATATCTTGACATTTATACATTTTCATATGGCTATGTGTTACTGGATTTATGGGTTTTGAGTCTCCAACTTGGGAATCAGTCATTTCATATGATCCAAGATCAGTACATTTATCTCATGATAGCTAGCTTTATAACGTTGCCTCCCCCAAGAATTTTGAAAATGTAAAATGTAAGGAAAATTTTGATACAAAATAATAAAACTGATTATGCCAACAAGATTTTCAGTGTAGCAAATCAACATTCGTAGGTTCTTCATTACATGATATACAACATTTTTGACTTCATTAGTATCATTACTCCATTTAAATGAGGACAAGAGTAAAATTTCGCTTTACAAAATTATTTTCTCACAAATTTTCGAAACAGTTACAAAGTCTGACCTTTTACCTATTTTCAGTTGTCAGATTGTTACCAAATGTTATATAACATACAAAGGGATAAGCAAAAGGTGGTACACATAACAAAAATATCTACTTGGAACTCTGCCCTTTGACATAAAGCTACATACATTTATTTTATCATAGAGGTGTGACAATATGTTATTTTCTACTTTATTTATTTTCGTGTTCCATAGATTCTTGATGCGAGTGTATCACTAGGATGTAGCACATGTCGGATTAGTATTCAAAACATAAAATTTCAGCTGTTTCTTGAATTTAGTCATATACCCAATGACTAATTTAACATGAAATGGAAATTTATTGCATACTTTTATGCTTGACTAATTTACTCCTTTCTTTAATGTGCTGAGATTTTTATATCATTTGGAAAATCATGTTTCCTTCTTGTATCATGATATTCATTGTTTGTTTTGTAAATTGTATGATTATTGTTCACAGGGCACGTGGTGAGGCTCTCGTGCTGTTTAAATAAGTTTCTGCAAGAGTATCTGGGGTGCACTCTAACCATAATTCTGATGACTCTTTTCTGTGCTATAAGGACTTCATTTGCTCATGACTGGTTACCCCAAAATATGGTGCCAAATGTCATAAGTGTATGGAAAATCCTAGGTATGCAGCTTTAATTGTTTCCAACTTACAAACAGATGAAATTGAGCGAATGGCAAATGCAGTTGAATGCAGTCTTTTACATATGTTGTTGATGCAAACTGGCCAGTTTAGATTGTTGTTCATGTGTAATCCCAGGAATTTGGAAGAGTCAACATATTTCTTTATCACCATATTTTATATCAATATGTGGTCGCAGTGTTCTCTAGACTGCAATTGGCTGTTGTGTCAATCATAATGGTTGTTACATCAGTAAGCAGGTTGAAGTGTGCTTTTTGTGTCTGACAGCATGACAGATCATTGATAAAGATGAGGAAAAGTAAGGGACCAAGTGCTGAGTCCTGTGGCACTCCACATTTTACTGTGCCCCAGTCAGAGCAGGCAGTTGCCACTGCAGAATTGTTCAATACCACCTTCTGTCATCTAGATATGACTTAAGCAACATCCTAACTTTACCATTTAATCCATAGCACTCAGCCTTTGTAAGTAAAAGTTTGTGATCTACACAGTCACATGCTTCTGGGCAGATCACAGAAGATTCCAACCGGTGACTTTTTATTGTTTATTGCTTCAAGAGTTGGTTGACAAATGACAAAGTGGCCTGTTCTGTTGAAGTGCCCGTTTGGAATCCAAACTGATTTTTATTAAGATGATCCATGATTCTCTTGAACATAAGTTTCTCTAAGATTTTAGAGAGACTTGTTAACAATGAAATTGGCCGTAGCTGGAAACATCAGCTTTAACCTTTTTTGAGCAGTGGTTCCACAATTGCTTATTCGAGTCTATTAGGGTCAGTACCTTGATTTATGGACTCATTAAAAATGTAACAAAGGATTTCAAGAATAAATCTGTAGCAGCACTTCTGTACTTTGCTAGATATATTATCCACACCAATGGAATTTTTATTTTTCGATTGCCTTATACCTTCCCAATCTCTTTGGTTGTAACATAGGGTACATGAGGTGACTAATTTTGTTCTGCACTGCTTTTTTAGAAGACTCTTGGCTTCAGCTCTAGGCCCTTTGCAACCAATTTGATCTGCTACTGTCAAAAAATGGTTGTTGAAGGTATTGGCAACTATTATCACCTTCCTCTGCGATACTTCCATTATGACACACTTTGATACTGTCTGTATATTCTTTAATTTTTCCTAGCTCCCTTTTGATAACTTCCCAAATACTTTTTATTTTATTATTTGAATTCTTAATTTCAGATTTAATAAACATTCTCTTGGATTTTTTAATGACACTCTTTGGAATGCTACAGTATAATTTGTAGTGCTCCCTATCCCGAGAGTTGTTAGAATTTCTGAATGAGACAGGATGTTTTGTTCCCTTAGTGAGCCATAGTATCCTATAATCACTCAGATTGGTGTTTTTTTTTTTTGCGAAATACAGCTTCAAAAATGGCAACGAATTCATTGAGGAATATGTTAAATTTATCACTGACATCATTAGCTTGATATAGTGTGTCCCATTCCAACTGCTGCAAATGTCTGCTGAAGGTTTCTAGATTCTCACTATTGATTAGTCTAAAAGCTATGTTGGTGAAACTACTTTTCTTAGCCATGCTTACATCATTCATTCTTAACAACTGCCCGTCATGGTCAGAAAGATGATTTATGATTCGTTTTACATTTATGAGGGTTGGAACTCAAATCAAAATCACAAGGACTTAAGTTGTATTAATGATCATTTTTGGAGCATCACCTGCGACCAGCTTTGCGAAAGAAGCGGCGACGCTTTCTGTGCAGTCCACC
This sequence comes from Schistocerca serialis cubense, assembly GCF_023864345.2. Classification (NCBI taxonomy): domain Eukaryota; kingdom Metazoa; phylum Arthropoda; class Insecta; order Orthoptera; family Acrididae; genus Schistocerca; species Schistocerca serialis. Next base: position 412,487,832 of record NC_064641.1, on the reverse strand, counting down.
CATAATTTTGCACAACAATGCGTGGGTGCATACAGCGCAAGCTGTGGCTGCTCTGTTTGGTCGATGGACTGGGAAGTACTGTACCATCCACCATACTCCCCGGACTTATGTCCTTGAGACTTTGATTTGATTTGGAAAATGAGGGAACCACTTCGTGGCTTCAGAACTGTTCCAGAGATTCAACAGGCAGTAGACCGCTCCTTTCGCACCATCAAAAGAACATGCTCTACTAATGGTGTACTACGCCTTCCACATCTCTGGCAATGGGTTCTACACAACACTGGTGACTACTTTGAAGGACAGTAACAGGTGCAAACATGTAACTCTTTTGTATCAGTTGTGAATAATATGTTGCCAATATTTAAGTTCCAACCCTCATATGTTATCTACTCTGTTATTGTCTTCAAAAATATTGTCAATCAGACTTGTGCAGTTCTTAGTCATCCTTGTGGGAAAGTAAACAACTGCCTTCAGATTAAAATAGATCATTACGTTATCAAAATCTGTTCTATCATTATTACAGGTAAGGAAATTTATATGAAAATGGCCAAGCATGATTATTTCTTTGTTTTTTGAGAACAGGCGAGTTAAAAGTGATTCTGTTTGCTTGAGGAATATAGTAAGCTTTCCTGAGGGTGCTCTGTAAACAGTAATCACATAAACAGGCAAATTATTGATGTGGAGTTCAATGCAACAAGCCTCAAAATGTTGATGAACACAATAATTATTTTACATCTACAGACCTGCACACTATATTATTTTTAACATACCGTACATTACTACTCCACCTTTATCCATTGTATTTCTAGTATAATAAGCAGCTAGGTTGTACTTATATAGTTGCACCACTTCAATCCTTTCCATCAAATGATGCTCAATAAAACATAATATAAAAATATGGCATTTCAGTCTTTGATCGCTATTTTTTATTTTCAATGACCGGTTTCAGGCTAGCTGCCCGTCTTCAGATCATATATTGCAGTTACAGAGTAACCTGTCAGTACAGACTTGTGCAGTTCTTAGTCACCCTTGTGGAAAAGTAAACAACTGCCTTCAGTTCTGTACTGACAAGTTAATCTGTAACTGCAATATATGATCTGAAGATGGGCAGCTAGCCTGAAACCGGTCATTGAAAATAAAAAATAGTGATCAAAGACTGAAATGCCATATTTTTATTTAAAGAATGATCACGAAAATTCCATTAAGACAATCATGTCTAGTTTTGATAAAAACATAATATATCGGCATTGTTTATTGCATCAGTGTCATTAGTGCAGACAAACAACTGGTCCAGTTTGTTTCTTAGACCCATTATATTCTGATGAAAAATAAAAGTTTGGCATTTGCTAAACTGTTTTTTCTGATGTCACTGTTTCGTTGTAAATTGAAATTAGAGATTATAGGCAGTGTATCTGCAGCTTTCGGACTTAAATTAGTCCTGGAACTGAGGCTGGGTACCAAAAATCTTGTAGAGTTTTGCGTTTCCTGGTTCTTGTGTTTCTTCTGCTTGCCTCTGTTACTGCTGATGATGATGGAGATGCATCAGGTGGAGCAGGATCTGGTATTGCTGTATATTGTGGAGGGACTAAGACTGATTAAGCATCTTAAGCCCCTGATGGAAGGTCACCAGTAAATAAAATTTCTACCACTGCTGCTGGTGAATGCAGGGGGACAGCAGTTGCAGGTTCGGTGGCTGCATTTTGAGATACCACTATTGCTGAACCTGAAGTTCGCAGTAGTACCCCTGTTGAGTAATCTGTTGTTTGTACAGATATGGTTGGATCTTCAATACTGTGCACTGCTGGCAGGGGAATTGGGGTACTGTTTATTTTACTTGTTGTTAGAACAGCCTTCATTATTTCAGCACACATGGCATCTTTAATCCTGCTATTTTGTTGCAGACCATGTTTTGTAAAGTGCTCTCTCTCAGAACTGTCAACTGGCATGAATGTGCATTGGGAAATGATTTACAAATTTTTCATAGTTTCCCATTAGTGTTCCCTTCCTGATTTAAATACTAACACATGATTTTTCTATTAAATCATGCCTCCATGAAATAGCAACAACAGAAAGGTAATTTGTGGGTTATTTCAAAGTGTTTCTTTCAAAACCCATATTGTCCACCTACTTTCATTACAGTAGATGTCATTTGCACCTCCTATCATAATACTCTTGCTTCCAGACTGTAAGGAGCTTACACAGTTTTTTAGAATTTGAGATAAAACCGCTTCTGGTTTTACCGTGCCAGAACCTGTATTTCATGAGAATGTCTAAGCATTTTAAGAAACGTAAAAATACTGTGATCAACAAATGTCTGTAAGTAACCACTACACAAAATATTTTCTTTATATTGAAATGATACTTAAATCAGGACCCTAAGCTGTTGACAGGTGTTGATATACGTCAATGGGGACAGTTGAAAAGTGTGCCTCGACCGGGACTCGAACCCGGGATCTCCTGCTTACATGTCTGAAAAAACAGATACCATCTTCATATAGTTAAGGCTAACCAGCCATTGACCTTCTTCTTCTTCTGTGCTGGATGCACACACATTGGTCGAACTCTTATGGGACTCGGTAAGATTGCCGCGAATAATGAGTGTAATGGTCAGCGGCACTACGAATGTAGAGTATGGACATTAAGTTGGGAATGTAGGTCTCACGGGGAGCTTGCAAGGGATAAATCCCTACAGTCACGCTATCCTCTGTGCACTCGGTGGCTCAGATGGATTGAGCGTCTGCCATGTAAGCAGGAGATCCTGGGTTTGAGTCCCTGTCTGGGCACACAGTTTCAACTGTCCCTGTTGATGTATATCAACGCCTGTTGACAGCTGAGGGTCTTGATTTAATTATTATTTCATTCTAAGAGAGCTGCAGGGTCAACGATGGTATCTGTTCTTTCAGACATGTCCGAAGGAACAGATACCATCTTCATATATTTTCTTTATACTCATTTATATACCAAAATTTATAAATCTGTCTTCAGTTGGTGAAATATTATTGATTGGTAATGCCCTAGGACCAAAAGAAAACATTTTAGTCCACATAGAGTTATTTGAAGTGTTTTTAAGAAAACATAACAAAATACTTTAGATCACAGAACAAAATTAACATATTTAGTTAGGAACTTATTCCTTTTGCTTGGAAGGCAAATGAAATGTTTTTGCAACAACATTTTACAGTATCTTTTACATTTTTCACTGATATCTTCATATCCTTCATAATACCTTATATCATCTTCAAGTATGTCACTTTGGAAAATACAGTTTATCAGATTTTAAGCCCATTTCAGTTTTTATTTTTTAGTGTCCAATAACTAGAATCCAATTCTCTCTCCATGGTTTAGCAAAATAAATGTGCCTGCTCAACACTTATGTTTGTGCCACATGCAACAGATCTTACATCATTAAGCCACATTTCATCATTTACAACTTCAGCTTTCATAACAATGTCAGCACCTTTTCCTCCACATAAACCTCTCTTATTTCTTTAAAGTAAACACCCTTTTGTGCATTACCATTTTGGTCACAACATACGACACAAGAACCACTGTCTGCTCATTGTAAATTTTCACCCCTTTATTGGAGCAAACACCCTTTTTTGTGCATTACTACCTATAAAAACATCAGCTTCAGGCCTTCCTGCCTGTACTCAATAATCACTAGCTTTTACTGAAGCAAACTCCACTCCACTGTACTTCCTTCAGTATTATTACTTTTTCCCGTCATTAATCTCCTATCACCACAGTGCACATCCATTGTACCAAACTCCACAGTTATCATCCAGAATGAATACCAAGTCCTTCTACTTCCAAACTTAACTTTCATACAGAACATTGAACCCTCAGCATATAAAAACATGCTAAAACAAAAATTACTTCTTCCCCTATTTAGCAAGAATTTTTTATGCATAAAATGGCAGATCCTTTAAGTGTAGAACTGTCCCCTAATCCGCAAGAGTTGTTACATCAAATAGGATAGACCCCGGATAGAAAAGAGTGAAACAAAAATTAAAGAGCATAGTGGGTATAGAACTTAGATAGGAAAGAGTTAGACTACAGTGCACCAGAAAATAAGAATGAATACACCCAGCTAGGGAAGGCACCACCTGCCAAATCGTGTGCCTACCAAAGTCAGCAGCCCCCGCCCCTCTCCCCTTTACATCCGCTCCATGTGCAAGACCATCAATTTTGTCACTCATTTTCTCCTTTAGTCTCTGATTGCTATAAACATTTTGCATTCATCAGTTTTCATGTCGCATAATGCATTATACAATAACATACGAAAAATTGCTTTTCAAGTCTTTCAAATTATGTTACACATTAAGACTACTAGCTCGTTGTTACATTTTTTTTTTTTTTTTGAAAACTGAGTTATTTAGCTATTTATGAAAACAAAAAAATTGGCCATAAGTTGTGCCAAAAATGTCAACAACACTGAAATTTGCTTTAACACTCAGACGCCCAGACTTTGCCTGTACCCTCGAACACCCAGAGGGGTCATTTTGACCCCTACCATTTAAAAAAAGTTTTCTGAACTATTATTTCATACTTTTAAGCATTTATTATATTTTAATGTTTAATGATTTATAGCCATTTCAAATTCAGAGTTGTGAATAAAAAGAACAGACACAAATTGTATTATTTATTGACATACAAACAAATTTCACTGAACCCGGTAACAACCAGACACATGTAAGCACGTGACAGGCTTTTCTTGGTTCTAAATTCATAAAAAATTGAACTTTTCTTGTGTACAGAAATGTCAGCTACTTCATTGTTTTACAGAATTGACACATTTGTATTCAGTTTCTTTTGTACATTTCCCACAAACCATCATCTTAAACACACTGCACTTGGAAATAGTTCTATTACATTTGCAGAATTCAAGAACGTGACATTTACGGCGCTTCTGTGGAATTTCGTCTTCATCTTCATTTTCATTCTTTTCATACTTGTCTGTGGTCATACAAGGAAAGCGACTCTTCACATACTCAGAGCGTAGTTCATCTGCAAGCTGCTCTATAAAATATTTTCTTTTGATCTTCTTCCCAGTAACAGCCCTAAATACTACATAATCATTTATTCCTGCTAGGTCAAGGATATCGTAGAAGGAGTGCACTGGCCACCTTGAGGAAGCTTTGACTGAATACTGCCCCACCATTTTGTGTACTATGTCAATCCCAGATTTTGTTTTGTTGTAATAACATACAGTTTGTGGAGTTTTTTTCTCATTTGTATTTACGGTAATAATACGATGAAGGGAAGACATTACTAGCACATTTTTTGCTTTCTTTCCTTGATAGTGTGTCAAAGAAATATCATGTTTTAAAACTTTTGTGGAATACAGAGGTCTCTTCAAGGACTTCAGAGCATGTGGTATTTACTGTTTCTACAATGGAAGTTGATTTGTATTTCAATTTTTTGGCTAGTTTGAGGAAGTGAAGTAATTTTCTGTAGTGATGTTTCTGCCTTTGCCCAGAAATGGTTCCTTAAGGTGTGTCAGTGTATAATCTGAAATCCTTTTGTCTTGGGATCATGCAGTATCCTTACCAAGGTAAGGGAAACCATTGAGTATGTACTTGCTTTTAACATCTACAGTTAACCAGTAGTTTTGCCCATACTTGTAAGGCTTTGAAGCCATGAATTGTGTGAACAGGCACCTAGTTTTACCTGGAAAGAGCTGCTCATCTGTTGTTACGTCACTTCCAGGTTTGTAACACATTGTCCAGTTTTCTATTAATTTGTTACAGACAGCAGAAACCAATGCAAACTCATCATTCTACAATCATAAAGAGCATTTAGACTTCTTGTCGAACCTCAGGAATCTCATAATCTCACAGAATCTATTTCAACTCATGGTATCCACACAAAACGGCAGCCCCCAGGAATCTGACCATAAGCTGTGAAGGTCTGTACTTCAGCAACCACTCACACCACAAGCATAAATAATTGCAATAAATGCTTCTAGTTCTTTGGTGGTCATTGACCAGCTGCCATTTCCTAGTACTCTGTGTGCCTATGTTATAGTACATTTCAAGATATGTTTCATTATACACTACTGGCCATTAAAATTGCTACACCAAGAAGAAATGCAGGTGATAAATGGGTATTCATTGGACAAATATATTATACTAGAACTGACATGTGATTACATTTTCACGCAATTTGGGTGCATAGATCCTGAGAAATCAGTATCCAGAACAACCTCCTCTGGCCGTAATAACGGCCTTGATACACCTGAGTATTGAGCCAAACAGAGCTTGGATGGTGTGTACAGGTACAGCTGCCCATGTAGCTTCAACATGATACCACAGTTCATCAAGAGTAGTGACTGGCATATTGTGACGAGCCAGTTGCTCGGCCACCATTTACCAGACATTTTCAGTTGGTGAGAGAGCTGGAGAATGTGCTGGCCAGGGCAGCAGTCGAACATTTTCTGTATCCAGAAAGGCCCGTACAGGAACTGCAACATGCGGTCGTGCATTATCCTGCTGAAATGTAGGGTTTCGCAGGGATCGAATGAAGGGTAGAACCACGGGTCGTAACACATCTGAAATGTAATGTCCAGTGTTCAAAGTGCCGTCATGTGAACAAGAGGTGACCGAGACGTGTAACCAGTGGCACCCCGTACCATAATGCTGAGTGATACGACAGTATGGCGATGGTGAATACATGCTTCCAATGTGTGTTCACCGTGATGTCACCAAATACAGAAGCGACCATCATGATGCTATAAACAGAACCTGGATTCATCCAAAAAAATGACGTTTTGCCATTCGTGCACTGAGGTTCATCATTGAGTACACCATCGCAGGTGCTCCTGTCTGTGATGCAATGTCAAGGGTAACCGCAGCCATGGTCTCTGATCTGATAGTCCATACTGCTGCAAACGTCATCAAGCCATTCATGCAGATGGTTGTTGTCTTGCAAACGTCCCCATCTGTTGACTCAGGGATCAAGACGTTTCTGCACGAGCTGTTACAGCCATACGGATAAGATGCCTGTCATCTCGACTGCTAGTGATACGAGGCCGTTGGGCTCCAGCATGGCGTTATGTATTACCCTCCTGAACCCACCGATTCCATATTCTGCTAACAGTCATTGGATCTCGACAAACGCGAGCAGCAATGTCGCGATACGATAAACCGCAATTGCGATAGGCTACAATCCAACCTTTATCAAAGTCGGAAATGTGATGATATGCATTTCTCCTCCTTACACGAGACATCATAACAATGTTTCACCAGGCAACGCCGGTTAACTGCTGTTTGTGTATGAGAAATCGGTTGGAAACTTTCCTCATGTCAGCACGTTGTAGGTGTCGCCAGCGATGCCAACTTTGTGTGAATGCTCTGAAAAGCTAATCATTTGCATATCACAGCATCTTCTTCCTGTCAGTTAAATTTCGTGTCTGTAGCACGTCATCTTCATGGTGTAGCAATTTTAATGGCCAGTAGTGTATACTTGTCTATGAACAAGTGCCAAGCACGTGATACAAGTTCATCACTTACATTTCTTTTTACATGTGGTGTAGGTCCAGGAGAGTCTCTCAAAATATTGTGATTAGGAAGACATCCACCTTGTGAATTAGGCACTGCTTCTACCCAGACTGTTCCATCAGGAGCAACTTCTTTATGTCTTTGATCAGACGATGAAGAAGCAGTCACCTGTTCTACACTCTGAGGATCAGGATTATCTCCTCTTCTGTTAAATGATTCTACTTGATCTATAGATCATGAATAATAGAATAAATCTAAGAAAGCCACCATAAAATCTAAATGAAGTGCAGTAACATTATGTGTAGATAAGAATATGTTGATTATAAATTAGCAGCAATAATAATAATAATATACTTACTAGACTGTAAACTTCCATTATCTGTATCTGAAGAATCAGAATTATTAGTATAAGGTGATTAACTTTCTCTCAATGTCCGTGGTAAAAACTCTTCCTCTGAATTGTCAGAGAAAAGTTCGCCACCACCTGAATCACACTCCATAACTCTTTGTAACTCTGCAAGAATCTCTTCATCTTGTAAATATTCTTTCCGATTCATCTTCAGGTCACAGTCACCTTTGAAAGACTTCTTACAAGGGAATGATGAACAATGGTGAACCCTGAGTCCACTGTTGTCATTTCATACAGCAATAATATGAACGAAAGTAAATTATTGCACTACAGAGTAAAGTAGCCGAGACTTGAGAATGCATGAGATAAAAGTATGGCATAACAATAAAAAAAATTATAGCTTTTTTCTAAAGGGGTCAATATGACCCCTCTGGGCAAGGTAAAACTGGAAAAATGTGATAATCAATTAGGCGAAATGCCGTGTTTTTTGATATAATGAAAGTACATGCCAAAAAAAATTCTATTCTATTCTATTCTAAATAAATGTCATGAAAGTAAATGTTGCTTTAATTATTCTTCAAAACATAGCTATCACTTAAAAACAGGAAAGGGTCCTTTTTACCCCTCTGGGCATTCGAGTGCTAATGTGCTGTTCATTAACTATTTGTCACTGTCTTATTTAAATTCTTCTTTCACATCTACATAAAATACATTGATTCAGTGGGGCAACATGAAAGTTCAATAGATATACAAAAATAATATTAAACATAAGAAAATATATCTCTCATAGTAAATACAAGTAAATTGTATACAGCTCAAGAAATTGCAGTTATTTTGTGAGAGAAGGTGTGGTGCTCTCTATACGCTTCCCTGAAAGTAGTACACAAGAAATATCAAAGATTCACTGGATGACAAATAATTATTGACAGCAAAAAGAAATGCTGTAATGTCATTTTTCAGATTCCAGAGTCTTTTTACAAAAATATCATGACAAAATAACATGGAAATGACACAAATACTAACGCATTACGTACCACAAAGAAAGTTGTATTAAGAACTGAGGAAATGCTCAGGATTTGAGCTTTTACCTAAAAAATTACTCTAAAAATGGACAAAGGGCTCTGTAAAACACTAATTACTTATCATGAAAGAACATTGTAAAATACGAATCATGACTTATTTACAACTTGTAGAGAAATAACACAGTATAAGCAAAAATAATAAGTTACCATTTTTAAAGTGTTTGCACAAACATTTACGGAAAACTGTAACTACATAGTTCATTACTTGGTAGAAAACATTTTGTTTTTGTCACTTTTTTTGTAGAATTTATATAATTTTTTGTTGTTGTTGCAGCTACTGCCATGTTGCTTTCCAGAACGAAAATTGTTACCATTTGCTGTATTGTGTTCCTTCTGATGATAATTGTTACCATTGTGGTTACTATGTTCCCTCTTGTTATGATTATTACTGTGCCAATTTTGATTATTACCTCTTTCAACATGTGTGTGCCAGTTTTGTGGTTGTATTTCCCAGTATTTTTCCAAAACTCTGTCTAATTTATCTACATATTTCAAAATATGTCATCGGACTTAATGTCCCATTGTACCTCAGCTGGTAAGTTCCATTTTAAAGCATCAAAGGTTTGCTTAAATGAGCTAATTTTTTAATTTGACTTTTGCAAAACTGTTTCATGCTAATATTTTCTTTTCTGTACTTTGGTCCATTGAGAAATTCACTTCTTATTCTAGCTTGTTCAGTCTCCGACCAAAATCCATCTAAAATCCTTTCTCAAAATCTGATAATCCCAACTTAATGCTTCACCTTCTAAAAACTTCTTAACAAACTTGACTTTCATAATCTCAGTCATATTAGACAGAAAATTATCTCTGCAATGCTGCAGAAAATCTACAGGATGTAAACTACCTTCACCGGAAAAGTTTTTCACTGGAATGTTGCAATACATGATGCTACATTGTTTATAAAATTTCTATTAATACATCATTGGACACTTCAACTTTTTTGCACAGGACAGAAACACTACTTTCTAGGCTGCAGGTTTTGTTGTTCCTTAATTTTACATTTTCTACAAATGAACCATGGACCTTGCCGTCAGTGGGGAGGCTTGCGTGCCTCAGTGATACAGATAGTCATACCGTAGGTGCAACCACAACGGAGAGGTATCTGTTGAGAGGCCAGGCAAACTTGTGGTTCCTGAAGAGGGGCAGCAGCCTTTTCAGTAGTTCCAGGGGGAACAGTCTGGATGATTGACTGATCTGGCCTTGTAACACTAACCAAAACAGCCATGCTGTGCTGGTACTGCGAACGGCTGAAAGCAAGGGGAAACTACGGCCGTAATTTTTCCCGAGGGCATGCAGCTTTACTATATGATTAAATGATGATGTCGTCCTCTTGGGTAAAATATTCTGGAGGTAAAATAGTCCCCCATTCGGATCTCCGGGCGGGGACTACTCAAGAGGACGGTGTTATCAGGAGAAAGAAAACTGGCGTTCTACAGATCGGAGCGTGGAATGTCATATCCCTTAATCGGGCAGGTAGTTTAGAAAATTTAAAAAGGGAAATGGATAGGTTAAAGTTAGATATAGTGGGAATTAGTGAAGTTTGGTGGCAGGAGGAACAAGACTTTTGATCAAGCGAATACAGGGTTATAAATACAGAATCAAATAGGGGTAATGCAGGAGTAGGTTTAATAATGAATAAAAAAATAGGAATGCGGGTAAACTACTACAAACAGCATAGTGTACGCATTATTGTGGCCAAGATAGACACGAAGCCCATGCCTACCACAGTAGTTCAAGTCTATATGCCAACTAGCTCTGCAGATGACGAAGAAATTGAAGAAATGTATGATGAAATAAAAGAAATTATTCAGATAGTGAAGGGAGACGAAAATTTAATAGTCATGGGTGACTGGAATTCGGTAGTAGGAAAAGGGAGAGAAGGAAACGTAGTAGGTGAATATGGATTGGGGGGAAGAAATGAAAGAGGAAGCCGCCTGGTAGAATTTTGCACAGAGCACAACATAATCATAGCTAACACTTGGTATAAGAATCGTGAAAGAAGGTTGTATACATGAAAGAACCCTGGAGATACTAAAAGGTATCAGATAGATTATATAATGGTAAGACAGAGATTTAGGAACCAGGTTTTAAATTGTAAGACATTTCCAGGGGCAGATGTGAACTCTGACCACAATCTATTGGTTATGACCTGTAGATTAAACTGAAGAAACTGCAAAAAGGTGGGAATTCAAGGAGATGGGACCTGGATAAACTGACTAAACCAGAGGTTGTACAGAGTTTCAAGGAGAGCGTAAGGGAACAATTGACAGGAATGGGGGAAAGAAATACAGTAGAAGAAGAATGGATAGCTTTGAGGGATGAAGTAGTGAATGCAGCAGAGGATAAAGTAGGTAAAAAGGCGAGGGCTGTTAGAAATCCTTGGGTAACAGAAGAGATAATGAATTTAATTGATGAAAGGAGAAAATACAAAATGCAGTAAATGAAGCAGTAAAAAAGAATTCAAACGTCTCAAAAATGAGATCGACAGGAAGTGCAAAATGGCTAAGCAGGGATGGCTAGAGGACAAATGTAAGGATGTAGAGGCTTATCTCACGAGGGGTAAGTTAGATACTGCCTACAGGAAAATTAAAGAGACCTTTGGAGAAAAGAGAACCACTTGTATGAATATCAAGAGCTCAGATGGAAACCCAGTTCTAAGCAAAGAAGGGAAAGCAGAAAGTTGGAAGGAGTATATAGAGGGCCTATACAAGGGCAATGTACTTGAGGACAAAATTATGGAAATGGAAGAGGATGCAGATTAAGAAGAAATGGGAGATATGGTACTGCATGAAGAGTTTGACAGAGCACTGAAAGACCTGAGTTGAAACAAGGCCCCGGGAGTAGACAACATTCCATTAGAACTACTGACAGCCTTGAGAGAGCCAGTCCTGACAAAACTCTACCATCTGGTGAGCAAGATATATGAGACAGGCGAAATACCCTCAGACTGCAAGAAGAATATAATAATTCCAATCCCAAAGAAAGCAGGTGTTGACAGATGTGAAAATTACCAAATTATCAGTTTAATAAGTCACAGCTGCAAAATACTAACTTGAATTTTTTACACACGAATGGAAAAACTAGTAGAAGCCAACCTCGGGGAAGATCAGTTTGGATTCTGTAGAAATATTGGAACACGTGAGGCAATACTGACCCTACGACTTATCTTAGAAGCTAGATTAAGGAAAGGCAAACCTATGTTTCTAGCATTTGTAGACTTAGAGAAAGCTTTTGACAATGTTGACGGGAATGCTCTCTTTCAAATTCTGAAGGTGGCAGGGGTAAAATACAGGGAGCGACAGGCTATTTACAATTTGTACAGAAACCAGATGGCAGTTATAAGAGTCGAGGGACATGGAAGGATGTAGGTTGCAGTAGTTACTGGGAGATGAAGAAGCTTGCACAGGATAGAGTAGCATGGAGAGCTGCATCAAACCAGTCTCAGGACTGAAGACCACAACAACAACAACAAATTTATTATGTACCGTCTTCACCTGTTCAACAAAATAGCTTTCAACAAGTGCCAGTTTGATATCAACATTGGTTTCCGAGGTTGAAATTTGACTACACTCCTGGAAATTGAAATAAGAACACCGTGAATTCATTGTCCCAGGAAGGGGAAACTTTATTGACACATTCCTGGGGTCAGATACATCACATGATCACACTGACAGAACCACAGGCACATAGACACAGGCAACAGAGCATGCACAATGTCGGCACTAGTACAGTGTATATCCACCTTTCGCAGCAATGCAGGCTGCTATTCTCCCATGGAGACGATCGTAGAGATGCTGGATGTAGTCCTGTGGAACGGCTTGCCATGCCATTTCCACCTGGCGCCTCAGTTGGACCAGCGTTCGTGCTGGACGTGCAGACCGCGTGAGACGACGCTTCATCCAGTCCCAAACATGCTCAATGGGGGACAGATCCGGAGATCTTGCTGGCCAGGGTAGTTGACTTACACCTTCTAGAGCACGTTGGGTGGCACGGGATACATGCGGACGTGCATTGTCCTTTTGGAACAGCAAGTTCCCTTGCCGGTCTAGGAATGGTAGAACGATGGGTTCGATGACGGTTTGGATGTACCGTGCACTATTCAGTTTCCCCTCGACGATCACCAGTGGTGTACGGCCAGTGTAGGAGATCGCTCCCCACACCATGATGCCGGGTGTTGGCCCTGTGTGCCTCGGTCGTATGCAGTCCTGATTGTGGCGCTCACCTGCACGGTGCCAAACACGCATACGACCATCATTGGCACCAAGGCAGAAGCGACTCTCATCGCTGAAGACGACACGTCTCCATTCGTCCCTCCATTCACGCCTGTCGCGACACCACTGGAGGCGGGCTGCATGATGTTGGGGCGTGAGCGGAAGACGGCCTAACGGTGTGCGGGACCGTAGCCCAGCTTCATGGAGACGGTTGCGAATGGTCCTCGCCGATACCCCAGGAGCAACAGTGTCCCTAATTTGCTGGGAAGTGGCGGTGCGGTCCCCTACGGCACTGCGTAGGATCCTACGGTCTTGGCGTGCATCCGTGCGTCGCTGCGGTCCGGTCCCAGGTCGACGGGCACGTGCACCTTCCGCCGACCACTGGCGACAACATCGATGTACTGTGGAGACATCACGCCCCACGTGTTGAGCAATTCGGCGGTACGTCCACCCGGCCTCCCGCATGCCCACTATACGCCCTCGCTCAAAGTCCGTCAACTGCACATACGGTTCACGTCCACGCTGTCGCGGCATGCTACCAGTGTTAAAGACTGCGATGGAGCTCCGTATGCCACGGCAAACTGGCTGACACTGACGGCGGCGGTGCACAAATGCTGCACAGCTAGCGCCATTCGACGGCCTACACCGCGGTTCCTGGTGTGTCCGCTGTGCCGTGCGTGTGATCATTGCTTGTACAGCCCTCTCGCAGTGTCCGGAGCAAGTATGGTGGGTCTGACACACCGGTGTCAATGTGTTCTTTTTTCCATTTCCAGGAGTGTATTTACATTTCTGACAACAGTACTTATTTCCTCATGCAGTTTTTCAGAAGCAATTTTGTTTTTTCCCTATCTTTAGTGATTTCATCTTTAACATTTTTGACTTCAGTGTTGCATTTAACTTCAACAGACTCTACTCGAACATCTAATGTACCAATTTTTTGATTGATATTCTTTAGTTGAGCAGTATATGTACCTATACAATCAAATAATGATTCGTTGATCCTATTCAATGACCAAATTCTGTGAACTGCTTCTTACTTTCTTGTTTATTATTTTCAAGTTGCTCATTGATTTTTGTCCTTATGATCATTATTCATTTTTATTAACTGATCCTTATTATCATTACTAAAAACAAAGATTCTGTAACTTACCAAACGAAATCGTTGGTACGTTGATAGAGTCAATAACAAACAGAAACACACACAAATTTCAAGCTTTCGCAACCCACGGTTGCTTCATCTTTTATAACCGATCCTTATTATCATTACTCATTTTATTAACAATGTCATTATTATCATCTCGTTTTATTGATTTATATGACTTATTGGTGTCTCTTTTTTTTTCTGCTTCATCGGTAAAGCTTTTCTGTTCTTTAAGTCTCCCATGTATGTATTACTCCCCATTGTTTCAGACTCTTGTTCAGTGATTGTCATTGTTAATGATCATTTAGTGAAACCCTTTACCACTGGAAGGAAAAAAATGAGGAAAATATTTCCAGTATTTAACTTATTTGTTGGATGCCGACATTGGTAATTGTTCACCTCACTTTTTATTTTTCATCTTTTTTTTCTCCTATATTGCAAACTCCTTTTGCTTCTGTTGCTGCTGGTTCATATTTGGCTGATCGTTCATGTAAAATTTTCACAGTGTATGTAATTTTAATCTGCAATAAGAAAAATAACCCAACGTAGTATTCACATTTTACTTTAAGAAAATCCCAGATGATACCACCATATCCTCACCATCACCACCCTCTTGTAGCCCAAAGTCGATTTATTAATTTTGATGTAAGTTAATAACAGCTGGTCACATTTTCACAGCACTTGGCGCAGTGTGTTAGTGACACACTGCAAGGAGAAATAGCAATGGTAGCATTTTTATAAACAGTTTTCATAATAGTGATCTTTTATTATTCTTCTTTGTTGTAAGTTGTGGGCGAATAGTCCATTCTCACACTTTGTATACTGATCTAGAGGATGCTCAGCTTCATTATTTTTTAAATAATAATAATACTAATAATTTGAACACTGGTGGACTTTCTGTTGTTGAATAGATATGTTTTCAGTTATTTCACTTCACAATACAAGTCATCATCAACCACCATGCTAACGCAACACATGTAACTTGTACTGGGTACTCCATCATTGCATTTCAAACTCATACTATGAACTGACCAAAGATAAAGATTTACCTCTAACAACATGTTGTTGTTGTTGTGGTCTTCAGTCCTGAGACTGGTTTGATGCAGCTCTCCATGCTACTCTATCCTGTGCAAGCTTCTTCATCTCCCAGTACCTACTGCAACCTACATCCTTCTGAATCTGCTTAGTGTATTCATCTCTTCGTCTCCCCCTACGATTTTTACCCTCCACGCTGCCCTCCAATACTAAATTGGTGATCCCTTGATGCCTCAGAACATGTCCTACCAACCGATCCCTTCTTCTGGTCAAGTTGTGCCACAAACTTCTCTTCTCCCCAATCCTATTCAATACTTCCTCATTAGTTACCGTATTTACTCGAATCTAAGCCGCACTCGAATCTAAGCCACATCTGAAAAATGAGACTCGAAATCAAGGAAAAAATATTTTCCCGAATCTAAGCCGCACCTGAAATTTTAGACTCGAAATTCAAGGGGAGAGAAAAATTATAGGCCGCATCTCCAAATCGAAACAAAGTTGGTCCATTGTAATATGAGACACAATTTAGGTCGAATGAATGACGATACAGCGACAGTAGTTTGGTTCGAGTCGTAAGCTCAGCAGTTAAGCTTTACCAGGTAGCCATTGCTATGCGTCAGGCGCTCCGTCCGTATTTATACGGGTACCCTTCCTTTTTCACATGCTTCGTCTGGTTTGAATTGATAGCTTATTGTTCTTTGATCTGATAAGCGCAGTTTTCTTTGTTAAAGGTGTTTACGTCACTCTAAGCTGAAAATGCGTTACTGTACTGTGTCATGCATTGTTTGCCGCATTCTGATAGTGCGTGTTTACGGCCTGTCACCGCTCGCGGCATGGCTTGCTTTTGCGCGCGCTCATTAGCGAAACAGTGGCAAGAAACTGCTATTTGTTGTTACTTACACTGCTGCTTTCTTTGATAATGATCAACAAGAACCAAATAATAGACTGCGTATGATAGATGATGTTCTGAATGACAGTTTAGCGAAAATTTTTCTCCGTTTGAAAATCTTTGCAGGCGCCTCTTTAGTACACAGAAATTAGAGTCATCTTAGATTTAAAAATCTAGTCAATTGCCGTGCTTCATTTCTGACTGTATTACTATTAAGCATAAGAATAGTACGAATATAAACATGACATGATATTTATATTCTTCCTTGTTTGCTGTTGTCTCACTCTAGTTTCGTAGTTTATTAGGCAGACCGGATTTAAATGAGATAGCAGCAAACATGAAACAATACATGGCAAAACGTTTATATGCGTATTATTCTTACGGTGACGAGAATACTGCATGTGATGCACAATTTATAAAAGTTCCTATTATAGCAACCATCTCTTCTCACAGATAGGAAAAAAATTCAGAACGTAGAGTTGGCCATATTGATAAACATCCCAAACAGTCTTGCCAGTCGGATTTTCGTAGTACATTGAAAATAGCTCGTCTTCCACCTTTTTTTTTTTAATTTATTTACTGACGCAGAGGTTTTGGCGCCAGTATTTATCTTTGTGCCTACAAAGCATGCCTGTGTAGCGCTACATATATTCGACGGCAGAAGTAAGTTGTGGCGGCACCCACCAACTTTTTTCAGAATTTCCGCTGGCTTTGCACTCGATTCTAAGCCGCAGGTGGTTTTTTGGATTACAAAAACCGGAAAAAAGTGCGGCTTAGATTTGAGTAAATACGGTATGTGATCTACCCATCTAATCTTCAGCATTCTTCTGTAGCACCACATTTCGAAAGCTTCTATTCTCTTCTTTTCCAAACTATTTACCGTCCATGTTTCACTTCCATACATGTAACAAAGAAAATACTATCATGTGTCGATCTATTCGTGCAAAATCATCTTTGAAACAGACAGTTCAAAAATAAAGTACAAATAATTGTTTATCATGGCTTATCTTTTTAAGAAGTCAATAATCATGACTGTAATTGCATTAAGTGTGTATACAGGGTGTTACAAAAAGGTACGGCCAAACTTTCAGGAAATATTCCTCACACACGAATAAAGAAAAGATGTTATGTGGACATGTGTCCGGAAACACTTAATTTCCATGTTAGAGCTCATTTTAGTTTAGTCAGTATGTACTGTACTTCCTCGATTCACCTCCATGATTTCATACGTGATACTCTACCTGTGCTGCTGGAACATGTGCCTTTACAAGTACGACACAACATGTGGTTCATGCACGATGGAGCTCCTGCACATTTCAGTCGAAGTGTTCTTACGCTTCTCAACAACAGATTTGGTGACCGATGGATTGGCAGAGGCGGACCAATTCCATGGCCTCCACACTCTCCTGACCTCAACCCTCTTGACTTTCATGTATGGGGGCATTTGAAAGCTCTTGTCTACGCAACCCCGGTATCAAATGTAGAGAGTCTTCGTGCTCGTATTGTGGACGGCTGCGATTCAATACGCCATTCTCCAGGGCTGCATCAGCGCATCAGGGATTCCATGTGACAGAGGGTGGATGCATGTATCCTCGCTAATGGAGGACATTTTGAACATTTCCTGTAACAAAGTGTTTGAAGTCACGCTGGTACGTTCTGTTGCTGTGTGTTTCCATTCCATGATTAATGTGATTTGAAGAGAACTAATAAAATGAGCTCTAACATGGAAAGTAAGCGTTTCCGGACACATGTCCACATAACGTATTTTCTTTCTTTGTGTGTGAGGAATGTTTCCTGAAAATTCGGCCGTACATTTTTGTAACACCCTGTATATCTTGACGTTTATACATTTTCGTATAGCTAGATGGTAGTTGATTTCTGGGCTTTGAGTCTTCAGCTTGGGAATCGGTCATTTCATATGATCCAAGATTGGTCAGTACATTTACCTCACCATAACCAGTTTTATTACAATGCACCTCAAATGCTTCATGGTATCTTTAGTCAGAGGTTCTAATTTTTGTCATCGTTTGTTTTGGTTTTCCATGAGTGTCTTTCATGTGATTTCCTAAGTCTTGACATAGTTGTGGAAATTTATCATTGATACTCTGTTGGAATTTACCAATACTGTCTATTACTTGTATGAATCTATTATTGATCTTCGAAAATTTTTCATTTGATTGTTCTATTACTTGTGAAAACTTTTGATTTGACTGTCTCGGTATGTCTTCCATTTTTTGTAATTACATATCCATATTAACCTCTGTCGACATTTTCCTTGTTATCATCAGCATAAACAAACTCACAAATATTACCAAATCACCACACTACTCCCACAAAAACAATTTTGAAGTGAAATACTGGTGTAGTTCACCGTAGTTGTACCGCAAGTAGGCGAAGGTCTGCTCATCAACGATTGTGTGATGATGACACAATGGTTTAGACTGCATACTGGCATTGCGGTACTGTAGACTGCACTCTGGCGATGTATCAACTGTGTACTGACTGGACACTGCTTGCTGTCTTGTCATATTGTCCATGGCTGCATGTTTTGTCAGTTTAGAGATGCTCTTAGCCCAGGCATATTGGAGTTGTTGCTTATAATCCCTATTGCATGTCTTCTCTTTGCTGCTTTATTATGGAATTTCTTTCTTTCAATCCGTTTTTTATTTGCCACTTTCCATTTATAACCATACGTTTGCCACATGGTGTCTTTATTAATGCTGATGTCTGTTGTGTTTAGCTTGTGTGGGGATGTTTTGACTGTTTGAGCAACATCTGTTCTAGACCTATTACTCCGTACACCTACACCTAAGATTGCTGTCTTAACCCTCCTTTTTTAGACTGGTATAGAGATTCAACCTTGCAACTCGTCCTGCCAACTGCGAAAATTTAGCCGGCCGAAGTGGCCGTGCGGTTAAAGGCACTGCAGTCTGGAACCGCAAGACCGCTATGGTCGCAGGTTCGAATCCTGCCTCGGGCATGGATGTTTGTGATGTCCTTAGGTTAGTTAGGTTTAACTAGTTCTAAGTTCTAGGGGACTGATGACCTCAGCAGTTGAGTCCATAGTGCTCAGAGCCATTTGAACCTTGCAACTCCTGTGATTTATCTCAGGGTCCAGCAATGCTGTACCCTGTTCTTCTTCGCCATCAAACTTCTCTCTTCTGTGCAGATTTCTATAAGTGAAGTGGCTATGAAATAAAACAGTGCGTTTCTATTTAAATAAAGTGTGGATTGTTTGCAGTTAACTCTGTATATTGTCACAAACCTTAATAAACCATTACACATTACATAGAAATTTACTACTCTCAGAACCAACTAACATTGCTGTCTCAAAGACATCTCATTAACATGTATAAAACAACACTTGCTTATATACATCATATTCATCTTCCATAATGCAGAAGGTCTTCCATGGTGCCAGAGTTCCTTTGTACCTCCTTGCTCCATGGAGATTACAGATTCACTCCAGCAGGTAGACTCTGCACCTGTCTGGCAACAGTTTCCCACTGTATGTGGCCCGATGTTTACAAACAAATTGTGATCACGTATTTCTTTGCTATGAGCTCTATATTTGATGTATGTGATACATGCCCTTCCTTCAATGGCATGGATCACTACAAGTTTTACTCATATATCTCTCACAGAGTTTTGCAATGGTTCGGAGTGCAAATGTGGTTGAATTATGTTGTAAAAATTCTGAAATACTTGTTTCTTTGGTTAAAATTCTCAGCAATATGGACACCTAAAATTTTTAAGTCTCCATCCTAGTTATTCTTTCCTCACCTGTGTTAGTCCTCTGTGTACCAGTGGTGTAGTGCCCCTAGACATGCAGAACAGAATATGATGTGTCTATTTGAAATTGAGAGTGAGACCATTCACAGAAAACTACTTGTTAATACTTTTAAGAATATTGAGTACCATTCCTTGAGTTGTTGTATGCATGTCTGGATTGATTACAGTACTAGTTTTGTAGCAAACAGAACCAATTCAGTTTATTGTATATTGGGCAGAATTGTTTGAATATATGAGAAACAATAGTGAGTCTTGTAAAACTTCGGAAGTGACTTCTCCCCAGCCGGAAGAGTCTCCCTGATTATAACAGTTCAATTATTAAGTACTACTTTTTGCATTCATTTGGTTAAATATGACATCATCCATCAATTCCAAAAAACCTCAGTTTGTTTAGAAGAATAATGTAATTTGAACAGTCAAATGCCAACCATTGCTATTTTGTTATTTAATTCTTGTAAAATTTGATGAGTGAATGTGTAAATGGCAATTTCTATGTAGCAACTCTTCTGAAATCCAAACTGTAACCTCTGAAGGTATTGTTGCTCATCAGGTAGGATACTATTCTGGCATACCTTACCTTCTCAGAATTTTTGGAAAATGATGCCAGTAGCGAAACAGGTCAGTAGCTGTTGACATTCCTCCTCTCACCTTTCTTACAGAGTGGTTTAACAATGTTATATTTCAGTCTCTTTGCAAAAATGCTCTAAGTTAGCGATGCATTACATAATTAAGGGCCTGGTTGCCTTTCTATAATGACAGAGAGAAATACTGCACAATAAACTCAGTTTCAGTGTAGGAAACAGGGGGCTAGGACAACCGTTTTGTCTCCATTGTTAAATGAAATCAGCCAGCCAATCAGTATAGAGAAAGTATTTTATGTGAGTTGCTTTTCAACATACTACTTTGATTTTTCTCTTGAACTGTTTGTCCCTGTATTTTCTGCTACATTTAAGGAAATATACCTGCTCTCTATGAATGATAATTTATCCATTTAAATCAATAGTGATGATGATATCCTGTTCTGTCTCAATTACCTTAAGCAGAAAATAATGATAAGAATGTATCATGGACTAGATTAAATTTTATGTCCAAATTGGTTCCCTATAAATTCAATCCCAGGTGATTTCTTTCGAAATGTTCTGAAAAATGTTTATCCTATAGCTGATTTCCACTCAGGAGTATCTGTAAAGTGAGGCACTATTTTGTTTATCCTAATTAATTGTAAATAATAATCAGAGAAAGCCTATTTTACAATGTAGTCAGTTTTTTTCCTTGCTTTGAGCTTCATGAAAGAAAACGTTGTCAGTGAGATTCCTGCTCACTTTATCTACCCATGCAAGGAATTTAATTACCGAGATCAAACTACAAGATCCGGATAAAGATTCCAGATTGTGTTTTGTATTAGAGTTCTTGGAAAATCCCCACAGACAATTAAATCAATTAAATGCTTGCTTTTGGCTGACAGACGGCATAAGGAAGCCATATGCCTTTTGCCAGTGGGGTCTACACAGTGTGGTGAGGAACAGTCTAAAAAGCTTATAAGCATTTTGCAGGGTTGGCTGTTCTGAGAAATAATTATTAAGAAAAAATTTGATATGTTTTGCTTTTCCCAATTTAGTTAGCATTGAAGTCAGCCAGTCAGATCATTGTGCACACAAATGCAAACATCCTGCCAGAAACAACGTACAGTCATGTTCTTAATTTGGTTTCCTTGAACCCAACAACTGTAGCTTTTCCTCACCTAGCCTAAATTTATCGCATTAGAAAAAGGCACATTTTAACTTGGGTAATGATTATCTGACCAGTTGGTAACTCACAGACTTTACTGCATTTTAGCATGTGCAACTCCTTGAATTTGCATGCCCCACAAACTGACTGGCTAAATTCAGTCCCAATTAAATAGGAAATGCACAACACATTGAACTTTTTTCTTAATGGTAAAATTTCAACAGATGTTTCTGACTACTCTGTGTACAGTTACAATTAAAAGTGTACTATTTTTCAGTATCAGCTCGGTTCATTTCTGTGTGCTGATCACTACAAAATCTACTTGTTTCAGTGTTTTGAACTTGTGTTCTGTCCCAATGTATGTAACAACTCCACCTTTTCCCGTATTAGTTTTACACGAGTAAGAAGCTAGAGTATAATCCTTTATATTTAGCTTCTCAAACCCTATGGTTATGGGTGCTCAGACAGTCACAGGATGTCTATCTTTTCAGAGCTCTCTAAATCCTCCAAACAGACAAGCTTTCTACCATAGGGGATTTTTACTTAATCCCCTAATATTCGGATGAAATAAACTGATCCTACTTTTCTGTATATTCTTAATCATTTTATGAGGCTCCTCTGTTGTTTTAACTTCTTTCACAAGATGGTGCTCGAATCCTGACTCTAACATAAAACAGTTAACTGTCTGACACCAGTAACCATAGATATTGTGTGATTGTGGCCCCCATGATATTTTCTTCAAGAAGCGCAACCAATCTATCTTTCCTTCCCTTATTCATGTGTTAGCTGTGTCTAGGATATTCCCATCTCCCAGTTGTAACAACAGGCACTGCACTCACAAAATAAATAAACAGGAGAGTTCATTTCAGTCAGCAACAGCCTTCTCAACTCATATTCACATGACTCACAGAGTTGTAAGTGATGGTAGGTCATGACACAAAATGAGCTCCACTTAGTTGCTTAGTCTTAAGTTGCTGCTCTTATTCCATCCAAGTCACACCTAACCTTACAATTTTTGTCTTTAGCCAGATTATTCCTTACTCCATCTATTGTGATTGCCTGATCCTCTTTGTAAAATCCTTACACAAATTACCTCTGTCTCCTGACTGAGGTTAGCACATGGCTTCACAATAGGTGTGGCCTGGTACCCTGTTCTTAATTTATCTTGTACCATTTGGTCTACACCCCTGCTTGCTAACTAGCAGTAAGTCTCTTTTCTTCCTAATCTCTTGTTTTACTGATCTACACATCATTTCTTTGCTAGAAGCCTGCTGCACCTGCCATAACCTTCAGCTGGATGAGGGTCTTCCTCTCTTACTTTAGGCAACAAGTCAAATGTATTAGATGCTGTAAGCTCAAATGAAGTTGAGGTTGTTCCTCTTTAACCCATTACTTGTTACCCTTATCCAGTGCCTTTGGTCTTTTTTTTTTCCCTTCAATGTATTTAGTTCAAATTCCACATGATTTAATTTGGTCTTTCAATTTCTCACTGTGAGATACTTCTGATGTATGATATGATGTAAAAAGTTTGTTATTTTCATGTAAAACAAGAACTCAGCACTCATTTAACTGCAGTATGTGTTAATTAACTTGTTTGCAATAAAATGAAACTTTTAATTACTACTTGCCACAAGTATTACTTGACATTAGACATTGCTCCCAATTTGCTAAATGTGCCCTACTATTCACTATGTGATTTTGTATGGTAATTTAAATACAATACTTCAGATCACAAAACCTTGAGTTGCTCAAATGAAGAAGATGTAAAGGAATGAACTTACATAGAAAATATGATTCGAATAATAACTTTTCCCTATGAAGAGTGTCTATTTTTCACTAGTTATACAGGTGCAGCTACAGACAGGTGAATGATTCACACTGATTCCCCACTTTTCAGCCTATTGGGGAAAAGCATACTGCAATATTTCTCAAAAATTTTAAAGTTATCTTCTTGAGTCATTTTGGAAGATTATAATCTGCACTGGGGGAAAGTGCATTGATATGAATTTCAATGTTACAGTGAATTCAAAGAACAGTTTGAGAATAAACATTGGTCTGATGGGACACAATCGAAACTTAAGAATGGAGCTACTGCGCCTTACCATTTGAAATGGTGAGATTTTCAACAGTTCATGGCAATGGAATAATTTAAATATTTGGACGAACATGCTAGGAAGGACAATCTGTTGGAATAAGTGACCAGCAGATAGCCTTTCCGTATAAAAAAAATGCTGTTAGCTGTAGGTTGGAGTATTGTTTCTCTGCTCTTCAACTATTTGGATGAGGTGGATACTAGTGGGCAAAAAAAAAAAAAAAAAAGTTCTTGCTGGTGATGGGCTTGAGCGTCAAGAGAGCAATATTCAGAGGAATACCCTCATGTCTGGTGAGGTCAAAATTCAAATTCGAATTCACATAATCAACTTCACTGAAATTATTGTAATAATGATAATAATAATCGCAGCAATAAATATTTTGCATCACACCTTTACCTTGAAATTCATGGCACAAAAAATTGGCTCTGAGGCATGCATATATATTCATGTACAATGTGTACAGATCACCAAAAAAGTGAATATTTTGTGTAACGACAAAATTGTCTGTTTCCCACAGGCAGTTTCTCACAATACTCCTGAGCAATGCCAGTACATGATGGAACATTCACTTTTTCAAATGCAAGCATGAAGCCATCACAGCATACCATCAATGTGATCATCAAGCCAGCCTTGGTCCGCATTGTCCTACACTTTGATGACTATTCTGCATAAGTCGCACAGAGTGTGTGGTCATTGTCAATGTCGAAAAACAGCTTTTTAATGTGTTAGATTGGAATCATGTTCAAGGAACAACTTATACTGTAATACTGTGTGAAGTTTTTTGTTTTCTTACCAAGCTCTTCAGGAGTGATATTACTTTTGCACATGAGTAAAATTCTTCTGGCGTCTTTTTTATAGCCAAAATGTTGTATCTCTTCTTTCTTGTCCATGTTGCCTTGAATTTGAATTATTGTAATGAACTGTTTTTCTCAGCATTGCTTAATGAGAAAAACCAAACTTACCTTTCTTTCATTTGCAAATGTATTCGTGCTTACAATAACATCTCTGTCATTTTCGAGGTACAGTAATTTTTGTTTTCATTCAGAAGTGACTTTTGATGTAACAACTTCACCATTACTCACGAAAATAGCTCAAATACTGTAATGTACACTGCAGAGCCAAAGAAACTGGTATACCTGCCTAATATCGTGTAGCGCACCCATGAGCATGCAAAAGTGCCACAACACGACTAATGTCTGAAGTGGTGCTAAAGGGAACTGACACTATAAATCCTGCAGGGCTGTCCATAAATTCATAAGAGTACGAGGGGGCAGAGAACAGAACATTGCAAGGTATCCCAGATAAGCTCAGTAATGTTTATGTCTGGGGAGTTTGGTGGCCAGTGGAAGTTTTTTAACTCAGAAGACTGTTCTTGAAACCGCTCTGTAGCAGATCTGGATGTGTGGGGTGTCACATTGTCCTGATGGAATCGCCCGGTCTGTCAGAATTCACAATGGACATGAATGGATGCAGGTGATCAGACAGGATGATTACGTACGTGTCACCTGTGAGATTTGTATCTAGACGTATCAGGGGGTCTCATATCACTCCAACTGCACACGCCCCATGCCAGAGGATCCACCAATTTTAACAGTCCCCTGCTGACATGTGGGGTTCATGGATTTGTGAGATTATCTCCATACCCATACATGTCCATCCACTCGATATAATTTGAAGTGAGACTCGTTTGACCAGGCAGCATGTTTCCAGTTATCAACAGTCCATTGTTAGTGTTGATGCCCCAGGCGAGGCATAAGGCTTTGTGTCTTGTGGTCATCAAGGGTACATGGGTGGGCCTTCAGCTGCAAAAGTCCATATTGATGATGTTGCGTTGAATAGTTCACATGCTAAACTTGTTGATGGCCCAGCATTGAAATCTGCAGCAATTTGCGGAAGGGTTGCACTTTTGTCACGTTGAATGATTCACTTCAGACGTCATTGGTCCCGTTCTTACAGGTTATTTTTCTGGTCACAGCAGTGTCAGAGATCTGATGTTTTACTGGATTCATTATATTCACGATACATTTTGTAACTGATCTAAGAACTGTGCCAGGCACTTGTTGTCGTATATAGGTGTTGCCGACCGCAGCCCCGTATTCTGCTTGTTTACGTCTCTCTGTGTTCGAATATGCATGCCTGTACCAGGTTCTTTGGCGCTTCAGTGTAGAGTTCGTAAGACTTCATCTAAGAACATGTTTTTAATCAGTAAGTTTCTAAATGTTGGATAAAGTGATGTATTATCTCCATAACCATAGGCTGGATTCACGTGGGGGACATCTTGTTGTGCAACTATTTCGTTTTTTGTTGCATTCCATTTGCTTGTGAGGAACTGTTTCCTGACAGCAGACTAATTTTTGCATTTATTTGTTTGTAGTGGAGTTGGCAAGTCAAGGTGGTCAGAAACTTTTTTTGCGACTACAGTGGTTTGGTGTCTTGTGCCAATAAAACGCCTTACTGCACTGACATTTCGCACTGGAGATTAACATGTCGTGGCCACACCCAGCCAGTTACAGAGAACACCAGCCTGCATGTTTTCAACCATTCTGAAAGTAACTGCTAACAGTGGTTTCCAACCTGAGGGTAATTACTACCTGTTGGGTAAAATACACACATCAAAAGAAATTCTGTATCACTCCAGTTCCCAGAGCTCCTGAAGATAGACATTGACTGTAGATATTGAATCACAGACATAGATCCTTTGACTGCTCAGAGATGTCACTAAACCCACCCAGAGATGTAAACAACCATTCATGAGCAGCGCCTATTAGACAGAGGGGGTCCGACAGCCGATCAGTTCCAGTCATTTCACGAGGAAGGAGGTACACGGCTTGTGTTGTCTGTAATTCAGCCATGCCTAGACGGTCAATACCACAGTTCGATCGCATCCGTGTTGTTACTTTGTGCCAGGAAGGGCTCTCAACAATGGAAATGCCCAGATGTCTCAGAGTGAACCAAAGTGATGTTATTCGGACATGGAGGAGATACAGAGAGACAGGGACTGTCAATGACATGCCTCGTTCAGGCTGCCCAAGGACTACTGCTGCAGTGGATGACCGCTACCTATGGATTATGGCTCAGAAGAACCATGACAGCAACGCCACCATTTTGAATTATGCTTTTTGTGCAGCCACAGGGTGTCGTGTTATGACTCAAACTGTGTGCAGTAGGCTGCAGGATGCGTAACTTCACTCCCGACGTCCATGGAGAGGTCCATCTTTGCACCCATGACACCACACAGTGTGGTACAAATGGGCCCAACAGTATACTAAATGGACCGCTCAGAATTGGCATCATGTTCTCTACACCGATGAGCGTCGCATAAGCCTTCAGCCAGACAATTGTTGGAGACATGTTTGGAGGCAACCTGGTCAGGCTGAATGCCTTAGACACACTGTCCAGTAAGGTGGAGGTTCCCTGCTGTTTCGGGGTGGCATTATGTGGGGCCAACGTACGCTAATGGTAGTCATGGAAGGTGCCGTAACGGCTTTATGATACGTGAATGGCATCCTCTGACCAATAGTGCAACCATATCAGCAGCATATTGGCGATGCATTCGTCTTTGTGGATGACAATTCACGCCTCCATCAGGTACATCTTGTGAATGACTTCCTTCAGGATAATGACACCACTCAGCTAGAGTGGCCAGCATGTTCTCCGGACATGAACCCTATCGAACATGCCTGAGATAAATTGAAAAGGGCTGTTTATGGATGACATGACCCATCAACCACTCTGAGGGATCTACGCCGGGCACTGTTGAGGAGTGGGACAATCTGGACCAACAGTCCCTTGATGAATTATGGATAGTATCCCATGACAAATACAGGCATGCATCAATGCAAGAGACTTGCTACTGTGTATTAGAGGTAATAGTGTGTACAGCAATCTGGACCACCACTTCTGAAGGTCTCGCTGTATGGTGGTACAACATACAATGGGTGGTTTTCATGAGCAATAAAAAGGGTGGAAATGATCTTTATGTTGATCTCTATTCCAATTTTCTGTACAGGTTCCAGAACTCTCGGAACTTAGGTGATGGAAAACCCTGAGGGTTAGAAACAAAGGGTTCAGTTGTCTTTCGGTCATGAGACTAAATTATTTTTAAAAGATCATTACCGTTATCATTATTTTGTAAGATTGTAATACTGATTACAAGAGTTACCATTAATTACAGCGTTTTCAGATACTAGTATTAATGCGTGACACAGTGTGGTGGAGCTTACAACTTGTGGAATAAATGTATGCACATCATCTTCCTCAGATAATCCACTCACTACACACACAGTGAGGAACTTGTAGTCACGAGAATAAAACTGAGACATGTATAAGGAGCATTCAAAAGAAATGAGCTGGAGGCATAATCACAGACACCAGTACCTGTATGTTAGAAGTAGTGACCCTGACTGTTGATACACTTGTCCCACTGTGACACAAAGTGGTGAATGACTGTCTCATAAAATTCCCGGGGCTGCAATGTTAACCAGTTCCACACATACAGCTGGACGTCGTCGTCCGAGGTGAATCGTTTGCCCCTCAGAGCCTTTTTAATGCCCAGCATTACTCGCAAACCTTGACCACCCTTTGCCAAGCGATCAAATCAGAACGACGAGGCAATCTCACTGATGGGGTCATTCTGCTCCATGGCAATGGAAAGCCTCATATGGCCAACACAGTCGTGGCACTCCTGCAGAAATTAAAATGGGAGGTTCTCGGCCACCCTCCATACAGTCCGGACCTCTCTCCCTGTGATTACGCAATTTTTGGTCCCCTTAACAAGGCTCTGAGGGGTAAATGACTCACCTCGGACGACGACGTCCAGCTGTACGTGCGGAACTGCAGCCCTGGAAATTTTATGAGATAGTCATTCACTGACTTATGTCACTGTGAGACAAGTGTTTTAACAGCCATTGTCAATACTTCCAACACACAGGGACTGGTTTCTGTAATTATGCCTCCCACTCGTTTCTTTTTGAACACCCGTTATACATCACATAAGCTTAAATGTCCCATAAAAATGCTTTCTCCAAGTTCTAAATAGTTCCCGTAATAGACCACATTTTGCAGTAATAAATGAACTAGGTGGCAGCAAAACACAACAGTAACTACAGTGATCAAAATAAATGTTGTCTATTGCCGAAACTTTAAAATTGAACATTGCGATCCACAACCACATTATGATGTCACTACATTGATTTGCTTGTAATGAAATTGTAGTGTAAACAGCCCATATTTTTTATCATTTGTAAACATTGCAGCACTTGTGCTGTGTATCACCACAAGGGTTCTCTTACTTCAAGATGATTCAGAGAGCAGTAACATACTATCAGTAGTCACTCCAAGGGTGCACCAAATGAGACTGGTGGACGTTACAGTGAATGTTGCTGTGAGTCAAAGTAATGTCCCTAGAACCTAGAACAAATTTGTAGAGACAGGATCAGTTGAGGATCGTCGCAATAGCAGCTATGGAAGAGAAACAAGAGGTGTACAGGCCCATAGATTCTTTATCACCTAAAGAACATTTTGGGTGGGTCTTGATTAGGACAAGTTTTCCCATGTGAAATATGGGTTCCTTAGCATCCTAATTATATTTACCAGTCTCTGTTCTGTGTTTTGTATGAAACAGTCTTGCATTACATTTCTCTGTGTAGTTATTTCTTCACCTTCATCAGGTGGCCAATTAGTGTCACTAATAATGGTCATCCTATTACCTTCTCACCTACTATTTCTAGGGCAACCAAACCTGTGCTTCAATGAACTAGCTCACTTAACATTCTTTCAAACTTGAGCAGAATTTTTCCGGTGGTGAAACGTGGATATTGATATATGTTTTATTTCCTATTGTTGTAACAACTCTTTAAAATAATTTCTTAGAAATGGGCTGCTGTTATCCAACAACTGCCACTTTACTCTCCAGTTTACAAAATAGTCATGAGTTAGACAATGAATGTCTCCTTGAGCAGTAGATCGTATTTATTTACATAACCTAACATGTATCGATCAACATATCAAAAACAAAAGCATAGGTGACACCTCCTACACTCTGTTGAAGGGGATAAAAATATTGACAGTAATTAAATCCCATAGATCCTTAGGAATAATTTTTACCTAATAGGAGTGTTCCTATCTTTCGCCTTTTGACAAGTTTGGCAGTTCCTAAGCACTGATTTCGCTATTCGTGTTATATTTCTAATATAATAGTATTTCATAATGTGCTTGACACACATCCTCAGTCCAAAACATCCGTACACTTCATATATGTTGATTGCTAGTTTCTTGATTACTGAATAGAGTCTGCAGGACTTTGCTACGTTAGAAATCTTCCAGTGAAGTACATTGTTATACATTAATCACTGTTGTCGGGTATTATTACTATCAGCATCTTTTCCTTCCCTTATAGCTTGTTGTATCATTCTTCATTGCGTGCCGTGTATCTGTTCAGACTGTACTGCTTCAGCAGTCTGACTGAGCTTTCCATTGTGCTCTGCGCTACTTAAAAAATAAAGATTCAATATTCAGCTCCCAGCTCTTCGGGAGTAGTTCTAGTATTGTTGATCGCCACAGGAAGCTGAAACAAGGCATCGGACACTACATTTTGTTTTCCCTTTATATCTTGTACCTCAGGTTCGAATTCCTGAAGACAAAGTACTCATCACATCAGTCATTGATGCAGCAAATAACAGTTCATCAGAAAAATTAATGCTTGATGATGTGTGTATACTATAATTTTTCTCGTTGCTAACAAACAACACAACCTTTGAAATTCCCACACTATAGCAGGTGCTTCCTTTCCTATGGCACGGTAATTTCGTTCATGCTTCTTTAAAACTCGATTGACAAAGGCAATTGGTAAGTGTAACCACTCTTTCTTACTTAATTCCCTTCAACATATTCCATAGTCTGAGCCATTTGTTGACATTTTGAACACCTGTTCTAGATTAGGTTGAAAGAAACAGAATTGGAGCATTTATCAAGTCTCTCTTCATGTGATTAAAAAAAGGCTCTCTTTTTCCTCTCGCCAGTGACACACTGATTTATGATTAACTAGGTTTAACAGTCTAGGATTGGCCAAGTGGGTTCCTGGTAGAAAGCATAAAAAGATCCTACCATCCTTAAAACTACTTTAATTGTTTTATATTTCTTTGTCTAGGACACTGAGAAATAGCTTCTCTCTGTGAAGATCTGGTCAGGCACCTCTACTATCTATAAGATGCCCCAGATATTTCACTTGCTGTCTTCCAAAAAATAATTTTGATAGCTTAATTGTAATTCCTTTCTCCTTTAGTTTCATAAATAATTATTTTAATACAAAAGTGTGTTTATTCCTGTTTATAACTAATGTATCATCTATATAAAGAATTAATTTCTGTAACAGCTGTTTTCCTGATACTAAAGCTAATGCCCTCATGAAAACAGCCACTAAAATATTCAGTCCAAAAGGCAACACCCTGAACTGGTAAGTTCTGCCTTCGAAAAAGAAAGCTGTGTACTTTCTCTAATCTGATTGCAAGAGGATATGCCAATAGCCAGTCGTGAGATCGAGGCTACTAATGTATTGTGCACTAAGGTTAATCATAATTTCCTCCATAGGTATGTCCTCTTAGTTTTAATAATTTGATTTAAAGCCCTGGCATCCAAAACCAAACGTACACCACCTCCTGGTTTTTTCACAACTTATGATGGGTTACTGAATATATTCTGTGACCTTTCAATAATTGTCTGCTTAATCATCTTTGTGATTTCTCTTGCAGCAGCTTCTTTTAACTCCATAGATGTAGCTTAAAGACTTCCAAAAAAGGCTTGGTGCTCTTAATTTTTAACTATCTCTCGTATTCTCTGGTAACTCCATGATTATCCAAGAATACTGTGTGGAATTCAATCAGCAATGATCTCAATTCACTTCTTTCTTCCGGATTTAATGAACTTTTTCCATTACATTCAGCATTTGTCTCTACTTCAGTAGTGTTGAGAGAATACCAGACATCAGCACAATGCCCTTCAAGTCCATGTTCAAAGAGTAAAAGCCGTCGGTACACGGCCCGTACTGTTGAACGTCAACATTAAGTGTGCTGAGTTCAGTGTGCTGCTGAACACTGAGAAATGATGCGACTTGTGCATACGGTACATGAGCCCCAAAGTGGTATACACAATCACAACGCACTCCAGTGGCAGTTGCAGGATGTTTCTAGTTCACAAATCACACTGTTTACGAAACGGTCGTGAGTAAAATTCCCACGTTAGCTCTATTAAAATGCACATTTCCTCAATTGTCCACGAAAAGGAAAGTACCATGTCCAATCAATAAGGACACAGGCTTATAAAAGTTCCATTACAAACAGTGCAATACAAATTTCGAATACTTCTCCACATAAGATAAACATTATTTCATCATTACCACATTTTAGTAAAACCCCAAGGTCAGCCTGACTTGGTCACTGTTCCTACCCAGTAGCAGAATCTTTGCAACATGTGAATTATGAAGCGTAAAAGAAAAAAGAGCAAAATATCTTTATACACGTAGTGCAAGCTGTCTGTAGATTAAGCCAATCGAAAAAGGTCACCCCTCAAAAAAAAAGTGAACTTATAATCACATAACATCAAATATTATAGTATATACTTATATTAAACTACTAATAAAGTATCAGAACCTAATAAAAACGCAAATGTTGGGAAAAAATTTGCAAGTGTTGAGTCACGAACCATTGCCCAAATATACTACTTCATACGGATCACTGATGCTACTCACTTCGCTAAACCAACAACACGCTATTGACAATCATAGCATGTTAGCACTTGGTGAAACCCTTAATCATAGGTATGTTACCAATTGAAATTTAATTATAACAAATTGTATCAAGAACAATGCGTTTTGGGTGGATCTTCAGTGTGTCACTGCCTTCAAATAGCGTACTTCCATAATACGCAAGTTACAATAATTATTTTGACACGAATATGATGTTTCTCATTATTTTATTGGAACGAATCACACCGTTAACAACGGGTTTTCCAGTGATTCTCAATTTGCTGATGCCCAGAAACGGCATGTATACGTATAGGCTTGAAATGAATGCCAATATGGCGCCTCGCAACTCTGTACTGAAGGGAGACGCCATGCGTGTTAACGTAGGTGGCGTTGTGCCATCTCATTGGTCAGTGCTCAGACGCACGCTCAGAATAGCTGATATACTAGATATTGCTCTTCACGTTCGGAAAGACTCTCAAACGTACTATTCCACGCTACAGCGTCAGAAACTCTGCACGCTCAACGTTCGGTTGCACGGTCCGTGTGCCGACGGCTTAAGGGTCACAGTCTTTGATGCAGCCGCCACGTGTGGGTATGAGTGCGAGCTGGCGTTGTCTTAGAATGTTGAAGAACTGCTGTGCCAAAATAGCCAGCCACACACACACATACATATAGTACTCGCGTCGCTGGCCGCCTGCACGAGCAGAACAGTTTCCAACGCTCGTGGTGCCGACATCGAACTATGTCTTTTCGACTTACAATGCAATATTGACAAATCCGTATTTGTTCATGGTAGGACGCCAGTTGGTGTAGCGAGCACGTTGTTATAAATGTATTCATAGACGCAAAGTGGTTATAGCTAATAACTCATAGTTCACATGTTTCTGTACTTAATGGACCCAATGACCACTATAATCCTGACAAATATCAAGGAAGACCCTCAGCCGAGGATACAAACCTCAGAATCGCCGTTATAGAAGTGGTGTCAGCGTGGGGATCAATTATGGAAATCCTACAGTCCTGACAAGGTACAGCGATGCGTGAACTTCCGAGAATGTCCGAGTTCTTGGCGTATCACCACAGCGAATCAGCAGCTGTAGCGTGGACTTCATCCGACAACATGGGGTCATCCAACGCCAGAATTCAGGATAGTGTACTGAGGTTCGGCTACAATATGAAAAGCAGTGATGGATTCCTAAAACTTTTCTTGTAATAGAGTGATTTTTCTGGCGTGCATAAATCAGTATGGCAGAATCTTACCCACGTGACACGGCCGATCTCCATGTCGTTGTAAACGATTTGCAGAAATAGATTCAACGGTTAAAAACAGAGAGAAATGAGCGCAGTCTTTCATATGACTTGGAAGATGATAGCGTTTGCATTGCTGGCTCGATAAAGAATTTCTCATTATTGTCATCAGTGCCAGTGTTTAGCGTGAAACCCGAGGAAGACGTAAAAGTATACTTCCATAAACTCGAAGGAGCTGCCTTGTTGGGTTCGTGGACTGATTAAGATAAATTATCAGTTGCTAAATTAAGAATTCAGAGAGCCACACAAGATTTCGTCAGCATGGAGCCCATTTACGTGAAATCAGTAGATTACAATGAATTCAAAGTGACAGCTGTTCAGAGATTCGAACGCAAAAGTGATATCAAATTCTACAGAGAGCATCTCCATTGTCTGCGGTTGCGACAGGACGAATCTATTGAGCAGTTTGCCTACAGAGTTCGAAGCATTAACACTCAAACATACGAGCTGCTCAAAGACGAGAATGAAAATCGCATTCAGCTGTTCGAAGCCGATCAGAGAGCTGCAGATACATTCATTCGCGGGTTGTATGGCGAGGCAGTAAGCAAAGTAGTCAGATTGGCCTTTCAGGAAGCGGAAGCATTAAGAAGGCCGGATGACATACGAAAAGAACACAAATGCAGAATGTTGCAGATGTAACAAGCCTAGTCATAAACATAAATACTGTAAGGAAAAATGACTGTGGGATACAAGGTCACATATCGAAAATATGCTGCAATAAAAGGATGGGTATTGTGAGCAACAGACAACTTGGCAGATCGTTAAACGAGTACGGGATTGTACGGGCCATCACAGCGTCTACCCTCTGCCCGAGACAGTGATTCCTGTTAGCTCCACCGAAAATCATATCGACAATGGCTTTGTGATAGATGCTGTATACCATGGACGACAGATCAAGCTACATGTTGACACAGGAACGCAGACCTCAATAATGTGGTGTTACATCGACAAAAGAGGAAAGTTAAGACCGCCACAGCTAAAGGTGCGGGCTAAACGGCGGGAATTTACGTAACGACGAAGAGACTAATGTAGAATAGTGTTTAGGCCAAGAAAAATACACGGCAAGGGTGCAAGTAGTTACAAATAATGAAACGTGCTACAATGGTGTACTTGGATTTGATTTCTTGTCTACTAACGGAACAGGGGTATTTGTCGCAGAGAGGATCAGACTAGACCATAGGAACTATGATGTAGGGAATCATTCTTCAGAATGTACGCAAAGGAGCAGCAACATTGACGTTGTGGGATTGATCAAACCGACCGATGCCTCAGTTCAAACCCTCCGAATCGATGTACAGATTGATACGCCTCAGCAAACTTCTCAGGGAACAGAAAAAAACAGTCACCCCTATGTGAAGAAGGAACTTTTTTATTGACCGAGCGGTCGGATAAATGTGACTTACTGGACAAAATGCATTGTTCTGTTGTCAGAAGTGTTGGCGTAGCTACAATGGTGAGACAGAATGTAGTTAAGAGTCCCAATAACAATAACGAACGTGAGCAACGAAGACGTTGTATTGCCAAGAGGAACGAAAGTTGCTGAAGTGCTGAGCGAAAGTAAAAGTGATGTCATATAGATTTCAAATGAAGTTTCAAATGTCGCAGTTATGAAGACAGGGTTTTCTAGTAGTACCGAAAAATAATAATGAAATAAAGAGCAAGATTTGGCAGAAGATAGAACCTTTGATAGTTGAAGAGCAGAAGATTTTAGCGCCTGTTATACTGGAGTACGTAGATCTTTTCCGAGAATGTTAAAATTTACCTTTCACTCATCTGCTTCAGCATCGTATACATGATGGAAATGCAGCACCAATCACTCAGAGACCTTACAGAATACCATTCAGTCAGAGAGAGCTGGTAGAAGAAATAGTTAAAGAACAACTGGAAGTTGGAATTATAGAACCAAAGATCCTGCAGATCCAGGATGATGTCCACCAGTTGTCATTGTCAGGAAGAAATCTGTTTCCGGAGAACCACAGTTTCGTTTTCGCGTGGGTAGAAACCCTGGATTAGCTGGGCAGATGTCACATATTTTCGACTTGTGAGGTACGTGCTTGTGTTAAAATAAGTCGCAAGGAAGAGTTAAAAGAAGCTTAGGAGGAGGATCCACTATGAAAAATACGGAAAAATGATCAAAGTTTTGTCGAAATACGAGGGGCATTTGAAAAGTCCATGCAAAAATAAAAACTACGCACGTGTTTGGGGCAAACCTTATTTATTTTTCGTCATAGTCTCTTTTTAGACTTATACACTTCGTCCAACGCTGTTCTACTTCGTTGATCCCTTCTGAATAATAGGAATTGTCCAAGTCTGCAAAACAGCTGTTAGTTGCTGCAATCACCTCCTCATTTGAATAAAATCTTTGTCCCACCAGGCATTTCTTCAAATTGGGGAACAAATTGTAGTCCGAGGGAGCCAGGTCTGGAGAATAGGGGGGATGTGAAACGAGTTGGAATCCTATTTCCATTAATTTTGCAACCACAACTGCTGAGGTGTGTGCTGGTGCAATGTCATAATGGAAAGGGACTTTTTTGCGGTCCAATCGCCGGCGTTTTCCTTGCAGCTCGGTTTTCAGACGGTCCAATAACGATGAATAATGTGCACCTGTAATAGTTTTACCCTTTTCCAGGTAGTCGATGAAGATTATCCGTTGCGAATACCAGAAGACAGTCGCCATAATCTTTCCGACCGAAGGAACAGTCTTCGCCTTCTTTGTGGCCGATTCTCCCTTAGAAACCCATTTCTTAGATTGTTAGTTGGTCTCAGGAGTATAGTATTGTATCCATGTGTCATCCACAGTGACAAAACGACACTTAAAGTCTTGCGGAATCTTCCTGAACAGCTGCAAACCATGCTTGCAACACTTCACACGATTCCATTTTTGGTCAAGCGTGAGAAATCGTGGAAACCATCTTGTGGATAGCTTTCTCATGTCCAAATGTTTAGCAAAATATTATGTACCCATTCATTTGAGATGCCCACAGCACTAGCAATCTCACGCACCTTAACTTTTCTGTCGTCCATCACCATATCATGGATTTTATCAATTATTTCTGAAGTCATAACCTCCACAGGGCGCCCAGAACGTTCAGCATCACTTGTACCCATAGGGCCCCTCCGAAAATTTTGAAACCACTTATAAAGTGTTCTAATCGAAGGTGCAGAGTCACCGTAATGTTTATCAAGCTTCTATTTAGTCTCCTGAGGCGTTTTGCCTTTCATAAAGAAATGTTTAATCACCACAGGAAATTCTTTTTCGTTCATTTTTTGACAATCACTCGACTTCCTTGATTCACACGAATGCCAAACACAAAGAAACTTGGTATGCGTTCTTTCCAAAGATGCTAGTAACTAAACATGACCTCGATACACTCCGGTGGTGCCATCTCTCGGACTTTGCGCGGACTTTTCAAACGCCCCTTATAGATTGATTGCTGTACAAGGTCAATAGTAGAAGAAGCCGCCTAGTTATTCCGGAAATCATGAGAGAGCAAATCATGATGGAACAACATTATTCTTTATTATCTGGACACTGCAGTAAGAAAACAACAAACATTAAAATAGCTGAGGTATATTGGCGGCCAACGCTGACGTTTCTGAGTCTGCTTCATAATGCGATTCCTGTAACAGACAGAATAATTCTGGAGAAACTGAGGCACCATTACAAGAACTGCCAGAGAGTCGTGAACGACTCGAAAGAGTTGGACTTCATGTCATTGGACCTCTACCTAAGATTAAAGGTAGGAATAAATAATTATTGGCCATGTTAGATGGTTTCTTCAGAAATTTTCTCATGATACCAATAACTAATCAGAGTGCTGAGCATGTGGCTAACGTTTTGTAAGAGTGGATTCTACAGCTTAGATCACCATTAAGCATAATCAGTAACGAAAGATCAAATTTCATGAGTGAATTGCTTAAACAGACTTGTAAGTTATTGCAAATAACGCAACTGAGACCTGTACCAGCACACCCAGAAGGAAATGGATGTGTTGAGCGAGTTCACAGAACAGTCTTAAGATGGTTAGCCACTACACAAGAAGCAAGCATGAAAGCTCAGATGTTTATGTCTTCCATATGTTGTGAGTGCTTACAGTGCAAAAATGCACATGAGTAGTGGGACAAAGAGTGTCACCCCATGTGGCATTGTTACCAAATTTATTCAAGGTGGCGCCATACAT
Organism: Schistocerca serialis cubense; assembly: GCF_023864345.2. Classification (NCBI taxonomy): domain Eukaryota; kingdom Metazoa; phylum Arthropoda; class Insecta; order Orthoptera; family Acrididae; genus Schistocerca; species Schistocerca serialis. The sequence goes on along the minus strand of NC_064641.1, from coordinate 412,449,784 downwards.
GTGACACCATCTCAATGACTTGATGGCGGGAAGTTCAAATTTTGATGGGAAAATAGGTCAAATGGCGGAAAATTTTGGATGGAAAAAATGGTGGGAAAAAAGCTCACTTGGGCTACCTCTACTAACATATGAAAATTGTGGGAAACTAGGTCAATTGGGCTACTACTTCCACTAATGTTAAGTCATTCAACTATCACCTCTTCCTAGGAATTCGTGTGAAATGGTGAGTCTATCCAGCTGCTGGCGAGGAGGGAGTGTACTTTATTTATTTTCAGTGGGAAGCTGTAACAATTTATTTAGGAATGAATTTCACATGGTACAAAACACTCACCCTGACGTGTGTCACAACGACATAGCCTACAGATCTGCAGATTACCTGTAAATTACCGAAATAATGCATTACACTGCTGTACAGACACGCAAATAACTCGTAAATTGTCAAAATAATGCATGTCAAACGCTCTGCAAACACGCTCATTAGTTGTAAAGTGTCGAAACAATGCATTGCACAGCCTACAGACATGTTCACAAAAAATGCCATACACTGATGTACAGACACGTTCACTATGTGTAAAATTGTCAAAATAAATACATGTATAACGCTTACAGCGCTTAAACAGCTGAAATAATGCAGCGCACAAACACTCATTGCATGTAAAACCTCTTTCGAACTAATGTTAAGAAACTCGACCATGACGTATCAGCGATCTGTTCCCTACGGAGGTTCAAGGCGGAATGATGACCGACTGTGTTGGGCATGCATGCCAGGTCCAGCCTGTCACACACCCAAGACGCCTGGAGAGTGATCCCTGACGCGCTACGATAAAAGTTATTACCATTGACAATACACTAGCGTGGCAACTGTAAGCATCGGCAAAGAGATTCTTTGCTACACCGGAAGGCGAAAGACAAATGATGGAAACTTTTTTCATTTTTTTTTGGACAATTATTAGAGTAACTCTGTCGTTAGTTCCCGTCCCGAGAAGATGTATTTCTTGTGATACAGGATTTAGTCTGAATAATAATGTAATGTTCTGATGATGAGAATATGAACTAAGCCAGTTGGAGTGCCGACCCCGTGGCGGACACACCTGGATGGTATTGTTTAAATAATAATAAAGACAAGTCCGTTTCTCCCGCGATTATCGTAGGTGTGCCGCATTATCATGTTGGAATTTGAACTTCGCGCGATTTTTATTGGGGAGGGGGTTAGGTTAGTGGAGGTAGGCCAAGTGTACAATCTTACACCATGTGGAGGATACACTGGGTGCAGCCATCTTGAATAACAGTACTTGCGTCATGATCTGTCGTCACAGTGGCACCCCCTAGCTGTGGCGCTGTGACTAAATCAGTTGGAGTCCAGACCTCGTGGTGAATACACTGGGTGTCACCATCTTGGATTATGTCACAGATGAGAGCGCCCTCTGGTGGTGACGATGTGTACTAAGTCAGTTGGAGTCCTGACCTTGTGGTGAACACACCTGCTTGGAATTGTTTAAATATAGTCATATCGAAGTCCTTTTCCCATGAATCCTTAGGAGGTGGTGGCAGTCTGGCGACTGAGGTTAGTAAAGTGTCTTTTCTTAGGCGCAATTTTGTTAGCTTAGTATACATATGGGAATAGAATTTTGTTTACCACAACAATTAAAAGTTGACGCCTGTTCGTAGGAAGAGGTGGTGGTCGGATGAGTTAGGTTAGTGGATGTAGGCCATTTTCTTTGCTTAGTAGAGATGAGAATGGTGTGGTGCATTATCCTGTTGGAATTTGCACTTGCCGCCATTTTCTAGGGGGTTGGGGGTTAGGTTAGTGGAGGTAGCCCAATTGACTTTCTTCTCGCCAAAATTCAAACTTCCCGCCAAAATCCGCTATCTTGGATGACATCACAGTGGTGCTCTCTGGTGGCGACGATATCAACTAAGCCAGTTGGGCTCTAGAGCTCGTGGAGAACACACATGCTTGAAACTGGTTAAATAATAAAGACAAGTTCATTTTTCTCGCCAGTTTTGTTGGTGTGGTGTGATGCATTATCATGTTGGAATTTGAACTTCCCACCATTTTTCTGGGCGAGGGGGGCATGGCACTTTCCCACCAAAATTCAAACTTCCCGGCAAAATCCACCATTTTGGATGACGTCATCGCCGCCATCGTGGATGACGTCATCGCCGCCATCTTGGATAATGGTACTTTGTTCCAGAACACAGGTAGTCCCAATACTGTAGTTACTTTCAATAGGATGGAGCAACTGCCCATACAGCCAGGCGAACCTTGGAGCACATTGACACAGTCTTCACGCCTGACACTTGTTAGCAGAGGTCAGTCTGGTCACGGCCCTAGCTGTCCACTAAAGTCACCTGATCTGTCAGTGTGCAATTACTTTGTGTTGGGAGTCCTCAAGTCTAAGGTGTAATGCAACAATCCTCATAGTCTTCAAGAACTGTAGCAGAACATTTAAGATGAGACTGCAGCAATTCCAGCAGTTCAACTTCGATCCGCCTTCAGTGACTTGCTGACAGGGCACAAGAGTGCCAAGAGATGAATGGTGGTCACTTTCAACATCTGCTATTGTCAGGTTAGTGCCATATTTCCTTTTCTCTGCCGTGTTTCTTTATACGCTGGAACTCTGTTCTCCAAGCCACATTTATTTGCCCCACCCTGTAGTTGTCTGAAATACATTTGTTTTATGATACAGCTGTGCCGGTTCTTTTTCTTTATTTATATCATCAGTCGCTGTCCCAGGTCTGTGAGAACGAGAACTTCCACGGGGACTGGGGTAATAGCTAGTATTGTGCTCAGGGATAATGCTCTCACAAAGGTTGGGAAACACTGCTACAGAACGATTAAAACTTACATGTCATTATTTACAACGAATACAGTATTATGCATACATAACTCAGTATACTTGAGTCTCTGCATTTTCTCTCTGTCCCACTAGTACTGGATTACAATATTCACTAGCAGTCGGAGAAGCATTAGTGTCATGCTAGATTTCTAAAGCCTCACTGCACTGTCTTCCATAATCTTGGCGTGATTTGAGAGGATAATGTGAGGGGGAACTTTGATTTGATTTTATTGTTATTTCATCCCCATTGCTCCATATGAGTGGGGGGGGGGAGGAGGGGGGGGCTGTCAGCGTTACAATTTTCCGCTCTTCACGTAAGTGAATTAAAAAAATTATAGTGAAAATTAGAATAAAATTTGCGGTTATTTTTCTGTTTTAAATTAAACATCGAAGACAGTTAAAAAAACGAAAATATATACATTTTAAAAACATGTGGCAGGAGGCTGAAATTCTTCTCATAAAACAACTGAAGCACTGCACTTTCACTTAAAATCTGAAGTATGTGCCCTGGTTGAGAAGTATTGTCAGAGGATAGAATTGTTCCACAGGGCAGAGGAGTGTGGGATAAAAGATAGGGGTCTATTAGGAAAGCTATGGAGATGATAGGAGTTGGTGTGGATAGTGGGAAGTACAGTCAGTGGGAAAGACAGAGTGTGAGGAGTGGTGTCTACTAGAGTCAAGGGACGGGGATGGGTGGGGAGGATAAGGAGAAAGGTGCCCTGATGTGGAGAGGAACAGGTGGAGGAGAACTATAGTTGGTAAGAGGGATAAATACGGAGGCAGATGCTATTGTCTGAGAAATACATTCAACTGACGAGATGCTGGTGTTGGATAGAGAGTAGTTTAAAAAGTGTATTACCTGTAACCATACAGTATCTAATGGTGTTTGACATCAGAGTTCGCTGCAGACATCAGCTCAAAAGCCATTCTGCAGCCCATGTAGTTGAAGCCAACAAACGCTACCACAACTGATGGAAAAAAAATGTGGCACAGTTTTATTATACTTCAAAGTTGTAATGAAAAAAAAAAAAAAGACAGCACACGTAATGAATGGGTCATCCTAAAAGACTGCAGAGGGGGTGGTGGTTGAACGAGCGTTTTTCTCGATAGGCGTCCACAAACAGCCGAAAATCAAGGGCCTCTTCCTCCCTCCATCCACCTACAGGGGGACGCATTATTCTTCAAATGGCCAGATGCTCCGCAGAGCTTCTGAAGCCCCCACTGCCCACCCTTCGTTATTTTTCTGCCGACACGCGTACAGCTGCAGGCTCCCAGTGCCTCGCGATATGCGGTATGCCTTTGAGGCGGCGCCCCTTAGCACAAAAGGGACATTTAGTCATAACACCGCGCATCCTGAGAACGGTCCAGATGCCCTGCAGCACTCGGCTTTCCAACATCTGGCCACCGACTTAAGGCTACGCTCCTACGCCAACACATTAGCGTGTATAGTTAACTAAACAATAGGAGGTAAAAGAACGGCCACCTCAAGTGCAACTTGTTCGTCTAAAGTAAAGTGACAGCCGTCACTAACGGTTAGGGAGCACACCTGCGGTGGCGACCTGACACCGACTAGGCAGGCCCCCAACGCCTCCAATAGGCCTCTCGTTGTGCGATGGAAAACACTTTCATTTGACATCAATACATCTATAATCAAGCATGTATTTAAAAAAGAAGAAAACTCATTTTCGACTATAATAAATGTCCTCCTTCCATGAAAATAGGCTAAGTCCATTTTCTTCTAATTTTATGAGCAAACTCGGTGTAGTTTTACATTCGACTAGATTAAGTAATTTCTTTCAGCTTGTTGAACAAATTACACGACCTGAGAGCATCTCTCGCGTTCATTGTCTGTAAATAAACTGTCATGGACGTGTGTATTAAAAACATTTCAGACAATCTTTCATGCCATTGGCACACATGTCGGAAAAAAACATACATTTTACGCTTGACAACAAGAAGCTATAATTCAAGAGAACGTAGCCTTTTTGTACACTATGACAGGTCCGCTTTCACCAATGCGATGCTGTATTATACTAGCGTTTACGAAACAGATTGTGAGAGCCGGTCTCACTCTGTGTAGGTGCTAGGTTGAAATTTCGTTAAAAAGACATCGCCGCAGCTCTTGGCAAGAATCATTCCATGGCGCCCTAGCCATCTCTTCCACCCATCAGACGGCGGCACGTCATTGGTATCAATTTGATAGACTAATTAATTAAATTGATCATGAGAGTCACTTTGTATGGCGAGAATTTTTTTTACCAGAAGTTGGATTACACTTGCTAAGTAGAACAACTGGGAATCCACTGAGGGAACACGGTGCTCTTTTCGAGAAACACTAATGAGAATTGACATCTGAACCTGACCACGAAGGGATTCTGCAACCCACAACATACATTTTGCGTAAGGACCGCGCTATTAAAAACACGATCATAACGCCTATGTTACCATTACCCTGCATTAAAAGCTGTCTTGAGTTTACAGGCACATACGGTCGCTGATAGGTTACGCTTTCAGGCAGAAATGCTGTCCGTAATTTGGAATCAAGTCTATCGATTCAACCACATATTTGCGTTGGATCCTATAGAGACGTCTTTTAATGATTGCAGCCACTGGTGAATCATATTTGTGCCTCTCTCGCACCTCGAAACGAGTCATTTTTTTCGAACCTATTTGCTAAGGATCCCAAACACCAATAACTCTAGCGCTGTTTTTAGACAGTCCCTCTGCACCTTGTAACTGCTCCTAAGTCCTGCAGCTTGGTCTATGTGATCATCCGAATTTAAGCCTGACCCGTACGGAATTTGGGGAGCACTATATCTAAGACCTTCTACATCCTGTGGGGAAACGGGATGAGCTGAGTTAATGCGAAACGAGCGCGTTTCGACCAGTCAGTGGAAATGGGAACATGGTGTCATAGCTCCACCAACCATGTACAGTTTGTAAGGCCAGCGCCAAATGAAGCTTTTCCCTGCAACATGAGCTAGTAGAAGAGATAGTATGCACAGTTACAGCGGTGTTTCTTGCTGGGAAAATTAGAAAGACTACACATAATACATAGCTCGGAGGAAGGACAAAGATTTTGCTACTGCATTGTGACACATCTCCAAACTACATACAGATGTTGCAGTCAGTCGGCGATCTGTATCTCTCCGGATGCATTCACGTGTATCACTCAAACATAAGTATTGGAACAAAGTGGGTCTCACCCCAAAGTACCGAGCGAGGTGGCACAGTGGTTAGCACACTGGACTCGCATTCGGGAGGACGACGGTTCAATCCCGTCTCCGGCCATCCTGATTTAGGTTTTCTGTGATTTCCCTAAATCGTTTCAGGCAAATGCCGGGATGGTTCCTTTAAAAGGGCACGGCCGATTTCCTTCCCAATCCTTCCCTAACCCGAGCTTGCGCTCCGTCTCTAATGACCTCGTTGTCGACGGGATGTTAAACACTAACCACCACCACCATCACCCCAAAGTACCGTCACCCAAGAAGGTGGCGGTGACGTCACCCAAGATGGCGTCGATGACGTCATCGAAGGTGGCTGCCATGACATCAATGAAGAAGGCGAAATATGGTGGGATGTTTGAATTTTGGTGGGAAGGTCAATTGGGCTACCCCCACTATCCTAACCCTCCACAAAAATGGCATGAAGTTCAAATTCCAACATAATAATGCACCACACCCTAGTTATCTCTACTAAGCAAAGGAAATGGCACGAAAAAAGGACATCGCTTTATTATTAAACCAATTTGAAGCAGATGTGTTCGCCACTGGGCCTGGACACCAACTGGCTTAGTTCATATCGTCACCACAAGAGGCCACTCACCTGACATACTATCATGATGCAAGTACCGTTATTCAAGATGGCAGCACTCAATGTATCCACCATATGGTGTGGGTCTAGTTCATATTGCCGCTATCAGAGGGCTCTGTTGTTAACACCAGCTGATGATGTACTGGGGTGGGGATAAATGGCGGGAGCCAATAGGAACCCTTAATTGAGTCACATGTTCGACTTCAGCCAATAGGATTGAAGTATCTGATTACATCATTGTAGGAGATATAGGTGAAGCTCAGCAGCTCCAGGGCCTCAGTCTTTTTCAGTCAGTCAGTCAGCACTAGAAGAAGAAGAACTATGAAGCAGCAGCAGTCGAACTCCAGCACAGTCAGGCAGAATAGGATTAAATGGAAAAGTAAATATCACCCATCACATTATTGTCTCTCTGCTTAGTGTTATTATTTTTCAAACTTATTGGCCCTTATCTAATGCTTCCTTGTCTTTGTTCAACAGGTTCGAATGCCTAAATGCCTAGCTCTGCAGACACGTCTGTACCTGCATCAGCCTCAATCGCCATCTCGTCGAGACCTACAGCAACAGCTGCCGCCGCATCTGAACCAATAGCGGCCACATGGGGTTCTGTAGCACACATAGCCCACTATATATATCTATATATATATATATATATATATATATATATATATATACAGTGGCGGTCGAAATAATAGAGCCACCTCTATTGACGAGATTAAGAACTAGGATATCTATTAGTTCGCGAAATCGCCACGAGTGCCGTGTTGTCAGTCCCTTGTAGACAACATCAGGGAAGACGTTGCTGCTATCTTTAGTCGTCCGAAAGGAAGCGTTTGAGCTAGACGTGTGAAAAGAGGCATAAAGGTAAGAATCTTATGGGTCAAAATAATAGAGCCGCTTTACACATGTGCCTTTAAATTGATTTTTATGCAGTTGTTTTGTATGTAAATTGACGTGTGGTTTTGTTTACATTCGTCTAGATGGGCAGAGCAAAGCATACCAGTGAAGATGAGCGTATAGTAATGTTCCGGATGTTCAAAAGTGGGATGTCCATGAATAAAATAGCCAATGTCTTGCACGTTTCGCGAAAACGAGTCCAGAACGCCATGAGACGGTCAAAACAAACAAAGCCGCAGGTGGAGAACAGGGGGCGACCTCGTGTAACTACTCCTCGCGTAGACAGACTCATCACTAGGGAAGTGAAGAAAGACCCATTTTTGTCAACACCACGACTGAAAGCCATTTTGTTTAGCGACGAACATGATGTTCAACCATCAACCTCAACGATTCAAAGACGACTGAGATCTGCAAAATTGAATGGGCGCATTGCAAGAAAGAAGCCACATGTTTCACAAGCTAATGTTCGGAAAAGGTTAGCCTTTGCCCGGAGAAATGAACAAAAACCTAATACTTGGTGGAGGAACATCCTTTGGTCTGATGAATCCAAGTTTAATAGGTTTGCCTCAGATGGAAAAGTCTATGTGCGCCGCCCACCAAACCAGGAATTTAATCCCAAGTACACTTTAAAAACTGTGAAATACGGTGGCGGAAGTGTTATGGTATGGGGATGTTTTTCGTGGTACGGCATTGGTCCAATACACCGTATCAACGGCATAATGAACGCAGAAATGTACAAAGACATCTTGGCAAATGTGATGCTGCCTTATGCTGAAGAGGAAATGCCGCTGAAATGGAAATTTCAGCACGATAACGATCCAAAGCATACTGCAAGGATCATAAGGCAGTTTGTTCAAGAGCACAATATCGAAGTATTAGAGTGGCCACCTCAGTCCCCTGACGCATCACCCATTGAGAACTTATGGGAGATCTTAGACAAGAGAATTGACCGCTCAAAAGCTACATCGTCAGAAAAACTGTGGGAAGAAATCCAGAGAGCCTGGTATGCGATCAGTAGTGACGAATGCAGGCGTTTAGTAGACTCTATGGGTAAGAGGTGCAGGGCAATCCTCAAAAATAAGGGTTACCCCACGAAGTACTAATGCAGTCCTATGCAAAAAAGACTGTTCCTGTACGTTTCATAAGACTGAGATCAAGTACAATATATTTGTTTCAATTGGCTCTATTTTTTTGACCCTGTGGTCTGGTATTCTTTTGAATATTATCGATTATTACTGATTATTTTGTGTTGTGTTATCGATATAACTGACTATAGTACAATGTGACTCGGTTGTAATGGTTTCCATCATAGTTCAAACATGTCAAGTAATAAATGTGCACTTTATTCCAAACCTTTGCCAGGTGGCTCTATTATTTTGACCGCCACTGTATATATATATATATATATATATATATATATATATATATATGCCAACTACATGTCTGTACCTGGCGCATTTAGCATCATGGCAGGCTGGGTGGATCATCCTTGCTACAAGGACTTTGCTATCGGTGACTGGTCCTGTGAAGATTCAAGTGAAGAGTTGAAAAAGAACAAGAAGAATGGAATTCTTCTTCCTGATAACATACGAGCAATTATTGTAGGCCCATCCAATTGCAGGAAGACTAATGTCATCATGATTCTGCTAATGCATGTATATGGAATCAGATTTGAACATGTTTGTGTATTCCCAAAAACACTGTTTCAACCCAAGTACCAGCAATTGCAAGAGATATTGCGTGGTCTAGATGGTGTTACATACATGACGTTCAGTGAAAGCGGTGATATCCCCCCGCCTGAAAAAGGAAAAACCATACAGTCTTCATATTTGACGATGTTGCTGTAGAAAACCAAGACCAAATTCGAAAATATTTATCTTTGGATCGACATATAGGTGATGATGTATTTTATCTAAGTCAAAAATATTCCAGAATCCCCAAACAGCTTGTTAGGGACAATGCAAACCTCATTATAGCCTTCAAACAAGACAACCTGAATTTAAAGCACATTTACCAAGCACATGCTGGAATGGACATGTCGTTCAATGATTTTGTAAGGATATGTGCAGATTGCTGGAATCATTCACAGTGTAGCTTTCTCGTTATTGATGAAACACGAATTATGGTCGGTATAGGCGAAACTTTCAAGAGTTTTTGCATATATAGCACGGTAGGAGAGGTTAGTACATCAGTCTACGCTACACCATGGACAAATTCGCGCGTATGTCCGCCTCTCAACCCGAGAGGTTGGGTGTACTCAGAACATTCGCTTTTACTTGGATGCGAAAATTCAAGCTGTGGCGCATAAAGTTGCAGGTATGTGCAGGGAACTAAAGATGTATTACCAGACTCTTCTGAGAATAGTGAATGCGTTAAATGAATTCTGGAAACATCCCCCAGGCTGTGGCTAAGCCATGTCTCCGCTATATCCTTTCTTTCAGGAGTGCTAGTTCTGCAAGGTTCGCAGAAGAGCTTCTGTAAAGTTTGGAAGGTAGGAGACGAGATACTGGCAGAAGTAAAGCTGTGAGTACCGGGCGTGAGTCGTGCTTCGGTAGCTCAGATGGTAGAGCACTTGCCCGCGAAAGGCAAAGGTCCCGAGTTCGAGTCTCAGTCGGGCACACAGTTTTAATCTGCCAGGAAGTTTCATATCAGCGCACACTCCGCTGCAGAGTGAAAATCTCATTCTGGGGACTAAGAGAGAGACCTTTAAGCCGGTTACTGAATCTCTCCAACAGCTTTCAGCAAAAACAATAACACACGATAACGAGGATGTTGCCATTGATGAATTCATTACTTGTCGCACTCCAGGCTAGACAGATAGAAAATTCGGTGTTAGCAGAAGACCGTTCATGTTGGGTACTCATCCCATAACTGTAACTGAAGACAAAATACAGATCGGTGATAGACGGTTTGACAGCACACCCGGCTTAATGAATCTTATTTTCCTTAGACCTACCAAAAAAAACCAGTTAATGATAGAGACATAGCCGGCCGCGGTGGTCTCGCGGTTCTAGGCGCGCAGTCCGGAACCGTGCGACTGCTACAGTCGCAGGTTCGAATCCTGCCTCGGGCATGGATGTGTGTGATGTCCTTAGGTTAGTTAGGATTAAGTAGTTCTAAGTTCTATGGGACTGATGACCACAGCTGTTAAGTCCCATAGTGCTCAGAGCCATTTGAACCAATGATAGAGACATGTACCGTTCTATGGGACTGATGACCACAGCTGTTAAGTCCCATAGTGCTCAGAGCCATTTGAACCAATGATAGAGACATGTACCGTGAAATACTGCACATGAATGGTGTACACAAGATCACGAAAATCCTGAGCAACAAGAAATATAAAACCATTATAAAGCCAATACTTGAAGGCGAAAACAAAGGTGGTACTAGCAGTGATGGTATTGACATTGAGAATAAAGCAGTGAAGAATCTAATCCCTCAGTATATATATTATGACGATCCCAAGGAACTAATAGATCGACTGTGGCTGCTCATCGCATCAGCTGCTGCAGGTAATACAGTTCATTCGAATGTTTCAATAATCTAGGAGCTTCGAGAGAGAGGTATCATCGAATAAGTATGAAGACGGTAGTTCGAGAACTGCACAAGCCAGCACGCAAAACATACCCTCGCAGACATGTTATGATTAAAGGGTTGGATGACTTGTGGCAAGCTGATCTTGTAGATATGCTGCAATATTCATATTAGAATAATGGTTTCAAATACATTTTAATTGTTATTGATACATACTCTAAATTTGCCTGGGCATTACCCATCAAAACAAAAACCGGTCGAAATGTTGCTGATGTTTTTGAGCGTTTGCTACAGAGAGGAACGAATCGATGCCCAGACAATCTCCAAACTGATCATGGTGGGGAGCTCTACAATAGGTATTTCACGACATTGATGCAGTCGTACGGAATACATCACTACTTGACATTCACTCACCCGTGAAGGCGAGTATCGTGGTGCGTCTCAACTGAGCAACAAACGGTCGAATGTGGATACGTATTAACCTTTGTGGCTTATACAAATGGACGGATATCCTCCCAGAAATAACTGCTCAAAATAATAGAACCAAACATAGCACAATAAAAATGCAACCAATCGATGATCATGATAATGGACTCATGGATACCGTGTACTTCCACATTAAGGTGCTCAATCCACGCAAACAGAAGTTTAATGTAGGTGATTTGGTATGTATCTCAAAACACAAGACCCCATTTGAAAAATCATACCTATCGAACTGGTCAAATGAGATAGTTACAGTTTCAAAGGTGCAAGGAACGAATCCTAGAACTTATATATTGAAGGACAGTAAAGGTGAAGAAATTGCAGGCTCCTTCTACACCGAGGAGATGCAGAAAAGCTCAGAACCAGATGTTTTTCTCGTAGAGAGAGTCGTAAGACGACGGAGAAATAAGGCACTAGGGTCTAATGGCTTGGTTTTCCTGCTATACAAAACGGGTGGATTGATGCTGGCGATTTGCTATATAATGGGCGTGCATTGTCCACAACCGCCAGAGTAGCGTAACATGCGCGCTAGAAGACACATTAGAGGAGGGGGTGGTGTTCTAGACAAACTACCTGTCGAATTAAACATGTCTGGGTATAACTAATGTGGGCCTGGGACTAAGGTTCAGAAACGCTTGGCGCGAGGCGATAGGGGAGTCAATCTGCTCGACGAAGTGTGTATGGAACACGACATTGCATATGCTGCAAATAAAGATCTATCAAGTTGTCACATTGAAGATTTTAGCTGATGAGGCTAAGGCAATATGGAGAATAAAAGATATTTGTATAGGTCAACGCATAGCAGCATTTGCAGTTGATAAAACCATGTGTGGAAAAATCAAGTTGGGTTTAGGAGTGATGAATTTCAAGCTAGTTATGAACGCTGCACGTTGCGCACTAAACAAGAGCAAGAAGAAGAATGGCTGTGTATCCTGACATCGATGTATGCAGCTAAAAACACAATGAATCAGAAAGATGCCCGAAGAAGAAGAGGATTGGTTAAAGCACCTCGTGTTCTACCAATACCCAAGACATCCAGCAGTTTTATTCCTTTTCTCATCCCGGCCCTCCCCACGCTCTTGGCGGTAGGTTCCCACAGCTATTGCTCGAACGGTCAAGAATGGGCAACCGTACAGGAACGGCCTTGGTCTATTCATAAATAAAAAAATCCTATAAGCGGTCCTACCATATCGACCACTCACAAGTACAGACCTTCTTAAGTTTGTTAGAGATAAATTCAAGATACTAAGATTCCGTGGTGTGTTCATGCGGGATACATTACCGAAGACTATGTCGAAAACTGGTGAGTGCGGTATTGTGAATTTAGATGTTGCTGGAGGCCAAGGCACCCACTGGGTGGCATATATTAAGAAAGGCGCGGATACTGTCTACTATTACGACTCATTTGGTGATCTGCAGCCACCAGAAGAATTACAATAATCCTTCATTCACAGAATACATGTACTCTACAACTATCAACGCTATCAGGACTTTGATACACACCTCTGTGGACATCTATGCATCATGTTTTTCTTGACGTTCACAAAGAAGAAGAACCACGCTATTAAGGAGGAGGTTTAAACATTCAATCATCAGTTGAGATTCAGATGCAATGTTGTACATTTTGACCTTAAAAGGACGATCATCTGTACTGCGTGCAAATTACTTCCCGCCAATTTATTTGAGCGCTGGTCAATGGAGTGTTGCATTGATTGGACTGGAGACGTACAACAGCATCCCGAATATCACCGAGACTAACAATAAACTGCATTTCGATATTAATGGTGAAAAAGATATTCTGGAAACAGAACCTGGTGCATACGATATCGACGATTTAAGTAAAGTCTTAAAACAGTCCGGGAAAGGTATTGAACTATGTGCAAACATCAGTACATTTAAATCTGAAATAAGAACTGTAAATGCAACGATTGACTTTAACCAGAAAGGTTCAATAGGACGACTGCTGCGATTCACAAAAGGGCAGATATTGAAGAAGGATCCAAGTAAATTTTACAAGTCGAACCAGACAGTGGACATACTCCCAGTCAGCACAATAAGTGTAACAGTGCAACAAATTCCTGTCTCAACAATAGTCTCATTCACTCTACTTACGGATTCTTCCCCTCAGTTGCAATGGGGTATAAGATTGTTGAGACCCCTGCCAATGCAATATATCTTCCAGTGACAGCTCAGACATTGTACTATTTGGAGATGCGTATTGTGGACCACAATAATCAACTTGGGGACTTTCGCTGTGAGGAAATCATTGTACGATTACACCTCAGACGGGATGGGCGTACGGTATAAAACAGTTGTACGCAATCCACAGCACGCCACTTCGCTATGGAACAGCAAAGTGATAACACCTGCAAACTACGAGTTTCCTAAATCTATTGACAGAAGCCGAGCAATGACATCATCACTGAATGTAACCAGTCCAGTAGAGTATGATGAGAGAATTTTATGTCAGGAATACTTCTCTCATAAACCTTACGCTTCAACCACATTTAACAAGAGTGCTGAAATCTTAATTGTCATCCAGAACCAAGACACACTCATACTTCCATGCAAGAGTTTCATAAATCTAGAAGGATCATTCAAGAAAACTGACGGCAGTGATACAGTGGGATCCAAGCTGACAAGGAACGCTTTAGCATTCCTCTTCCAAGAGATACACTATGAACTCAATGGCTCTGAGATCGATTGTACACGCAATGTAGGCATAACATCAACCCTTAAAACATACGTTTTGGCATCACCAGAACTCATTCTGGTGCAGAGTGTGACGGACAATAACTCATAAATTCAAGGAACTCAAGAGGAGAATATGATCACAATCAACAGGATAATATAGAAAATGCCTCACATCATTATATCCGACGAGGAGTGTTTGAAGCTTTTAAAAGTCTTGAATTCGGGTACATTTCTGTCACTGACATTCAGCTCATGTTAGATTTTCGAGTACCCACTGTTACCGACTGCGAGCAGACAAACATGGGCTATTAAGAGCTCTAGCCATCTAGAGGCACCCAGATTCATCTTACTCGCGTTTCAGACTGATAGAAGAGAGAATACAGTAAATGATTCCACTGTGTTCGATAACTGCAAGTTAACTAATGCCAGAGTCTACCTCAATTCAGAATTCTACCCATACGACAATCTACATCTGCAGTGGAATCAAAATGTATACAGCCTAGCATATGACATGTATGCAAGGTTTCGCCCTTCTTACTATGAAATTGCTCATGGAGAGGGAAGGGGGTGTCTACTCGGTCCACGTAAGTTCAAAGAGCCTTCATCGATCATTGTAATAGACTGCTCTTAACAGAATGAGATAATTAAGTCTGGACCTATAGAGGTGCAAATCGAATTTGAATCATCGACAAATTTCCCAGAACACACCGCTGCGTACACTTTAGTTCCACACAGTCGTGTAATCAACTACTGTCCGCTCACAGGTGCTGTGCAGCGAGCTGTATAAATGAATATGTACTGCCCCATACATAGATCATTTGATGATGTCTTGTCACCAAGAGAACATCAGTGTGGACGCTCAAGGATTCTATGACTGTGAGTGTCGACAGTTCATATTTAAAGATGTTGCGTTTATAATGTACACACAAGATGCTGGAATAATAGAGACATTCACTGCAAGTATTTCATCACCAAGACCCTTCAAGCAAGTTATGTGTGCTAAAACGAGGAAGAGCGCAAAGTTTTTAACTGATTTCTACCATAGAATTCTTTGGGATGATCCTGGCATACCCTATAAAGATATGGTGACTGTGCTTAAATTATTTAATCACATGGACACCATAGTCTACGTGAAGGGAAAGGACAAAATCTGGATGCGACGAATACTTAAATTAGCTTCTATTCAAGTATTCAAGACCTGGAATTCTATAGCTTTCCATCTATCCATCGACTCAAGAACATTTATCAGAAAAGTGCTATTGTACCTGCAAATGAAAATGTAAAATTACTTTTAAGTTGGATGAGAAATAAATAATTTTTTATTCTTCCATAACAATATGTTTTATTTCTTTCTGTGACACCCACGTCTGTAACAAGTAAGTTTATTGGTTGTACTGTACCTGAGACGCATTCCACTGGAACTGTCTGAGGCACATACCTCAGCCTTTGAGTGTGGTTTCACCTGATGAGTAACTCTATCTGCATAATTAATAAACGAGCTTTCACCTCACCCGCGTGGAAGCCACTCAAAGTGACAGCTCAGATGCGATGCATCATGTACCAGCCACCTGCGCGTGGCTGCTGCCGCAGTCGGACCTGAAAGTGAGAGCTCAGTTGCGCTGCATGCGCTTGATCGTTGCCGCCGGACACAGTCTAACACGTGTCGTTCAGAAATCATTGTTTTAAAGCAACATACCTTATAGGCATGTGCAGTGCAATGTGGATGTACCCACGCTTTGTACACAAATATATTTATCATGTTTTAATAAAAAGAATGATGATTGAGGGTTGAAATAACAACATTCGACATTTTTACCATAAAATAAGTTAATTTATTACTGAATTCAAATTTTTTTAACAGTTTTTGCGAAACATCAGTTTTCACATTATATGAGTTTACAGGTACATGATTGAGATTTAGATTTTTTCGACGAAAACTATCAATGTTCTGCTGTTTGCAGGTAAGTGTTTCAGATTTTACATTACACTAGTTTGCAGATACATCATTCAGAGGTGCATTTTCTGCCGAAATATATCAACATTCTGCTCAGATAAATGACTGGCATTTACAGTATATATATATATATATATATATATATATATATATATATATATATATATATATATATATATATGAGTTTACGGCTAATGCAGAGATACTACAAGCTAATTACATCATCTTACAGGGTAAATACTATCGCTAGTGAAGTTCCACCCAAAAAAGAAAAGACTTTTGTGTAAAGGTGGGCGTATTTCTTTCAAGTGGGTGGCTCTAAACATTTTCTGTTCAACAAGCAAGTGAACATATATATATATATATATATATATATATATATATATATATATAATGAATTTAAATGGGTGGAACTCAGATACTTAAAACTAGTTCTGACTGGATGGCTAGCGGTAGGTGAAATTTACAAACTAAAATCTGATCTATAACCACTCTGATGAAAGCACATATGAAGTGCAAAACCTTGGTTTTTTCTTCATATACAGCTACAAATGAAGTGCAAAAAGCTGGTTTTTGTTCATATATTAACTAGTAATAACGATTAAAAATATTTACATATATAGAGACTTTTTTCTAAATGCTTCTTTGAGTTTTAAATATTTTTTTTCGTTTTTATGACTTTCTTTGGCAAAATAATGAATATATATTTACACACACATGCACGTAACACAGGCTCCCACACTCATTTGCACATTCATGCATACACAGAAGCATGCAGACTGATACACACAACACAACACACTCATCCAATATTTACACTATGATAAAAGAGCCATACTATTTCGATGCATAACCCCCATTCACACGGTCATTCCCTCTCTATCAATCAACCAGAGACCCCCACCTCTACTTTCGTTTGAAGTAAATAGTGTGAGTATGGGAGGGTTTCCACCCCATCCTCTCACAAATGACTCTTTTATCGTCATGAGGAGACAATCTGACTTTAGACTGCAGCACAGGGTACACCTCGTGACCTCGTGATCGAATGCTAGTTTGTTGAACCATGTGTGGATGAGCGCCTTGAACCCTGCGCCCATACAGGCATTGAAAATAGTCTTCAACTGTAAGAGCACGAGATGCCATGCATCTAACACCCTTTGCCCGCCTCTGTGTGTCCCTTTCCACTGTACGATATGCATACATTTTGGACCTCAATCCCACAAACTCTACAATTGCTAAACTGCGGTGGCCCAGTGTAATGTTAAGCTCTCTCTATACAGCTTAAGGGTTTTCGTGGATTTACTTGTTGAAGAATGCTGGTTCTGCTTTCTTGCAGCAACCGATGTCTTCTGCTAGCACCAGACGTTTCTCCAAAGATTTCACTGCTAGGATGGGGAAATTTTCGTTCTCTCTCTCTGTCTCTTCTTATTTAAAAAATACGCTACTCTTGGAATATTATTCAATGCACCAGAACATATTTATTTCCACTTACAAAAAAACAACTAAACTTTATGACGTAAGCCCACACATTAACGGGCACCCAGAATCAGTTAATTACACATTTTTGAACACAATTAATACAAAAGCTTTTATCATGGCTGACTATCCACGTCCAGTCCACGTACTCTCAAAAGCAGTTCAACGTCTAATAAACAGTCACTATTTCGAGTCTCTCCATTTGTTTTTTAACAATACAATGCTACATTAGTCTTTGCAGCCGGCTGCGGAGCTTCTGGGACGTATTTGCTTATTCTTGGCAGGTCGCGCTGTACACTTGCCAGCGCCGACGGATTATTTCCCTTCCAGTTTCGCCTGCACAAACAATAAATGGGTGCGGTATACCATGCTCATCCTTACACCCTGCTTTAAAATAACGCGTGTTCGAAACAACTGGAATGCAAGTGTCTCCAGACTTTCGTAAAATTCAGGGGCACTACAAAATCATGCGACTCGTCCTTCATGAGCCTTCTTGTTCTGAGGAACAACACCGTAAGGATTATTGGTCCCATAAGAAGATGTGTCGAATTCTTTACCATTGCACCTAATTACTTCATATGGATCACAATTCTTGATTCAGTAGGTAAAGCTGTCTGTATCCATATAAAGTAACTTTGGTTCTACGAAATGAGGTTTCGCAAACTCATAGTGGAGTCGGTACATGTAGAATTTGGAGATATGCAGTATGTACATTCCCAAACAGATAGGCTTCATAAACTCTACTGCAGCCTTCGACATCTCCAAAGCAACAAAGTTTTCATTGGAGATGGTGTCATGCTTAAAATTTGGATTGGCTATACATTTTCTCACACCATAACGCCCTTCCCATTCGGTTCTAATCACAATATTGCGTTCATTTCGTATACTGTGCATAGTTTTCCCTAAAATGAAATTATTCATTAATTCATAAAAGTCTTTTTCAAAATCATTACTCCCGACCACCCTCTTTTCGGTATTTAGTTCAATATACTCCTTGAACCAGGGGGATTGCTTGAAGGAGATTGCCCGGGTGATTCGAACAAGCTTCATCCCTAATCTGAGGCACTGATGGAGGTGACGGTAATGAATAATGTACCTCTGCTTATCTCCCACAGTAGCCAACAGTTTAGGGATGGTGCTTCCTCACGGAATTTGTTGCTCTGTGCATAATGGCAAGTTGCTTATCACTCCATGCAAATTATTAGGATATGTGATGTCTGCCTCAAGCACATACCCTACACCAGAATCTGCCACAAGACCCATTATTTGTTCACCTAATCCCTTGAATTCGTTTTCGGGCACCCATCGAAACCCACCAACCAACATTGGCTGCATCATGGTGTGCCCATATAAATTGTTCATATCTAAGTACAAAATGTAACTAGAATCAAGGGATGCATTGAACTTGACAGCCATTCGCGGGTTATTTGCCTTGGCATGCCTGTGAGCAGATTGACAAAGTCCCCCACGGATCCATCGCTCAAAAAATAGAAGCATTATAGTATCAGTCAAAAGTTCAATGCTGCACCCCGTTTTTTTTAGCATACTGTCCCGGGACAACCCAGGTGCCATGTAATAAAAGGCAGGGTCCAGAGTGTATGTGGATCATATATACACACTGGAACTTTTTGAGAACATCTGCAAGCAAATGCACATCCGTATCCATGTATAACCTTGCATATTCTCCCAAATTGGGGATGTTGAATTCCTGCCAGACGTTCGTGGCATGCTCATAATCTGCTGGAGCTATGGTATCACCTGTGAGAGTACTGGTAATTGCAGATATGTCAGGAATCCCGGTTTCATTGAATTTTGTCATACTATCAACATACTCGTATGGGAAAACTCCTTTCCTAGTCGCAAGTTGGAACAATCCTCATCAGGAAATGCAGATCGATTGATATGCATATCATTCCAAGGTAAAATCTCAACCAGTTTCGGGAGTGAAGTCTGCATAAAGAGTCAAGGAAGCGGAATGTAATTTTTGGTGTCATTCGTTTTGAAAAAGAAATGTACTTCTCAACACTTTTAGAGAGGACACTGACCTGATCATTCTTCTTACCGAAATTAGCCAAGTGCTCAACGAGAAAATGAGCGTCATACCCGCTCAAATTATGGAAAAAGACGAGTATGTGTCTAAGTAACTGATACTTCAAGTTGCATGCGTTGTGAGCTGCACCACAGAACTTACCCGTATGGTGACAGTGGTCTCTGCCAGCCAGGGTGGCCGAGCAGTTCTAGACGCTTCAGTCTGGAACCGCTCGACCGCTATGGTCGCAGGTTCGAATCCTGCCTCGGGCATGGATGTGTATGATGTTCTTAGGTTAGTTAGGTTTAATTAGTTCTAAGTTCTATAGGACTGATGACCTCAGATGTTAAGTCCCATAGTGCTCAGAGCCATTTGAACAGTGGTCTCTACAAGGAGTTTCCGCTTTTCTATCTAAACCCAGCCCACAAATATGACAATTAACCGCCATTTCATACATTTCATGATCTTCCTTTGATTTGATCATGAGAATGTTGGTGCTGTAGATCCTGTCAACTTTCCATGAAAGGTTTTCAAGCTCAGTGAGAAGCTAAATCGTGGAGTCATTCCCTATAAGAGTGATAGTGCTTAAGTTTAGAATCATATCCACATACAACCTGTAATGCTGCCACCTAAAGTACATGTTTTTGTGTGAAGTTTGTGTCTGAGTGTTCACATCGAGTAATAGGAGCCAGCAGGCATTCAAAGTTGGCATACACTACAATAGGACAATGCTGCTGGTGGTGAGCATTTTGAAATTTAATGAAGTTATTTTCGTTGGTGGGCATAACCACACGTACCGCATCCTTGGAAGCACAATTTAATCGCTAATAACTCTTCAGATGAAAAATAATTCAAACCCTTTAAACAAATATGCTTTTCATCGGTATTTTTTGGTAGTTAGGTGGAAAGGAGTTGGGACATGTCTTTGATGCAGACGTAGTGGTAATTAGCGCCTTCAGAGAAGAGCAGCATGTGTACATGCAACTCTCGCTCACCTGCAAATTTTGAGAAATGGAGGTCAGTGTCCTCTACTGTGAGCTTGTCTTGCTCATCTGACTTGTCCTTCTTCTCCAGGCCATAAACGTGAACCAATGTTCTGGTAGACTGAGCCTCAAACTTACGTATGTCCTGGATCTTTACAGGGAACTCAATACCATTAAACTTATACTGTCTCTTAATATCTTTGACTTTGTAACTGCCCAGAAGCTCAGAATGATCTCTGTAATGGTAATTTATCTGACAAGCCAGGACTGACCATGCAAAACAAGCATTATCATACTGATTTTCGACATTAATGCATGCACGCATCTTCTTAATATCCTCAGGGAGTTTAATATAACTGGACCCTTCATTTATTGGATCATAGACATGTATATGAATGTTGAGGGATGGTATACAGCTGAGCACTTTAGGGGACCCATATACTTCCATCTCAGAAAATCGGACGATAATAGCACTCAAGGTGGATTCTCGATACCACTCAGCAATGGATGTGCTCTGAGAAATAACGCCATTATCGCCCCATATATAGTGCAGAGTCGTTGTCTCTGTGTCACCTTGATGTTTAGGGGGATGACTCAATTCTCAGCATAATACTGCACTGCATTTAATGCTGTTAAATGTCGGATCTTCTAGGACTTTGAGGAGCTCGGTCTCCAAGACAGGGAGGCATGCTTCTAAAACCCCGACAGGGTCGCGGTACCTCCCTCCTGGATTCTAAATCCTAGTAAACGAGATGCGCCCCTCAAAGCCCTAGCATCTGCTGAGTATTCTAGGGCGGTCATTACGCCATTATTCTGATCCAAATCACTATCGATAGGACAGGTGAGAGCACTACCTCTAGCCACAGGATAATCACTATTACTATTGGTACTTTGTCCCGTGTTGGTTGCGTTGCCCATGGGCGCCAGATGGCCTGGGGTGGTGCGGGGGGCTGTGCTGGTGCGGATTCTGCTGCTGCCGCCTCATCACGCAGCTCTGATGGGGGCTACACAGGGCGCCGCATGTCTCTGCGGTTGTGTGCCCCCAATTCCCGCCACCGAAACCACCGCTCTAGGTATACTGCCCACGCTGTGTGATAGACCTATAACATAAATAATAATAAATATCACTTTAATGATGTTTATTTACAAGAGCAATAAATAATAATAAGACTAAATAATAGTAATTATTTTGTCTAATGATAATGTTAAAAATTATTCACCTTCTCCACTCTGGCTCCATGGTTTGAGCAACTCATTGCCACATTCAACCAGGTCTCCCACCCACTCAGGCAGATCGAGCTGCTCCTCCTCCTCTAAAAGATGCATACTTTGTCAGCCCTCTGCTTCTCGACGCTGTTGCACTGTGATGACCGCCATTTGACCCCCACCTTGCACGCCACCATCTGTGCTCCCTTCCCTATGTGTGGAATCATGATTATCTAGAAAGGTTAATCTAGACAACTGGAAAACGAGTGTATATATTACTTGAAATTATTTCATCTAAGAACTGCGTTTTTATTACAAATGTACTTACATTCGAGCTGTACCTGCGCCCTCTCCATCTCTAGGTGCCGATAAACCTCGTCCAGCATATGAGGGATGTAATCTAGAAAGATGGGAAAGATTGAATATAATATAGAGTATGGAAGAAAATCTCTGTAGAACAAGTGCAACGACTTAAATGGTACAGCAATCAGTGGGCCAAAACAGATATAACATAGAGACACACAGAACATATTACAGACACACAAACACGTAAACCTGTTAAATGACCTGCCAATCTGTATAGAGAGCGGTCCAAAATAGATATAACTTAGACACACACACAAGCACACACACACACACACACACAGAATCTGTTAAAGGACGAAGCATTCTGTATAGAGCGCAATCCAAAACAAATGTAACACACACACACTGAGTTAAAGAATGCAGATATCGGTGAACTGAAAATGTACTTACCAAGCAATTGAACTTCGTCTACATGGGATTGTTTGCTGCCTCTGCTGCCACTGGCACTGTCGCTGGTGCTACCTGTACACTTCATACCGAGCGAATGTATACTGATGTCGACACACAGACGTATTGAACGAAGTATAGGAGCAAAGTGAAGGTGAGTTGGGTTGTGGTTTGGTTTATATAGGTTCTATGACGTAGAGCCATGTGAATAATGCAGTAGCCAATAGGAGAGCAGCATCCTAGGGGTGTGAGATGCTACGTCATGAAGGATCACCGTGCCCCTAGTGGGAAAATGAGAAACTTGTCATTCGTTCATTCAATCGAAGTGGTACATTAAAATTGAAATGGAATTAAGTACTTGGGTAATTCATATGTTAGAAGTGCGATGTGGGTGTTACTCGAGTTAGAATATTTACAGAAGACCATCTCCGGTGCGACTATGAAGGTACAGGGTGTAGGCTGTGACGTCAGCGGTCACTCGCTCACGGGCTGCTGATGTGGCGTGAGATAGAGAGAGCAGACGATCTTGCGTCATCACCCCACATCACGGTAGCACTCTCTGGTGGTGTCGATATGAACTAAGTTAGTTGGGCTCTGGACCCAGTGGTGAACACACTGGGTGCAGCCATCTTTAATAACGATTCTTGAGCCATGATATGATGTCAGGAGAGTTCTCTCTGGTGGCGGCGATATGAACTAAGCCAGTTGGAGTCCAGCCCCAGTGGCGAACACATCTGCTTGAAATTGGTTAAATAATAAAGAGAAGTCATTTTTTCATGCCATTTTCTTTGCTTAGTAGAGATAACTGGGGTGTGGTGCATTATCATGTTGGAATTTGAACTTCATGCCATTGTTGTGGTGGGTCAGGTTAGTGGGGATAGCCCAATTGACCTTCTTCCGGCCAAAATTCAAACTTCCCGCCAAAATCCGCCATCTTGATTGACGTCATGGCAGCAATCTTGGATGACGTCATCGCTGCCATCTTGGGTGCCATCTTGGATAACGGTGCTTTCGGGTGAGACCCACTTGCTTCCAATACTAACATATGTGGCGAGCCTATTAAATATATAGGTATTCCACAGACTGGTGAAAAGTTTCATTACCTGTGCTCTAGGATGAACATATCCAACAGACTATCAATCACACGAGAGGGTTCCTGTATTTTCCGTTCATAAGCAGTTTAATACGTTGTTTTTTTTCGGTTGTAACACACCCAATCAGTGTACACCGCCATACACTTTGTTTTTTCTACCATGACTTAGAGATCAATGTCAGCTGCTGCTGCTAAACTGATCCTCTGGCTCTCACAGAAAACTGAACATCGCTTGGCATAAATTATACAGCTACCACAACACAGGCTGGTAGAAATAAAACACAGAGGCGATGTTTCTCATTGATAGAAATGTGGAAGACATCGCAACATATGGAAACAGGAAGAGTTTGCGGTATTGTAGAGTGCTTCCAATATCTATTCGAAGGTGATGAACTGTACAGTTACTCTCATCCTTCCAGCGACAGGGTAGCGGATGTCGGTGCTCCGTTTCGAAAAGGATTGTTCCTTCATTTTGCAGTCATATACCTGATTAGGATGACACCTGTGGTCTGGTGGTAGCGTCTTTGATTCATGATCGTCTTCGGTCCCCGGTTTGTATCCCACTGCTGTTTAAATTTTGATTAACAGTCAGCATTGGCGGCCGGAGACTTCCAGCATAAGAAGTCACCCCTCATTCTGCCAATGGCCTTGTCAGAGAGGGCGGAGGAGCGGCCAGAGGTTCAGGACACTCTTTTGTTCTTGGGGTGGTAAACTGCCGCTAAAGGCGGAAGAATCAGCAATGATCAACAGCATGAGAATGCAGAAGGCAATGGAAACCACTGCATTAAAGACGCGTAACGTGTATCCACATGACATGTGGCCTTTAGTTGAAGAAGTGTCATGATGATTTCTGCATTGGCGAAAGATTCCGGAATAGTCTCCCATTCGGATCTCTGGGAGGGGACTGCCAAGGGGTACCTACCATGAGAAAAAGATGGAATAATTAATGGAAGGATAATGTACTACGAGTTGGGGCGTGGAATGTCAGAAGCGTGCACATGGTAGGGAAACTAGAAAATCTGACAAGAGAAATGCAAAGGCTCAATCTATATATAGTGGGGATCAGTGAAGTGAAGTGGAAAGAAGACAAGGATTTCTGGTCAGATGAGTATAGGGTAATATCAACAGCAGCAGAAAATGGTATAACAGGAGTAGGATTCGTTATGTATAAGAAGGTAGGGCAGAGAGTGTGTTGCTGTGAACAGTTCGCGATAAGGTTGTTCTTATCATAGTTGACACCAAATCAACACCGACAACGATAGTTCGGGTATACATTCCGACATCGCAAGCTGAAGATGAAGAGACAGAGAAAGTGTATGAGGATACTGAAAGGGTGATACGGGAAAATTTCAGTTAGATCACATCATGGCCAAACAGAGATTCCGAAAGCAGATACTGGATTGTAAGGCGTGCCCAGGAGCAGACGTAAACTCAGATCACAATATAGTAGTGAAGAAGAATAGGCTGAAGTGTAAGACATTAGCCAGGAAGAATCAATACGCAAAGAAGTAGGATACAGAAGTACTAAGGAATGATAAAGTGCGCTTGAAGTTCTCTAAGGCTATAGATACAGCAATAAGGAATAGATCAGTAGTCAGTACAGTTGAAGAGGAGTGGACATGTCTAAAAAGAGCCATCACAGAAGTTAGGAATTAAAACATAGGTACAAAGAAGGTAACTGCGAAGAAGCCATGAGTAACAGAAGAAATACTTCAATTGATCGATGAAAGGGGGAAGTACAAAAATATTCCGGGAAACTCAGGAATAGAGAAATGTAAGTCGCTGAGGAATGAAATAAATAATAAGTGCAGGGAAGCTAAGACGAAATGGTTGCAGGAAAACTGTGAAGAATTCGAAAAAGAAGTGATTATCAGTAGGGCAGATTCAGCATACAGGAAAGTCAAAACAACCTTTGGTGACATTAAAATCAAGGGTGATAACATTAAGAGAGCAACGGGAATTCCACTGTTAAATGCAGAGGAGAGAGCGTAAAGGTGGAAAGAATACATTGAAAGTCTCTATGAGGGGGAAGATTTCTCTGATGTGATAGAAGAAGAAACAGGAGTCGATTTAGAAGAGATAGGGGATCCAGTACTAGTATCAGAATTTAACAGAGCTTTGAAGGACTTAAGATCAAATAAAGCTGTAGGGATAGATAATATTCCATCATAATTTCTAAAATCATTAGGAGAAGTGGCAACAAAACGACTATTCACGTTAGTGTGTAGAATGTATAGCTCCTGTGACATACCACCTGACTTTCGGAAAAGCATCATCCACACAATTCCAAAGACGGCAAGAGCTGACAAGTGCGAGAATTACCGCACAACCAGCTTAACAGCTCACTCATCCAAGTTGCTGACAAGAAAAATACACTGAAGAATGGAAAAGAAAATTGAGGATGCGTTAGATGACGATCATTTTGGCTTTAGGAAAGGTATAGGCACGACAGAGGCAGTTCTGACGTTGCGGTTAATAATGGGAGCAAGACTAAAGAAAAATCAAGACACGTTCATAGGCTTTGTCGACCTGGAAAAAGCGTTCGACAAAGTAAAATGGTGCAAGATGTTCGAAATTCTTAGAAAAGTAGGGTTAAGCTATAGGGAGAGATGGGTTATATACAATATGCACAACAGCCAAGAGGGAATAATAAGTGTGGATGACCAAGAACGAAGTCCTCGTATTATAAAGGTTGTAAGACAAGGATGTAGCCTTTCGCCCCTACTGTTCAATCTGTACATCGAGGAAGCAATGATGGAAATAAAAGAAGGGTTCAGGAGTGGAATTAAAATTCAAGGTGAAAGAATATTGATGATACGATTTGCTGATGACATTGCTATCCTGAGAGAAAGTGAAGAAGAATTACATGATCTGCTGAACGGAATGAGCAGTCTAATGAGTACAGAGTATGGACTGAGAGTAAATCGAAGAAAGACGAAGGTATTGAGAAGTAGTAGAAATGAGAACAGCAAGAAACCTGACATCAGGATTGATGGTAATGAAGTAGATGAAGTTAAGGAATTCTGCTACCTAGGCAGTAAAATAACCAATGACGGACAGAGCAAGGAGAACATCAAAAGCAGACTAGCAATGGCAAAAAGGGCACTCCTGGCCAAGACAAGTCTACCAATATCAAATTTGAGGAAAAAATTTCTAAGAATGTACATCTAGAGTACAGCATTGTATTGTGGTGAAACATGGGCTGTGGGAAAACCGGAACAGAAGAGAATCGAAGCATTTGAGATGTGGTGCTACAGACGAATGTTGAAAATTAGGTGGACTGATAAGGTAAGGAATGAGGACGTTCTGCGCTGAATCGGAGAGGAAAGGAATATGTGGAAAACACTGATAAGGAGAAGGGACAGGATGGTAGGATATCTGTTAAGACATGATGGAATGACTTCCATGGTATTAGGGGGGAGCTGTAGAGGGCAAAAACTGTGAAGGAAGACAGAGATTGGAATACATCCAGCAAATAATTGAGGGTGTAGGTTGCAAGTGCTACTCTGAGATGAAGAGGTTAGCCCAGGAGAGAACTTCGTGGTGGGCTCTATCAAACCAAAGGACTGATGACAAAAAAAAAACAACATGATTACTGTTCCGGTGTTGACCATTGCCGGAAGGTGCTGTTCACAACATGCATGAGGTAACACAAATAAAAAGCGCTACTGTTGTCTTATTGGTGAAAAAAACTTTTTAAAAAGAAAAACATTTGGAGGGCATCACAGCATATGAAAATAGGATGAGCCTGTAGCAATTTGAAACGCTTCCAAACAACTGTATTAAGGTGATGACCTCTACATCTAATCCCATGTTCTACAGCGACAAGTAGCAGATATCCAGTGTTCTGCCAACTTTCCCTCCATCTCAATGGAGTGGTGTCAGTCAATCATTATGCGGTAATCAACAGCGTATCCAGTGGACAGTCGGGATGGGAAAGATGCCATTGATATGGAGCGATGTACTGTAATTCATACTACATCTGATAGCGAGATCAATTTTACCCAGAAGACGAAGAGAGCAATATCTATCACATTCTGCAACCTGTGTAGAAACAGAGTGAGCTGAGTTAATGCTATATACCATGTTTTGACCACTCAATGGAAATGGGAACATGTTGCCATAGCTCCATCACCCATGTACGATATGTAAGGTCAGCGCCAAATGAAGCCTGCTCCTGCAACACGACGTAGTTTAAAGGAAAGTGTGAACAGTTATGGTGGTGTTTCTTATTGGGAAAATTAGGAAGACTCAACATTGAAGCTGATCCACGTCCCTCAGAAGCTATTCATGTCTATCACCCAAACATTCTATCATCGTTATTCTGTGCCACCCAGCAGAGAAAAATTACGAATCATAAAAGCTCTGTTAATTTTATCTGACAGATTTTTACTGCATCTCTTTTTTCCGATATATCGAAAACGAATATCATCTACGTGCCGGCATCGAGCATATGCGGCGATCCTATTAAATATACAGGTATTTATCCATTGGAGCAGGTGGCCAGTGATCGACGTCACTTGCACAGACCAGTGTAAAGTTCCATCGCCTGAACTGTACAAGAACTTTCACCCACATGTTATCAGTCGCAGGAGAGAGTCCCTGTTTCGTTGTTTGACACACCGCTGTAACTCGCTTTGTACACTGCCATACAGTTGTTTCTTTCGCCACGACTTCGACGTCTGTGTCATTCTAAACTGACATTAACACATTTGGTTCACTGACTCTCCCAGGAAACTAGACATCACACAGTGTAAATCACATTATGTGGTAATCAACAGCGTACCAGTGGACTGTTGGGAAGGTAAAGACACTGTCGATGTATTGTAACAATAAACATCATAGTTGACAGTGCGACCAATGCTAGCAATTTTATCATAATTTCAACACTGACCAATGACACTGCAACATGCTTATCAATTTCTGTATCATCGCTAAACAGCTGCTCCACTATTTTGCGAGTACCATTGCGAATGTAAATAGATGACTGCACAGTACGTTCATTCATTGTTAATTCTCGAACATATACATCAAAGTATACCAGACAGCAACCTATATATCTCTAGCTCTTCGACCATAGTGCGTAACTTACAATCTTTCTCTATGTGAATGGGAGTCACAGAGTATTTTGGTATAAAGAGACCGAAAGATGTCCTCACATTGTCTTTGACCAACGCTCCATGCAGCTGACCGGAAGTAGACCGCTACATTCCACGTTTCCTGAAGGATCAGTGTAAACCGAGGCTGCAACTGCTGTTCCGTACCCATCTAAGAGCACAAGATTTCTCCAGATGCGCGAATGTCGAGGAGGTTAGCGCCCCTTATCGGTGCTGAGTGATCTGGAACTGTTGTGATGATATAACAGATGCTTAAAAACAAGAAACGGGTGGTTATTATGCATGATGGAGCTCTAGACGAACGGAGTTTGCTGCGTTTTATGTAAATCAACATACACACATGCACTCCTAAAGCTACAATGTACTGCACTTAAAACATGCTATAATGTTAGATCTTCGCGGTTTCCAACCTATTAGTCGTATGGAATGCAACGCTGTTACATCCCAACGTAAGAAATATATTTCCAGCGCATGACATACATTCACCGTGCAGGTTTCTCCACAATAAACTGTGGTGATAAACTACTTCCTTAAAACATCGATTCCTTGTGATACACGTAGAATATAGCTTTCCAGAGGTGTGTAGCACCCACTATCCACATCCGATCACGGTTCAGAAATTATATAATGCTCGCATCGATGCTATATAAAATGATCGTTAGTAACGGGGAATGCTTCTTACAAAGAATGGGACAAACGCGAAGCAGCGGTATTTGACACGTGAAATTACGCGGCATTCCGCCACTAACTCCGTAAACAGGACATTCGTCAGGCAGATGTATACAAGGGGATTATAATACCTCACAAATATCTGTCGCTAACTTAGAGTTATCAAACTGAAGACTCGATTTTATGCCCAATATGCGGCAGGGGAATGGAGTACGTTGCACAAATCTTCGCTCCTCTAGAGGAATGTGTCGAAACAGATGGAGCTCTCTGATGATCGAGAGGTTTTCTGTTAACGATCGCAAATAGACAGTGCTCTAGGTCACACACAGAACACGCAGTTGTATGCGAGTCGAACGCAGGTTATGTCACACTACTTATGCATCCAGACAAAACAACAGAAGAAATGGTCAAATTACATTCAGCAACACGCCCCTCTCCCCCTAGAATGCGTCATCAGTCTACCATTAAATCCTACCTCGTTACAGCTCCAACTGAAACGATCACTCCATCCACTCTCTGTCATCCTTTAACGCATATGCATGTAAGTTTAGAGGCAAATGGTTCTCTTTTCTCCAGGAAAGCATCAAAGACAGCAGTCAACTATTACCTCAATTGACATACAGTCAAATGCTGACTCGACGAAAAATAAAAGATTGTTTCCCCAGTTCCCGGTCTTCCATCTAAATGTTTTCCCATATTCCTTTTGCTGTCGTATACCCGTTCCCATGTACAAGAATTGTTCTGCACCAATCAGAAGACATGCAAGTACTCCCTCAATTTCCCCGCATTTCGGTGTATTTTCCCTCAATTTATACGTACTTTCCGTCATTTTATCCATTTTATGCACTATGACGCCATGTTCCCATTTCCACTGAGTGGTCAAAACACGCTCGTGTCGTATTAACTCTGCTCGTCCCGTTTCCCCACAGGTTGCAGAAGGTTATAGATATAGCGCTCTCCGACTTCCGTACGGATCAGGCTTAAATTCAGACGATCACATAGACTAAGCTGCAGAGAGGGCGGGGCGGAGACTTAGGAACAGTTACAAGATGCAGAGGGACTGTCTAAAAATAGCGCTGGAGTTCGTGGTGCATGGGATCCTTAGCAGATAGGTTCGAAAAAAGGTGATTAGTTTCGAGGTACGAGAGTGGCTCGAATATGATTCACCAGTGGCTGTAATCATTAAAAGACGTCTCATTAGATCCAACGCAAATATGTGTTTGAGTGGATAGACATGATTCCAAATTGCGGACAGCATTTAGGACGGAATATCTGACTGAAAGCGTAACACTATCGGTGACCGTGTGTGCATGTAGACTCAACATCGCTTTTTATGCAGGATAATGGTAACATAGGCGTTATGATCGTGTTTTCAATAGCGCGTTCCTTACGCAAAATCAAATGGCTCTGAGCACTATGGGACTTAACATCTGAGGTCATCAGTCCCCTACAGAACTATTTAAACCTAACTACCCTAAGGACAACACACACATCCATGCCCGCGGCAGGATTCGACCCTGCGACTATAGCAGCAACGCGGTTCTGGACTGAAGCGCCTAGAACCGCTCAGCCACAGATGCCGGATGGTCCTTAGGCAAAATGTATGTTGTGGGTTGTAGAGTCCCTCTGTGGTCAGCTTCAGATGTCAATTCTCATTAGTGTTCCTCGAAAAGAGCATTGAGTTTCCTCAATGGATTCCCAATTGTCCTACTTGACGAGTGTAATCCGACTGCTGGAAAAAAAAATTCACGCCATTTAAAGT
The DNA here is from genome assembly GCF_023864345.2 of Schistocerca serialis cubense. Taxonomy (NCBI): domain Eukaryota; kingdom Metazoa; phylum Arthropoda; class Insecta; order Orthoptera; family Acrididae; genus Schistocerca; species Schistocerca serialis. The sequence goes on along the minus strand of NC_064641.1, from coordinate 412,418,484 downwards.
GACTCTCAAGATCAATTTAATTAATTAGTCTATCAAATTGATATCAATGACGTGTTGCCAGACGGGTGGAAGAGATGGCTAGGACGCCATGGGATGATTCTTGACAAGAGTTTTTTTTTTGTTGCGGTGATATGTTGTAACGAAATTTCAACCTACCACCTACACAGGACGAGGCAGGCTCTCTCAATTTGTTCCGTAAACGCTAGTGTAATACAGCTTCGCATTGGTAAAAGGGGACCTGTCATAGTGTACAAAAAGGCTACGTTCTCTTGAATTATAACTTCTTGTTGTCAAACGTAAAATGTATGTGTTTATGTTTTCGACATGTGTGCCAGTGGCATGAAAGATTGTCTGAAATGTTTGTAATACACACGTGCATGACAGTTTATTTACAGACACTGAACACGAGAGATGCTCTCAGGTCGTGTAATTTGTTCAACAAGCTGAAAGAACTTGCTTAATATAGTCGAATGTAAAACTATATCGAGTTTGCTCATAAAACTAGAAGAAAATGGACTTAGTCTATTTTCGTGGAAGGAGGACATTTATTATGGTCTCAAATGTGTTTTCCTTTTTTAAATACATGCTTGATTACAGATGTGTTGACGTCAAATGAAAGTGTTTCCTGTCACAGAACGAGAGGCCTATTGCAGGCGTTGTGGGCCTGCCTAGTCGGTGTCAGGTCGCCACCGCAGGTGCGCTCCCTAACCATTAGGCGTGGTTGCGTCACTATACTTTAGCAGAACTAGTTGCATTTGAGGCGGCCGTCCTTTTATCTCCTATTGTTTAGTTGACTATACACGCTAATGTGTTGGCGTAGGAGCGTAGCCTTAAGGCGGCAGCCAGATGGTGGAAAGCCGAGTGCTGCAGGGCATCTGGACCATCCTCTGGATGGGTGGGGTTATGCCTGTAAATTTCCCCTTTGTGCTAAGGGGCGCCGCCTCAAAGTCATACCACAAATCATGAGTGACCGCGTAGGGCCTGGATGGTCTGCAGCCATACACAGGTCAGCAGAAGAACAGTGAACGGCGGGATGCGCGGCGAGAGACGCTCTGTGGAGCATCTGGTCATTTGAAGAACCATGTGTCCCCCGTAGGTGGATGGAGGGAGGGAGGGGTGGAGGGAGGGAGGAAGAGGGCCTCGATTTTCGGTTGTTTGTGGACGCCTATCGAGGAAAACGCACGTTCAACTACCACCCTCTCTACAATCTTTTAGGACCACTATTTTCCCCTGTACATGTGCTGCATTGAGACCCATTCATTATGAGTGCTGGTATTTTTCACTAGAACTTTGAAGTGTAACCAAACTGTGCCACATTTTTTACCATCAGTTGTGGTAGCACGTATTGGCTTCGATTACATGGGCTGCAGAATGGTTTCTGAGCTGACTTCTGCAGCGAATTCTGATGTCAAACAGCGATAGATACTATATGGTTACGGGTAATACACTTTTTAAACTCTCTGTCCAACACCACCATCTCATCAGTTGAATGTATTTCCCACCAAAAAGAATAAAGGTAGTATCTTACACTGCCGCCTTTTTCCCACTAGCTTGTAGGTATAGGGTAAATTTTGAGTGTGTCGGTCACTAGTTTCGGGTGGTATTGCGAAATTTTTTCCCAGCGGGATAACACCAGTTGCATGGTATCGTCAGTTATTGAGCTGTATTGCGCTTTTATGCCATCCTTGTTTAGCGATGTGCATATAGTTGTGTAATTAGGTCCAATCTTAGTCATTAATTACATAATTAGTTTCGATATTTGCTTCAGTTTCCCGACCAAAATAAATAAAGTACACTAATCCAATTTCCTCTCCCGCATCTGGACAGTTTCCATGTGTTAGGGGGTGCACTTATGCTTTCCATCCAGTAGAATCAGGGTTCGAGTTCCGTAAAGTACACAGCTAATTTTAATTTCCTTGTCAATTCCAAGCACCTCTGTTGGTTTAATTGTGTGAGGAGGGTACACTTGAGCTTTCCGCCCTGGAGGACCAGGGTTCGAGTCCCGGAAAGGTTACTGCTGATTTTAATACCCCGTCAATTCCTAGATATGGAGTGGGGTGGGATGTCAGCACAGGCCTGGGACAAAGAAATTCCCGCCCATATTCGAAATACCCACCAGATTCGAAATTCCTGCCAAAATTCAATATTTCCACCAATAGGGAAGGTTGCGTGGGAGGGGAGGGTGAGGAGGGGGGGAGAGGGAAGAGGAGGCAGGGGCACACGTGCAGGCTGAGAAAAACATGTGGTGTCATCTGGGGATGGGAGTGAACGCGGTTGTGGGCAGGTGTGGGTGGTGGTGGGCGTGGGCAGGTGTGATTAATTTATCAATTTGATTAATTCGCATATCAATTTGATATCAAAATTGCGCTGAAGCCGACACTATACTACTACTGATACGAATTCGGCGTCCTCAGGTGGCGAGTGTAGTGTCATCCTGTAGCCTAAGGTGAGCCCTTGATAGCATCTGCTGGCGACGGCCGGTTTAAATTATCTTCTGTGGAGATGTAAACAGTGCGCAAAGCACCGTGTGTGGTTGACGAAGACACTGTCGACACCGCAATATTATTTCCCGAGCAGCTGAACGTTCGCTTCATTTATCGTGTCTTGGAGGATTAAATTCATCCGCTTTGAGACAGTAGCGCAGGCTAGTGAATAGGGTGCCAAACAGTTATTGTGAACAGTCCATCTCAGGACTAAATATACAGGATGTTCGGAAATTCCCGTTTCAGACTTCTAGGACTTATAGAGGGTAGTGAGTACATAATGTTTTGAATAGGAAACTATGTCCGAAAAGGCACAGTTTCCGTGCTAGAGTCGTTTGAAAACATGTTTGCTAGGTAGGTATGCAACAGGGTAGTCATAGTTGTGAGTGGTTACGTCGAATCGGCTAATGTCATTTGACGTCTCTCATGTCTCTCTGACCTGGTTCGAGCCTCATCCATGTGTCTGTGAATTTTAGAGAAACGTGGTTGAGTACACGTTTGCAGAATACAGTGACATGATCCTTCTGAATGGCGAAGCTCAGAGTAATTGAAGATCTGCTCGTTGCCTTTATCAAGATCATTCTCCACCACGTTCAACTCCATCGCATACCCTTTTCGCCACAATTACGCAACGGATTCCAGAAGGGGTACCTTTAATGTCGGCAGGCGTGCCTGTCGTGCTCCAAAGAGCCGCTGCACATCCGAGCTGGAAGAGGCCGTATTGCATCACGTTGAAGAGGACCCGCCAACGAGTACACGAGCAATTTTGGCTACTTATGAGTGGAACCGTAAAACAGGTCATGTACTGGGTCATACCTTAAAAATAATTGTAAAAGTAGTCATATTACCAACATATATTCAAATGATTGTATCACGAAAACGTTATCTTTCTGGGCATGCATTCCAGTCCGAAATATAATGTACTCACTACCCTCTACAAGTTTGTAACGAGAATTTCTGAACACCCTGTTGCGGCGGCGCGGTTTTTTCCGTCCCTTACGACGGACCTGCACCTACCTGTGAACATTGTCTCAGCAGATCATCAGTAGGAAAGCCGAGTGAAACCTACTGTTCTTCGACGTGAACCAGGCTCCAACTTAAGTCACTAATCTACGTTTCGGGAGAAAGTTTTCACACAAATGAAAGTTTGGAAATTTTGTCCTCAGTTAATATATTCAGAAACTTAGGTGAACAAGTATCACTGCCAAGCTCGTGCTAGCCTTAACACAGTCACTCACAATCCCTTTCACTCACGTTAGCAAGTTTATGGTGTTGCATTTCCCTAAAACGTAATAGCTACAAAAATACTGATTGTTTTTGATTGATAATGCTCGCCAAATATTCAGTCTGTCGGTACTAAATGCAGTCACAGTTTTTTAGCCACCGACCTGCTCAATACGCCATGCGGAATATATGTCTTTTCTCGTCACAAAATTCACTCAAAAATTCCGAAATTTCTACACACCCATCGGAATTATTATGCCGTCACTTTACAACACATTTGATGTATGAAACACTGCTGGATCCGGCAACTTCTCATTTCCATCAGAACTACTACTACAAAAGTCCGAACTGTTTCATGGCTAGGCTCCCACTCCTCTAGAATATTCTAAGTCTTCTCTACCAGACGAGAAAGACGCGCGAAGAATATTGCTTTACTATTGGTCAGTTTACACAACAGCCAATAGCAAAACAACATTCTCCCGCGTCAGTCCGCGCTTTTCATCAATAACCAATCGCAAAATAATAAACCTAACGACTGCACTTTTTACCGACGTAATTATCTAATACGTTGAAGTTTTGCTTATGCATAATGTTATTTACTATTGTTGTTTATACCTGAATTAACTTTCCGTTTACCATAAACTTACTTTACCAAATTATTCTACAAAAATCCCCTTTGTCCATATCCATATATCTTCGAAATGTTCCCACACTAAATCCTACTACATAACTCGTTAAACAATTACCTTCATATTAACCTTAAACCACACTCACGCATCATTCTTCTTCTTCTTCTTCTTCTTCTTCTTCAGTGATCTTCAGCCCGAAAACTGTTTAGATGCAGCACCCCACGCTGGTCAATCCTGTATAAAGCTCCTCATCTCTGTTTAACTGCTACAACCTTCATCCATTTGAACCTGCTTACTGTATTCAAGCCTTCGTCTCTCCTCGCATTTTTTATCCTCCACCCCTGCATCTTCTTCAATTAGCAGATTTACGATTCCTTTATGTCTCAATATGTATAATAACAATTACTTCTTTTAGACAATTTTGCCATTTTTTCCCCTTAATTACCTATTCAATAGTTATTCGATTTTTAATCTGATCATCAACATTCTTATGTAACACCACACTTCAAAACCTTCTGTTTCCTTGCCTGAACTACTTGTCGTCCACGGTCCTGTTCCCTTCAAGGTTACATTCCATAAAAACACCTTCAGAGAAGACTTCCCAATATTTTAGTTTATATGCAATTTAACAAATTTATCCTTTTACTTTAAGTGTTCATTTCCTAATCTAATTCTCTCAGCATTTCCTGATTCAGTTTGACTATATTTCATTACCCTTATCTAACTTTTATTGATATTCATATTACAACCTCTTTTCAAAACACTATCCAGTTTGTTATACCTCTCTTCCAAGTCCTTTGCCATGTCTGACAGAATTACAATGTCACCAGCAAGCCGCACAGTTTGTATTTCTTCTTCCTGTACTTTAATTCGCTTTTGAAAATTCACCCTAGTTTCTTTCCTACTTGCTTAATGTACAGATTGAATAACATCAGCGAGAGGCTCAAAAAGTGCCTCACCCCTTTTCCACTACTGCTTCCTTTTCTTGCTCTTTGACACTTAGTCTGATTTCTCCTGATGTTGCAGAAAACTTTCCAGAATGAATTTTCACTCTGCAGTGGCATGTGCACTGAACTGAAACGTCCTGGCAGATTAAAACTGAACGTCGTGCCCAGCCTCGAAAGTGGGACCTTTGGTTTTGGAAGGCAAGTGTTCTGCTGACGGAGCCAGACAAACACAAACAACAACCAAGCCCTCCCCCCTGCCCCGCCCCTCCCCCCCCCCCCCCCTCATAGGTTTACTTCCGCCAGTACCTCATCACCTACGTTCCAGATTTCACAGAAGTTATCCTGCGAAACTTGCGGGACTAGAGGGGGGCTCCAAGATTCGAGTCCCAGTCCGTCAAACAGTTCTATTCTTCCAGGAAATTATGTAAATGTTTTTTCGCTTCCTGTGTGATTATAAACTGCTAACTGTGCAGCCCACATTTACATATCTTTTTCCATGTTTCAGTAGTAGACCAGTTTTCCCAGAGTTAGGTGAGACTGATTTCAAAGTGTACATTTTCTCTAACATACTTGGCACTAATCAACAGCATTAATATAGTGTGTGTACCCGCGTATGGGCACTATTTTCTAAAGGGCTGCTTACGGGGTTGAATAAGATAAACTGGATGCAGTAGTGTTATCAAAAATGCCGTGAGAAACGAAGACGAAATAGAATTATTATTAGGATGTATGCTACTGAGAAACAGACCAAGGAGGAAATTCTGCTATTAGTGTTATTATATACAAGGGAAAAAATATAACCAATATAACTGCATAGGCTTTTGCAGCCATATCAGAAGGAGGCCACTGCAACCTTTACCGAAACATTTTTTTATCCAGTGATAGATATTTTGCGGTATTACGCCCATATCTAGAAAATCTCTATGTTAACTGCAGTGCTGTAGGTATCTGAGATAGAGTACTAAGACTTGCGTGAAAATAAACAGAAGACATTCCGCGAAAATAGTTCAGCTCTATGCACGGACATGTAGACTTCTGACTTAAGAGTTAGAAGACCTCAGGGATGAGTGAGTGAAACTGAGAAACTACAATATATCCTGTGGTGTCACCGCTGTGGTGTCACCGCCAGACACCACGCTTGCTATGTGGTAGCCTTTAAATCGGCCACGGTCCGGTAGTATACGTCGGACCCGCGTGTCGCCACTATCAGTGATTGCAGACCGAGCGCCGCCACACGGCAGGTCTAGAGAGACTTCCTAGCACTCGCCCCAATTGTACAGCCGACATTGCTAGCGATGGTTCACTGACTACTTACGTTCTCATTTTGCCGAGACGATAGTTAGCATAGCCTTCAGCTACGTCATTTGCTACGACCTAGCAAGACGCCATTATCAGTTACTATTGATATTGTGAATCATGTACCGTCAAGAGCGACGTTCATCATTAATGGATGAAAGTTAAGTATTCCACCAGCTACGTCCGTTTTTCTAAATTCTAATTTCCTTGTCCTGTTCCAGACCTCACGCCAGCCTGCGTGAGCTAAAACGCGTGCCTTTCGGCCTCCTCTAGTAACACGGTGTTGGCTCTGCTGCCAACCACAACATATCCCACTGCGAAATGATGAGGGGGGATTTTAACACAGAACAAAAACTAAAGAACTACACTATACTGGGAAACTTTGGATGTGGTAACAGAGATAATACAGGTTTTAGCTTCCTAAAATATATCCAGTAGATTAAACTTCTCGAAAACAGGTTCTTTCGGATAAAAAAAATGGAGAATGAACTGGGCAAAATGGCAGTTGAAACTAAAATTAAAATGACTATATTTTTTTATCAACAATAAAGAAACAATCTTGGATGAGACAATCTTAAACCGCTTTGGAATTTCTGGTAATTGTAATTTAGTCAGGTACAGAGGAAAGATAAAAACAGAAAGTTATAAACAATCATGCATATCACGCAGGACGTCAGAAACAAGTTTGGAGGTAATTTTTTAAGAATGGGGAGGTACGTCATATAAAATAGGAGAAGATTCGTGCTGGAGGACACTCACATAATGTATCAGCTGGTGGCAGGAGTTTGTAACTTCTTTTCGCGGTTGCTCATTTTTTTACGAAATGCGATTATTAGTTTTTCTGTTATGTTTTCTTAATCTTCAGTATAATAAGATTTTGAAGTCTATTTGTTCAAGTAGTTTTAACTGTAAATTGATCTAAAAGAACAATTTGTGTAATAAACGATTGTTTAGACGTGGTGTAGATTGCTTCCAGTTCTAGGCAACAAGACAACGGATATGATGATAAGAAGAACAAATAAAATAATAAATAAATGTAATTTTTAGTAGCAATTAAGCCCAGTCCTATTGCAATTCCTATTGCATATCCGGAAATGTATCGTCACTGTACGCGCATAAACTGAGAACATGGCGCAGTCGTCAGTCTCTCTTGTAACTGACACATCATATACTATTTTCGTACGACTACAATAATGGCTGCGATAAAGTGGTACCAAATGAAACAACAAGTTTACTGTTACCAGTCCCTATTTATTTATCTCCACACCGCGTTTTGAAGGTTTATACCTTTATCATCAGGTGGATTTGCATTGTTAGTAAGACATACGTGTATATTGTATTACGATTTTGGGGGAACTTTTGGCACTGTCTAGTGGGAGAAACAAAACACTATTTTCCCATAAACAGTGACTGGTAACAGTAAATTGGTTGTTTCATTCGATATCAATAACAATCACGGTAAAGCATAACCTAAAATGTTCGCATTTAAAGAAACAGGTACATTGAGAACTCGGAGGGTTGACAGTGGATCTACGCGAACGCGCCGCACTCTCGGCGTCAAAGAGGACGTCTGTCCTTTGTCACGGAGAGCAGCACCTGACGACGAGCACTCGAAACATTGCCCACGCCAAGGGCTCTTGCAGAGCGCACATGTTAGAGCTCATTGTGTCTGCTGTGTGTGCAACGTGAAGGAGGAGATTTTAAAGTGATCCCGTCTTCAAACTTCTTTTACTTCCAAACATTACATTTTCGGTCATGAGTTCCTTACCGAAACGTTATCCGCTAACTCTCCTCTACAGCCCCTATAAGCGTGTAGTATGAATTGTCAGCAGAAGACTGATGACTAAAAAAAAATTATAAAGGCTGAGTAGAATGGTATGAGCCAATTTTTTTGAAAAACACGAGAAGAAACTTCGAAAGATTGTCCTGGGTGGGATCTTGTTCGCCTATGGCATGCATTTGTTTACATGACCAAACAACAAGAGCATTTAATGAACAATACACTTTCTCGTTTACCTTATGCCACGTACCGAGCTATCAAAGCAAACTAAACCACCCGTGGACACCACTTAGAGTCCATAGAAGCGGGTGTATATTTGTCTCGACAACGACTCGTGGTTTTTGAAATAGTTGTTAAAAATCGGAGAAGAATGCTTCGAGAAGATGTGGACGTTAAATTCCAGTTAATGTTGGAATTAGAAATGCAAACTGTTATATCGTGAACATCTAGAGAACTACCAGTCAGTTAGGGGAGATCATGCAACATCGGCCGACTTACAGCATCGGTCCCTACTGTGATTCTCGTCTCCGCATCCTGTACAATATGCAGTAGCAAGTTTGCTTACCCTTGTCGGATATCTGCTTCCTCTCTTCGGTGCTGTGTCTGCTCTGAGTGCTTGATTTTGTTGCTGTCGCTCTTAGCACACGGAAGATATTTTGTATCCCATTGTACCCGATTTTAATTAGGTGACTAATTTCGTTGCTGTATTTCGGTTATCTATGTTATGTAAGGATTGATATCCAACAAACGTTTCATGATAATTTCTGTAACAGAACGTACAGTATGACTCGATCCTACTGCGTGTGTGTAGTGCAGCACCGTCCATTCCATTGTCTTTCATTATCGACGAGAAGTAATTTCAATTTTTAAATTATATATTTTTTCTTCTTATTCTTTTCACATTGAAACTGCGGAAAATGAGAAAAAAGTAAGAGGAAAATGGAATGAAGAGTCCATGGAATCAGCTGTGAGGAAGGTTATGACTAACAAAATGAGAGTTTTCAGGAAATAGAAAAGAAAAAAATCATCACCGAAGACAAGAGAACGAAAACAGAGCTGAAGAAACCTGGACTCAAATTGGACTTTATTGGAAATAATGAGTCAACAGAAGAGACTGAAAAATGCATTATGTATTTGGAGTCATCTAAAGAGGACTGGGCTCTGTGTGCCAAGAGAAGAGGCTGGGCACGTATTGGATGTGTGGTTCAGGAGGATATTTTTTTAAAATCTGAGATCTCTGTAAAGCAGGGGCCAAAAGTTGCTAAACTGAACTGAAATAGTAACAATAAGTTTTTATGTTTGTGTGTTCTATTATTAACCAATAAGTATCAGTACGGTGTATCGTTAACAACCGAGATCATCATAGAAAAGACAATGGCCGGTAATGCAACGCTTTCTACAAGCCTTGTAACTGGATCTGTTTTACTTACGGTGTAATTAAGTACTATAAATAACAAATAAAAATCATTACACTGTGCTATTCCTAAAACACGACTTGAGTTAAGAGAACAGTATATTACTATTCCGATTAACTACCGCAATTACCCTGTAAAGTCAAAAAACTGCGCGACTCTCCCCTACTCCACTACGTCTACGATAGGAGCATATTGTTGTCTTCAGTCCGAATACTGGTTTGATGCAACTCTCCATGCTATTCTGTCCAGTGCAAGCCTCTTCACCTCCAAATAACTACTACAACCTTCATCCTTCCGAAACTGTTTACTGTATTCATCTCTTTGTCTCCCTGCACGATTTTTACCACCCCTCTCCCACCACACTTCCCTATAATACTTAACTGGTTATCTTTTGATGTCTCAGAGTGTGTCCTACCAACAGATCCCTTCTTCTGCTCAGGTTGATCGACAAATTGTTTTCTCCTCAGTTCTGTTCAGTACCTCCTCAGTAGCTACATGTCCTACCCATCTAATCTTTGGCATTCTTCTGTAGCAGCACATTTCAAAAGCTATTCTTGTCTAAACTATTTATCGCCATGTTTCGCTCCTATACATGACTACACTCCATATAAATACTTTCAGAAAAGAATTTTCAACGCTTAATATTACCAAATTTCTCTTCTTCAGAAAAGCTTTTCTTGCCATTGGGAGTCTACATTTTATATCGTCTCTACTTCAGTCATAATCAGTTAATTTCCTGCCAAAATAGCGAAACCCATATACTGCTTTAATTTTCTCGCTTCCTAATCTAATTCCCTCAGCATCGCCTGATTTAATTCGACTACATTCCATTATCCTTGGTTTGCTTTTGTTGTTGATCATTTTATATCCTTCTTTCAAGACACTGCCCATTCGTTCAACTGCTTTTCCAAGTCCTTTACTGTCTCTGACAGAATTACAATGTCGTCAGCAAAACCCACAAAAATGGCTCTGTGCACTATGGGACTTAACATCTGAGGTCATCAGTCCACTAGAACTTAGAACTACTTAAACCTGACTAACGTAAGGACATCACACACATCCATGCCCGAGGCAGGATTCGAACCTGCGACCATAGCAGTCTTGCGGTTCCGGACTGAAACGCCTAGAACCGCACGGCCAAAGCGGCCGGCAAAAACCTACGGTTTCTATTTCTTCTCCCTGAACTTTAATTCCTATTTCAATTTTTTTTGTTTCCTTTCTGCTTGCTCAATGTACAGATCGAATAACATCGGGGATAGGCTACAATACGAGATCTACAGAACATGAAATAAATAAATAAATAAATAAACCCTGTCTCACTACCTTCTCAACTACTGCTTCCGTTTCAAATGGTTCAAATGGCTCTGAGCACTATGGGACTTAACTTCTGAGATCATCAGTCCCCTAGAACTTAGAGCTACTTAAACCTATCTAACCTAAGGACATCACACACATCCATGCCCGAGGCAGGATTCGAACCTGCGACCGCAGCTGTCGCGCGGTTCCTGACTGTAGTGCCTAGAACCACTCAGCCACTCTGGCCGGGAAGACTTCCCTTTCATGCTCCTCGACTCTTGTAACTGCCGTCTGGTTTCTGTACAAGTTGTAGATAGCCTTCCGCTCCCTATATTTTACTCCTGGTGTCTTTAGAATTTGAAAGAGAGTATTCCAGTCAACACTGTCAAAAGCCTCCTCTAATTCTGCATATCCTATAAACGTACGTTCTTCTAAGAGAAGTCGTAGGGTTAGTATTCTCTTGAGTGTTCCTACATTTTTACGGTATCCAAACTGATCTTCCCCGATGTCGGCTTCCGCCAGTTTTTCCATTCATCCGTAAAGGATTCGTGTTAGCATTTTGCAACCATGACTTATTGAACTGATTGTTCGGCAGTATTCTCATCTGTCAGCACCTGCTTTCTTTGGAATTGAAATTATTATATTCTTCCTAAACTCTGAGCGTATTTCGTCTGTCCCATACACCATGCTTTCCCTTCTTTGCTGCCGACCGGAATGGCCGAACGGTTCTAGGCGCTACAGTCTGGAACCGCGCGACCGCTACAGTCGCAGGTTCGAATCCTGCCTCGGGCGTGGCTGTGTGTGATGTCCTTAGGTTAGTCAGGTTTAAGTAGTTCTAAGTTCTAGGGGACTGATGACCTCAGAAGTTAAGTCCCATAGTGCTCGGAGCCATTTGAACCATTTGAACCTTCTTTGCTCAGGACTGGTTTTCCATTTGAGCTCTTGATATTCATATAGATTCTTCTCTTTTCTCCAAAGGACGCTTTAATTTTCCTTTAGGCGGTATCTATCTTACCCCTAGTGATATAGGCTTCGAAATCCTTATATTTATCCTTGAGCCATTCCTTCTTAGCCAGTTTGCAGTTCCTGTTTTTAGTCTTTTGTGTTCCCTTTCACCTGCTTCATTTTCTACATTTTTATATTTTATCTTTTTATCAGTTAAATTCAATCCTAGGATTTGTGCTAGGGCTTATGTTTTTATCTGTTTGATTTTCTGCTGCCGTCACTATTTCGTCTCTCAAAACTACACTGTATTCCTTTCCCGTGGCCTTGTCAATCATTGCTCTGAAACTCTCAACAACTATGGTTCTTCATCCAAGGCCCATCTCCTTAATTTCCTACCTTTTTGCAATTTCTTCAGTTTTAACCTACAGTTCATAACCAATACATTGTAGTCAGAGTCACATCTGACCCTGGAAATGTCTCACAGTTTAAAATCTGATTCTGAAATCTCTGTCTTACGATTATATAATCAACATCTACATCTACATCTTCATCTACATTGTTACTCTGCAATTCACATTTAAGTGCCTGGCAGAGGGTTCATCGAACCATTTTCATACTTCATCTCTAACATTCCATTCTAGAATGGGGCGTGGGAAAAAGGAACACCTAAATCTTTTCGTTCGAGCTCTGATTTCTCTTATATTTTATTATGATAATCATTTCTCCCTACGTAGGTGGGTGTCAACAAAATATTTTCGCATTCGGAAGAGAAAGTTGGTGATTGAAATTTCGTAAATAGATCTCGCCGCAAAGAAAACCGCCTTTTTTTCAGTGACTGCTACCCTAAATCGCGTATCATATCAGTGACACTCTCACCTTTATAGCGCGATAACACGAAACGAGCTGCCCTTCTTTGCACTTTTTCGATGTCCTCCGTCAATCCTACCTGTTAATGATCCCACACCGCGCAGCAGTATTCCAGCAGAGGACGGACAAGTGTAATGTAGGCTGTGTCTTTAGTGGGTTTGTCGCATCTTTTAAGTGTTCTGCCAACAGAGCGCTGTCTTTGTTTCGCCTTCCCCCAATATTATCTATGTGGTCTTTCCAATTTAAGTTGCTCGTAATTGTAGCTCCTAGTTATTTAGTCGAATTGACAGCCCTTAGATTTGTGCGATTTATCGTATACCCAAAATTTATCGGATATCTTTTAGTACTCATGTTGGTGACCTCGCACTTTTCTTTGTTTAGTGCCAATTGCCACTTTTCGCACCATACAGAAATTCTCTCTAGATCATTTTGTAATTGGAATTGATCGCCTGATGATTTTACTGGACGGTAAATTACAGCGTCATCTGCAAACAATCTAAGGGGGCTGCTCAGATTATCACCTAGATCATTTATGTAAATCAGGAACAGTCGAGGGCCTATGACACTACCTTGCGGAACGCCAGATACCACTTGTGTTCTACTCGATGATTTACCGTCTGTCACTACTGACTGTGACCTCTCTGAGAGGAATCCAGTCACACAACTGAGACGATACTCCATATGCACGCAATTTGATTAATAATCGCTTGTGAGGAACGGTATCAGAAGCCTTCTGGAAATCTAGGAATATGGAATCTTATCTGAGGTCGCTTGTCGACAGCACTCATTACTTCATAGGAATAAAGAGCTAGCTGCGTTGCACAACAACGATATTTTCTGAATCCATGTTGGTTATTTATCAATATGTCATTTTCTTCAAGGTGATTCATAATGTTCGAGTACAGTATATGTTAAAAAATCGTACTGCAAATTGATGTCAGTGATATGGATCTGTAATTCAGTGGGTTGCTCCTATTTCCTTTCTTGAATATTGATGTGACCTGTGCTACTTTCCAGTCCTTAGGAACAGACCTTGCGTCAAGTGAGCGGTTGTATATGACTGCTCATAAAAGCGCTATTGTGTCTGCATACTCTGAAAGGAAGCTGACTGGTATACCATCTGGACCGGAAGACTTGCCTTTCTTAAGTGATTTGAGTTGTTTCGCAACACTTAAAATATCTACTTTTATGTCACTCATGTTAACAGCTGTTCTGGTTTCGAATTCTGGAATATTTACTTCGTCTTCTATCATGAGGGAATTACGGAAAACTGTATTTAGTAACTCCTGTTTAGTGGCACCATTATCGGTAACATTTCCATCGCTATCGCGCAGTGACGGTATTGACTATTTTTTTCTGCCACTGATGTACTTTACATACAACCAGAATCTCTTTGGGTTTTCTACCATATTTTGAACCAATGTTTCATTGTGGAAACTATTAAAAGCATCAATCAAAAACCTTCGTGTCTCCAGATCTGTCCCACGTATAAAATGTTCTTTCACGATTCTTAAACCAAGTCTTAACGATGATTAACCTATTCTCTATGCAAAATTCTGCCAGGCGGCTTCCTCTTTCATTCCCACTGATTTTCCTCTCTTCTTTTCCCCTCTGTCGAATTCCAGTCCCCTGTCATTATTAAATTTTCGTCTCCCTTAACTATCTGAGCAATCTCTCTGATCTCATCACACATTTTTTCAGTCTCTGCATCATATGCGAAGCTAGTTGGCATATGAACTTGTGCTACTGTGGTGGGTGTGTGCTTCATGTCCATCTTGGCTACGACGATGCGTTTATTATGCTATTCTAGTAGCTTACCCGCATTCCTATTTTCTTATTCATATTAAACCTGCTCCTGCATTACCCCTATTGGATTTTGTATTTATAATTCTGTACTCACCTGACAAGAAATCATGTTCCTCCTGCCACCGAACGTCACTAGTTCCCACTCTATCTAACTATAACCTACCCTTTTCCCTTTTTAAATTTTGTAACCTACCAGTCCTACACTGTGGGAGTCGTTTTAAGTGATTCAGTTATGATCCTCCTCTAGTCACTGAGCTCCACATCAATATTGTTTGTGGGCGCTCGTTGCCCATGCTGCAGCGCAGTATTCTGCATTACTATATACCAGAGCTAATGTTGATGTTCCCCAAGTGTCTGCGTCGCTCTCCCGTGAGCTACCTCCTATTTTGGCTAGGACAGAGTTTTTGGATTTCAGTTGCTGCTTCATTTCTCCAGGTGGCTCCTGAAGGAAACTATACAGTCAAGTTAAACTCCTAAGTATTTAGAGGTGTTTTCGTGTTTAATTGTTTCGCCATTGAGTTTAAGGCTCTACTTGCTGTTAGCTTCTTTGTTATGGAGCCTAGTGATATTTATAGAGTTGGAAGAATTTGGTTTCAAATGCCATTTAGAGTAACAGTCACGAAGAGTAAGTAGATCACTATTCAGACTAGATTCCTTGTAGCTGTTACAATGGCTTTGACTTTGTGGCAATGGGCAAATAATTAGCATAGGCAAATGAACATGACTGTGTATTGGGTAAATTCGATGTATACAATTGGAAGTTAAGGGGGACAAGCACTGAACCTTGAGGTAAGCCGTTGTGTAGTGTCCTGACCCTGCTTATCTTATCGCTCAGGTGAATTCGGTGAGTTCTGTCCAATAGCATACTCGCATTCCGGAGGACGACGCTTCAAACCCGTGCCTGGTCATCCAGATTTAAGTTTTCCGTAATTTCCTTAAATCACTTCAGGCAAATGCTGGGATGGTTCCTTTGAAAGGGCTAGGCCAATGTCATTCTCCATCCTTGACTACATCAGAGGTTGTGCTACGTCTCTAATGACCTCGATATCGATAGCACGTTAATCTTAATCTTCCTTCCTTCCTTCCTTCATTCCAACAGCACAGATATCGTCAGCATTTGTTTGCAGTTTTGCAAGTTTACCTAAAAGCCCTTGGGTCCAGATTATGTCCTAAACTGATCATAGCTCCACCAGCGCTACTCCTGTCTTCATTGCCTCTTGGAAGCCTCTTTCTTTATATGTGGGCAGCGTCAATGCTTATTCACAGCAGCTTCTGTTTTTTCTGAAACCAGCTTCTTCCAACAGCAGCACTGTTGCGATAAGTGGCATTAATCTCGAGGTCAAAACCCTTTCAAACAGTATTTAGATTGTACACAGCAGAGAGACAGGGCTAAAGCTCTTCAGATATTCTGCTGTTTTCCCTGGTTTACTGCAATCACATCTGTCTCCTTCCATATCTTCGGTGGTTTTGCAGAGTCAGCTGTTTCCCTGAAAAATCTAGCCAACCAGATTTTGGCTTTTGGTCCCAAAGTTTTTAACAATTCCGGTAGTATACCATCCACAGCTGGGGCCTTATGCCGTTTCACTAGTTTCAGAACGGCATTTGATCCACCAAAATCATTTGCACGTCGTATTTCAGTTATCTCAGAGCAATTTTATAAATAGCTATTCATCTTTCTGGTCATTTCCTTCTTTTTTGAACCGCTAATTTTTGTTCTTGGTGTTTTCTTAGGTGTGGAAGTAGTCTGGCTTGGCGAGACCTCCAGCTTTCATCTTTCTTGATTTCAGGGAAGCGCTTATACTCTCAGATTTGACGTGTTACTTTTCACAGTTGAACAATTTTTTATTCGTTTATTCATTTCGCCCGCTGCTATGGTTCGATTTATAGCTGAGCAACAATTCCACGTCTACATTCACAGGGGAAGTTGGGGTGTAATTAGATAGTTGAGGAGAAAGATAGACAACAATGATAATTTTCATTGTTGGGACTTCAAATTTATTTCACTGAAAGGTAAACAAAGCATGAACAACAATGAAATATGACGACTTATTTTTGACGGTCTATATTATATTTAATATAACTCAGCAGTGTGGAATATACGTTTATACCCCATACCTTGGATAAAATGCAGGTACTCTGTGGGGCACAAAGGGGCGACATCATATATTTCGTCTGAGGCATGGGACACACCGATACTCGTGCTAGTCATCTTCGTTCCACCCCATACAATCCTCATGGGCCCACTTCTCACACTTTAAATACGCTATCCAATCATCTGATTTTCTAGTTGGAAAGTAGTTGTTTTTGCAAAGATGACAAGGCATTTCATTATGAATGTAGACATGGAAGAGCTTTTTGCCTGACACATCTTCAGACTCTTCTCCTTTTTATGGTCTGGGCCTGGAGTATTTCAACAATTTTTTTAGCTTGCTGGGAAGAGGCTTTTGTTGCATTGAGTTCATTTTCATAGGGAGATTCAGTGATCACAACGCATTTTTTTCTTCACCTAGTTGATGATGGTCTCTCGTAACAAGGAACTAGCTTTACACTCTTGTGAGTGATATGGGTGCACATCAGTCGACGGACTAGGATGTGGGGAAGAAGCAGTAATTGACTCTGTTATGTTCTGGGTATCTGACATTATTCTTTGTGTTGTATCTGATGGTGCAAATTTCTCTTCGCCAGATGCATTTGCTTTAAGCCGGAAAATACCTGTCTCCTTAAACGCAGAATGGTCATTTTGTATTATTGCTGTTCTAGTATATGCAAGTTTCAACTACTGAGCTATTTGATACTCGACTGACACTTTTCCCAGATGGCTGTTAAGCAATGTCTTAATTTCCTGAAAGTAACCTCTTCAATAAGGATAATTATTCAAATTATTAGTGCGAAAATAATCTAAAAATTGTTCCAAACAATTGCAAACTCCATGTGTAATTATTAAATTGCAGTTATTAAAATGTGTACAAACAAGTAGCGTACCCTTAAAATCATATATTTCTTATGTCACACATATAAGTTATATGTAACTACGTCGTGGGGTAATACAGAGTGGTTTCGGTTTTACCTTATTACTTCTACCGATTAGAATAACTACTGCACGCACAGAGGCATTTAAACAATAATTCTTCCCACGCTCCATATGTGAATGGAACGGAAGAAACTCTTAATAACTGGTACAATGAGACGTACCCTGTGCCATACAGCTCACGGTGGTTTGCAGGAAGTAGATGTGGATGTAGAAGAAACCTCAGACCATAACGAAAGACTTTATTTCACTACCTGCTGGATAAGGTATCTGTTATCACAGGCGAGTCAGGTGCCAAGCAACTGGCAATAGAGCCTCTGTCAGACAGCACTACTAATTGCCGAATACTCGACATGGCTGATGACATTAATGGTCAGTTGGTTGAAAAACTCAAGGTTAATGATGATCTCGCTTTTCAGTTGGACGAAGCTACAGGTAACCACAATGGTGGACATCTAATTTGTTATGTGTGATTTACACATGACAACAAATTTCATGAAGACCATCTTTTGTGTAGGAGAATAATTCTTGGAACAAATGCAAGAGACTTCTTTGAAATACTTCGCTCTTATGGAAAAGCCAACATTCATTTGGAAAATTGTATAGTTATGTGTACAGGTGAAGGTCGAAGTGTGGTAGTTCTTAGGTCAGATTGCAAGCTCTGATATGTAAAGAGGCTCCTCACGCTTTTTGGACGCACTGCTTCATTCACCGAGAAGCAATGGTATCAAAAAGCATAAGCCGTGTCCTTCATGAAGTTTTTCGATCAGTGATCGAAGTGCTAAACTCCATTGAAAGTCGGCCACTTAAGTCGAAATGGTTTCAACAACTGATATGGGGACTGCATTCATTATCCTAATGTATTACAGTAACTCTCGAGAGATTTCACGTGGAAGTGTCTTGAAAAGGTTGTGAACACAGGAATAAATTTTCCTCTTACCTTTCTCAAGGAAAACATTTGATTTCCGAGCCGTTTGAGGCAGTGAGTTTGTTTTGAAACTGTATGTATCTTTGTGAAATCCTTGAAGAACTCAATTCATTGAATGTATCCATTGTAGGTAATGAGACCAACTTTCTACAACTGTCATAAAAAATTTCAGTCCTCAGAAGAAAACTGCAGCTGTGGAAAAAAAAATTGGATAATAAAGATGTACAGGGTTCCATAATTAGAATACCAGTTTTAAACGCTGTAGAAAGAGAGCCACTGTTCAGAATAACGTTAAATTTGAACAACATATTATTGACGCCGGGGAAACGTCATGGATCAAAAAAACGTTAAACGAAATCTGACCAATAGGTGTCGCTGTAAGCGTCAGCATATGCATACCAACAGATATACGGCACAGGTCTGTTCCTCAGTTTGCGCCAGAGACGCCCAATTTTACTGTCTCCATGAAAGTTCATACGCTACTGGTAACGCTCTTTCACAAGTATAGTGAGTGTGCGTTAGTAGCCCTACGGAAGTTCCGGACACTCAAGAGTATGAAAAAAGGCATTGGTCCGAGGGTCTGGAGAAAAAGGTTACGAACTTCGAAAAGACTGATTCTTTTGAAGTGCAACGTGGCAGAGGGAGAAAAGCATCTGATCCGGAGTCTGTTGAAGATATGGCTACAGCATTGCAAGAGGAGTCGAGTGGTGGTGAGTAGTAGTATAAGGGCGTTTGTAGGACACTTTTGATATCAAATTGATATGAAAAATTAATTAAATTGATCAATTAATCACCCCGCCCCCGCATGATGTCATGTGTTTCCTCAGCTGCACGTGTGCATGTAGATGACTTCGAACAGTGGGTCAGTATGCTGCCAACGAAAACTAATGTGTTGCCAATAAGTTTGAGAGAAATACATGCTGAATTCTGTGCTTACAAGAAGGCTTTATTTTCTATATTCTTTAAGTACTGCAAGTACTAAAGCTATTGCCCAGTATTTTCACAGGAAACATGCAACAGCAGAAAATTATGTCATTTAACTAAAGTCTCCGCAAAAGCCCGTTGCATGCAAGTACCTGAAATGACCAGTGTCAGGAAAAGGGCATAGTATTGATTATTTTCTATAAAAACCCATTGCACGCCAGTACCTGACGTAGTAGGTATTGTGGCAGGGTGGGTGAAGTATTAAGACTATGTTGTAAGCGACTGGAGTTGTGACGGTGCACAAGAAGATCAGAAGAAGAAGAATGGTGCACTCCTTCCCGACAACATACGTACAATAATTGTAGGTCCATCCAACTGCGGCAAGACAAATGGTCTCATGTCACTGCTAGCACATCCGGATGGAGTCCGCTTTGAGCACGTATGTGTATTTTCAAAAACACTGTTTCAGCCCAAATACCAACTATTACAGGAGATTCTACAGGGTGTAGATGGTGTGACATACACGACATTCAGTGAGAGCAGCGATATCCCTCCACTAGAAAAAGTAAAACCAAACGCAGTGTTCATATTTTAAGATGTTGCTGTGGAAAACGAAGATCAAACTAGGCGATATTTTTGTTTCGGTCGCCATATGGCTGTTGATGTATTTTATCTGAGTCAGACATATTCCAGAATCCCAAAACAGCTAGTGAGGGATAATACAATCCTAATTACAGCATTCAAACAGGTCAATCTGAATTTAAAACTCATTTACCGGGCTCATGTGGGAACTGACATGTCGTTCGAAGGTTTAGTAAAGATATGTGCAGGTTGATGGACTCAATCATAGTACGGGTTTCTCATTGACAAAACAAGAAACCTGAATGATGGCAGGTACAGACGGAACTTCCAGGAGTTCCTATAAATATGTAGCCATGCAGAGAGGTGGGTACATCAGTTTACGCATCACCATGGATAAATTCGCATGTGTCTGGGAGCTCAATTTGATAGGATGGGTGTACATAGACAAAACATTCGCTTGTACGTGGACGCGAAAATTGAAACTCTTGAACATAAAGTTGGAGGTGTACGCAAGGGACTAGAGACTGAACAATACACTGAATGATCGAGTTAATGCAATCGAGAAGAAAGTAAACGGTTTAAATGATGAGGGAATATCTTTCATTGAGAACGGGACATTGTACGAACGGGTTAACGCAACTGAAAAGAAAATAGGCTACTTAACTGAAGGGAAAATAGCTGTTACCGAGAAGGGGGAGGAGCATAATAAGAAGAAGAGCGGATATATAAAACCCCATGCAGCACAGAAGTCCTATTTGTATACATAGAGCTGTCGACTAACCATAAAGTCATCGAGGAATGGAAGGCCGTTCACGAGAAGTCACGGTTACTGTAGTTAGGGTATTTGAAGTAGAGATGGGGGATCTGCTCCTGAACTGATTCATAGAGTTGAATCTTTCAAAGGAGTGAACAATCAGTGATTCAGAAAAAAAGAACGGCAGCTCCAAACGTTTCCCACAGCAGAGAGAGAGAGAGAGTTGGAGCAGATCAGCCGGGCCTCTGCTAGTCAGAGCACACTGCACGCCACACAACACAGCCAGCGCCGGCCTCTGCCCTGCTTCTGCCTTGGCTGCCTGCATTGTGCAGTGCCCCATTGGATTTCGTGTGTCACATATGACGTGCTGTCTCTGTGCTTCCTCTGCCGCGTGCAGTGTCTGGCGCACCTTAATTAGCATCGCACTCCATCGGCGATCGTTTCAGTCGCACGTCCTGCCCTCTTGGCAGTTGATGCGAGCAACAGGACAGAGAGCCTCCTAGCGGAGAACATAAGAACTACTTGCAACAACCTGCTCGCAAAAGAACGGACGATTCGTCTCGGAGCGGGTGACAGGTGACCGTTCATCGCTCCCCCCACCTTTGGAACTCGCCCACTCAACGCCCACCCCACCATTCTAGACTCTAGCCAGAGCGTTGAGCAAAGCAACTCAGGTGTCACTCTGGTCTCTGCAGTCTTAGCCCACGCAGTAATACAGCTCGCGGCTCGACCTGCTTGACTCAGCGCCTCTGCATCGGAATTCGCCTCTACTGGATATTGTTCTTCGTAATAATACCGGTATGTATATTACATAATTATGTTATGTATACATCATTTGTTTATATTTTATTTTTATTTGTTTAAACTGATAAGATTAGGTTCCTGACGACTCCTCTTACTATAGAATTTTTTATTATGGACACTCGAATTTACGCTTTAATTACGAGCGAACCCATAAACGCATCGCAAAATGTGATACACCAACATTTTCCTTGTTTTATTCTGCGTAAGGCTATATGCAGCACTTTGGTCTTACAGTCAAATTTATATATTTTTTTCTTATTGCAGTACGGATTTTGCGATTTTAGGCGTCTTCGGAAGGCTACATCAGTTCCCTGTGAGCGTATCTTCTCAAAAGCAGGACAAATATGCAACGACAGAAGGAACAGACTCACTTTGAGTAAAACTGAACAAATTTTATTTATAAACCAGAACATTGATTAGTTTTCCCTATAACATATACTCATTGTGTGTGTCGACTATGCATACTAAGATATATTACAGTTTTTGTATGTTACTTTTTATGCAATTAAAGTTTATTTACATAATATGAATCAGTCTTGTTTTCAAAATTTCCCTACCTGATAAAAATACTTTGAATTTTATTGTAATATTTTTATTTTTTCCACCAGATGAAATGTATAACTTTTCTATCTCAAAGTGACTCAGGATGTAATATAAACCTATCAGTGATTTTTTTCCTTCATTGCGGACTGCAGTCATACTGTACTTTATGAATGAAAATGCAACAATTTGATTAAGTTTCATTGTTACTACATTTCACACTATCACTATTTAGATGTAGAGATTTGTTTTGCAGGGCACGCAAAAGTGTCATTATCAGCATGCTGTTTCAGCTTTGTAGCCATTATCACGTGCAAAGGTGAAATATTTATTACATATCTGACGTGTCTGAATAATTGTTATCACAATATTACAATTATTCAGACATGTCAGGTATTTTATGACTATTTCACCTTTGACCATGATAATGGCTACAAAGCAAAAACCACGATAGTGCAAAATAAATCAATAATCAAAAACTTTGTCATATCGTGGAAATTTTAATAAACAATACAAAATTCTTACTCATTATCTGTGTTACTTCAAAATAGGATCAAATAAGATCAAAATACAGATATAGTACTGGAATAAACCAAGTTTAAAGGGCAATGTGCCTTCCATTTATTTTCTATTGTGAATGAGTGGTGAGTCATGAAAAAGAGCTAGTTCATTTCAGGGAGTGAACAGTTCTGATCCGATCTCTGAAAAGAACAGTTTTGCCCATCTCTAATTTGAAGCGGGAGCAGACACAGCGAGAAACCTTTAAACCAGTTACTGAATCTCTCGATGAACTTTCAGCGAAATTCCGCAATGACGATGATGACTCTGTTACGATTTCATTAACCGTCACAGCGACGCTAGGATAGACAAAACATTCGGTTTTAGTGGTGAAAAACCATACACATTGGGCACACAGCCTATAAATTTAAATGAAGAAATCATACAGATCGGCGATAAACAATTTCAAAGAGCACCCGGTCTACTGAACCTTATTTTCCTAAGACCCACAAAAAAATGTACATTACTCGCCTAAAGATCTGGAAATGTATCGTGAAATATTGCTTTTAGCTGATCTGCATAGGAATCTAAAAAGTCAAAGCAATGTGAAATACAAATCCATTCTAAGACCTATTTAGGATGGTGAACAAAATAGCAGTGGTGATGGTATTGACATTCAGCATAAAAGAGTGAGCAATCGACTCTCGCAATATGTATATTCCTACATCCCCAATGAGCCAATCGACTGGCTACGATTGCTCATGGCATCAGCTGCCGCTGGTAATGCAGCTCATTCGAATGAATTTGTTTCAGTAATTTCTAAGCTTAAAGAGAAAGGTGCTATCGAATAAGTATGGAGACTGTAGTTCGAGTACTGCACAAACCAGCACGCAAAACATATACTCGAAGATATGTTATGATTAAAGGTTTGTACGACCCTTGGCAGGGCGGATCTTGTCGACAAGAGAGAATATTCACGTGTGAATAACGGATTCAATTATATTTTAATGGTCATTGATACTTATTATAAATATACCTGGACATTACCTGTGAAAGCGAAAATAGGGAAAGAAGTCGCTCATGTGGTTGAAGGATTGCTGCAGACGGGGTCGAATCAAAGTCCAGACAATCTTCAGACAGATAACGGCGGCAAGTTTTACAATAAATATTTCAAGGCTGTGATGGAGCGGTATGGAATACATCACTACTCGACGTTCACCCATCTGAATGCGAGTATCGTGAAACGTCTGAACACAACAGTGAAAACCCAGATGGGGATGCAATTCAGTCTTCGTGGCTCACACAGATGGATCGATATCTTCCCGCAAATAATTGCACAGTATAATCGAACCAAACATCGCACAATAAAAATGAGATCTATCGATTTTCTTGATTATAAACTTCTTTACAATCGTACTGAAATGGTAGATCCGAACAAACAGCAATTTAATGTAGGTGATTTACTTCGTATTTCAAAACGCAAGACAACGTTTGAGAAATCATACATGCCAAACTGGTCAACCGAAATATTCACAGTTTCCAAAGTGCAGAGAACGAATCCTAGCACGTACCTCTTAAAGGACAGCAGCAGTACCGAAATTGCAAGATGCTTTTACACACAAGAGTTACAGAAGAGCTCGGAACTTGGTGTGTATCTCGTAGAGAGGGTCATACGGCATAGAGGGAATAGAGTGTTGGTTAAATGGCTTGGTTTTCTCGCATCACAAAACAGCTGGCTCGATGCTGACGATTTGACGATTAGTTATATAATAGGGAGCGCAGACCACACGCACCTCAGTAGCATAACACGCGTGATGGAAGACGCATTAGAGGAGGAGGTGGTATTCTCGACAAAGTACCAGTCGAATTACATTTTCATGGATATAACTATTGTGGACCTGGAACAAAACTTCAAGAACGATTAGCACGCGATGATTAGGAAACTAATCTACTCGGCGAAGTGTGTATGGAACACGACATCGCTTACGCAGCAAAGATTGTCACACCTCCGAAAGAATTTTAGCTGATACAGCTAAGGCAATACGTGTGAGAAAGGATATTGGTATAGGTCAATGCATTGCAGCATTTGCAGTTGAAAAAACTATGCGTGCTTAAGTTAAGTTGGGTCTGGGTTTGAAGACTTTCAGCCAAGCTATGAGCGCTGCACGTAGGGCGCTAAGAAAGAAGATGAAAACCAAAGGGTGCATAAAAAATTGTATCCTGGCAGCGGACAGCGTTGTATGTAGCTAAAAGCGCCCTGAAGCAGAAAGGAGTGGGAAAAAAAGATCGATTAAACCACCCAGGGTTCTACCAATACCCAAGATGTCGGGTGGAATTATTCCCTTCCTTATTCCTGCCTTCGCCGGTTTCTTAGCGGTGTGTTCACTGGCTGGAGGTGCTGCGGCAATTGCCAGGACAGTCAAGAATGGACAAAACTCTCAGGAGCAACTGCAGGAGGCACGAAGACATAACCGCATGATGGAGGCAGCAGCCGTCAGAAAACGGCTATACTTGAAACCATACAAGAAATGACTAGGTCTCTTCATAAACAAAAAAACAAAAAAAGCCCCCTAGCAGTTCTACTAGACAGGGTGTTCACATATACAGATCCGCTTGCGTTTGTTGCGAAGAAATTCAACATTCCGAGATTCCGAGGTTTGTTTATGCGGAATACATTACCGAATACTACTTGGAAATCAGGAGAATGCGGAATTGTGAATCTGGATGTAGCGGGAGGACCTGGAGCTCACTGGGTAGCATACGTTAAAAAAAAGAAATGCAAATACTCGTAGCATCTACAATTTCGACCCATTCGGCGACCTTCAAGCCCCAGAAGTATTCCAACGATACTTCACAGGCAGAAGACATGTGTTCTACAATTTTCGACGCTACCAAGACTTTAATACATTCCTGTGTGGTCATCTATGCATCATATTCCTTCTGACTTTGAGGAATGATATATAAGGCCGGGTATTAAGCACCCATTCACTGTTCGATGTTTAGGTGCAATGTCGTACACTCTGACATTAAAAGAACGATCGTCTGTACTACGTGCTAATTACTTCCCTCCAATTGATTTAAGCATTGGAGATTGGAGCATCGCGCTGATTTGGAGACATACAACACCATCCAAAATATTACAGAGGCTAACAATAAACTGCATCTTGAAATTAATGGTAAAGAAGAAATCGTAGAAACTGAACCTGGTGCATACGATGTTGATTATTTAAACGAAGTATTAAAACAGTGTGGAAAAGGGATTGAGTTCCGTGTAAACATCAGTACGCTTAAATCTGAAATAAGGACCGTGATTGCTTCGACTGACTTTAAGCACAGAGGTTCAATAGGCCCACTACTGGGTTTCACAAAGGGACAAGTTTTGAAGACGGATTCCAATAAATGTTGCAAATCTGATCAGACAGTGGATATTCTCCCTGTCAGTACAATCGGTGTTAAGTGTAACATTGCAACGAACTCCTATCACAACGATAGATTGGTTCATTCAATTTACGGATTCTTCCCATCAGTTGGAACAGGGTATAAGATTGTTGAGACGCCTACCACCGCTATATACCTTCCAGTGACAGTTCGTACATTGGACTATCTGGAGCTGCGTATTGTGGATCAAAATAGCCAACTTGTTGACTTTCATGGTGAGGATATCATTGTATGACTACATCTATGATTCGATGGGCGTGAGGTATAAAACCAGCGCACAGCGTAGCACTTCGCAGCAGAACCGCAAGAGGATAACACGTGCGAACTACATATTTCTTAAATCAGTAGGCGTGAAACCTCCCAATGACGTCGCTCAATATATCTCACCCACTGGATTATGATGAGCGAATCATACACCAGGAATACTTCTCGCATGAACCTCATGCTTCAACGACATTTAACAAGAACCATGAAATTAGGATTGTCATCCAGCATCAAGAGGCTATAACTCTTCCATGCAAGAGTTTCATATATTTGGATGGATCCTTTAAGAAAAAGGATGGTAGTCATACAGTGGAATCAAGGCTTACACGTAATGCTTTGGAATTTCTGTTCCAGGAAATACGTTATGAACTTAATGGGGTAGAGATTGATCGTACACGTAATGTCAGCATAGCATCAACCCTTAAAACTTATGTCTCATCATCACACTCAGATTTGAATGGCCTAGAAAATGCAGGATGGTTCATAGACGAGCCTGTGGGTAGAACAGCAGAAGAGTACCACTGATTTACTGCATGCATACCACTAAAAATGCTTATGGTGTAATTTGAGAACATGCAGCGAATTATTATGAATGCTAAACAGTAGCTTATTCTGGTACGGAGCACAACAGATAGCAACTCATACATTCAAGGAGCTCAAGAGAAGAATAAGATCATCATCAATAAAATTGTTTGGAAAACGCCGCACATCACTGTGGCAGACGACGAGCATTTGAAGCTTTTAAAAGTTCTGAACTCCAGTACATATCTGCCATTAACTCTCCGCTCATGGGAGGCTTTTGAGTACCCAGTGCTTTCAACAGCGAAGAGACAAACTTGGGCTATTAAAACCTCAGTGCAGCTGGCAATACCAAGATTCATCATACTTGCACTACAGACCAATAGATGAGGGAATTTAGCAAATGATTCCACCGTATTTGACAACTGTAATTTAACTAATGCCAGAGTCTACTTGAATTCCGAATTCTATCCGCATGACAATTTACTGCTACAGTGGGACTGGAATGTATACAGTCTAGCATATGACATGCATGCAAGATTCCGTTCTTCTTACTATGAAGGTGTTGAAGAGGGAGGATACCTACTCAGTCCACCGAAATTCAAGGAGCTGGTACCAATCATAGTGATAGACTGTTCTAAGCAGAATGAGATAATTAAATCAGGACCGATAGATGTGCAAACCGAATTTGAATCTTCATCAAATTTCCCAGAACACACTGGAGTGTATGCTCTAGTTCCACATGACCGTCTGATTAATTATTGCCCACTTACGGGTTTTCTGCACCATGCTGTATAAATGACCAAGTACTGTGACATGCCCAGATCATTTCACAATGACAATTTGCAGTGTGAACGTCGTTGTTGGCATTCAAGGTTTCTATGATAATGAGTCTAGACAATTCGTATTTAAAGATGTTGCAATCATAGCATACTAAGAAGATGTTGGTATAATAGAGACATTCTCTGCACGCATTGCATCACCGAGGCCTTTCAAGGATGTGAACTGTGCTACAACACGGAGTGCAAAGTGGCTAACGAATTTCTTCCATGCACTCCACTGAGACGATCCTGGTATACCTTATAAAGAAATGATGACGTCATTTCGAATATTCGATCATCCTGAGACCATCATCTACACTCCTGGAAATTGAAATAAGAACACCGTGAATCCATTGTCCCAGGAAGGGGAAACTTTATTGACACATTCCTGGGGTCAGATACATCACATGATCACACTGACAGAACCACAGGCACATAGACACAGGCAACAGAGCATGCACAATGTCGGCACTAGTACAGTGTATATCCACCTTTCGCAGCAATGCAGGCTGCTATTCTCCCATGGAGACGATCGTAGAGATGCTGGATGTAGTCCTGTGGAACGGCTTGCCATGCCATTTCCACCTGGCGCCTCAGTTGGACCAGCGTTCGTGCTGGACGTGCAGACCGCGTGAGACGACGCTTCATCCAGTCCCAAACATGCTCAATGGGGGACAGATCCGGAGATCTTGCTGGCCGGGGTAGTTGACTTACACCTTCTAGAGCACGTTGGGTGGCCCGGGATACATGCGGACGTGCATTGTCCTGTTGGAACAGCAAGTTCCCTTGCCGGTCTAGGAATGGTAGAACGATGGGTTCGATGACGGTTTGGATGTACCGTGCACTATTCAGTGTCCCCTCGACGACCACCAGTGGTGTAGGGCCAGTGTAGGAGATCGCTCCCCACACCATGATGCCGGGTGTTGGCCCTGTGTGCCTCGGTCGTATGCAGTCCTGATTGTGGCGCTCACCTGCACGGCGCCAAACACGCATACGACCATCATTGGCACCAAGGCAGAAGCGACTCTCATCGCTGAAGACGACACGTCTCCATTCGTCCCTCCATTCACGCCTGTCGCGACACCACTGGAGGCGGGCTGCACGATGTTGGGGCGTGAGCGGAAGACGGCCTAACGGTGTGCGGGACCGTAGCCCAGCTTCATGGAGACGATTGCGAATGGTCCTCGCCGATACCCCAGGAGCAACAGTGTCCCTAATTTGCTGGGAAGTGGCGGTGCGGTCCCCTACGGCACTGCGTAGGATCCTACGGTCTTGGCGTGCATCCGTGCGTCGCTGCGGTCCGGTCCCAGGTCGACGGGCACGTGCACCTTCCGCCGACCACTGGCGACAACATCGATGTACTGTGGAGACCTCACGCCCCACGTGTTGAGCAATTCGGCGGTACGTCCACCCGACCTCCCGCATGCCCACTATACGCCCTCGCTCAAAGTCCGTCAACTGCACATACGGTTCACGTCCACGCTGTCGCGGCATGCTACCAGTGTTAAAGACTGCGATGGAGCTCCGTATGCCACGGCAAACTGGCTGACACTGACGGCGGCGGTGCACAAATGCTGCGCAGCTAGCGCCATTCGACGGCCAACACCGCAGTTCCTGGTGTGTCCGCTGTGCCGTGCATTGCTTGTACAGCCCTCTCGCAGTGTCCGGAGCAAGTATGGTGGGTCTGACACACCGGTGTCAATGTGTTCTTTTTTCCATTTCCAGGAGTGTACATCAAAGGCGGGGAAAAGACCGCATGGATGCAGCGAATCTTCAAGATTGCATCTATTCCAGATTTGGAATTCTATGGTTGCCCTACTACCCATAAGCTCAAGAAGAAGAAGAAGTGTGAAAATAGTGTTGTGCGTGCTTAGGAAAATATAAAATTACTTTTAAGTAGGATTAATGAAAATGAATGAATTTTTTACCTCACATTCTGTGTTTTTCTTTCTTTCTACCTAGCTCCTACTTAGATAGCACATAGCTTTGCCTAGATCCTATGTCTGTGGCTCTGTTCAAGCACAGGAGATATAATTTCAGCCATGTTTGCTGTATGTCTTTGGAAGCGGACACGATCACGCGCCGCCTGTTCCCAAAAACCTATACGTGCAGCACTATAGGCGAAATCTCATGCAATCATTACATATATGTTGTTTTCCTTCATCTTAACGTCACCTCCCTCATGCTTTAAACTAATAACTTGTGCATCATGCACAGCCTTTATATTCTTTTGTAAGGGTAGGGATTTGTGAAATAACAACAAAGGCGTATGGTAACACATAACAATTTTTCATTCAGACATAAATACTCAAAGTAGTAATACAGCTTTACATCCATAAATCTTGTTGTTTTTACAGTACACGAAGTAATACTGCTTTTAAATTCACAGTTCTCGTATGTGTTTGAATTTTTTTATTTGTTGTTGTTGTTGTCTTCAGTCCTGAGACTGCTTTGATGCAGCTCTCCATGCTACTCTATCCTGTGCAAGCTTCTTCATCTCCCAGTACTTACTGCAACCTACTTCCTTCTGAATCTGCTTAGTGTATTCATCTCTTGGTCTCCCTCTACGATTTTTACCCTCCACGCTGCCCTCCAATGCTAAATTTATGATCCCTTGATGCCTCAGAACATGTCCTACCAACTGGTCCCTTCTTCTTGTCAAGTTGTGCCACAAACTCCTCTTCTCCCCAATTCTATTCAATACTTCCTCATTAGTTATGTGATCTACCCATCTAATATTCAGCGTTCTTCTGTAGCACCACATTTCGAAAGCTTCTATTCTCTTCTTGTCCAAACTATTTATCGTCCATGTTTAACTTCCATACGTGGCTACACTCCATACAAATACTTTCAGAAACGACTTCCTGACACTTAAATCTATACTCGATGTTAACAAATTTCTGTTCTTCAGAAACGCTTTCCTTGCCATTGCCAGTCTATATTTTATATCCTCTCTACTTCGACCATTATCAGTTATTTTGCTCCCCAAATAGCAAAACTCCTTTACTACTTTAAGTGTCTCATTTCCTAATCTAATTCCCCCAGCATCACCCGACTTAATTCGACTACATTCCATTATCCTCGTTTTGCTTTTGTTGATGTTTATCTTATATCCTCCTTTTAAGACACTATCCATTCCGTTCAACTGCTCTTCCAAGTCCTTTGCTGTCTCTGACAGAATTACAATGTTATCGGCGAACCTCAACGTTTTGAAGTTCATAATTTTTGAAAATAAAAGTAATGATTGAAAAAAAATTTTGTGCTTTACATTGTAGTACTAGCTACAGTTATTGTAGAGGTGTAGTTTCTCTTACACTAATACTATTACTAGGGAAATTCCCCCCAAACAGAAGAAAAACATGTTCAAATGTGTGTGAAATCTTATGGGACTTAACTGCTAAGGTCATCAGTCCCTAAACTTACACACTACTTAACCTAAATTATCCTAAGGACAAACAGACACACCCATGCCCGAGGGAGGACTTGAACCTCAGCCGGGACCTGCCGCACAGTCCATGACTCCAGCGCCTTAGACCGCTCAGCTAATCCCGTGCAGTCCAAACAGAAGACTTAGTTTATACTTTCAACTGGATGGCTCTAAAAATTTTCCACCTCAAGCATCTGAAATAATCTAATAATACAATGAAGCGCGTGGCCCTAAAATGTTCTTCCCAAACAGATGCACTAATATGAACTGGGTGGCACTCACACTTAAAACTAGTATTGCTTGGATAGCAAACGGTACGTGAAACTTAAAATCCAATCATGCACTCATCCACTCATACAAACACATGAAGTTCAAAAGCAAAAAATAATACGGTAAACTATTTTTTTCCTTCATTTACAATTTTTAAACTTTTCTTGATGATTTTGGTTCAATTTTTTAAATCTTATATATATATTGTACATTTTTAATTTTTTTATAACTTTTTTCTCAGCCCATACTGCTTATATAGTCCTGTCTAGATATTATAGTGCTTATTTAGAATACATATGCAGATTCACACACAGTCATACATATTTACACAGACATCCACACTCAAACGCTCTCACAAGTGTGCAAACAGATGTACATAAGCACTCTCACATTCAGGCACGCCATACATCACACATACAATATTTAAACTATGATAAAAGAGCCATATTCAGGCACTCCATACATCACACATACAATATTTAAACTATGATAAAAGAGCCATACTATTAGGTACAAGCTGTAACTCAGCCAGTCACTCATTCACTCACTCACTCTCTCATTCACACCATCGGAGTCCCCTACCCCCTCTCGTGCTTCAAGTAAATAGTGTGAGTACAGGAGGGTTCCGATCCTGTCATCACAAATCGCTCTTTTATCGTCATGAGGTGACAATCCGACTTTAGACTGAAGCGCAGTTTACACCTCCTGACTTCGTGATTGAATACTAGTATGCTGTCCCAAATGCGGAGGTTGTGGCAGAGCACCGCAAACTACACCAGGCACTCCAAGTAGTCTTCAACCCTGAGGACATGTGAGGCTGCATGTTGCACACCCTTAGCCCACCTCTGGGTGACTCCATCTATTGCACAATATGCATATATTTTGGATCTTAGACCCACAAAATCTAAAATCGCCAATCCACCCGCCTCATCTTTCATTAAGCCAATAACCTTCTTGTCCTGAGGAAAAATACCATAAAGATTATCAGCTGCGTATCCCGATGTATCGAATTCATTACCATGACACCTAATTACTTCATATGGATCACAATTCTTATTCCAGTAGATGAAGCCATCTGTATCCATATAAAGTAACTTTGGATCCACAAAATGAGTTTTAGCAAACTCATAGTGGAATCGGTACATGTGGAGTTTGGAGGTGTCCAGTAGACACATACACAAATAGATTGGTTTCGTAAACTCTATTGAAACCTTCAGTATCTCCACAGAAACGAAGTTATCATAGAAAATAGTGACCCGCTTAAAATTTGGTCTGGTGATGCAGTTTCTTACTCCCCAACGCCCATCGCATTTGCTCCTCATCAAAATATCGCATTAATCTCTTAAATTCTTCATGGTTTTACCGAAAATGGAATTATTCATTAATTTGTAAAAGTCTTTTTCGAAATCACTAATCGCGACAGCACTCTTTTCAGTATTTAATTCAATATACTCCTTCAACCAGGGGGACTGATTGAAGGAAATAGCCAGGGTGATTTTACCTAGCTCCATCCCTAAGATGAGACACTACTTGAGATTACGATAATGAATTACATTCCTCAGCTTGTGTCCAACAGTGGTCATCAGTTTAAGGATAGTGCTTCCTCGCGGAACTTGTTGCTCTGGACATAACGGCAAGTTGCTTGTCATTTCATGCAAACTAACAGGGTATATGAGGTCTGCCTCCACCACATACCCTACATCAGAATCAGCTGCCAGACTGATTTTTCCACCTAATCCCTCTAATTCGCTTTTGGGCACCCATTGAAACCCACCAACCGGCAGTGGCTGCATCATGGCGTGCCCATATAAGTTAATCGCATCCAAATATAGAATATAACTTGAATCGAGAGATGCGTTAAACCCTGCTCCGATACATGCTTTATTTGCCTTGGCGTGTCTATGGACACACTGGCAAAGTCCTCCACGGATCCCACACTCAAAGAAAAGAAGCATATCAGCATCAGTCAAAAGTTCGATGCTGCACCCCGTTTTCTTGAGCATTGCGTCCCAGGACAATGCAGGTGCCATGTAATAAAAGGCAGCTTCCAGAGAGTACGTGGCCATACATACAGTCCGGAGCTTTTCAGAAACATCTGCAAGCAAGTGCACGTCAGTGTCCTGTATAGTCTTGCGTATTCACCTAAATTTGGAATGTTGAATTCCGGCCAGATATTCACAGCATGCTCATAATCTGCACTAGTTATGGCATCGCCTGTGAGAATACTGGTAAATGCCGAAATGTTGGGTAGCCTGGTTTCGTCGAGTTTCGCCATACTATCCAGATACTCATAAGGGAAAACTCCTTTCCTAGTTACAAATTGAGACTTTTCCTCGTTGGGGTAGGCAGATTGGGTTATATGCATATCCTCTCAAGGTAGAGTTTCAACAAATTTCTGGAATGGCGCCTGCATAAAACGTAGCATGTCAAGGAAGCGGAGCGTAATTTTTGGCGTAATTCGTTTGGAGAATGAAATATACTTCTCAACGCCAATTGATCAACTAGAAAGTGAGCGTCGTACCCACTTAAATTTTGGAAGAAAATGGGTATGTGTCATTCTATCTGATACTTCAAATTGCATGCATTGTGAGCTGCTCCACAGACCTTCCCAGTAAGATGACATTGATCTCTACGCAGAGTTTAAGCTTTTCTATCTAACGGCGGCCCACAAATATGACAGTTAACCACATCATTGTATAATTTTTTAACCTCCTCTGATTTGTTTATGGGGTTGTTGGTGCTATAAAGCCTATCAACATCCCATGAGCGTTTTTCTAGCTCAGTGAGCAACCAAACCGCAGAATTATCCCCGACATGATTCATAACGATTGAAGACTTGAATCATATGAACATGTAATTTGGTACACCACTGCACATTGTACGTGTTTTTGCATGAAGGTAGTATGTGAGGCTAAGGGGTTCCCTTCACAGCGCATATTAGGGGCAAGGAGACATTCGAAGTCTGTGTATACAACAAACGAACATCGTTCCTCGTGGTGAGCATTCTTGAATTTAATGAACTTAGTTTCTTCTGAAGGCACGGCGGTGCACGCTGCTCGGGTGTGTGTTTGACACCTGCCACCACAACCACCACTGTAGTTCCATGTGCCACAGCCATATCCTGTCATGGCAGTGTTGGTGCCACCTCTGTGACATACGAATAACTGGAAAAATTAAGCACAATGCTGAAGATTTTTTAAAATATATGCTGTAAACGATCAATGACAATTAAGTAAATCACCATTCCCAAATAATAATTATATGCTTAAACGATGATGTCACATTATAATGACCTTTTACATTCTGGGTCCCAGGACTGAGCAGTTCAGTCGATCTTTCTGGTAGTTCTCTCAGCCAGTCAAATATGTCCATCCCCTGCTCCAGAAGGGAGGGATCGCACTGTCTTTCAGCAGCCACCATCGCACGTTCCCCCGCCAGAATTGTTGTTGTTGTGGAGCCATAGATCCATTTCGTGGAAGTCGCCTACAACAAGATACTGATTATTAGAAACAATAACAAAAAATTTGTACTGAATTTGACGCATCGAGATATTAATTATAACTACGAAAAAATTAAATAAATAAGTAAAAAGTTCATACCAGATGAAAGTGATGACTCCAGGTCATCATTCTTGACACATACCCCTACAGGAATCCCACTTTCTCTTGAGTAGTAGAAACATCCACAACAATGAATTTATATATACCTCACACAACTGTATATAATAAAAAAAGTTTAACGGCAATATATTACAACTGTACTTACTTTCTTGTTGCATTTCAGACTCCAGCGCAGCAGCTTAATATCCATCAGTTGCTGCTCTAACGCTGCAACAACGACATCAAAAGTTTTATAAACTCTTGTTTGGATCTGAAAACATGAAGAGCTGTTTTATGAACATGTAAAATAACCTCGCAGAATTTTGAGATGTACTTACATGATGCTAGCATAAGCTCTTCCACTTGATGAGGACTTTCAGTTTCCAGTTGCTGCTGCTCTAATGCTAGAACAACTGTAGAAATGTTATAAGCAATTGTTACGATTTGAACACTTTAAGAGACGCTTTCTGAATGTATAACAATCACACACAGAATTTTGAGATGTACTTACATGATGCTGGCACATGAGACTTTCAGCCTCCAGCTGGCGTTCTAATTCCAACAGCATTTCGGGAATGAATGCTGTAATAGTAAGAAAAAAGAACTTTTATAACCACTTGTTACGAAAATGTATCACAATCTCAAACATTTTGAATAGTTTGCTACGAAATGTCATAACTATCACAATTTAAACTCATATTTTTTTTTATAAACACTTACATGGCAATTGACCAAAGTTTGGCGGTTTCCCACCATCACTGCCGCTACATCACTGTTGGCTGAGCGTTTCATGGACTGTCAAAGACTGATGATGATTGTGGTGGGGGTTGGGCTTTATATAGCTTCAGGCTCCACCCTCTATTTTGTAGAGGACCAATAGGATTTCAGAGTGCCATGCCAGCAAGTCATAACTTGCATTTTTTCCCTTCAAGCAGGCATGGTGCATGTTTGAGGAAGGTAACACATCTGTGGGGGAGGAAAGAAAGATCTGAGACAAACATCCTGTGTTTGCCTGCAAGTGGATGGAATATTGGGTGCAGCTGCTAGCCTTAGAAAAACACTCTTTGTTCATTATGGGACAGATGGCTATTCTGACACGCCCATCCTGTGTTTGTCGGAAAGCGGATCGAAAATTTGATGGAGGTTTAGAAAAGCATTCTTTGTTCGGTCTGAGACAGATGGAAAGTCTGACACACCCCGTGCCAGCTGCAGTGTTCGAAAAATATTTTCCTTAGGAAAGAGCTGTGGCGGAAGACGCTGACCTTCGAAATCGGTAATGACCAACAAAGCGCGTCTTGACAGCAGAATTGTATACAGATTCCACTGCTGTCTGCCCCCCTCCCCCTGAGATGGAGGCACACACGTGGTCACCAGTAGAGACCGCCCGACATGTCGCCGAGCAGCCCATGTGTCGCAGTTGCGGTATAGACCGCCTAACGACACTCGCTTTAGCTCATGTGTTGCGGCGCCTTTCATGTCAAAAGGCCCGCAGCTGGTTAGGAGGCATTGGATAGGCAAGCTGCTGCCTGCTGTGAGGGGGCTGGAGGCCACGGAAGCTTCAATGGTGAAGTCCCTACACGAGGCATTACATCTGCACAATAGCATGTATGGTCAAGTAAACAACAGGAGATAAAAGGACGGGCGCCTCAAGTCCAAGCTGCTCGTCCAAAATATAGCGACAGAGCCCCCACGCACCGGCTCCCCTAGAGAGAGAGAGAGCGGCTGTGTTTGGCGACCGCTCTGCGTCACTCGCGATAAGCTGCATGCTTTCAGGTGACATTCCTAGACAACACAAAAGGGAAGTTAAGTAGTATAACCCAACCCATCCGGAGGACGCTCCAGATGGCTATTTCAAAAGTCGGTTGTTTTTGAAACAGAAGGCCCCTCCCGCAGTGCCTTCAGTACAAAGCGTGACGCCGGCATCCTCAGAACCGTGATAGATGACTGATATTCCTACCGAGGGACAGCCACGGCCTTAAAAAAGAAATACACATCATTTTACATACGACAACAGAAGTTGTGTGGTATCGTCAGTTTTTGAGCTGTATTGCGCTTTTATGCAGTCCTTGTGTAGCGCTATGCATATAATTGTGTAATTAGGACCGATCTTTGTGATTAATTACATAATTAGGGACGGTCTTTCCCGACCAAAATAAATAAAGTACACTAACCTAACCTTCCTCTCCCGCATCTGGTCAGTTTCCATATGTTGGGTGCAACACTTGGGCCTTCCATCGAGTAGAATAAGGGTTCGAGTCCCAGAAAGGACACAGCCATTTTTAATTTCCCGTCAATTCCAAGCGCCTCTGGTGATTTAATTGCGTTGGGGGGGGGGGGTGTGGGGGGGGGGGGGGAGAGGATGGATGGATGCAATTGGGCTTTCTGCCCAGGAGTACCAGGGTTCGAGTACCGGAAAGGGAACCATCAATTTTAATTTCCCGCCAATTCCCGGGTGGAGGATGAGGTGGGACGTCAGCACAGCCCTGGGACAAAGAAATTCCCACGAAAATTCGAAATTCCCGCCAAAATTCGAAATTCCTGCAAAAATTCGAAATTCCTGCCAATAGAGTAGGTTGGGGAGAAGGAGAGGTGGGGAGTGGGGGACGGAAGAGTGGGGAGGGGGAGGAGAGGAATAACTAACTCTAAAAGCTAATGATTCACTTAAATTACTTTACAAGACAAAAAAATACAACATTGGGCTTAATTAACTTAATAAAAAGAAGCCTTCCATGATGGGTGCCAAACAAACACCTTCCTTAAAAATGTGCATAATTTTTGTTCTAACAATACTACCATAAATCTATCCATTAAAGATTTATAACTACTTGAACTTTAATTACCTTGAAGCAGGTATTCTTTGCAATAATATGTACACAATCTTGTACTGTAATCTTATAAAACTACGTTTTATAATAAACTAAGGATACCTATCCAACTTCACTTTTGTGGTTTTAGCTTGATATTTGAATTTTTGTACTTAAACTTCGTAACTTGGAGTAGTTCATAGTATCCAAATGTTACTCTTACTTTAACTTTTACTACTCCTTTTACTTTAAACAAAAAATCACTTTTAAACACATGAATACAAGAATTGTTCATTTAAATCAGGATACTCGGTTTTAGTAGCACTTAGGTGAGGACCCTGCATAGGTTCGTGATCAGGATTGAAAACATGGTTCCGGACACGAATTTATGTTTTATGTGATTGTTATTGAAACAACACACTAATTAACTGGTCCATACCCATATGCACTATGTGAGTAAAAGTATCCAGACACCTAGTTGAAAATTTAAAGTTCGTGGCGCCCTCTATCATAATACCGGGATACAATATGGTGTTGGCCCACCCTTAGCCTTGATGACGGCTTCCACTCTTGCAAGCATACGTTCTATCAGGTGCCCATTCTTCACAGAGTGCTGCACGGAGGAGAGGTATCGATGTCGTTCGGTGACTCCTGGCACGAAGTCGACGTTCCAAAACATCCTTTGGGTGTTCTATAGGATTCAGCTCAAGACTGTGCAGGACAGTTCATTATAGCGATGCTGTTGCCGTGTAACCACTCCGCCACAGGCCGTGCATTATGAACAGGTGCTCGATCATCGCCATCCCTGAATTGCTGTTCAACAGTGGGAAGCAATAAAGTGCTTAAAACATCAATGTAGGCCGGTACTATGATAGTGCCAAACAAAACAACAAGAGTTTCAAGACCCCTCCATGAAAAACACGACCACACCATAAAACCAGCGCCTCAGAATCTTACTGTTGGCACTACACACGCTGGCAGATGACGGGAATTCGCCATACACACACCCTGCCATCGGATCGCCACATTGTGTACCCTGATTTGTCACTTCACACAACGTTTTTCTACTGTCCAATCGTCCAATGTTTACGCTCTTTACACCCAGCGAGGCATCGTTTGGCATTTACCAGCATGATGTGTGGCTTATGAGCAGCCACTCGACCATGAAATCCAAATTTTCTCATCTTCCGCCTAACTGTCAAAGGACTTGCAGTGGATTCTGATGCAGCCTGGAGCTCCTGTGGGATGGTCTGGATAGATGACTGCCTGTTACGCATAACGACCCTCTTCAACTGTCGGCAGTCTCTGTCAGTT
This sequence comes from Schistocerca serialis cubense, assembly GCF_023864345.2. NCBI lineage: Eukaryota > Metazoa > Arthropoda > Insecta > Orthoptera > Acrididae > Schistocerca > Schistocerca serialis. The sequence continues at coordinate 412,379,282 of NC_064641.1, read as the reverse complement.
AACAGACGAGGTCGGCCTGTACGCTTTTGTGCTGTAGGTGTCCCTTCACGTTTCCACTTCACTACCACATCGGAAACAGTGGACCACGGGATGTTTAGGAGTGTGGAAATCTCTCGTACAGAGGTATGACACAAGTGACACCCAATCACCTGACAACGTTCGAAGTCCGTGAGTGTCTTGTACCCCTATTCTGCTCTCTCACAATATCTAATGACTACTGAGATCACTGATATGGAGTACCTGGCAGCAGATGGCAGCACAATGCCCCTGATATGAAAAACGTATTTTTTTGGGGGTTCCGGTACTTTTGATCACATAGTGTATATTACTTAAGTGAATGTGTGAAGTTCGTGAAGCAGTGGCGAAGATTGGTGGCAGGTGGAATGGTGGCTAACTGTACTTGCGACTCTTCATGTGCGAATGCTCTATAAATACTTTCTTGGCGTCAGATTTTCAACATATTAGAGCCGTGAATACCAAATAATAGCCAAATCCACATCCGAGACAAATACCTTCTAATGCAGCTTCTAATTGGCTCTCTTAGCACCGTCAAAGTGTACCGTGCTAAGGCTTGCCACATACTGCGTGTCGTTCGCGGAAAGGAGCCGCTCAGTTCGACCGCCAAACCCACTTTTACATCGCGGCAGGCTACTGTCGTTGCGGAGGGAGCGTTTACATGTTACGCCAACGGCCTTGCCGCAGTGGTAACACCGGTTCCCGTCAGATCAGCGAAGTTAAACGCTGTCGGGCTGGGCTAGCACTTGGATGGGTGACCATCCGGTCTGCCGAGCGCTGTTGGCAAGTGGGGTGCACTCAGCCCTTGTGAGGCAAACAGAAGAGCTACTTGATTGAGAGGTAGCGGCTCCGCTCGCGGAAACTGACATGCGGCCGGGAGAGCGGTGTGCTGACCACATGCCCCTCCACATCAGCGTCCAGTGACGCCTGTGGGCGACCGGCCGGTCGGTACCGTTGGGCCTTCACGGCCTGTTCGGGAGGAGTTAAGTGAAGTTTACATGTAGCAAATACAAGTGCCCTAAGCATGAAACAGCTTTTACAAACATACTTTTTATAAACATATTCATATTATAACAACTTAAAATTTCAAAATATTCTTTTGTTTTTTTCATATATACATTACAAAACTCTAATTTTATTGACACACATCAATGAGTTTAAACAACACAGAATACACACTTCATAAATTGCAAATACACAGTTACATAAAATAAACCTACTCCTAATTGATGTAAGTGTTACACATGCCCCATGTTTCATTGAGATTTCCTGACAGGGATACATCAATGAAACATCAATAACACTTCAAAACAGTGTTGGGCGACCAAAATAATTTCCAAATACATTACACAAGAAACACTGCACATAACTATTTATATAAAACTTGTTGCAAGTACTAAAACATAAACTTTTGTTATATTCAGAAATTATATACTACTCTATACATGTGTCCATGTTGTGAAAAACATATATAGGAATTTACATATTGCTGACATACACAGCTCACATTACATAATATTTTCATTTGGATGCTAAGATGTGTTAATGTTTTTAATGCTCTTCTGTCACATGGTTAGTCCATACCTATTTTTTACTGTATGATCATTAAGAATCTTTGTTTTGTCTGCTTTAAATATTCATGCAGTTCATTATGAAAAACGTAACACTCACTACACTACATAAACTTTTCATCCCTGCTCCTTCAATATTCTAGGCAGTCCACCTTTATTTTCAACTTCAACACTTGCCTGCCTGTTGACATATTTGGCAGTCCTCCTGATTATGCTGCAGGTATTGAATTAGTGCAGTCCTTATGTACGTCATAACCTGGAGTTTACATGCAATTTGTATATCCAATTATATTACACAGAATCTGAAACTTGTAGACATGTATCAGTTGTATCATAACAGAAAAGTTTTTTCCAACATAACAACACTTGACAACACGACATCATGAACAAGAACATACAGAGTACAATACTATTTGATTAGTTCCATGTACACTTTTTAACGTTCCCCCTTGTTACTCATTTCTGTGGATGAAAGATTTTAAATTTACAATGTTACGAACACCTAATGGCTTCTTTGACTTAGGGTAAAGGAGATAATAGCGTTAGTGTGCGGATTCCTTGCACATGTAAGGGGTTACTATAAATATATATGAACTATTTATGACGACCATTTTTTCTGTTTCTAGCACCAATTTCTTTAACATCGGCAGCTCGCGTGCTTAGTGTGGCGCCTTCCTCTCCCTTACCAACCACTTCATCTGAATTTTCTGCTCGTGTACCTTGTGCGGCACTAACTACTTTCATTTCATTTTCATTTTTAGACAATGTCCTCTTATCGACGTTTCCACTTTCGTTTCTCCCTTTTATTAATTCCCTGGCCGTATAACCCTTTTTAAAATCTTACCACTCATATTGCTTTAAACCAGAAAACAAATCATGATGCCATTCCACGATCACCGAAGGCTCCTTTTTCATAAATTGTCTACCTTTGCTTGGTTGTCGATGCTTTTGCTTTTGTTTAACAACATGTCTGATTCCTTTCTCATTTCGGTGATATTTCCCACCGCAACGTCCACTGAATTCCCTTGTGACATCGTTTCTTCCTACTTCCGCTACTGCAGCTGTGCTACGGACAGCTGATCGCTCCGCCAAGTTCGTAGCACACGGTTGATCAGTTTGCACACTAGCCCATGTAGCATAGCTTGTCGCCGGTGCCGCATTAATGCCCGCACCTGTTGTGCATGCACTGTCCTGTGGCGCTGCTCTGCCGTTTACTTGTGTCTTAAATTCACGTTGTTTTGGCCAGTATGATTTTTTTAGTTTGGGCTGGTAATATTTGTCCACACGAATCTGGTCCGTAAAACGCGCGGGCCTTAGTTTTCTGCATCATTTTGGTTTTGATAGTTTCACGGTGCAAATCCTCTACTGAAAACTGACATGCTACTGCGACCCCCGCCTCTATCTCTATGCAACATATTTACACGGTACGTTCGTTCTCATTCTGTTCATTATTCTTGTGATTATCCCAATTCCAGTTGTTATTAGATTCACAATAATCACAGATTCCTCTTCAGTGGTCCTCGTCTTCTACTCTTTCAAAAAATGACGAGAAGATTTTGTGATTACTTCCAACATAACGTTTTGAATCCTCCGGGAGATTTTACCATAGTTCCCACACTATTTGGGATTCTATTTGTCTGTTCATTGAGTTTCGGCCTCTGTTGTCATATAACCTGGCCATGATAAATTCCCGCCAAAGGCAGTCCTGACTTTGCTCCAACCAATATTCCTCTATAAATTTCTGTTTAAATTCGCCAAAGGACATTTGTTCTCTATCCACATTGAGGCTCCATCTTTTCGTATCGCCAGCTAATGCACTAATGACCGCATTGATCTTTTCCTGGTCTGTTACAGAATCGGGAAAACTCCTTTCACAATTTTTCAAAAAATCTAATGGGTGCTATCCATTACGCCTTTTTGCCAGATCGAATCATTCTTCGCCCTCTAGCAATTTGCTACACGTTATTCTGTGAGTGACATAATTCGATTTCTCTCTTCCTTTCTGTTCAAGTTAGCTCACTTTACTTTGAATTTGACAAGTGTTCTACTGACACTTCTTTTCGCATGTTGTAATTTGTTTACTCAGTTCCTTTTCTGAATCATTCGCCGTTTGTTTCAATTGAGAAATTTCCGTTTCACATTTGTTTACTAATTCGATTTTGAGGCCGAAAACCTTTTCATCAACTTTTGTTACAACCAGAGGCTCTACAGTGTCTCCAATCTTCATTATTTCAGTATCGAACTTATCGTTGATGTCATTAATAAGTCCCTGCATAGTGGCGACACTTTCATTGATAGTATCTGTTAGCCGGCCGAAGTGGCCGAGCGGTTCTAGGCGCTTCAGTCTGGAACCGCGCGACCGCTACGGTCGCAGGTTCGAACCCTGCCGCGGGCATGGATGTGTGTGATGTCCTTAAGTTAGTTATGTTTAAGTAGTTCTAAGTTCTAGGGGACTGATGACCTCAGATGTTAAGTCCCATAGTGCTCAGAGCCATTTGAACCATTTTTGATAGTATCTATTTCAGTTTTTAAATCTTAGTATTAGTTGAAAACAGCCCTGGTTGCAATTTCTGTTTTTTCTTTAATTTATCAGCTACGCGTTTCACCTTGTTTAGGCATCTTCAGGCTGATCTTAATTTGGTATTTCTTAGGATAGTGCTTTAGACAGTGTAGCTAAAGGCATCGTCGAGTACATCAGGCCAACGTCGCCTTCGTAAAGCTCAGTAAATACTTTGTAGATGGACGTGAGTGACTCAAAGACCTGCATAACGCGTACACGTTCACAGGAGCAAATAACATAATAATTGAATCTATTATCTGCTCCTGTGAACGTGTACGCGTTATGCAGGTCTTGAAGTCACTCACATCCATCTAGAAAGTATTTACTGAGGTTAATGAAGGCGATGTTGGCTTGATGTACTCGACAAGCCTTTAGCTACACTGTCTAAAGCGTCCTCCTAGGAAATACCAAATTAAGATCAGCCTGAAGACGCCTAAAGAAGGTGAAACGCGTAGTTGATAAATAAAAAATCTAAAATTGCAACCAAGACTGTTTTCAACCAATACTATTAAACACCCCCCCATGAACCATGGACCTTGCCGTTGGTGGGGAGGCTTGCGTGCCGCAGCGATACAGATGGCCGTACCGTAGGTGCAATCACAACGGAGGGGTATCTGTTGAGAGGCCAGACAAACGTGTGGTTCCTGAAGAGGGGCAGCAGCCTTTTCAGTAGTTGCTAGGGCAACAGTCTGGATGATTGACTGATCTGGCCTTGTAACACTAACCAAAACGGCCTTGCTCTGCTGGTACTGCGAACGGCTGAAAGCAAGGGGAAACTACAGCCGTAATTTTTCCCGAGGGCATGCAGCTTTACTGTATGAGTAAATGATGATGGCGTCCTCTTGGGTAAAATATTCCGGAAGTAAAATAGTCCCCCATTCGGATCTCCGGGCGGGGACTACTCAAGAGGATGTCGTTATCAGGAGAAAGAAAACTGGCGTTCTACAGATCGGAGCGTGGAATGTCAGATCCCTTAATCGGGCAGGTAGGTTAGAAAATTTAAAAAGGGAAATAGATAGGTTGAAGTTAGATATAGTGGGAATTATTGAAGTTCGGTGGCAGGAGGAACAAGACTTCTGGTCAGGTGACTACAGGGTTATAAACACAAAATCAAATAGGGGTAATGCAGGAGTAGGTTTAATAATGAATAGGAAAATAGGAATGCGGGTAAGCTACTACAAACAGCATAGTGAACGCATTATTGTGGCCAAGATAGAGACGAACCCCACACCTACTACAGTAGTACAAGTTTATATGCCAACTAGCTCTGTAGATGACGAAGAAATTGAAGAAATGTATTATGAAATAAAAGAAATTATTCAGATACTGAAGGGAGACGAAAATTTAATAGTGATGGGTGACTGGAATTCGAGTGTAGGAAAAGGGAGAGAAGGAAACATAGTCGGTGAATATGGATTGGGGCTAAGAAATGAAAGAGGAAGCCGCCTGGTAGAATTTTGCACAGAGCACAACATAATCATAGCTAACACTTGGTATAAGAATCGTGAAAGAAGGTTGTATACATGCAAGAACCCTGGAGATACTAAAAGATATCAGATAGATTATATAATGGTAAGACAGAGATTTAGGAACCAGGTTTTAAATTGTAAGACATTTCCAGTGGCAGATGTGGACTCTGACCACAATCTATTGGTTATGAACTGTAGATTAAAACTGAAGAAACTGCAAAAAGGTGGGAATTTAAGGAGATGGGACCTGGATAAACTGAAAGAACCAGAGGGTGTACAGAGTTTCAAGGAGAGCATAAGGGAACAATTGACAGGAAAAATTCAGTAGAAGAAGAATGGGTAGCTTTGAGGGATGAAGTAGTGAAGGCAGCAGAGGATCAAGTAGGTAAAAAGACGAGGGCTAGTAGAAATCCTTGGGTAACAGAAGAAATATTGAATTTAATTGATGAAAGGAGAAAATATAAAAATGCAGTAAATGAAGCAGGCAAAAAGGAATACAAACGTCTCATAAATGAGATCGACAGGAAGTGCAAAATGGCTAAGCAGGGATGGCTAGAGGACAAATGTAAGGATGTAGAGGCTTATCTCACTAGGGGTAAGATAGATACTGCCTACAGGAAAATTAAAGAGACCTTTGGAGATAAGAGAACGACTTGTATGAATATCAACAGCTCAGATGGAAACCCAGTTCTAAGCAAAGAAGGGAAAGCAGAAAGGTGGAAGGAGTATATACAGGGTCTATACATGGGCGATGTGCTTGAGGACAATATTATGGAAATGGAAGAGGATGTAGATGAAGATGAAATGGGAGATATGATACTGCGTGAAGAGTTTGACAGAGCACTGAAAGACCTGAGTCGAAACAAGGCCCCGGGAGTAGACAACATTCCATTGGAACTACTGACGGCCTTGGGAGAGCCAGTCCTGACAAAACTCTACCATCTGGTAAGCAAGATGTATGAAACAGGCGAAATACCCTCAGACCTCAAGAAGAATATAATAATTCCAATCCCAAAGAAAGCAGGTGTCGACAGATGTAAAAATTACCGAACTATCAGTTTAATAAGTCACAGCTGCAAAATACTAACACGAATTCTTTACAGACGAATGGAAAAACTAGTAGAAGCCAACCTCGTGGAAGATCAGTTTGGATTCCATAGAAACACTGGAACACGTGAGGCAATACTGACCTTACGTCTTATCTTAGAAGAACGATTAAGGAAAGGCAAACCTACGTTTCTAGCATTGTAGACTTAGAGAAAGCTTCTGACAATGTTGACTGGAATACTCTCTTTCAAATTCTAAAGGTTGTTGTTGTTGTTGTGGTCTTCAGTCGTGAGACTGGTTTGATGCAGCTCTCCATGCTACTCTATCCTGTGCAAGCTTTTTCATCTCCCAGTACCTACTGCAACCTACATCCTTCTGAATCTGCTTAGTGTATTCATCTCTTGGTCTCCCTCTATGATTTTTACCCTCCACGCTGCCCTCCAATACTAAATTGGTGATCCCTTGATGCCTCAGAACATGTCCTACCAACCGATCCCTTCTTCTGGTCAAGTTGTGCCACAAACTTCTCTTCTCCCCAATCCTATTCAATACTTCCTCATTAGTTATGTGATCTACCCATCTAATCTTCAGCATTCTTCTGTAGCACCACATTTCGAAAGCTTCTATTCTCTTCTTGTCCAAACTATTTATCGTCCATGTTTCACTTCCATACATGGCTACACTCCATACGAATACTTTCAGAAATGACTTCCTGACACTTAAATCAATACTGGATGTTAACAAATTTCTCTTCTTCAGAAACGCTTTCCTTGCCATTGCCAGTCTACATTTTATATCCTCTCTACTTCGACCATCATCAGTTATTTTGCTCCCCAAATAGCAAAACTCCTTTACTACTTTAAGTGCCTCATTTCCTGATCTAATTCCCTCAGCATCACCCGACTTAATTAGACTACATTCCATTATCCTTGTTTTGCTTTTGTTGATGTTCATCTTATATCCTCCTTTCAAGACACTGTCCATTCCATTCAACTGCTCTTCCAAGTCCTTTGCTGTCTCTGACAGAATTACAATGTCATCGGCGAACCTCAAAGTTTTTATTTCTTCTCCATGAATTTTAATACCTACTCCGAATTTTTCTTTTGTTTCCTTTACTGCTTGCTCAATATACAGATTGAACAACATCGGGGAGAGGCTACAACCCTGTCTTACTCCCTTCCCAACCACTGCTTCCCTTTCATGTCCCTCGACTCTTATAACTGCCATCTGGTTTCTGTACAAATTGTAAATAGCCTTTCGCTCCCTGTATTTTACCCCTGCCACCTTTAGAATTTGAAAGAGAGTATTCCATTCAACATTGTCAAAAGCTTTCTCTAAGTCTACAAATGCTAGAAACGTAGGTTTGCCTTTCCTTAATCTTTCTTCTAAGATAAGTCGTAAGGTCAGTATTGCCTCACGTGTTCCAGTGTTTCTACGGAATCCAAACTGATCTTCCCCGAGGTTGGCTTCTACTAGTTTTTCCATTCGTCTGTAAAGAATTCGTGTTAGTATTTTGCAGCTGTGACTTATTAAGCTGATAGTTCGGTAATTTTCACATCTGTCAACACCTGCTTTCTTTGGGATTGGAATTATTACATTCTTCTTGAAGTCTGAGGGTATTTCGCCTGTTTCATACATCTTGCTCATCAGATGGTAGAGTTTTGTCAGGACTGGCTCTCCCACGGCCGTCAGTAGTTCCAATGGAATATTGTCTACTCCGGGGGCCTTGTTTCGACTCAGGTCTTTCAGTGCTCTGTCAAACTCTTCACGCAGTATCATATCTCCCATTTCATCTTCATCTACATCCTCTTCCATTTCCATAATATTGTCCTCAAGTACATCGCCCTTGTATAGACCCTCTATATACTCCTTCCACCTTTCTGCTTTCCCTTCTTTGCTTAGAACTGGGTTTCCATCTGAGCTCTTGATATTCATACAAGTCGTTCTCTTATCTCCAAAGCTCTCTTTAATTTTCCTGTAGGCGGTGTCTATCTTACCCCTAGTGAGATAGGCCTCTACATCCTTACATTTGTCCTCTAGCCATCCCTGCTTAGCCATTTTGCACTTCCTGTCGATCTCATTTTTGAGATGTTTGTATTCCTTTTTGCCAGCTTCATTTACTGCATTTTTATATTTTCTCCTTTCATCAATTAAATTCAATATTTCTTCTGTTACCCAAGGATTTCTACTAGCCCTCGTCTTTTTACCTACTTGATCCTCTGCTGCCTTCACTACTTCATCCCTCAAAGCTACCCATTCTTCTTCTACTGTATTTATTTCCCCCATTCCTGTCAATTGCTCCCTTATGCTCTCCCTGAATCTCTGTACAACCTCTGGTTCTTTTAGTTTATCCAGGTCCCATCTCCTTAAATTCCCACCTTTTTGCAGTTTCTTCAGTTTTAATCTACAGGTCATAACCAATAGATTGTGGTCAGAGTCCACATCTGCCCCTGGAAATGTCTTACAATTTAAAACCTGGTTCCTAAATCTCTGTCTTACCATTATATAATCTATCTGATACCTTTTAGTATCTCCAGGGTTCTTCCATGTATACAACCTTCTTTCATGATTCTTAAACCAAGTGTTAGTTATGATTATGTTGTGCTCTGTGCAAAATTCGACCAGGCGGCTTCCTCTTTCATTTCTGTCCCCCAATCCATATTCACCTACTACGTTTCCTTCTCTCCCTTTTCCTACACTCGAATTCCAGTCACCCATGACTATTAAATTTTCGTCTCCCTTCACAATCTGAATAATTTCTTTTATTTCATCATACATTTCTTCAATTTCTTCGTCATCTGCAGAGCTAGTTGGCATATAAACTTGTACTACTGTAGTAGGCGTGGGCTTCGTATCTATCTTGGCCACAATAATGCGTTCACTATGCTGTTTGTAGTAGCTTACCCGCATTCCTATTTTCCTATTCATTATTAAACCTACTCCTGCATTACCCCTATTTGATTTTGTGTTTATAACCCTGTAGTCACCTGACCAGAAGTCTTGTTCCTCCTGCCACCGAACTTCACTAATTCCCACTATATCTAACTTCAACCTATCCATTTCCCTTTTTAAATTTTCTAACCTACCTGCCCGATTAAGGGATCTGACATTCCACGCTCCGATCCGTAGAACGCCAGTTTTCTTTCTCCTGATAACGACATCCTCTTGAGTAGTCCCCGCCCGGAGATCCGAATGGGGGACTATTTTACCTCCGGAATATTTTACCCAAGAGGACGCCATCATCATGTAATCATACAGTAAAGCTGCATGCCCTCGGGAAAAATTACGGCTGTAGTTTCCCCTTGCTTTCAGCCGTTCGCAGTACCAGCACAGCAAGGCTGTTTTGGTTATTGTTACAAGGCCAGATCAGTCAATCATCCAGACTGTTGCCCTTGCAACTACTGCAAAGGCTGCTGCCCCTCTTCAGGAACCACACGTTTGTCTGGCCTCTCAACAGATACCCCTCCGTTGTGGTTGCACCTACGGTACGGCTATCTGTATCGCTGAGGCACGCAAGCCTCCCCACCAACGGCAAGGTCCATGGTTCATGGGGGGGGATTCTAAAGGTGGCAGGGGTAAAATAGCGAAAGGCTATTTACAATTTGTACAGAAACCAGATGGCAGTTACAAGAGTCGAGGGACATGAAAGGGAAGCAGTGGTTGGGAAGGGAGTAAGACAGGGTTGTAGCCTCTCCCCGATGTTGTTCAATCTGTATATTGAGGAAACAAAAGAAAAATTCGGAGTAGGTATTAAAATCCATGGAGAAGAAATAAAAACTTCGAGGTTCGCCGATGACATTGTAATTATGTCAGAGACAGCAAAGGACTTGGAATAGCAGTTGAATGGAATGGAAAGTGTCTTGAAAGGAGGATATAAGATGAACATCAACAAAAGCAAAACGAGAATAATGGAATGTAGTCGAATTAAGTCGGGTGATGCTGAGGGAATTAGATTAGGAAATGAGACACTTAAAGTAGTAAAGGAGTTTTGCTATTTGGGGAGCAAAATAAGTGATGATGGTCGAAGTAGAGAGGATATAAAATGTAGACTGGCAATGGCAAGGAAAGCGTTCCTGAAGAAGAGAAATTTGTTAACATCGAGTATAGATTTAAGTGTCAGGAAGTCATTTCCGAAAGTATTTGTGTGGAGTGTAGCCATGTATGGAAGTGAAACATGGACGATAAATAGTTTGGACAAGAAGAGAATAGAAGCATTCGAAATGTGGTGCTACAGAAGAATGCTGAAGATTAGATGGGTAGATCACATAACTAATGAGGAAGTATTGAATAGGATTGGGGAGAAGAGAAGTTTGTGGCACAACTTGACCAAAAGACGGGATCGGTTGGTAGGACATGTTCTGAGGCATCAAGGGATCACCAATTTAGCATTGGAGGGTAGCGTGGAGGGTAAAAATCGTAGAGGGAGACCAAGAGATGAATACACTAAGCAGATTCAGAAGGATGTAGGTTGCAGTAGGTACTGGGAGATGAAGAAGCTTGCACAGGATAGAGTAGCATGGAGAGCTGCATCAAACCAGTCTCAGGACTGAAGACCACAACAACAAACAACTATTAAACACTGGTTTGATGATTCATGCGACAGATGGATTGGAAGAATTTCTAGTTTTTAAGTCCCTGATTGCATTACTGACACATCTACTTTTGAGTCTACTTTTTCGATCTGTTTACTAATTTTAACACCTTGCATTTTAATTACATCTGCTTGTGTTTTAAGCTGATGTTAATGTTACTACCTTGTGCTGCAATTTGTGCAGATATTTTTTACAAATCTTTCATGTTCAGTGGTTTTTTGCTATCTTGTTCTAAGGTGTCATCATATTCAGATAATACTGCTCGTGTTTCGCTCGATTCACATTCGAACTTCAATGAACTGAACATATCCGTCGAGTCGTTGACATAACCACTGTCTTCATTCGTGTCGTATTTCATACCTTGTTTTATTTGCGACGAGCTCATCATCTGAATCTGATCGTTGACGTGCGTATGGTACTCAACGTAAGCCTGTTGCCGTCCCGTGTCGTCATCTGTGCTCTCGTCTAGTGGACTACTGCCACCTAGTAGACTAGATACCTGATTGTTTCGCTCGTTCTGACCTGCTGTCGTCTTTGTATCCATTTTAATTTTGTTGACACTTTATATTTTATCTTTTAAAGACCTGTAAGGTTTTCTGTTAATTATTTTGCCCGATCTATTGCAAGTTCGCGCCGCTGGACATTCAATGCTGGTCTTACAGTTATTTTTACGGCCAATATTTATGTTGCAATCTGTATTTTATTCGGTTTTAGTAGCACTTAGGTAAGAACTCTGCGTAGGATCGTGATCAGGATTGAGAATATGGTTCCAGACATGAATTTATATTTTATGTGATTATTATTGAAACAACACACAAATTAACTGGTCCATGCCCATATACTGGGTGTTACAAAAAGGTACGGCCAAACTTTCAGGAAACATTCCTCACACACAAAGAAAGAAAATATGTTATGTGGACATGTGTCCGGAAACGCTTACTTTCCATGTTAGAGCTCATTTTATTACTTCTCCTCAAATCACATTAATCATGGAATGGAAACACACAGCAACAGAACGTACCAGCGTGACTTCAAACACTTTGTTACAGGAAATGTTCAAAATGTCCTCCGTTAGCGAGGATACATGCATCCACCCTCCGTCGCATGGAATCCCTGATACGCTGATGCGCCCTGGAGAATGGCGTATTGTATCACAGCCGTCCACAATACGAGCACGAAGAGTCTCTGCATTTGGTACCGGGGCTGCGTAGACAAGAGCTTTCAAATGCCCCCATAAATGAAAGTCAAGAGGGTTGAGGTCAGGAGAGCGTGGAGGCCATGGAATTGGTCCGCCTGTACCAATCCATCGGTCACCGAATCTGTTGTTGAGAAGCGTACGAACACTTCGACTGAAATGTGCAGGAGCTCCATTGCGCATTAACCACATGTTGTGTCGTACTTGTAAAGGCACATGTTCTAGCAGCACAGGTAGAGTATCCCGTATGAAATCATGATAACGTGCTCCATTGAGCGTAGGTGTAAGAACATGGGGCTCAATCAAGACGTCACCAACAATGCCTGCCCAAACGTTCACATAAAATCTGTGTTGATGACGTGATTGCACAATTGCGTGCGGATTCTCGTCAGCCCACAAATGTTGATTGTGAAAATGTACAATTTGATCACGTTGGAATGAAGCCTCATCCGTAAAGAGAAAATTTGCACTGAAATGAGGATTGACCCGTTGTTGGATGAACCATTCGCAGAAGTGTACCGGTGGATGCCAATCAGCTGCTGATAGTGCCTGCACACGCTGTTTATGGTACGCAAACAACTGGTTCTCCCGTAGCACTCTCCACACGGTGACGTGGTCAACGTTACCTTGTACAGCAGTAACTTCTCTGACACTGACATTAGGGTTATCGTCAACTGCACGAAGACTTGCCTCGCCCATTGCAGGTGTCCTCGTCGTTCTAGGTCTTCCACAGTCGCGAGTCATAGGCTGGAATGTTCCGTGCTCCCTAAGACGCCGATCAATTGCTTCGAACGTCTTCCTGTCGGGACACCTTCGTGTGTAGGGAGGAGACCCCTAAGAGGGACCATTGCCGACAAAGTTTTATTAAATAAAATTTTCCATGCATAATGTTCGGCCGTAGCCGGCTTGGGCATACTGTGGTGGAAGGTGCTGGCCGGAAGACTATGGTCGGCACATTCCTGTGCCACGTGCTCCTCGGTCAGGCTCAAGTCCCACGGGCTGGTTGCGCTGGCGGGGGTACGCTACTAGCAAGGCGCGTTGGCGGAATCAACTAATCGTGTGATCAAGTGGGGACGCGGCCGGGAGCGGTGAGGGCGGCTTGGAAACAGCTCAGCGCTCGCTTAGCTTCTGACTTCGGCCCCGAGTAGTCGCTCCTCTTGCCTCTGCCTCTCTGATGAGCAGACGGCAACCCCTCTTGGGGCTGCTCAGCCCTACGTAGGCACCACTGTACCATCATTACAAAAATAAACTGGGTCCATTCCACTCAATTAATTTTCATTTTACACCGCCCTCCGCTCCTGACTTCTATCATGACGAACCAAATGGTGTCAGAAGTGGGATGCGACCCACCTTACGGTTGTAAAATTAACTCATCAGTTATGAGTACTACCAAGGGGTCGAGGCTGAGCAATTAGGGGAAACTAGACCGAACGTGGCGAGGCTGCAGCGCGCCATGCGCGTGCCAGTCGGTCGCCTGCGTTGCAGAATGTGCGTGGCCGCGCACTAGCGCGCCACAAGCGTGACGCGGTTCGCCGCCGGACGCGAGCCGAGGAGGGTCCGCGATGCAGTCACGCTCGCCGACGCCGCCGCCGCCGCCGCCGCCGCCGCTGTCCGTAGCTGCGACGGATCACAGCCTGCGCCAGGGTCCGGGGTGCGGCCCTCGCGCCGCCCCGCCGTCGCAGCTGTCCGTGCTGTCGCCCGCCGCCTGCTGCGCCCGCGCGTGATCAACGCGCCTGCCGCTGCTCGTCGACACCGCCGCCGTCCGTCGTCTGCACGCCACCAAATAATGTAAGTCGCTAGCGACGCTACGGTGGTGTAGATGCCCACACTATTGTAACATGCCGATCACCAGGCAGCAATCGGAGGCAGGAGCAGCCGGAGCGGATGAGGATCCCCTCTTGGCGCTGCAGTCCCAGCTAAATCAATTAATTCTAACTAACGCAGAGCTTAAGCCACAAATAGATGATCTTAAAATGGCTTCTCCGCAATCTAATGTTGCTAAGCCAGTGCTAGTGGAAGAACAGCCGAAGCAGGTGATTCCACCACTCACTAGTGCAGAATCACCTGTGGCAGTAGCCACCTCTACTTTGGTGCAGAGCTTCCCAGCAGTAGCGTTTATTCCGGCGTTCTCTGGAAAGCCGCACGAGGATATTCAAACGCTTGTCCAGAATATCCAGGACATCGGAAAGCTTTGCGGTTGGCCAGATGAATTTCTCTTAAACGTGATGAAAATGAAACTCGCCGGCGAAGCGCGGAACTACGTGCAGTCGGTCGAGAGCTTGAAAAATGCCCCTACCTTCCAGTCCCTTGCAACAGGGTTGATTGAAAGGTATACAGACAAACGTGGTACTAGTTACTATCGCGACTTGCTTTCCAACCTTAAGCAAAAAGCGGGTGAAGATTTAGAAGCATTCGCGGACAGGATTAGAAGCGTCGCATGCCACACGTACGCACTAAGTGCCAGTTCTGCTCGTAACGAAGTTCTGTTGGAAGAATCAGAATGTCGTGCGATAGACGTGTTTATTCGTGGCATAAACCCTCAAATAGGTGGCGAAATCAAGGTAGCTTCCCCCCGCACTTTACACGAAGCCGTGCGATTAGCACTCTTGAGAGAGGAGGCGAGCCGATTTGTGGCCGTCTCCGCGCGGCAAAGCAAGCTCCGACGTGTCTTTTCGAACGATACTAGGTGTGGGCGCTGTAATAGACAAGGACATGTGGCAGAGCAATGTCGCATGCCATATTGTCATCAGTGCAGGAACATGGGTCACCAAAGCGTGCATTGTCCAAATAGTAGGCCACAACCGCCTGCAAATTCCAGGCGAAATGCAAACCAACCACAGAATTCGGGAAACGGCCGCGGCGCAGGAAGTGCCACCCCTCCCGGCCCCCGTTCAAAATAGTGACCCCCCTAGTTGATAAGGGAATCACGCAGGTGGCAAGCGTGGTTGTCGATTGTGTTAGAGGCCGCAAACCAATACTCGTGCTAATTGACACAGGCGCACAGATCAGCTTGGCATTTTTATCGAAGAGAGATAAAAGAACATTGCAACCGCCGCTGTACCATATCAGTGGTATTGATCCCGGCATAGTGAATCCTGATGGCAGCTGTTGCGTTGAGTTCATGTTGGGCTCCACAGAATAAGCTTTTACGATGGAGGTTGTACGGAACAGGCGCACGGATTACGACATCATCCTGGGAAGTGACTTTCTGCGTCATTTCCAGGGGGTTATTGACTATAGGTTAAATACCGTCCAATTCGGCGACAACGTGCACCGTTTTGGACGTGACTGCACGTTGCGGGCGCGCGGAGCTGGGAAAAAAGGATCTGTTTCCCAAGTTTCGGAGTCTCCCGTAACGATGCTAAAAGCCGATAATCCCGTGGAGATACCAGAAGGCACAGGAAAGATCCTTTGGGTGAATGTCGGGATATGTGAATCCGAAGAGGTTCATTTCTTGGTAGATCCACTCTGCCAGAATGAAACTCTTGACCAGATGCAGGTCCACGTAAAACGTAGCCTGTGCAAAGCGCAGCAAGTACAGAAAGAAAATTGCGTACCCGTGTGTTTAGACAATTTTAGTCACAAGCAAGCTTTAATACCGCGTGGTACAGTATTAGCCAGCTTACAGGTTATCACAGAGGATGAGTTGTCAAAGAGAACCCCTTCTCTGAAAAAGAAAAAGACTGCTGCCGCCTCTCAACACCTTTTGACAACCACGTCACATCTGACAGATAAGTTTAAAGCTAAGCTTAGTCATCTCCCATTGCATGAACAAAAGCTAATAAATGAAGTATTGAATGAGTATTCATGGTTGTTTGAAGACAGGAAATATTTACCAGCAACAGATCTAATCCAACATGAGATTCCAACCGTAAATGCTAGGCCAATAGCTCAAAAAGGGTACCGAATTCCCTACCATCTTCAGTCAGTGGTAGAGGAAACTATACAACAGCAACTAGAAGCAGGAATAATACAACCCTCTTCTAGTGCGTGGTCTAGCCCAATTGTAGTCGTTCCAAAGAAATCTATAGACGGAGAAAAATCCTATCGCCTCTGTGTAGACATGCGAGCAGTAAACAAAGTTACTACTCCAGATCATTATCCATTACCCCGGATCGATGAAACACTCGATCGTCTGGGCAATTGCCGGTACTTCACAACATTAGACATGCGCAGTGGGTATCATCAAATTCCAATTGCTCCTCAAGATCGAGCTAACACAGCTTTTGTAGTTCCTGGTGGCTTATATGAATTCTTAAGGATGCCTTTCGGGCTTCGCAACGCGCCAGCAACCTTTCAGCGATTTGCAGATCTGCTATTACGTGGGATGAAACCTGCTATGTGCCTTGTGTATCTTGATGATATAATTACATTTTCAAAATCCATTGCTGAACATGCTGAACATCTACGCAGTGTACTGTTGCGCTTGCAAAATGCTAATTTAAGCTTAAAATTAGAAAAATGTTCTTTTGCTCAATCACAAGTGCAGTATTTAGGTCATGTCATCAGTTCCAGCGGAGTCAAGCCAGATCCACGATTAACTGAAGCAGTAGACACTTTTCCTATTCCAACAAATTTAAAGGAATTACAATCCTTCCTTGGCCTTGCAAATTATTACCGCCGTTTTGTTAAAGACTATGCTACTATTACCAAACCACTTACTAAATTGTTGAAAAAGGATACTCCTTTTGTTTGGACGGATGAATGTTCGACCGCCTTTCAAACAGTGAAAACTATTTTAACTAGTTCACCTCTACTTGTTTACCCAGACATCGCTGAACCTTTTATTTTATCTTGTGACGCATCTGATTTTGCTGTAGGATGTGTCCTAAGCCAAGTGCAAGATGGCGAGGAAAAACCCTTTGGGTATGCCTCTCGTCAACTGAATAAAGCAGAAACTAATTACAGTGCTACAGAAAAGGAATTGCTTGCCCTTCTTTTTGGAATTAATTATTTTAGATGTTACCTTTATGGTCGCAAGTTTACAGTTCTTACCGATCACTCTGCTCTGCAGTGGTTATTGAATCTTAAAGACCCTAGCAGCAAACTTATGCGCTGGGCCATGAAACTGTCAGAATATGATTTTGAAGTGCGGCACAAGCCTGGTCGGTTGCATCAAAATGCTGATGCGTTAAGTAGAAAAGTGCGTGTCATTCAATCAGATGAGGTATCAATTGAAGAGTTTAAAGAATCACAGCAGGTGGACGTTCAATGTCAAAGATACGCCACCTTGCCAGAATTTGAAGTAATAGACGACCTTTTGTATCGAAGAACTCCCCATGGAAATCGTTTGGTAATACCGGAATGCTTGCAGCAACGTATAATACGGCAATGCCATGATACAATCCAAGCATGTCACAGCGGAAAACGCGCTACGAACGCTCGAATTGCGACACTTTATTGGTGGCAATACCGACAACGTGACGTGGACAGGTATGTAAGATCTTGCCTGCCGTGTGCACAACGAGCACAAAATAGGCATCCGCGAGTGCCGCTGCAAACACTCCCTCAGGCAGCATCACCCTTCGAAATTCTTGCTTTAGATTTCCAAGGTCCTTTTCCACAGTCGCAACAAGGTAACAAATACATTTTGTCTGTTATTGATCACTTTTCACGTTATCTAATTTTGGTTCCCCTCCCCGACATGAC
The DNA here is from genome assembly GCF_023864345.2 of Schistocerca serialis cubense. NCBI lineage: Eukaryota > Metazoa > Arthropoda > Insecta > Orthoptera > Acrididae > Schistocerca > Schistocerca serialis. The sequence continues at coordinate 412,361,184 of NC_064641.1, read as the reverse complement.
AGCTGAAACTGTGGCGAGAGAATTTGTAAATCGTGTGATACTACCTTTTGGAAGTCCTGATGCCATTTTAACGGATCAAGGAACCAATTTCATGTCTGCTTTATTTGTACAAGTTTGTAAATTGTTAAGAATCAAAAACTGGCGTACAACTCCCTTCCATCCTAAAGCCAACGGTCGCGTTGAACGCGTACACTGTACAATTTGTAAAATGTTATCCTATTATGTTGCAAAAACGCACGCTGATTGGGACAGATGTGTACCGTATATTTCTTCTGCATACAACACCCGAATACATGAATCCACGGGGTATACCCCTTACGAAGCTGTGTTTGGACGGCCGATGAATTCGCCGTTCGAAATAGACAAACTACCTCAAGGTGTACAAATAAAGGAAGTAAAAGGTTTAGCCCGCCGGCTAAAAGCGATCTGGTATAAGGTAGAGAGGAATAATATCAAAGCTACTAATAAACAGTTGCACAGGCAGAACAAAAATGCTGTTTTACCAACTTATCAAACAGGTGATTTAGTGTTACTACGAAACCCGGCAATCAAAAAGGGACGAACTAAAAAGTTCTCTCCCCGCTTTGAAGGCCCGTATCGGATTGTACGGTTGACCTCACCAGTCAATGCAGAACTGCAATTAACCGATCGTACGGTGATAGTGCACTTTGACCGCCTGCAACCTTACCACGGTAGGGCTGTGTCACCACAACAGGTCGCAGCCCCCGATCCGCCTGTGTCACCTCCACCTCAAGTGGAACAAAGACGAAAGAAAAAACGGAGGAGATTACCTCCACAGGGTTGTAGATACCCTTTGCGGAATCGACACCCTTATGGGTTGAGGTCGCGTGATTAATCACGCCTAATTAGACTTTTATGTTTTGTTCTATTGCAGCTTAGTTTAAGTCATTTTCTCCAGGGACTTGGAAGCAAGACGTGCCTGGCCACCATGGAGTTCCCAGCCATTCTCAATTGTCAATTTCCTGTCCTGTCATGTATTTTTGCTCATTTTCATATGTATGATTATGTTTTATGTTTTGCAAGCAATGCCACGCATTAGACGTCACGCAACTGACTTGCTTCAAATGCAACCATTACACTTGGTGTTGGCAGTACCGCGGCTGCTAACTCCGAATAATATTCTTCAATGTCCTCTATTGCCATCTATTTGGCAAACCAGTACAAGTGGGGTATTTTTACTCCGAGCTTTTCTTAATACTTGTTACATTGACGTCTAGTGTATTGTACTATATGTCGTAGTTCTGTATTTGCTGCAGCTATTCGTAAGTAATCGGAACAGATAAAGCCAGGACTTGAAATGCATACGCCTCATACGCTTTGTTCACGGGACCAGCTGTTGGCGGCGTAACACATCAGCTGTCGCCTCCCCTGCACTCTTCAGCGCTGTCCCTTCTCCTCGCCAAGAACTGGCCAGCGGCCATCATTCCTTCTCAGCCAGTAACAACGCTTCGCGCGATGACGTATCTTATCACCACGTGCGCTGCCGCCTCCAGCGTCTCAACACGCGGCGCGTCCTAGTAGTTACAAAAACAAACCGCAAATTACTGCCCTATCCTCCGTGTATGACACACTACAATGCACTTACCATCATTTTATATAACTAACAGCCTTTTTAAAAAAACTCTCATTCTAGATAATTAGCAATTTCTAATTCATCGTTATTTCTTGTACACGCTAAGCGCGTGATATTTGTCGCTGCAGTAGCGGCCGGTCTCCCGCGGCTACACGCCGTCTCACATAACCGCTGACGTGCCGGTGCCTACTCCGCACCTACGCGTGCGCTGCGCGCTCGCTAACAGCTCCAAGCTGGTTTCTTTCATGCAGCCGGAAGACACGGCAAGCAAAATTCATTCAAACATCCCAATAAATCTTAACATAAATATTAAGTAGATGTGATTCATTGTTTAAATTCTTTTCCTTGTTTTGTTTCACATTAGCTGGATAAATCACACGAAGTTCTTAACGATTTACATTATTCTGCATACCTTAGTCTACCAATCCTATAAGTGAAGTTTCACTACTGCTGTGATTCATTGTATAAGCTATAAACTACAGCCCTAACCCTCTTACACATCGAACTATGAGGACATTTAACGTTATCTTCCTTGGACAAGGCCAGATATGGGCAAACCAATGCAATGCCACGGGTTTTTCACGCTACTGACGAGGCACAAACGACCAATCGTCCGGGCTGCCGTATATCGGTGGGCGATTGTTCCTCGGTTGCTACGCAGTTATTTTTGCCCTTCCCATTTATTTTACTCTACCGCCGTGGTCATTGTTCTATCCTGTTTTCCTTCTTCTGTCGATGAGGAGGTCCCTACAACATGTTAGGTACCCTCTTCCGACAGTACCGGTCTTTTAATCTTACCACCTATTTACACCGAGATATTGCTCTCCCTTGTTGCAGTCTTGCCCCAAAATATCGGCCGATGATCCATTGTGAGATACGTACTTTGCCTTTAATTAGCCGGTGATGTAAGCGCTACGGGAACTGTACCTAGTTGTCCTTTCAGTTCAATTTGTTGTCGTCAGTTTTAAAACTAACACACAGGCAGCCTAGCAGCCAGCCCCAGGTGGGCAGTGTTACATGTTAACGTTGAGCGTTCCGACTACTTACAGCATTATTATTATACATCATTGTGTTTTTATTTTCCTGTCAATATACACTCCTGGAAATTGAAATAAGAACACCGTGAATTCATTGTCCCAGGAAGGGGAAACTTTATTGACACATTCCTGGGGTCAGATACATCACACGATCACACTGACAGAACCACAGGCACATAGACACAGGCAACAGAGCATGAACAATGTCGGCACTAGTACAGTGTATATCCACCTGTCGCAGCAATGCAGGCTGCTATTCTCCCATGGAGACGATCGTAGAGATGCTGGATGTAGTCCTGTGGAACGGCTTGCCATGCCATTTCCACCTGGCGCCTCAGTTGGACCAGCGTTCGTGCTGGACGTGCAGACCGCGTGAGACGACGCTTCATCCAGTCCCAAACATGCTCAATAGGGGACAGATCCGGAGATCTTGCTGGCCAGGGTAGTTGACTTACACCTTCTAGAGCACGTTAGGTGGCACGGGATACATGCGGACGTACATTGTCCCGTTGGAACAGCAAGTTCCCTGGCCGGTCTAGGAATGGTAGAACGATGGGTTCGATGACGGTTTGGATGTACCGTGCACTATTCAGTGTCCCCTCGACGATCACCAGTGGTGTACGGCCAGTGTAGGAGATCGCTCCCCACACCATGATGCCGGGTGTTGGCCCTGTGTGACTCGGTCGTATGCAGTCCTGATTGTGGCGCTCACCTGCACGGCGCCAAACACGCATACGACCATCATTGGCACCAAGGCAGAAGCTACTCTCATCGCTGAAGACGACACGTCTCCATTCGTCCCTCCATTCACGCCTGTCGCGACACCACTGGAGGCGTGCTGCACGATGTTGGGGCGTGAGCGGAAGACGGCCTAACGGTGTGCGGGACCGTAGCCCAGCTTCATGGAGACGGTTGCGAATGGTCCTCGCTGATAACCCAGGAGCAACAGTGTGCCTAATTTGCTGGGAAGTGGCGGTGCGGTCCCCTACGGCATTGCGTAGGATCCTACGGTGTTGGCGTGCATCCGTGCGTCGCTGCGGTCCGGTCCCAGGTCGACGGGCACGTGCACCTTCCGCCGACCACTGGCGACAACATCGATGTACTGTGGAGACCTCACGCCCCACGTGTTGAGCAATTCGGCAGTACGTCCACCCGGCCTCCCGCATGCCCACTATACGCCCTCGCTCAAAGTCCGTCAACTGCACATACGGTTCACGTCCACGCTGTCGCGGCATGCTACCAGTGTTAAAGACTGCGATGGAGATCCGTATGCCACGGCAAACTGGCTGACACTGACGGCGGCGGTGCACAAATGCTGCGCAGCTAGCGCCATTCGACGGCCAACACCGCGGTTCCTGGTGTGTCCGCTGTGCCGTGCGTGTGATCATTGCTTTTACAGCCCTCTCGCAGTGTCCGGAGCAAGTATGGTGGGTCTGACACACCGGTGTCAATGTGTTCTTTTTTCCATTTCCAGGAGTGTATGTCATTGTGTTTAATTATATTATGCTAGCGCTAGTGATTTATAGTTCATGATTTTCATTTTATGTAGTGTTATGTACTGCGCGCACAAAAAGTGACGCTATTTATGCATGTATGCTATTCTAGCTTCAGAGCTATTTTTATTGCTTGAACAGTCGACATTTTCCTAGTACAGCAGGTCGCTAATAACGCCGCCGATACTTTTATTACATGTATCGCAGGAAACCCATGTGCCTACACTAATTCTTATTAAGTCAGACGGACGCCCTTAGGCCGCTGAACCACGGTGTCGCAGATAGCTCCAATGCACTGCCTACCCTTCAATTATTAGACAGGTTGCCTTAGCACTGTCCGCAGGTTGCTCCATTGCTCTGCAAATTATATAATCATCAATCCAAGTCTGCAGATTGCACTAATACACTGCTGAACTTAATAGTCGAGTCACTCGCAGGTAGCTCATACGCACCGCGAACTTGTACTTACACGTCACCGAATCCTAGGCTCCTCGGTTGACCACAAAACAATTCATACATCAATTACCGTGAGACAATTTGCACTCACACTACGCCTTTGGCACTCAACCACAAATGAGCTGAGCCCCAGACGCTCTTTTATTACATTTTATACAACGCCACTTTCTTCTAGATGGCAATTCCATTGCAAAATCATCGGATTCTGCCAAAGATTCAGATACCGTTCCTCAGATGGCAGCCTTTTCCGTTCCTGAACGGATCAGTTGCTTTTCACCGTCTGACAGTGCAAACTGCACTTTTAAGAACAATGTTGTTATATACACACACATGCATCCACCCTCCGTCGCATGGAGTCCCTGATGCGCTGATGCGCCCTGGAGAATGGCATATTGTATCACAGCCGTCCACAATACGAGCACGAAGAGTCTCTGCATTTGGTACCGGGGCTGGGTAGACAAGAGCTTTCAAATGCCCCCATAAATGAAAGTCAAGAGGGTTGAGGTCAGGAGAGCGTGGGGGCCATGGAATTGGTCCGCCTGTACCAATCCATCGGTCACCGAATCTGTTGTTGAGAAGCGTACGAACACTTCGACTGAAATGTGCAGGAGCTCCATTGCGCATGAACCACATGTTGTGTCGTACTTGTAAAGGCACTTGTTCTAGCAGCACAGGTAGATTTTCCCGTATGAAATCATGATAACGTGCTCCATTGAGCGTAGGTGGAAGAACATGAGGCTCAATCAAGACATCACCAACAATGCCTGCCCAAACGTTCACATAAAATCTGTGTTGATGACGTGATTGCACAGTTGCGTGCGGATTCTCGTCAGCCCACAAATGTTGATTGTGAAAATGTACAATTTGATCACGTTGGAATGAAGCCTCATCCGTAAAGAGAAAATTTGCACTGAAATGAGGATTGACCCGTTGTTGGATGAACCATTCGCAGAAGTGTACCGGTGGATGCCAATCAGCTGCTGATAGTGCCTGCACACGCTGTACATGGTACGCAAACAACTGGTTCTCCCGTAGCACTCTCCGTACAGTGACGTGGTCAACGTTACCTTGTACAGCAGCAACTTCTCTGACGCTGACATTAGGGTTATCGTCAACTGCACGAAGACTTGCCTCGCCCATTGCAGGTGTCCTCGTCGTTCTAGGTCTTCCACAGTCGCGAGTCATAGGCTGGAATGTTCCGTGCTCCCTAAGACGCCGATCAATTGCTTCGAACGTCTTCCTGTCGGGACACCTTCGTTCTGAAAATCTGTCTCGATGCAAAAGTACCGCGCTACGGCTATTGCCCCGTGCTAATCCATACATCAAATGGGCATCTGCCAACTCCGCATTTGTAAACATTGCACTGACTGCAAAACCACGTTCGTGATGAACACTAATCTGTTGATGCTACGTACTGATGTGCTTGGTGCTAGTACAGTAGAGCAATGAGTCGCATGTCAACACAAGCACCGAAGTCAACATTACCTTTCTTCATTTGGGCCAACTGGCGGTGAATCGAGGAAGTACAGTACATACTGACGAAACTAAAATGAGCTCTAACATGGAAATTAAGCGTTTCCGGGCACATGTCCACATAACATATTTTCTTTCTTTGTGTGTGAGGAATGTTTCCTGAAAGTTTGGCCGTACCTTTTTGTAACATCCTGTACATAACTTAATGAATGAAGTTTGTGAAGCAGTGGCCAAGATTGGAGGAAGGCGCAATGGCGGCTAACTGTACTCACGGCTCTTGATGTGCGAATGCTCTATAAATTCTTTTCTTGGCGTCAGATTTTTAACATATTAGAGCCACTCTAATGTTCTGTGAATACCAAATAATAGCCAAATCTACATCCGAGACAAATCCCTTCTAATGCAGCTTGCATTTGCCTCTCTTAGCACCGTCGACGTGTACCGTGCGAAGGCTAGCCAAATACTGCGTGTCGTTCGCAGAAAGGAGCCGCCGCTCAGTTCGACCGCCAAACCCACTTTTTACATCACAGCAGGCTACTGTCGTTGCGGAGGGAGCGTTTACATGTTACGCCAACGGCCTTGCCGCAGTGGTAACACCGGTTCCCGTCAGATCAACGAAGCACTTGGATGGGCTAGCACTTGGATGGGTGACCATCCGGTCTGCCGAGCGCTGTTGGCAAGTGGGGTGCACTCAGCCCTTGTGAGGCAAACTGAAGAGCTACTTGATTGAAAGGTAGCGGCTCCGCTCGCGGAAACTGACATGCGGCCGGGAGAGCGGTGTGCTGACCACATGCCCCTCCACATCAGCGTCCAGTGGCGCCTGTGGGCTGAGGATGACACGGCGATCGGCCGGTCGGTACCGTTGGGCCTTCACGGCCTGTTCGGGAGGAGTTAAGTGAAGTTTACATGTTGCAAATACAAGTGCCCTAAGCATGAACCAGCTTTTAACAAACATACCCTTTTTTATAAACATATTCATATTATAACAATTTAAAATACAACACATTCTTTTGCTTTTTTCATGTACACAAGAGTTGGAACTTTAATAGTGGCAATTATTTATTTACAGCTCGTACAAAACAGATACGTGTTTCAAAGTTTTACTGAGCTTCAAAGTAGTCACCAGCATTGTGTATAATCCGTTTCCAGCGATGTGGAAGCCGTAGGATACTCTTAGCAGTGCCAGTTGTGTTGCCCGACGAATTTCTAGCAGTTTTGAAGCGAATGTCGTGAAGTGTTTCCTTCAGTTTAGAAATCGAGTTGAACTCAAATGGTTCAAATCGCTCTAAGCACTATGGGACTTAACATCTTAGGTCATCAGTCCCCGAGACTTAGAAATACTTAAACTTAACTAACCTAAGGACATCACACACATCCATGCCCGAGGCAGGATTCGAACCTGCGATCGTAGCAGCAGCGCGGTTCCGGATTGAAGCGCCTAGAATCGCTCGCCTAGAGCTTAAGTCAGGGGAGTGCAGTAGGTGGGGTCAGGGATTTTCTCTGCCTCGTGATGACTGGGTGTTGTGTGATGTCCTTAGGTTAGTTAGGTTTAAGTAGTTCTAAGTTCTAGGTGACTGATGGCCATAGATGTTAAGTACCATAGTGCTCAGAGCCATTTGAACCATTTTGTAGTAGGTGGATAGCACTTAGCAGCCCCATCAGTCAAAAAAATCAGTAACAGCTTGCACTGTACGTGCTTGAGCATTGTCCTGCAAAATGATGGTCAGGTCCTGCGGAAAGTGTCATCACTTCTGTCTCTAACCTGTTCGTAGGTTGTTTTCCAAAAATGAATAGCATATAGACGGAAGTGCTACACCACCTACTGCACTCCCCCGAATTAAGCCCTCGTGAGTTCAACTCGATTTCTAAAATGAAGGAAACACTTCACGGCATTCGCTTCAGAACTGCTACAAATTCGTCGGGCAACAGACCGCGCCGCTCGAACTGTCAACACAACTGGCACTGCTTACAGTATCCTACGACTTCCACATCGCTGGCTACGGGTTATACACAATGCTGGTGACTACTCTGAAGGTCGGTAAAACACTTATCTGTTTTGTATGAGCTGTAAATAAATAGTTGCCACTATTAAAGTTCCAACCCTCGTATATTACAAAACTAATTTTCTTGCCATACATCAAGGAGTTTAAGCAACACGGAATACACACTCCATAAATTGCAAAAACACATTTATATAAAATAAACCTACTCCTAATCGATATAAGTGATACAGTGTGCAAAAGTACGGTGCACGGGAAATTGCCCAAACGCTGGGCACGGTGCATTAAATACTACGAAACATCTTGTATTGATATCGATACAAAACCATCCATGTTCAGGATTTCGTTCCTACTGAATTGCCAAAAAGTCAAACGTTCGTTCTGGAATTTCTTGCTCGCATGGAAGTGAACAATGAAAGCCATGGAACATCCTGTGGACAGACGAAGCCGATTTCGATCTCCAAGGACATGCCAATCAATATGTAACTTATGTGCAGCAGGAAATCCGCACGCACATCAAACGGCATCACTTCATTCTGAAAAGGTGACAGTGTGGTGCGGGTTGACGGCATCATTTATCGTAGGGCCGTATTTTTTTTTCGAGCGGACGAATCCTGCGGCTTCTGTTACCTGTACCGTCACTGGTAAACACTACGAGTGTTTTTTGCGCACCTACGTTATTCCAACCTTTCAACAACGTAGGTGCATTGGTAGGATGATTTTTATGTAGTATGGCACTCCTCCTCACTTTACACAGCTAGTGAAGCAGCTAATGTAGAAGCATTTTGGCAACGTTAAAATTATCAGCCATCATTTCCCTACAGCCTGGCGGTCCATATCACTTGATCTTAAACAGCTTGACTTCTGACTGAGGGGTTATCTGAAAGATGTAGAGTTCATTGCTCCAATTATGAACGTAGCTGAACTGACGGGACTCCCAAGACACTACGATGTGTTTTGGGACATGCTGTTTCTCGATTTCAGCTTGTGGCAGACAACGGTGGACATACTGAACGTGGCTTGTGCCAGTCTCACGACAGTTAGAAACCTACATCATTTTGCTTTATATCCTGCTTTTGGCCCCAGGAAAGTTAAAAACCAATGCCATTTTGCTTATTCTGCGGTTTTTGGACTCAGGGCAAATAAAAATGGGGTTCTCCAACCCAGTGTGGTACGACATTGCCGTGGTGGATGGGCTTACCTGACTAACACTGCTACAACTGTTGACTGTCGAACTTGTGCAGACATGCACACTGAACAACACGGATCGTGTAATGTGCAACTAAAACCATAGCCGCCGTATTGCGATTCATCTGTCATCTGCAGTCGACCCAACGTATTGCTAACATTTGATTTTTTTTCCACGACTTTTTCCCCTGTGTCAGTTATACGCTATTCGAATTAGGCGTCAGTCTGAGCAGGGGTTCTCTTTCAGCTGCGTTTAGAAACTAGAACTTTAATTATGGACACCTTGTACATTTCGTTTGCTCTGCATTTCACGCGGTTTACAAGATAATAACTTTAAGTCGAGTGTTGTTGTTGTTGTGGTCTTCAGTCCTGAGACTGGTTTGATGCAGCTCTCCATGCTACTCTATCCTGTGCAAACTTGTTCATCACCCAGTACCTACTGCAGCCTACATCCTTCTGAATCTGCTTAGTGTATTCATCTCTTGGTCTCCCTCTACGATTTTTACCCTCCACGCTGCCCTCCAGTACTAAATTGGTGATCCCTTGATGCCTCAGAACATGTCCTACCAACCGATCCCTTCTTCTAGTCAAGTTGTGCCACAAACTCCTCTTCTCCCCAGTTCTATTCAATACCTCCTCATTAGTTATGTGATCTACCCATCTAATCTTCAACGTTCTTCTGTAGCACTACGTTCCGAAAACCTCTATTCTCGTCTTGACTAAACTATTTATCGTCCATGTTTCACTTCCATACAAGGCTACACTCCATACAAATACTTTCAGAAACGTCTTCCTGACACTTAAATCTATACTCGATGTTAACAAATTTCTCTTCTTCAGAAACGCTTTCTTTGCCATTGCCAGTCTACATTTTATATCCTCTCCACTTCGACCATCATCAGTTATTTTGCTCCCCAAATAGCAAAACTCCTTTACTACTTTAAGTGTCTCATTTCCTAATCTAATTCCCTCAGCATCACCCGACTTAATTCGACTACATTCCATTATCCTCGTTTTGCTTTTGTTGATGTTCATCTTATATCCTCCTTTCAAGACACTGTCCATTTCGTTCAACTGCCCTTGCAAGTCCTTTGCTGTCTCTGACAGAATTACAATGTCATCGGCGAACCTCAAAGTTTTTATTTCATTTAATCATACAGTAAAGCTGCATGCCCTCGGGAAAAATTACAGCTGTGGTTTCCCCTTGCTTTCAGCCGTTCGCAGTACCACAACTGCAAGACCGTTTAAGTCGAGTAAAGAATTCAAATCTGTGTTTGTGGATCATGTAACTTAACTCAGTGATTACTTTCTGAAGTACTTTCCGTAAGAAGTTGATCAAAACAGCTGGATCAAAGATCGTTTCAGCAGAACTTCACTCAGCACATACCATTGAAGAACGAGAGCAAGTTATTGATGTTTCTTCGGATTTCGAATTGAAATCGTAGTTCGTTTCCTCATCACTGCTTGAGCTTTGGAACCTAGTGGAGCAAGAGTATTCAGAAATAGATAATACTGCCCTACAATTTTCAATACCTTTTGTATCATCCCACTTATATTAGGCTTATTTTTCAGTAGTGGCAGTCGTCAACACGAAATGCAGATCGCGAATGAATGTGGAGAAAGAGAAGCGAGTCGCAGTTCCCAATGCTGTGCCATTATTTGAAGAACTGTTGTTGAGATAAGCTCATTCTTCCCAAAGATATCGTAGCAAGAATAAGACGTAATAACATTAAATGTTGATCAAAATGTGTTATGGCAAGAGTTAATAAGTAAATAACTCCTCTTATTCATTTGTTCTCCAAACTTAAGTTTATTTACCGCACACTTGGATTCAGTATCATACCTAAAAGGAGTTACGGATGTTTATGTTCAGGTAAAGGGAGCCATGGACCCAGAAAGTTATAAAACCACGGTTAGTTGCTATTGACTTACGGTTTCAGACAACTTTCTGCTCCTAATACTGTCTAGCCATTGTAACTTTAATAAGCGATACTGTTCTCGGGCCTTACCATGGATGCTTCAATAGTTTTCTAATATCATATTGACCTTTTCTATTCCCAAAAGCAGTTAATGTGGCTGATCTATGAGTGTCATCCGGAAACTAAGGTTACAAAATGGTTCAAATGGCTCTGAGCACTATGGGACTTAACATCTATCGTCATCAGTCCCCTAGAACTTAGAACTACTTAAACCTAACTAACCTAAGGACATCACACACATCCATGCCCGAGGCAGGATTCGAACCTGCGACCGTAGCAGTCGCGCGGTTCCGGACTGAGTGCCTAGAACCGTAAGGTTACAAGACACATAGCTTTAGCATGGAATGTATGTTCGTGGGGATGTTGGTAGCACTGCCGTGTAGCGGGAAACCAGCGGAAGAAACGAGCATTCCCGACAATCAGTAGCTCGTCGGTTAGTTAGTGAGCGTTCTCATTCCGGCTTCCGCCAAATGCGAAGTGCGCGCTGTAATTCGGTACCTAAATGCTAAGGGCATGAACTCCGCTGCGATTCATCGCAAAGTTGTTTCATTTTATGAAGAGGGTGTAATGTCAAGGCAACATGTGACAAAATGGGTACGGAATTTGAATTTTGGAAGGGTGGAAATTCACAACGAAGAAGGAGCGAAAGGCCGTCTGTTGCGACTGTGGTGCAGAAAACTGAACATCTTTCTGATCGCCGTTCGTCAATTGACGACCTGCATGCAGTTTGCCCAAACATTTCACGAATTGTTGAATTGTAACTGATCGACTAAATTATCGCAAGGCGCGTGCGCGATGGGTGTCCAAGATGCTTACTGAAGGACACAAAATGAACAGAATCAGTGCCGCTCGCGAATTTCTTGACCGTTTCGAGACTGAAGTGATAGGAGATGACACTTGGGCTTATTGCCATACTCTAGAAAGCAAAGGACAATCAATGCAGTGGCGCCATATTCATTCTCCTTCAGCCAAAAAATTAAAAACTTAGCAAACAGCGAGGAAAACCGTGGTATCAGTACTTTGGGACTGAAAAGGGGTTTTGTTCGTTGATTTTTTTGGAAAGAGGCGAAACAATAAATGGTGCAAGATAGTGTGAGACCATGAAGAAACTTCGCAGAATCAAACAAAAGAACGTCGAGGGATGCTGACAACGAGAATCTGTCTGCTTAATGACAGACAACGCGTGTCTGCAAACCGCTCGTGCAACACAAGAGTTCTTGACTTCATTTGGTTGGTATGTTTTGAGCCACCCCTCCAAAGCCCCGATCTCGCACCTACTGACTATCATATGTTCACTAAATTGAAGGAACACTTTCGTGGAGAACACTTTTCCGATGGCGACGATGTGAAAATAAAATTGAAGAACTGGCTGAAAAAGGCGGCGGGAGACGTCTATCACACAGAAATCAAAAAACTCTTCCCGTGGATGACAAAGTACACTGAGGTAAATTGTGATCATGTGGAAAAATAGTGTAAGACCTATACTACAATACATGTAAATTTTATTAAAATAAATTCATTATTTCTACTTCAAAAATTTTTTTAACATTACTTTCCGGATTAACCTCATATCTTCGTTTTCGGCATGCGTTTTATTGTTGATTCCAAAGAGCATTTCCTTTAATCTAGAAAACTCCCATTAGCACCCCACATGTTCTCTGCTACTAGAGCAGCCGCTTCTTTTGTGTACCGCATGATAAAACTGTTTTTTTGATAGTTATCCGTGAGAGTGGTCCTATAAGACATCTCTAATTTCGAATACAGTTACTCTTAACCTGATGCTATTATAGGCTCCAAACGTTCATGTCTGTGGTAAGGTACTACATGATAAATCGGTTCTTCTGTTCAGAAAAGTACAAGATCTACACTGTCGGCCGTCTGTTTCAATCGTAAAGTTTGTAAAGAACGCACTCGTGCACACGGAGAGCGTTTGTGTGTGTGTAAGAGAGTCTCTGATGCAGAGGAAAGCTGCAAGAAACGTGGTGTTCCACAACTAATGGATTTGAATAAGCCACAATGCACTTGGAGTCTGGAAGACGAACGCTAGATGGCAGCTTCGTGCGCGACCGTCCCGCTGTGTAGCGGCGAAGAGCAGAACTTCTTTCATTTCTCTCTCTCTCCCAATCGAGAAGGCAACACAATGCGCGGGCCTTTGAGCGGTTTCGGTCATGTGCTGCATGCGCTGCTGAAAACTTCGTAGTAAAAACAATTCTTCGTTCTCGTGAAATACTGTGGGATTATCTCCGAACTGATTAGTAATCTCTAGTGTAACGCACGTTGTTATATACGAAACCTTGAAGTAAACTAGGTATTAACCGGGTATTGTATCTCGACAGTGTATCTTTTTTGTGTGAATGTGTAGTTTCTTTCTATCATAATATGATTTTGTGGGGAAAAGTGTGAAAAAGGAAGTTGGTGCTGTGCATCGGCATTGTAGTTTTTGCTATTCGCCAATACCGGCGTGGTAGCTAGTGCTATTCACCAGTAACCTGCGACAACTTCATACTAGCAGATTTCTGCGTGAGGAGCAGGTAAGATGAACATTCTTAATTTGATTCTGATTCAGAAAAATAAAATCATTCTCAAATATTTACCTCCTCTTGGTATGTGAAGGACAGAACGTCAGATTCCATTTACTTTGTTTTTTTTTCCTTATTCAGATGGTTTACCACTTAACTAGATTTTTTTATTTTTATTTATTTATTTATTTTTTTGCAAAGAGCCAAGTGAAATTCACGAAATATTTTATGGAGACTGTCACACGTGCTTTATGCATAGTACGACGTCTCACTTATCTAACGAAACAAAAAAATCTATAGTAATGGAGTGCAATTTAGCATGTCATAGAAGAGTTAAGGAAAAACGAAAAAGTTGTGGTAAAGAAAGCAAGTAACATTTGGGGAGTGAAACGAATAAACACACCGAGGAGTTGTAGCAGATATTTTATCACCAAATTGCTAAAGTTAACGGACTTCCTTCCGTCAAAACTGCACATTCAAAATTTTGTTATGAATTTTCTGTGATGACACACATCAGCCCCAGCAAAAAATGTGGACACTTAATTCGACTGAGTGGCGAAGATAAAGATATTCATTTCAATAAATTTCACTACCAGCATATCCAGAGGGAACAGAAAGGCGTAAGAAGTTTCTTGGCTGACAGTCAGGAACATACCCATGCAGCGAGCACAAGTAAATGTGCAAACTTGGCTATGATAGATAAGAGTAATGTTTACTACTCAACAAATGTTCACTTCAGCTCCTGCCGATTAGGTGTTATCAGACTACCGAAGGAGAGATAATGTTCAATGCAAAGGTTCTGACATAAATTGTAGAGTTAAGATACAGGTAAAAACGGAATATATATGATGAAACTTAGATATTAATGAAGGGTTGAGCACAACACGATTCATGAGCTATTTTCAACTGTTAGCAACATTACCGTCTGCTACAAAACCTCGGTCACAAAAATTTCAAAGTATTTTAGACGTTGTATGAAGATGCACTACTTACACGCCGACAGCTGCAGCTACTTGTACCTGACTATTTCTGTCGCTATCAGAGCAAAACGAAATCTTCTACGGTACAGGTGCGTCCATTCGACTTCTTCATAACAGAGTGATACAGCAGTGCTGCTCAAGGTCGCTTGCGGTGTTCCGTCAAAATGTGCACACAAAAGGCTTACCTGATTAGCAGAAATAAGTGCATCGACATCTGCAGGAGCAGTGCACATAGGGGTCTTCCGCCAATTGAAATTTTTTCTGTTTAAGTATCATTCAATATGGAGCGATAGGTAATTCGAAACTCTCTCAGTAGCCGCAGTATTCACGTTGTTATAGGCAGCACTGAATAATTGTTAAATAATTTGTATGGCACTTCGAAACGAAAATCGTCAGTTCGGTAATATTCTTCGGGTCTAGACTGCGGTAAATGTGGAGCGGGAAGATTTATTTCTTCTTCGGTTGCTTATTTAGTTTGGTGTCCCCAAACTTCTGCATTGGTTGCCGACAAGAGTGTATAAGAATTGTGTTCAGCAGTCGCTAACCGCTCTCCGATGGCAGTTTATCAATAGTAGTAAGTTTTATCGCGATGTTTCAACTAACGTCATTTATTTTGAAGACAATATGAGGACGGGAAATATCTCCTTGACTGAACTGTATCCAATGTCTGACAGAAATGTACTTGTCAAAAAATAATTACCCAGCTATGACGAATGGTGCTACGCTCGTGTTTAAAGCCGACATTACATTTCTGGCGCCGACGTGTCACTTTTGAAACTGATCACTGGATACTGTGTTTCTTGTTCGAGTAAAACAATTCGTTGCAGTAGCGTCCTTCAACCAAAAACTGCTGCTACTGCTACTACTGATGTTAGTAATAATAATAATAAATCTTAAAACTGTGCTGCGTTTGTGTGGGACCTCTAGCCAGGATATGGTGTGAAAGAATAAATGTCTCCAGATAAACAGAAAATTGCACATAAGCTCATATAAAAGGACAATTAACTGCCTGAAACATCTCATTGTGTTTCCACCTTGCCCTCTCCCCCCCTCCTCTCCCCCTCCAACTCTCTTTCCTCTCTTAGGTCCTGCCTCGGTATCACTATATTTCTTTGGTTAGATAAAGGAATTGCCATATGACGTGTAGGCGCAAACCGTTTACTGCCAATGCAGTTGCCGACAAAGATGTTATTATTACGAAGAAACTTATTTCTGTCTGCTTTCTGACCTCAGCTCGGAGTAACGAGTGAAGCTGCCCATAAAGGTTATGAAGTACTGCGAAACCATAGAAGGACAACTTCATAAATATTCGGACACCGGCATTAGAGCTCATGGTCGGAAATTATTTGGCTAAACACTGGTTGACTATCAAGCAGAATAATTGTGTAATTTAATTTGAAGTGTAGCATATGACACACAACAAATGGAAAATTCAGTTTTGTTAAAAACTTAGTTTACAAGAAGTGACTATTCTGAGATTGCGAGTATGACATTTATAATGAGATTGTGTAGCGTGAGTACCACAGTCATAATTCATTGCTGCATTCGCAGTTTTTATCACAAAAACGTCGTTGATTTACTGCTGTGTCAAGCAACTTAATAAAACTAATTGTTGTAATAAATTATTATACGTTGTTCTTGTTTCCGTTTTTAATATCGTCTACTGTTCTATTGATTGCAGAAACGTTTCAACATATTACTTCATTTTCGATCGTGATTAAAAGAAATCCTAACATTGTAACGTCTAGAGTGATTCCTTATATCGATAAAAACGCTTGTGCGCGTGAATTAAGGGCGTTTCGACGTCTATGAAACACCATAGCCTATGATGGTAGTGTGGGTACTAAAATATGCCCTGTCAACATACGTACGCGATGCAGCGATATGATACGAAGCACACTAGAAAAGCGACGATGGACCATTTATGATTGTGCGAGACTTCGTGTACAATAACTTAGTATTATTGGCAAGGACGTGAGATTTCGACTTGTTCATCAGTTCACGTCATAGGTTGACGCATCACATACACACAACAGTCACACATCACGAAATTCTAATTTCCACTTATTTCAATTCTTTATACAATGTTCCTCGTCACAGTAGACAGCTCATTCATTAATCACCCGCCTTTGACACTACGTTAGTGCCTACGAAGAGTTGAGCTAGATGACAGTTGTCAGTGACCTATTAGCTATAAGGGGTAGTCAAATGAAACACAGACAGATGGAAAAAAGTAAGTAAACTGTTTATTATTTCAAAATACCTTCATGGAAAAATGTTTACAGTTGGTTACGGAACCCTGATTGTACCCAGGCGTGGACATCTTCATCCGAAGCAAATTGACAGCTGCAGAAGTCTTTCTTCAGGGCTCCAAAAATATGGAAATAGCATAGGGAGAGATCGGAACTGTATGGAGAGTGCGTAAGGGTTCCACCGTGGAACTTCTGAACTGTAGTTGAAATCACCTTGGCAAAATGTGAGCCCACTCACCATACAACGCACACTCCACTGCAGAATAATTTATATATTTTCACTATAACTGATAGTAATGATTCCAGACACTTTGTTAATGGTCCTAGTTCTCCGTAATTAGTGACTGCTAAGCTGGAGAACTGTACTCAACTGACTCCATCGAAGTCACTGAACGAACTGTCTAATTGTTGGTTCGTAAGAGATGTCTTTGCGTCTGAGGCGTGTCATTTTTTGTGCCTGTCACTGGAAGAATTTCCATATCCGGCGGTAAGAGGCGGAAGCAAAGTAGTCCGCGGGTGACAGCGCTCTCTATGGCGGCTGAAACACCTGAGGTCGACGTATACGACGCGATGAAGGAAGTGGTCTGGAAGCTGGAATAGGTCCAGGTTTTTGCGCGCCGTCTGGAGGCTGCTGCTCGGAACCGAAGAGATGCAAGTTGAGTGTGCGTTTCTTCTGTGCCTCTTGCTTGGTACACGGAACATGTGCAACTGAATTTAAAACGGCATGTGAAGTTTCTCCAGTCATGGCGCTGACCGCCGACACTGATAATGGGAAGAGAGTCACACGATCCGATTACAGTACTCTTAAAGAGGATTAAGAACATGGAGAGCAAGGATGTAAGCGGTTTATTTATCAACACCTTGTCTGGCATCTCCGGAGGATTTGTTCATTGAAAATTCTTTGTGGCATTCGATTCAACTAGACTGTTCCCACGAGTGTTGTCAACTATCAAGCAAGTACTGTTTTACAAGCACTGGGGTCTTACTGCTTGTCGGTGATTACTTATGGGCTGTATCCTACAAGACTACCAGTGGTTACACTACAGTAACAGATTTTATAAAGGTAGTAACGCGTTCTGTCACAAACATTGTGTTCAGCAAATAATCGTTGGTTTTCATTTGACCACTCTGTATTTTCTCATGTGTGTTTTAATTAAACAGAATACTCGTCCACCAGGCCTGTCCCATATTGTCGAGCAACGGCCATTGGTCGTTGCCATCCATCATATCGTACAAGGTAAATTACCTGACGAGCCAAAACTAGGCTTGCGGTGTACCATTCTGCGATTCCGTACATAAATGACGCAGTAAACGGTAGGATTATCGACAGTATTTGTAGGGAAAGAAACATAAATGAATGTGTAAGAGAGAAAATGGGAGTCGACGACTACTATTTGCTTTTTGTTTGTTTGGGCGTGTATTTTGCACATAACTAGAACCGCACACCATTCAGTGTTAGTCCATTGTTTATTTTATATGCTTGCAGAATATACTTTGCACCTTATAAGAGATAAAAATTAACTGATCGCGTTGCTTCTGCGCTTTTTTGTAACCAAAGCAATTATTTTGCTGAAAATAGATTTTATGTGCACAAAAGTAAAAATATATGTAAATATTGTTATTTTGCACTCCATAGAACGTTCTTCATCATAATCAAAAACAAGAGTTGTTTTGTTATGATTGATACGTGCGAAAGTTGTTTATGGACAACTGAAACATGTTTTCGACCAAGTACTGAAGCGATGTTTCATACATTTTTATTTTACGTTTTTTTTAAAAAAACCGTATAGTTTTCTTTATTTTTAATACAACATTCCTCAGTTTCACGTTACAAATCAACAATTTCCTCATAAAACCTGAATAAAACATTGACAGTTTCATTTTTTCAATAAATACCGTTTACTTTTGAGTAGCAGACTTGAGGATAACTATGAAGGTTAAAAATGTTCCGTAAGTTAACTGGCCCTTTATATATCCTCATTAAGTTTCTAGACTGTTCACCTCTTACGATAAGAAAGCGATCGTTTTGAAGGAACACCTGACTGGTATGTAATACACTTAATGAACAGCTCATGCGGATGGGATCTTAACTGACCAAGTCTACCGGGAAAACTATCACAGTCTGTACTTACTTATGGTGGTCTACGGTAGTTTTCCAAATCTATACACAACATATGTGCAATTGGATTTAAAACCTGGGAGCGATATGGGGTTAAAGATTCCTGGTATCGTCACGTTGCATGTGACACGGCATCGGTCTAGGATATCGATATCGCTATCCACCAGCGCCTGGTGACACTGTGAGCATGTGTGCGGTAAGGAATTTATATAAGATGAGCCGATACCAATGGGAGAATGATTCCAGTGATGATAGGGACACCCTTGAGGTAAGCGACTATGTCAAAATGCAGATTATTATGACTGGGCACCTGGAAACGATCATCTCGGAAATGGGGAAGCTGGTCGGCTGTTTACGTGCTCCTGTTGTGAGCAACTATAGGTCGGTATTATAGGACAATGGAACACGAGTAGACGACAAGGCATCGATATGTGGCAGATCTGATGACGGAGTTCAATGCTGGTACATCCACAAGTATTTCGAAACACACCGTTACGGGCACATCATTGATCACAGGGCTCTGTAGCAGACGATCCCTACGTGTTTCTATGCTGACACAATGACATCATCAATTAAGATTGCAGAGGTACAGGATCATCGACATCGGACTGTAGGTCCATGGAAACGTGTTCACCTGGTTGAATGAATCGCCTTCCTTGTAGCACCATGTCGATTGTCGGGTTCAGATAAACTGTCGCCCAGGTCAACGGCTGCTGGAAGCATGCACCACTGCACGGATCTTGGGGATGAGTGCAGCATCATGTCATGGGGAATATTGGTTTCCATGGGACCATGGGTGGTGGTAATCGAAGGAGAATGACAGCTGTGAACTGTGTAAACGTTATTGCAGACTGGTAAGATATAGCCGGCCGGTGTGGCCGTGCGGTTAAAGGCGCTTCAGTCTGGAACCGCGTGACCGCTACGGTCGCAGGTTCGAATCCTGCCTCCGGCATGGATGTGTGTGATGTCCTTAGGTTGGTTAGGTTTAATTAGTTCTAAGTTCTAGGCGACTGATGACCTCCGAAGTTAAGTCGCATAGTGCTCAGAGCCATTTGAACTGGTAAGATATAGGATTGGTAAGCAGGGCACACGGGCTGCTGGAGTGGAATGCTGACCCCATTTGAGGATATAAAAATTTATTTTCACAACGTTGATTAAAACAGAGCAGTGGTAACAACACAATGATTAATTAGCATTTGCAAATTGCGGTGATCTACGCCGATTATTCCTTAATATAAAAGCAATGAGAATAATTTTAAAAAAATTAAAAGAAAAACAGCCTTATGGCCCCAACTTTAAATTGATAAAAAATTACTTTACATAAATATAACTTTAACATAACTGCTGATCTGAGCTCACTAATTGTGAAATTAAATCAGGCCTTGTGAATATGAAAAATAACAATTTGTTAAAGCTATTAGGTTTCAAAAATACTCATATAGCAAGATCTCATAAATACGTGAATTAACTATTATGGACAACATTCGACAATATGATGTTATGATAGCCTGAAAGATCTACACAGCCATCAGCACATTGTCGACGTTTGGCGTTCACATCGGCCACGTGTCTGAATTGCGTGTTCGAGAGCTTGACAACAGGAAGGAGGGCCTGCGCACACCAAAAACGGCTTCTAGAACACACAGTCCCAATATTAATATACAATTCACCAAAATGCTAAAACTAACAGCCAAGCACTGCGTAAAGCACAATGCAGGAATAGATGTTAAACGTTGTAGTGTGACAACCACAGTTACTACTAAAGCAACAGCTCATTAAACAGTCTCCAATGACGTGAAATTTCACTTAATAAATTTATAAACCACAACTAGCTCAAGGTGATGATGACCGGACAATCCGCACACAACCTTAAATACCAAAGCACCGTTTGCCGGCGCAAAACTGTTACTATTATAATTGCCAACAAGGAAGAAGTTTGCAATTCCAATTTAAATTGGCGGCTGAAATCACATACAAAGAAGAAAACTTTGATTCATAAAATTGACCACTTAAAATACCAACAATAATAACAAAAAAGAATCGCCGAATATCGGCCACACTTGTAATTCAAGATAAATGCAGCGGAACGAGGGCACAGCGCAGTTACGTGAACTTGTAATACCAAGTATCCCGGATCCACATCCAAGTGGTTTAAGGAATGACCAGCGAAAATCAAAGCGGCTACACGAAGCAGTCACATCCAAAAATTCCACCACAAAATGGCTCACCATTTAAAGTTAGTCCAGCAGCTCGCAGTTAACAAGCACGCCAGGGTAAACTCCCGCGCTCTCACAGGATTCGAGACAGAGACGACTCTTAAACAGAGCCTAGGTTGACCGGTGACTGCTTCCGCCCTCCAGTTCCGCTCGCCGCCAGAGTCAGGCGCCAGAATATCAACACCGTGCGTCCTCGCAGACTGACTACTCGCAATGCTCCGTGCGCTGTCTCCCTCTGTCACTGCCCCGACCGAGTCTCACCTCACGAGCCGCGGCCGTCCTAAATAGAGGTCGCTAGCCAAGCAGGACGCCGCAAAGCGCGTGACTTCGACATAGAAACGATCCTGCCAAGAACATCGCAGGAAGTCACGGCTCGCAGACGAATTGCATCCATTCATGCCTGATGTATTCCCTGATGCCGGACAGCACGTCTTCAGTTACCTAAATAAAATAACAATCCAAGCGGGGGTTGTCCAAACTGCCGTCTAATGCATCCTACCTCTCGGGAGCACTTTTCCACGGGCGTCAAATGACGCTACAGGTTATATGACATTGTCAGCCCACCACGTTTTGCTTTGATCTGCCTGTAATCTGCCAGTGTTTTGGCAATCCCTGATGCTGTTCACGTGTGTTCGCTCTGCCATCCCACTTTCCTAAGACTCGAATACGCGGTTTCGATCTATTTCTAGCTCACTCTCACATCCATTTATTACGAATTATTGCGAAACGTAGGGAGTCCGTTGGCGAAGATTCATTGAAATCAATTGCAAAACAGCATAGATCAAAGTGCACGTTTATTTGAAGGTGGCTGGTTTCGATCATCGTATGAATATCTTGAGACTTTCAACTTTATTGGACAACAGCTGCACACGGAGCAGGAACCACTGAATGACGGTAGTCAACTGGAGTTGACTACAGTTATTCAGCGGATCCTGCTCCGTGTACAGCCATTTTCCATCAATGTGGTCGAAGGTCTGAAGCCGGCCGGAGTGGCCGTGCGGTTCTAGGCGCTACAGTCTGGAACCGCGTGACCGCTACGGTCGCAGGTTCGAATCCTGCCACGGGCATGGATGTGTGTGATGTCCTTAGGTTAGTTAGGTTTAAGTAGTTCTAAGTTCTAGGGGACTGATGACCACAGCAGTCAAGTCCCATAGTGCTCAGAGCCATTTGAACCATTTTTTGAAGGTCTGAAGGTGATCAAGTGATGATTGAAACTGGTCTTCTTATAATAAACGCGCATTGCGATCTAGACTGTTTTGTAATTAATTTACAATGTTCAAGTTTGGTCACTGACTTTCACCAGCAATGTTTTCAAAAATAGCAAAGACTCAGTTTTAACTTCTCAGTAATTCATAGTTAAGGGGTCTGAGGGTGCCATGAAGAGAGTCGAAAACGGTTATCCAATACAATAAAATAGGGAGTAGACAGTGTTTGTCTTCCTGTAAATTGAAAGTACTCACGATACCCTGTGGACACAGTGCCTTTAGTTACGAAACTTTCTCAGGTTGTTCAGGGAAATTTTCCTAGTATTTTTGTTGAGGGACCTGTGGTCTCTGGTGGTCCGTTACAGAATAATAACGAAATTACGATTTTTTTCAGTTTGTTAGCCCAATTACCTTTTCCTGTGTATAAATACCTTCACAATAAAAGCGTGCATAATTCTGTCAACACAAAATGCAGAGTAATGAAACAGCACACAGATGCAACACTACTGTGATGTGACTGCCGTCCCTGCGGCGATAGCTCACCTTAGAGTCGCTATACTACTCTTCCATTGTGTTCAGTGAATCCATTCAGGAGAGGCACATCGGCCAACTCTTCATCAGTAAACCTATTCGTACTGGTGTGCATCACTGTTAACCTACAACTAACTATGCTGGAAAAACAAACATGAGATGAAAGCGAGCAGTACTGAATGCAAGGTCGATGGCGAAGATTGAAGTGGGCATTATGATTGTCAACAAGAAGTCCCGTGAGTAAACAGATCAAGGTTGTTTCCAAATGAGACACACAGAACATGCCTTAGACATCTGCAGTATTCTGCAGATATTTTATGTGTGATAAATAGAAATAAGAAGTAAATGGAAATACAATTACTCTGTTACGAGCCACAGGAGACCATGGGGCCCATATACTAAAAACACTAGAAAATATGCCTGAAAAAATTCCGAAATTTTGTCAGTGGAGTTCATGTTCACCCTGTTATTTAATAACTCAGTCGGCATCCACTATTGCAGTTACAACAAGCGGTGTCGTTTATGTTACATATCAAGGCCGATCAAATTGTTTTCGTTCGAAGGCCGTACAGTGCAGAATCGGTATGTCAATCAGGAAAAATCGCCGTGAGCACTGAGGCAATAGGCCCAACGACGCACTAGACGCACCTTGGTAAAACACTGTGTCCTGTTGGCTGAAGAAGTCCGTAACTGCCAGCTGCACATCCCCGTACAAGTGGAATCGTCGACCTTTCGAGGTCTTTTTTACGGGAGCGAAGGCTTGATAATCGTACGGGGAGGGATCAGGAGTATATGGCGGGTGCTTGAGTGTCTCCCACTTTAGTCGGCGTAACTTCGGCATTACGATATTTGCGATATGGGGACGTGCGTTATTAAGAAGCATCAGCGCCCGTTGGCGTATCATTCTACAACGATGGCTTTCGACAAATGTGCTGCCCCAAACACAGTCTTCGAAGGATGTCTACTTATGTTTGCCCTTCGGCAGCCAAGAAAAGACTAATCGCACGTTGGTCCTGTTTGATGTATTTGGTAATAACTTCACCATCCTTCACGTTTGCGCGTTTACCTTACGCACGTCGGAAACTAACGAATGCCATAGTAATCCCTTGCCTTGCTTTTATACCCGCATCAAAATCGTATACGCTGCAAACACACTGCAACAGCGCCTTCAAGCGGAAACTTTTTGGTCGCCCTTTACATTACTTTGCTGTCGCTTCACAGTTTAGGCTACACTGTGTCGCTATGACGGATTAGTTTTTCTTTTATTATTTTTTTTGTTTCAAAGATCCCTTAGGTTATGGATATGATTATATTGAAGGAGTTATCTCTGGGTTAGAAGAAATTAAATGGCCATTTTCATTAAACTTCCTTGCCACTGTAGCTGTGTCATTTTCTAGAAGACGAACTTCGATATATTATATGAGAATTCATGAGAATTAAGTACCAGTGTCCATTTACAGGAGACAGAAGTGACTGGTGGACACCGTTATCGAGTACGAAATGAAAATAGAAGGTGGAAGAAGCTGTCGTTTGGGAAATTGGGAAGAGTTACTGACAGGGTAATGGCTTGAGCTGTATGTAAAAACCTATATCCGCTGTACAGTGATATCGCAGGTTTCTGTTTCTGGTTTCACGACGTCACAGACTCAGTCCTCTGGAATGAAAATGTTTGGTTGCAGTCTGATGTCTGGGTTCCACCGGCCGTTACACTGAAATCACATCAACATAGCATTTAAATACAAATGCGGAGATACATATCATATCTTTATGGTGAACAACCATTCTTACGTCGGCACTAGTGAACGCTATTCGCAATTGCTGTTGTTGTGTTTCGTTAAAGAAACATAAAGAAGCCACAGAACATTTCAGTTCGAAGAATAACCGTGTTTTTAACACTACCTGGGATCGATATTACGAGAGTCCGCGAGTCCGTGTTGCCGGGATTGCTGAAGGGATATGTCGTGACGGCCAGTTTCCGAACTCTCAACATTTACACGTTCACGTGAACGTCACGTGTGAAATTCACTCCTGCTGTTCCGCCGACTGCACCAGTTTCTCAGCCACCTCGATCGCTGTGCTGTCCCTAGGCAAGTTACCATCTTGTTTGCCATTGTGGTAATCTGAGCCGCTTATTCACTATTGCAATATGTAGAAGCTTTTGTAATACGTTATGTGAACACGCTGTCAATTGTGTAGCTCAAAATTTTTTGTTGTATTTACGAATAACCTCTGAATCAATATTATTGTAGACTAGTCTTTTTCCCACTTCACCTGGGTATGTGTTCAGTACATGTATTCTTAAAAACACCTCCTCCTCCCTCTCCCTGTTTCTACCTCTTCCTCTGTGTGTCCACTTCATACTCCTGTCTGTGTTTATCTTCTCCTCCCCACTCTCAACCCAGCCAGGTGGTGCAGTGGTTAGCACACTGTACTAGCATTCGGGAGGACGATGTTCCTCATCTCCTCTCTCTCTGTCCATTTTCTGCTCTCCCTCACTCTATCTCTTCCTCTACCCATCTCAATCTGTCCCCAGCGCCGCTCACAGGCACATGTAACCCTTGAAATACAGTTCATTAAAGCAGGCCAATACTACTCCAATACAACACGTCCATCATACAGAGCAGCCTACACCTTGGGGCCCAGAAAACTATTTCTTGACACTGACATGTCCTGCAAAGCGGGTTGATTTGGCAGGCCAGTGTTTCTCCCACACAACCTTTCTGTCACGCAGGGCATCCTACACATAAAGGGCTGAAAAAACACATTTGTGCCCATATATATGCGTCTAATGGAGCTAGGCAGTTATAAACCCCACAGTGCCAATATTCGAGAGGCCTGCTGTTTCTGTTTCTGTGTCATATTTCGTTGAAATCCATCCAGCTTTTTGGGAGGAGATCCAGAACATACAAATATACACTCATATATATATATATATATATATATATATATATATATATATATATATATATATGTTGTTGTTGTGGTCTTCAGTCCTGAGACTGGTTTGACGCAGCTCTCCATGCTACTCTATCCTGTGCAAACTTCTTCATCTCCCAGTACCTACTGCAACCTACATCCTTCTGAATCCGCTTAGTGTATTCATCTCTTGGTCTCCCTCTATGATTTTTACCCTCCACGCTGCCCTCCAATGCTAAATTTGTGATCCCTCGATGCCTAAAAACATGTCCTACCAACCGATCCCTTCTTCTAGTCAAGTTGCGTCAAAAACTTCTCTTCTTCCCAATCCTACTCAATACCTCCTCATTAGTTACGTGATCTACCCACCTTATCTTCAACATTCTTCTGTAGCACCACATTTCGAAAGCTTCTATTCTCTTCTTGTCCAAACTAGTTATCGTCCATGTTTCACTTCCATACATGGCTACACTCCATACAAATACTTTCAGAAACGACTTCCTGACACTTAAATCTATACTCGATGTTAACAAATTTCTCTTCTTGAGAAACGCTTTCCTTGCCATTGCCAGTCTACATTTTATGTCCTCTCTACTTCGACCATCATCAGTTATTTTAATCCCTAAATAGCAAAACTCCTTTACTACTTTAAGTGTCTCATTTCCTAATCTAATTCCCTCAGCATCACCCGACTTAATTTGACTACATTCCATTATCCTCGTTTTGCTTTTGTTGATGTTCATCTTATATCCTCCTTTCAAGACACTGTCCATTTCGTTCAACTGCCCTTGCAAGTCCTTTGCTGTCTCTGACAGAATTACAATGTCATCGGCGAACCTCAAAGTTTTTACATCTTCCCCATGAATTTTAATACCTACTCTGAATTTTTCTTTTGTTTCCTTTACTGCTTGCTGAATATACAGATTGAATAACATCGGGGAGAGGCTACAACCCTGTCTCACTCCTTTCCCAACCACTGCTTCCCTTTCATGCCCCTCGACTCTTATAACTGCCATCTGGTTTCTGTACAAATTGTAAATAGCCTTTCGCTCCCTGTATTTTACCCCTGCCACTTTCAGATTTTGAAAGAGAGTATTCCAGTTAACATTGTCAAAAGCTTTCTCTAAGTCTACAAATGTTAGAAACGTAGGTTTGCCTTTTCTTAATCTTTCTTCTAAGATAAGTCGTAAGGTTAGTATTGCCTCACGTGTTCCAACATTTCTACGGAATCCAAACTGATCTTCCCCGAGGTCCGCTTCTACCAGTTTTTCCATTCGTCTGTAAAGAATTCGCGTTAGTATTTTGCAGCTGTGACTTATTAAACTGACAGTTCGGTAATTTTCACATCTGTCAACACCTGCTTTCTTTGGGATTGGAATTATTATATTCTTCTTGAAGTCTGAGGGTATTTCGCCTGTCTCATACATCGTGCTCACCAGATGGTAGAGTTTTGTCATGACTGGCTCTCCCGAGTCCATCAGTAGTTCTAATGGAATGTTGTCTACTCCCGGGGCCTTGTTTCGACTCAGGTCTTTCAGTGCTCTGTCAAACTCTTCACGCAGTATCTTATCTCCCATTTCGTCTTCATCTACATTCTCTTCCATTTCCATAATATTGTCCTCAAGTACATCGTCCTTGTATAAACCGTCTATATACTCCTTCCACCTTTCTGCCTTCCCTTCTTTGCTTAGAACTGGGTTGCCATCCGAGCTCTTGATATTCATAAAAGTGGTTCTCTTCTCTCCAAAGGTCTCTTTAATTTTCCTGTAGGCAGTATCTATCTTACCCCTAGTGAGACAAGCCTCTACATCCTTACATTTGTCCTCTAGCCATCCCTGCTTAGCCATTTTGCACTTCCTGTCGATATCATTTTTGAGACGTTTGTATTCCTTTTTGCCTACTTCATTTACTGCATTTTTGTATTTTCTCCTTTCATCAATTAAATTCAATATTTCTTCTGTTACCCAAGGATTTCTACACTCCTGGAAATTGAAATAAGAACACCGTGAATTCATTGTTCCAGGAAGGGGAAACTTTATTGACACATTCCTGGGGTCAGATACATCAAATGCTCACACTGACAGAACCACAGGCACATAGACACAGGCAACAGAGCATGCACAATGTCGGCACTAGTACAGTGTATATCCACCTTTCGCAGCAATGCAGGCTGCTATTCTCCCATGGAGACGATCGTAGAGATGCTGGATGTAGTCCTGTGGAACGGCTTGCCATGCCATTTCCACCTGGCGCCTCAGTTGGACCAGCGTTCGTGCTGGACGTGCAGACCGCGTGAGACGACGCTTCATCCAGTCCCAAACATGCTCAATGGGGGACAGATCCGGAGATCTTGCTGGCCAGGGTAGTTGACTTACACCTTCTAGAGCACGTTGGGTGGCACGGGATACATGCGGACGTGCATTGTCCTGTTGGAACAGCAAGTTCCCTTGCCGGTCTAGGAATGGTAGAACGATGGGTTCGATGACGGTTTGGATGCACCGTGCACTATTCAGTGTCCCCTCGACGATCACCAGTGGGTGTACGGCCAGTGTAGGAGATCGCTCCACACACCATGATGCCGGGTGTTGGC
Organism: Schistocerca serialis cubense; assembly: GCF_023864345.2. Lineage (NCBI taxonomy): Eukaryota > Metazoa > Arthropoda > Insecta > Orthoptera > Acrididae > Schistocerca > Schistocerca serialis. Next base: position 412,332,636 of record NC_064641.1, on the reverse strand, counting down.
CCTGTGTGCCTCGGTCGTATGCAGTCCTGATTGTGGCGCTCGCCTGCACGGCGCCAAACACGCATACGACCATCATTGGAACCAAGGCAGAAGCGACTCTCATCGCTGAAGACGACACGTCTCCATTCTTCCCTCCATTCACGCCTGTCGCGACACCACTGGAGGCGGGCTGCACGATGTTGGGGCGTGAGTGGAAGACGGCCTAACGGTGTGCGGGACCGTAGCCCAGCTTCATGGAGACGGTTGCGAATGGTCCTCGCCGATACCCCAGGAGCAACAGTGTCCCTAATTTGCTGGGAAGTGGCGGTGCGGTCCCCTACGGCACTGCGCAGGATCCTACGGTCTTGGCGTGCATCCGTGCGTCGCTGCGGTCCGGTCCCAGGTCGACGGGCATGTGCACCTTCCGCCGACCACTGGCGACAACATCGATGTACTGTGGAGACCTCACGCCCCACGTGTTGAGCAATTCGGCAGTACGTCCACCCGGCCTCCCGCATGCCCACTATACGCCCTCGCTCAAAGTCCGTCAACTGCACATACGGTTCACGTCTACGCTGTCGCGGCATGCTACCAATGTTAAAGACTGCGATGGAGCTCCGTATGCCACGGCAAACTGGCTGACACTGACGGCGGCGGTGCACAAATGCTGCGCATCTAGCGCCATTCGACGGCCAACACCGCGGTTCCTGGTGTGTCCGCTGTGCCGTGCGTGTGATCATTGCTTGTACAGCCCTCTCGCAGTGTCCGGAGCAAGTATGGTGGGTCTGACACACCGGTGTCAATGTGTTCTTTTTTCCATTTCCAGGAGTGTATTAGCCCTCGTCTTTTTACCTACTTGATCGTCTGCTGCCTTCACTACTTCATCCCTCAGAGCTACCCATTCTTCTTTTACTGTATTTCTTTCTCCCATTCCTGTCAATTGTTCCCTTATGCTCTCCCTGAAACTCTGTATAACCTCTGGTTCTTTCAGTTTATCCATGTTATCCATGTCCCATCTCCTTAAATTCCCACCTTTTTGCAGTTTCTTCAGTTTCAATCTGCAGTTCATAACCAATAGATTGTGGTCAGAATCCACATCTGCCCCAGGAAATGTCTTACAATTTAAAACCTGGTTCCTAAATCTCTGTCTTACCATTATATAATCTATCTGATACCTTTTACTATCTCCAGGATTCTTCCAGGTATACAACCTTCTTTTATGATTCTTGAACCAAGTGTTAGCTATGATTAAGTTATGCTCTGTGAAAAATTCTACCAGGCGGCTTCCTCTTTCATTCCTTCCCCCCAATCCATATTCACCTACTATGTTTCCTTCTCTCCCTTTTCCTACTGACGAATTCCAGTCACCCATGACTATTAAATTTTCGTCTCCCTTCACTACCTGAATAATTTCTTTTATCTCGTCATACATTTCATCTATTTCTTCATCATCTGCAGAGCTAGTTGGCATATAAACTTGTACTACTGCAGTAGGCATGGGCTTTGTGTCTATCTTGGCCACAATAATGCGTTCACTATGCTGTTTGTAGTAGCTAACCCGCACTCCTATTTTTTTTATTCATTATTAAACCTACTCCTGCATTACCCCTATTTGATTTTGTATTTATAACCCTGTAATCACCTGACCAAAAGTCTTGTTCCTCCTGCCACCGAACTTCACTAATTCCCACTATATCTAACTTTAACCTATCCATTTCCCTTTTTAAATTTTCTAACCTACCTGCCCGATTAAGGGATCTGACATTCCACGCTCCGATCCGTAGAACACCAGTTTTCTTTCTCCTGATAACGACGTCCTCCTGCGTAGTCCCCGCCCGGAGATCCGAATGGGGGACTATTTTACCTCCGGAATATTTTACTCAAGAGGACACCATCATCATTTAATCATACAGTAAAGCTGCATGTCCTCGGGAAAAATTACGACTGTAGTTTCCCCTTGCTTTCAGCCGTTCGCAGTACCAGCACAGGAAGGCCGTTTTTGTTAATGTTACAAGGCCAGATCAGTCAATCATCCAAACTGTTGCCCCTGCAACTACAGAAAAGGCTGCTGCCCCTCTTCAGGAACCACATGTTTGTCTGGCCTCTCAACAGATACCCCTCCGTTGTGGTTGCACCTACGGTACGGCCATCTGTATCGCTGAGGCACGCAAGCCTCCCCACCAACGGCAAGGTCCATGGTTCATGGGGGATATATATATATATATATATATATATATATATATATATAATGAGAATAATACTAAACTAACGATATTTACTATCTTTGTACAAACTCTGTAGTGTTGGTATTGAGTGATAACTGTGTCCTTCTTCTTAAGTATTAATTTATTCATGTTTCATACTATCTGTTACCATTGTCTAGCTATCTTTAACATTCAGATTCCTCAGTCTGTACTGTTTACTCATCAGGATTTTAAACACTCCATCTACTAGACAGTGGAGTATAGAAAGCTTTTAGCCATTTCAATGACAAGTTATTGTTTATCAAAATATCTGTTGTTATCACCTTCCTACACACTTTGAAGGCATACATACTATCTTGTTTCATCCTACAGGTATTTAGAGCGAGAAATTGCAGTTAACCATTTGTTTTTGCTCAATGGTGAATTCACTTTTCTTATACAAATCACTAAATTTATTTACAATTTCCATAACATTCCTTTCATCTCCGTGAATTAACAGCAACGTATCATTCACGGATTACTTGTGGTACAGGATTTCATGAGCAGGGTGCTGTGCATTAATGAAGATTTTCTTCTGCTGATAGTTATTAAAAATAACTGCTATAGCTCCAGATATGCTGGAGCCCATAGACCAAAGAGAACAGTTACATTAGGTACAGGTGTGCATTATCTTTGATCACTGGTTGATTTCCTGATTATGTACACACAATGAGCAGTCACACAATATGTGTGTCTGTATGCAGGGGTGTCTTTCCTGGAGGAATATGAGTCATACATGAAAATACCTGTCGCCGTAACATTGAATATATTCACAGATTACATATGCCTATTCGTTTAATTCATTTTACTGGCTAGATACTTGATGCGGAAGCGCATGTTAGAAAGATATAGTTGTAAGGATAGTGAAAAAGTATTTCTAATATTTTTATTTATGTTTTTACCTTTATAGCTTTTATAAGATACTTTTCGAATAATTTTGACAATAAAGGCTTTCTTCTTCCAAACACGACAAGTTTAGTAGTTTTGCATTGTGAAAGGAGGTTGAACCTACATTTTAACACTAAATTAGACAACCACATCCTCGTATCCATCATGGATAAAATCTGTCTTCGTTTACTAACTTTGGCAGTAATCTGTTAGCCACTATATCCTTTATGACCACATGGTAAGTTGAACTGTGCAATGTCTTTGGTCAAAGCACTTGCTGTCACAACTTCCAGCAGCTTGTTTTCTTGTTCATCCAGTACATTAAGAATAGCGTACACCATATGCACATATGAACACATCAACTGAGGCTCCACATGGTGAGGTTAAACTGTAAGTAAAAGAAGGCATTTTTTCTGAAAATATTGCTGTTTATCGTTTTATACTTTAATTCGTTGAGGTACTCTGATAATTGTAACTGTGTGTGTGAGGATGGAAGCTTACTCTTGCATACCACGTGTTTTTATAATCATCTTGAGGTTGAAGTTCTCCTGTCCATGTTTGCTTGCAAATAAATTTCTTTTTGGAGAGGGTCTGCCTGGAGCAAAACACAATTTTTATCTTTTATTTCCCAGAGATGTTACACTGAACTTTCAGGATTATTAACGGGCTTTTACTACCTTTCTGTAAGACGTAAAAAATACTGTTTACTACTTGTACACATATAAATTTGGGTGTTGAAGACAGTATTCACAAATTTGAAAACAGACAGATTGTTACCATATGCTGTGGTACTTCCAGGATTTTTGTGCTTTTTATTGAGGTTATTTTTTCCACAGTTCATTATTGGAAACTATGTAGAACTTAATGTAGAACAGTTATTTACAGTTTGTCACCTGACACCATATAGAATTTAATGCAGAACAGTTATTCACTTCGAAATTTTACGACTGGGAATGTTATGGTTATGCTTAGCATTAACTAATTCTATGTGGAAGACTGTGTGTGTGTGTGTCTGTGTGTGTGTGTGTGTGTGTGTGTGTGTATGTGAACGGATGTGAGTTTAATTTATTCAATTTCTGCCTATTTTTAAATTGTGTGTGTGTGGAGAGAGGATGATTTGGAGACCTATGTCTCTGACGTCGATCTGTTGTAGAATTTTGGAACATGTTTTTTGCTCGAGTATCATGTCGTTTTTGGAAACCCATAATCTACTATGTAGGAATCAACATGGATTCCGGAAACAGCGATCGTGTGAGACCCAACTCGCTTTATTTGTTCATGAGACCCAGAAAATATTAGATACAGGCTCCCAGGTAGATGCTATTTTTCTTGACTTCCGGAAGGCGTTCAATACAGTTCCGCACTGTCGCCTGATAAACAAAGTAAGAGCCTACGGAATATCAGACCAGCTGTGTGGCTGGATTGAAGAGTTTTTAGCAAACAGAACACAGCATGTTGTTATCAATGGAGAGTCGTCTACAGAGGTTAAAGTAACCTCTGGCGTGCCACAGGGGAGTGTTATGGGGCCATTGCTTTTCACAATATATATAAATGACCTAGTAGAAAGTGTCGGAAGTTCCATGCGGCTTTTCGCGGATGATGCTGTAGTATACAGAGAAGTTGCAGCATTAGAAAATTGTAGCGAAATGCAGGAAGATCTGCAGCGGATAGGCACTTGGTGCAGGGAGTGGCAACTGACCCTTAACATAGACAAATGTAATGTATTGCGAATACATAGAAAGAAGGATCCTTTATTGTATGAGTATGTGATAGCGGAACAAACACTGGTAGCAGTTACTTCTGTAAAATATCTGGGAGTATGCGTGCGGAACGATTTGAAGTGGAATGATCATATAAAATTAATTGTTGGTAAGGCGGGTACCAGGTTGAGATTCATTGGGAGAGTGCTTAGAAAATGTAGTCCATCAACAAAGGAGGTGGCTTACAAAACACTCGTTCGACCTATACTTGAGTATTGCTCATCAGTGTGGGATCCGTATCAGATCGGTCTGACGGAGGAGATAGAGAAGATCCAAAGAAGAGCGGCGCGTTTCGTCACAGGGTTATTTGGTAACCGTGATAGCGTTACGGAGATGTTTAATAAACTCAAGTGGCAGACTCTGCAAGAGAGGCGCTCTGCATCGCGGTGTAGCTTGCTGTCCAGGTTTCGAGAGGGTGCGTTTCTGGATGAGGTATCGAATATATTGCTTCCCCCTACTTATACCTCCCGAGGAGATCACGAATGTAAAATTAGAGAGATTAGAGCGCGCACGGAGGCTTTCAGACAGTCGTTCTTCCCCCGAACCATACGCGACTGGAACAGGAAAGGGAGGTAATGACAGTGGCACGTAAAGTGCCCTCCGCCACACACCGTTGGGTGGCTTGCGGAGTATAAATGTAGATGCAGATGTAGATTTTTATGGGTTGATGTTGATAGTTCTTTGTGGGCAGATCGCAGAACGCTGTGTATTCATTTATTATTTATTTTCCTCAACTATGGCTTTTTCTATCTGATAGTTTTCTTCAGTTATTAATTTCTGTGGGAGGGTTGGGGGGGGGGGGAGTACCTCCATTTGATAATTTTCAAGTTTTGAGAATGAAAATATGGTCAAGGTACGCTGCGTTTTTTTTTTAATTGTCAATGTGATTTGCCAATTTCGACCTTTGGTCATTTTCAAGCAGGTATCTTAAGCTGCCAGCTGCATTCTACATTATAATATAAGGCTGATACAGTGTGACACCAAACATGTGCAGAACTGCTACACAGTGGCTCGAGGAACACTCTTCTTAGTTTAAATACTTCCGTTGGTCACCCTACTCCCCAGACATGAATATTATTGAGCATATCTGGGATGCCTTGCAAATGCGCTGTTCAGAAGAGACCTTCACGCCCTCGTACTTTTAAGGATTTGTGGACAGCCCTGCAGGATTCACAGTGTCAATTCCAACCAGCATTACTTCTGATATTAGTCGAGTTCATACCACGTTATATTGTGTCACTTCTGCATGCTCGAGAAGCACTACACGATATTAGGCAGGTGTACCGGTTCTCTGGCTTTTCAGTGTGCATACATAATGTTTCTGTAAGAATGTGTGTATTTCTCTGGCTAGGTGATATGTGGGTGAACTTATGAACTTTACAATTGTGGATATCGGAATGCCCTTCTTGTGGAGCTTTAGTAGGCTGTTCAGCATAGGCGCCTTGGGGATCTTTTGTTTTTCACTTGAGAAGCCTCTTTTTCGAAAACTGATTATTATTTTTATTTTTGTTTTTATCTATATATCCATGTCTCTAGAAGATTACTACAAGCAAGTTTTCCAGTGTATATTAATACAATGTTGCCATTATTATCTGTGGGCTGTATGTCTGATGAATTAAAAAAAAGAATTGACTTATAATCCACTATAATAGACAATCTCCGAAAAGGTGATTTGTTATGCATGGTTTGCCGCCTAATTATTTCCAACACATGAAGTCTTCACCAGTGTTAAGGATGTTACTTTCGTAAGTGAGATTCCTATGAAGAAATGTCGCTGTGGAAAACCTGCGTTCGCACAAACTTCGTGGTGCTCGAAATATCTGTGTTTAGAATTTTTCTATCGTCCAAGTAAATGCTCCAAACCTTCCTGAAGAATAAACATATGAATGTTTCTAACCTAAAAAGCAAGAGAAAAACACGACGAGATGTAATATAGCAGCATATTATATCTACCACATAATATATTTATTGTACGTATAAAAGGAAACATATATTTCAGGCCACTGATGATGCTTCCCAAATAAATGATACGAAACGCGTATGGCAATAAACAAACTGCCTTCATTTAGTTAAAATGGTTCAAATGGCTCTGAGCACTATTGGACTTAACATCTGAGGTCATCAGTCCCCTAGACTTAGAACTACTTAAACCTAACAAGCCTAAGGACATCACACACAGGCAGGATTCGAACCTGCGACTGTAGCAGCCGCGTGGTTCTGGACTGAAGCGCCTATAACCACTCGGCCACAGAGGCCGGCCTTCATTTAGTTACATAGACGATACATACCGCCACGAATTTAGAGCAACTAATGGAAAGATGGAATACAGATAAAAATAGCGATAATACAGCCATGTCAAAAATGTTCAAATGTGTGTGAAATCTTATGGGACTTAACTGCTAAGGTCATCAGTCCCTAAGCTTACACACTACTTAACCTAAATTATCCTAAGGACATCACACACACCCATGCCCGACTCAGGATTCGAACCTGCGACCGTAGCAGTCCCGCGGTTCCGGACTGCAGCGCCAGAACCGCACGGCCACTACGGCCGGCCACAGCCATGTCAGGCATTTCCCGTCAAGTTATACAGCAGTTTCAAGAATATCCATCCAACACATTAAATTCAGTCAGACCTGTAAAATAAATAAAGTAATTCCTAGTTATATTAATATAAAGGTCAGAAAGAACTCTTTGGTAGCACAAAGAACAAAATCATTTGCAGAAAAGACCTGGTTAAAAATGAAACCAAATCGCTTTATACTAAGAAATTCATACTTAATAGGATGTTATATGATGTACATCTCGAGTTATCAGCATTTATTGGCAACCCAACAGTGATGATCAACGTAATACAAAAAACTGAACACATCACAGCAAGAACACTGCAATACACGTAGAATAAACAAAAACGAAAATCAGATCACTGACTAACAAAAGTAACCATAAAGAAAAGCACGACAAAGTGCAACACACCCATCACCACAAATTTCACCCAAAATAAACAAATCTCACAGAAACAGAATTAACAGTGAAAGAAACACAGCTATTACAGAAAAGGCTCAAACACAACATCAGTACAAAAATAGATAACCACTACATAGAAACTTGATTGCAGAAACAGAAAACATCCTGATAGATGAAGAGAAAAAAAGAAAATAACACTATAAATATTGGGATAACACGAGAACTAGTGAAGAAAGAAATAAATAACATTCACAACATGTCAAAGAAAGAGCAAAACAGTAAACTTCAAACAGAAAAAAACACTAAGAAATTAAAAGAATAAGTACAAGCTAACAACATCATAGTCACATGAGCTGATAAAGGGAACAGCACAGTACTGATCAATAAAGAACAATATATAAAAAAAACCTAAAGATTTCGTCTCTTCTAACAATATCACAAAACTAAAATCTGATCCTACAGCACGCATCCAGACATACATAAAAACAACCTCAAAGACATCAGACACATACTCACAGATAAACAAAAACAACACATCACACAACAACACTCAGAAGCCCGCCCAAGGTCCACAAACCCCACATTCCATTGAGGCCTGTCACTAATTTCATGAATGCACCATCATACCATGTGGCAAAACACATGAACAAAATCATAATACAACATTATGAAATGAAAAACAGCAGAACAGTGAAAAGCACAAATGCACTCAACAAATTAAAGACTTGCCCATCCCACAAACAGCATGAAATAGGTTCACATGGGACTTAACATCTGAGGTCATCACTCCCCTAGACTTAGAACTGCTTAAACCTAACTAACCTAAAGACATCACACACATCCATGCCCGAGGCAGGATTCGAACCTGCGACTGTAGCAGCAGCGCGGTTCCGGACTGAAGTGCCTAGAACCGCTCGGTCACTGCGGCCGGCACAAACAGCATCACTCATCTCTTTTGACATAGAGAACATGTACACCTCAATGCCCACTGTAGACACAATAAAACTAATTGAAGAAAACTTATTGACACACAACAAACTACCTGCAGACAATATTGTCACATAGAAGAAGGTATAATCAGATGAATGACGAACACTAACTTCACTTAACGAAAGTTTATTCAGCACTTGCACATACAAGAGCGCGGAACGAACTGCCTCCGGCCAGAGCACATACAGTATATATACAGCTACATAACATTCCAGTACAATGAGTCTTGACATTTGTGGATACTTCTAGAATGTACTCGAACCGAATACAGAAATTAAAATTGTACAGTCCAGATGAGTTTTAAACTCACGACCCTCCATGCAACAGTTTAGTATCATAATCACTACACCATGGCGCTACTCAGCTTCTTCTGCGACATTGATCCCTCCTTAAGCGAACAGCGTCTCGGTTTTACGTCCTCCTAGTCCGGGAACGAATCATCGGTCCTGCATACTCCGACTCCTGATCACTGATTCTCGCCCTGGTGGTGATCTTAGAGAACTTCTTTTACCGCTACGCTCTTCGTCACCTTTCCGCTTGTTGCCTCTCGCTGGAGCTTCGAATTTACCCTGGGTTGCAGGATACTTATAGGGCTTCATTCGAAGGATATGGACCGTATCTCAGATCTTTCGTCGTCTTGTGTCGGGGTCGAAATCTTCATAAGAAACATCAGACAAGTGTCTTACAACCTTATAAGGTCCAAAGTAGCGCCTGAGGAGCTTCACAGAGAGACCAACCTTCCGAACAGGAGTGAAGGGCCAGACGAGGTCACCAGGCAGGTTCCGGGCGCTAATGACCGTAGCAGTTTTGCGCCCTAAAATCATAACAAAAAAAAAAGGTCACCAGGCTGATAAACAACAGGGCCGTGGCTCGCGTCATACCTTCGGCGGGCGTTTTATTAAGCCCGCAGCGTGCGGAGTCAAGCTAACTGCCAAGATTCCTCAGCTCTGGTGAACACCTGGCCCATGTAGTCGTCGTCCACGTCATCAGAATGTAACGGAAACACAGTGTCCATCGTCGTAGTCGCCTCACGCCCATGCACCAGGAAAAATGGCGTAAATCCTGTGGTGTCTTGTTTGGCTGTGTTGCAACCAAACGTCACGAAAGGTAGCACCTCATCCCAGTTGCTCTGCTCAACAGTGACGAACATTGATAGCATGTCGGCCAAGGTCTTATTAAGGCATTCAGTAAGCCCGTTAGTTTGCGGATGGGTAGCAGTCGTCATGTGATGAGTAATGTTGCACCGACCGTTTACCTCTGTCACAAGATTCGATTGAAAAGCTTTCCCTCGATCCGTAATTAACGACCTTGCGGCATCGTGTTTTAATACAATGTCTTCCACGATGAATTTGGCTATCTCGGATGCTTCGGCTGTTTTCACAGCTTTTGTAATGGGAAAGCGTTTCAGATGATCAGTGCAAGCAATAATCCATCTATTGCCACTAGCAGACGTTGGAAATCGTCCGAGGAGGTCAATCCCAACACGCTGGAAAGGGGTTTCGGCTGGTGGAATTGGTATGAGTCGGCCAGGTGGTTTCTGAGAAACTGCCTTTCTCCTCTGGCACTCTCGACAGTGCGACAGTGACGGACACTCCTAAATAAAACCTCTTGTGGATTCTATCGTATGTCTTAATAAATCCTAAATGTCCGGCCTCAAGTGTGTCACGGAATTTCTGTAGAACATCTAAGTGCATGTGTTTGGGAACCACTGGTAGCCACCTCTTTCCAACCGGCTCAAAGTTTTTCTTGGAAATAATCTATTAACTGCCTTAAATTGTCTTTTCACATCTGACCGATTTAAGGCAAGCATAATTTGAAATATCTTGGCGTCCTTTTTCTGCTTAGCAGGGAGATCCTGGAGTGCAGCGAGACAGTCACTATCTTCGTCAAAATCTTGATGGTCTTGCACAGGATTTTTTGAGAGACAGTCGGCATCTAGGTGTTTTCTTCTACTTTTGTACACTATGGTAATGTCATACTCTTGAAGACGTAGTGCCCACCAGGCGAGTCGTCCTGGTGGATCCGTAAGACCTGTCAACCAACAAAGTTAATGATGGCCTGTAACAACTGTGAATGACCTTCCATAGAGATACTGTCGAAATTTATACATGGCCCAGATCACAGAAAGACATTCTCTTTCTGTAGTTGAGTAGTTTCTCTCGGCACTTGTAAGTGTCCTAGAAGCATTGACTATAACCTTCTCTCTTCCATCAGAAATTTGCACCAGAACAGCACCGATCCCATACCCACTGGCATCTGTGTGTGGTTCTGTACGTGCTCTATCATCATACAGACCAAGTACAGGGTCAATCGTCAGAGGTTTTCGCAGCACGTCGAAAGGATCTTGTTGGGCAGCACCGCAGATAAATTTAGCATCAGCTTTTAACAGCTCTTGGAGTGGCCTGGCTTTGATACAAACGTCATTGATAGAACAACGGTAATAAGAATATAATCCGAAGAAGCTTCTAACATATCTAATACTTTTAGATATTGTTTGAGATAAGGTGTCCAAGTATTTTGATTTATTTTGACCCAAACAGACGCTTTCTTGGATTAAGTTTCAGTCCGCCTTGTTGGAGACACTTAAGAATGACCCTCAGTCTTTTTATGTGTTCATTAAATGCCTCTGAGAACACTATAATGTCATCTAAATAACAAAGACACATCGTCCACTTGAGATGATTTAGAAGATCCGTTCAAAAGTTGCTGGTGCATTACACAAACCAAAGGGCATTACCTTAAACTCATACAGCCCCTCAGGGGTGATGAATACAGTTTTCTCACGATCAGCCTCATCTACTTCGATTTGCCAGTATCCCGAGTACATGCCCATGATTGAGAAAAACTTAATCCCTTCAGACAATATAGTATATAGTCAATTCATGGAAGAGGGTAAACGTCCTTTTTAGTTATCTTATTAATCTTCCTGTAATCAACACAAAAGCGCCAACTGCCATCCTTCCTCTTGACGAGGACCACTGGTGACGAAGGCTGAATGATGTCATTCTTCATCATTTTCTCTACCTCGTCGTGAATTATTCGACGTTCCGTTGCTGACACACGGTATGCTCTCTGGCTTATTGGTTGATGGTCTCCAGTGCTAATCCGGTGCTTCACCGTCGATTTGTCTAATTTGCTCTTCACCTGTGGATTGAAGCATTCAGAGAACTCTTGAAGAATGGCAAGTAGCCTGTTCTGTTGTTCGTTTGTGAGATCTGGTGATAGTCGAGCTAGAAGATCTTGTATTGGTAGCGCTAATTTCGCCCACAGACTCGGCATGGGAGGTTTCTATGACGCTCAGCTGTTCTGCAGTTAACGGCTCAGCGTTTGGTACGCACATATGTCTTGGAAGGGTCTGCGGTCCTTGGCGACAGTTAGCTATCCACAATTCACCGAATCCGTTCTTAAACGAGACAACAGAGGCTGGGATGACCAAGTTGTTCTTCAGTGGTATGGTTCCACTACAAGATCCATGGGTTAAAGCGTGGCATGACACGTGATGGTTACCTTTCTAGCGCTGACTGCAGGAATGATTTCTTCATCAAGCTCACATAGTCTCCATACACTCGGATGCGCATCTTCCTGTCCACAGTATCTCATCTCGTCTAGCATAATCTTCGAGCGACCACAATCTATAATTGCCTGAGAAGCTTTCAAAAAGTCCCATTCGAGAATGACGTCATGACTACACTCTTGTAAGGGGATGAATTATAAGGGTTGTGTATGGCCACTTATACTCACACGAATGGTACATCTTCCTGTAGGTGTTACATATTGGCCAATAGCCACCTTCAGCAGAGATGTTTTGCTGTCGACGAAGACGGTATTCTGTAGCTGGCGACGGTACTTCTCCCAAATGACTGAATATGATGCTCCAGAGTCCACAAGAGCTTGGGCTCGTCGGCCATCCATGAGGATATCGACGTAGTTTCCTATCATTTTTGTAGTGATCGAAGGCGGAGGATTTTTCTCTTCGGCGGCCTCACCTCCAAGGAAGGTCGCACCCTTAAGTTTTCCAGGTTGCGGCAGCTAGGTGATCGGCTGGAGCTTCTAAACGGCGATGGAGACCTTGATCGGCGTGTTGGGGAGCGTCTTCTTCAGCGGATAGCTTGAGGCGACGGTGACCTACGCCGTCCTGCGCCCACATCTTCTTGTTCATCTTCGTCGTCCCGGAGTTGGCGTCGGCTAAGATCGGTCTGCTGTCTTTTGGAGCGGGCGTCATCAAATATCCGCCGCCTTTCTCGACAACAGCGCACTACATGTCCCGGTCGTCCATAGTGGAAACATACTGGTTGGTTATTCTGGGTCCTCCAGACGTCAGTCTTACTTGGTGCCTAAACAGGTTCCTCGTGCAGCATTTCAGGAACGTAACTCCGCCTGGGTCTCGACTTTTTCACCGTTTTAAAGGGAAATGAAGGACGAGAGATTGGGTTCAATGTCTGTTCCACTTCCTCCCTTATGACCTCTTGAAGCGTCTCGGTTTTTTGCTCGCCGTGTAATCCAAGTGCCTTCTGAACTTCCTCTCTCACTATCTGACGAAGAACACTTGTGAAATCAGTTGCTTCCTCCATAATAGACATCGATACGACGTTTTGAAGCCGTTCAAAGTTCTTGCGTGCAATTCTTTTTTGATGCATTGTCTCGATTTTCTGGCACTGTTGTGGAAACCTCCTTCAGGAGTAGGGCTTGATACATGTACTCAGCAACACCCATCGTGAGATGTGCAACCTTATCTTCCTCTTTCATTCTAGGATCCACTATTTTACACAGCTCCAAGATGTCTTGAATGTAGGATGCTGTAGTTTCTCCTGGACGCTGTGCCCTGCACTTTAATTTATCTTCAGCCTTGCACTTCTGACGTTGTGTGTCGCCGAAATACTTGCGCAGTTCCACCTAGAATATTTCCCAGCTTGTGAACTTTTCCTCGTTGTTCTCATACCATTTGCTTGGCTGTGCCCTCTAAGTAGAAAAATACATTAGCCAAACACACGGTGTCATCCCATTTGTTAAATGTGGCTATACGATCATATACCTTCAGCCACTTGTTTGAATTTTGGCCATCGTCACCAGAGAACCCGGATGGATGTCTCATGTATTGGCACACAGTTGCTGTCATCGTAACGTCTTCTTCTTCTGTCCCCGATAGATTGTGATCTGCTGAATATTGCTCGAACTCGGGTTTCTCGCTACGTAAACGGCGGCTCTGTCGTGGCCTGGGAGCCACTGTGTCGTCGATAATGTGCGCTATCACAAGTTCCAATAGCCGGCACCTCCATCAGAATAATGTCACGTGGAAGAAGGTAGAATCAGATGAATGACGAACAATAACTTCACTTAATGAAGGTTTATTCAGCACTTGCACATACAAGAGCGCGGAGCGAACTGCCTGTACAGAACATTCCAGTACAGTGATTCTCGACATTTGTGGATACTTCTAGTATGTACTCGAACCGAATATAGAAATTAAAATTGTACTGTCCAGGTAAGTTTTGAACTTACGACCCTCCCTGCAACAGTTTAGTATCATAACCTTGCATCACGGTGCTACTGAGCTTCTTTTGTGACAATATTAATGAAATAACTAAAACCCTCAAAGAAATCACATCCCAAAATTACTTCCAATCTGAAAAGCAATTTTACTTACATGAAGATGGGCTTTCAATGATATCCCCAATTACAGGAATACTAGGAAACATATTCATCAACCACACAGAAAACACAACCTTTGATACAGTCATCACAAAGAAAGGATACAAAATTGTTTACTGATACAGATGTGTGGACGACATAATCTGTATCGTAGATGGGCCAACAGAGAAAACTGATAAACTTCGTACAGATATAAACAAACATACATAAAAATATTCAATTTACCATGGAAAAAGAAACACAGGAGCAAATACAATACAATACAGAGAGAGAACAATAAACACACATTTGACATCTTCAGAAAGCCAACAGCTACAGGCATAATTATACATGCATCATCCAACCACCCACAAAATCAAATATTAGGGGCCTTATAACCCATGTTACACAGACTATGGCCGGCCGGTGTGGCCGTGCGGTTCTAAGCGCTTCAGTTTGGAATCGCCTGACCGCTACGGTCGCAGGTTCGAATCCTGCCTCGGGCATGGATGTGTGTGATGTCCTTAGGTTAGTTAGGTTTAAGTAATTCTAAGTTCTAGGGGACTGATGACCTCAGAAGTTAAGTCCCATAGTGCTCAGAGCCATTTTTACACAGACTATATAACATCCCATTCAGCGAAGAAAACTATGAAAAAGAATTACAAACAGTACAACTCAGAGCCACAAAAAATGGTTACAGCACCGATATGGTACAAAAACTCAACCAGAAAATTAAAACACAATTAAAGAAAAATCAAAATAAGCTGTTGCGGCCGCATGTAGTAAGCATTGCTTCACGCAGTGGAGAATGGCAAAACAGAGGCATACCGGCGATCGAGGCATTGCGAAGTAGGCAGGCACAGACAGCCTTGCTGACAGCAGCAATTTACCAACAGACTGATGCAAGGACGCACACAGACCGAGCGCCGAGCGAAGCCCAGAGAGTGCTGAGTAAGGGCAAGTGAGGCCAGCACGCTAAGTTATGCTGCAATATACTGTGGGAGTAATAACAAAAAGCTACTACCGAGGGTAAAACACGTCCTCCTCCAGGATATAAATAGGGGAGCGCAGGCAGCAACAGACAGAAGCCATTAGGAAGCAGTTCGGATGTGAGGACGGACGTAGTCCATGTCCGAATGTTCAATCTTCGTAGGTGACGATTCCGGAAGTCTGTTCCAGCTTGCAGGAGTTATCCATTCGCTGCCAGATGTCAACTTCAGCTCTGGACGTCGGCCCGAGTTCGGTCGGCACCATGGGTGACTAACTACAGCGAGAACTTCCAGCAGGACCGGCCGCAGCGTGGTCTTGGCCACAGGCGCCGCCGGGGATCGACGCCCCACGGCGCATGGTCCGTCCATGACGGGACCTCGCGGACATCACGACTGATGGCTTCCCAGCCGCCGGTGCAGCAGGCGTCGGCAGCTGACCTCACTGCGACGCGGCTCCGTGGGCGTGCCCATACTAGGGCGCCAAGCGGCGATGAGTTCATCTCAACCACAGGGCATCCTGGCTTTAGCGGAGCACTGGTGGCATGAGGCTCCTGAGTGCGATCAGCGGCGCATTGTCGGAGAATCTACACAGCAGCAGCCAGGCGGAGGCATCTGCAGGACAGCGACGACGAGGGAGAAATTGTAAAGAAAGTTCAATAAATAATTGTAAAACTCCACGGCTTTTCAGTCTTTGGCGCAGCCACTATGTCTGCAGCTAACAAGAGGTGCAGAAGTCGTAACAAAGCAGAGAGCACAGAACCCAACAGACACTATATCACACACAAAAACACAAAACAATAACACTCATGACATGAATAAGAGAAACAAAATGGTACACTCTTACATAGAAACACAAAGCAACAGACAAGATGGCAAATATACTAAAGAAACATGGATTACAAATAGCTTACAGAACAAGAAACACACTCCAATCACATTTACAAACAACAGAAAAACCAGATAAATACCAAGGAGCAGGTATATACCAGCTGAAGTGCCAAGAATGCAAATCAGTATATCTGTGGATGACAAGCAGGAACTTTAAAACTAGATATAAAGAACATATAAGAATATGGAAATAAGAAAATAGCCATTCTATCTTTGCCAAACACCTGATAAAACATGGACATGAACCATCCAACATGGAATGTGACGGACAGTTATCCGAGTGAATGTTCACAACAAAAAGCTCCTGATATTGCAAGAAAACTTTCACATACAAAGAGGCATTGCAATTGAAAAGAAGGTACTCAATGACCAAATCCATATAAACAATAACTCTCTGATCATGCTAGCCACCAAACCAATAACAAACCGAAATGTAATCAAGATAAATAACTAATGAATCTCCTTCTCCTCTTCTCTCCCCCCCCCCCCCCCCTCAAACACAGACACATGAACTCATATTTACAAAAAAAGTAGTATTTGCACACAGCATATTACACACACACACAAAACCCATATTTATTATTAAATAAAAAGAATGCATTTGCACACAGAAAAATACACACACATGCACTCTCTCTCTCTCTCTCTCTCTCTCTCTCTCTCTCTCTCACACACACACACACACACACACACACACACACACCACAAACTCACGTTTATTATTAAAAAAACACATACAAACAACAAAATACTCACTCACACACACAAACCCATATTTATTATAAAATTAAAAAAAAGGAAATACATTTACACACAGCAAAATAAACACATGCACAAACCCATATTTATTATAAAATAAAAAGAAATACATTTGCACACAGAAAATTACACAAACACCCACACAAACTCCTATTTAAAAAAAAAGAAAGAAAGACCACAGCAGAATACACACACATGCCCCCCTCCCACACACAAACGCGCGCACACACACACACACACACACACACACACACCACACACATACACAACGCAAATGAAAGACATCAAACAGAACATAAACAAAAGACAGACAATCACACAACAGTTGGCAACACTACACACCAAAAACACATATATGTTGATCACCAAGTGGAAAGTGAACGTGAAACATGCAATGTGACAAATGAGGATGAAAGAACGCCAGAAATCGGCTAGCTGGAGTATGAAAACTAAAAAAACCAGGACAACACTCATGTGTTAACAGCGCTGGAAATCGTAAGTAACACCAAACGATATGGAAGTTGTGCTACAAAATTTGCTTCTAACCTAAAAAGCAAGAGAAAAACACGACGAAATGTAATATAGCAGCATATTATATCTCCCACATAATACGTTTATTGTATGTATAAAAGGAAACATATATTTCAGGCCACTGATCATGCTTCCCAAATAAAAGAAACGAAACGCGTATGGCAATAAGCAAACTGACTTCATTTAGTTGCGTAGACGGTACATACCTCCACGAAAATATAAAAATTGATATAAGAATTGATGGGAGAATAAAATATCGGAATATGTGAATTTAAAAAGATTGTAACCTCTTAACATACCATACACCCATCTGTTAGACAATAAATGTGTGACACTTATTTGGAAATCCAGTTCTCATTTTACTGTTAATGTAACCTCTTTGTATCCTCTGCTTTGATAAGAAACATTTGCCCAAAAACCTTCTGTGGACTTGGGTAGATAAATGAAAACAATAAAAACGAAATACAGTAAATAAAAACAATAACCTGGTTCCGAACACGGGGCGCAAGATTAAGAAGCCGCAATGCTAACGACTGAGCTTAGATTTCGTCTGAGAACATCACACAGTAAAAGGAACATAAAATACCTCGAATATCTTGACCATTGTATTTTTAGAAATGGTCGAGTTGCTATAGGTAAGCCAAGACATGCGTTGACTTATTTTGACTCCTATTCCACTGAGCGAAGTTCTTGGGAAATCGGGCGATGGCAGTTGCGGCGTTCTTCTCATTAGTGCAGGTCTTCACACTCAAGGCAATGGGCAAACCAGAAGAACTAAGTGAAACATAGTGCAGACTCACACACACACACACACACACACACACACACACACACACACAATCTTCCACATAGAACTAGTTAATGTTGGGCATAACGATAACATTCCCAGTCGTAAACCTTCGAAGTAAATAACTGTTCTACATTAAGTTCTATATGGTTTCAGGTGAGGGAAACAACAGAAATCAAAAACGTAAAAATTCCAGGGAAAGCACAGCATGTGGTAACGAGGTATACGTGCAAAACTGTGTCTCTTCTTAAAATTCAAATTTATATGTGTACAAGTAGTAAAGAGCATTTTTCATGACAGATAATTAAAGCCCATTGATGATACTGAAACCTCAGCGAAACGTGTCTGAGAAATGAAAGGAAAGATAAAAACTGTTTTTTTTTCCTCAAGACGGACCCTCTCTAAGCACAAATGCAACGCAAGTTCTTAATGTGATCAGAGCTTACAGTGATTGACATTACAGGTATGGCTGACTCGAATCCTTATCTTAAATTGTTAAATTGTCCGCCCCCAGAGCTGAATGGTCAGCGTGACGGACTGCCATCCTAGGGAGCCGGGGTTCGATTCCCGGCTGGGCAGGGGATTTTCTCCACTCAGGGACTGGGTGTTGTGTTGTCTTCAGCATCATTTCATCCCCTTCCGGCGCGCAGGTCGCCCAATGTGGCGTCGAATGTAATAAGACCTGCACCAAGGCGTCCGGACCTGCCCCGTAAGGGGCCTCCCGGCCAATGACGCCAAACGCTCATTTCAATTTCCATTGTTAAATTACATCGTGACTTGGTTTCGATCGAGTTATGGTTATAATTAGAATTTTATGTTGCTATGGTACTACCCAGATCAGATCAAGCAAAGGTTCTACAGAAATAGCAGTGCGTGTACGAGAAAAGGAGGCGGGATTTCAACAAAATTGACGACAGATACAGGCAGACAGGGGAGCGTGAGGGAGAGAGAAAGAAAGAGAGAGAGAGAAAGAGAAGCAGAGTGCGAAAAAAATCGATTGTGATGTATTGTAAGGAATCATTCTGGCTTCTCAGAAAGTTATTTACGATTTTTACCTCAGTCATCTCAAATGCGAGTCCAATGTCGTGGTCTCCACATCATCGTCCACAGTGACACTGTATGAAGCCAGTCTATCAGGTTTGTTCATTCTCAGTAGCTCTTCTAGCTCTCTGAAAGAGGTGAAGCGTGATAGGCTTCTAAAATTTCTATGGTCTTGTAAGTCACATAACAAATGGTTCTGGAATGCTAACAAATATCAGTTGACTAAAAATAACAGTATAAAGTTTTTGGTCGACGTACAGCAGGATTTTTGAATCTTCCTGGCAATAAAAGTATACTGGACTGGAAATGCCAGATGTTTACCTTTCTAGGCTGCAACTATGCCTTTTCTCCTGGACATTCTTTCTTTCAGGAACGCTCACCAAGCAAGGTGTGTGAGAGAACTATGACATTTCGAAGGTATGAGAGAGGTAAATACTTGCAGATGAACAGCTGTGGGAGCATGTCGTGAGTCGTGCTCGGATAACTCCATTTTTGTTTTTAATTCTATGTATCTGTTTCTTCGTAATGTTTCTTTATCAGTTCTGCACACGTCCATCAGACCTCTCAAATTCACACTGATGTGCTGTTATCGAGTGTAAAGTGTTGACCGAACGGTGGCAAACTAATACGGCAGTGTTTCTATTTCTGTGGGATATGTTGTTAAAATTTTATCTTTATGTGAACTCATTTTCAGTATTTTAACTACAGCAAGAAGCCATCCTTACAGACAGGGGATGA
The DNA here is from genome assembly GCF_023864345.2 of Schistocerca serialis cubense. Taxonomy (NCBI): domain Eukaryota; kingdom Metazoa; phylum Arthropoda; class Insecta; order Orthoptera; family Acrididae; genus Schistocerca; species Schistocerca serialis. The sequence continues at coordinate 412,312,448 of NC_064641.1, read as the reverse complement.
AGAGAGTACATGATGGCTACAGCTTATTTCTAATGTTACTGGAAGTTTTCAGGTGATGATAGCAAGACGACATACCCAGGGGACGAGCACATACAGCTTACCAACAGCTACTGGAGCTTGAGATAGGTTTTGCCATTGACACGAGAGGCATCATGCCGACAGATCGAGCAGATAGATGGTTGTAGTGTAATGGCTGCTAAACGAATGGTGACGAGATGGACCACGACAACAGTGTAGCATGAGTTATTCTAGTTGGGTCAGACCACGACTATAGCCAATATTGCATAAGAACATACCTGACAACTCGCAGTACTGTTGCCAGCTAGTAACTACAAACCGCAAATGGCTGCATGTGAAAACAATAGCTGGATATTGAAATGTGACAGCACTGAGGCGTTTCTGTAGAGATGTTTACGAAATCGCGTTACGCTACTGGTTGAGGTAGGCATCTGAAGCTGCCACACCCAGCCCACTCCAACTCTCAACTTACGCTAACTTAGCCATAGATCATAGGATTGTTCGACTGTGTGTGACGAACAGACAGATGCCACATTGAAATCTGGACAGACGTTACAAGCAGAGCATCACTAGGAACAGCTGGGAGCAGACTACTAGAAGCTGGGATTAGATGTCGAGTAGTCATGAATCGTTAACTGCTGCCACCACAGTACAGACTAGCAGGACTGGCATGATATAGAAACAGAGTCAGCTGGTTCACTGAGTGGCGTTGTGTGGCGCCCATCGATGAGACTTGCTTCTGTTTGAGGTGCTCAGGGGACGCCGGACGCCGTGTCCGTATACAACCTGGTGAAAGGTCACAGGAAGTAGTGATTCTTGAGACCTACATGTCTTCCTGGAATTACAGTGTGAGGAGCTATTGGATATGAGAATGTGTTTCAGTCAGGATGGGGTAAGGAGGCTGTTTGCTCCCACGACGAAATGAATACAAGGGTGGGAACCAGATCTCATACTGATGTTGATGATGGACATCAGTTCCAAATGGGATGAAAGTTTATTCTCTCATTATGTGGTGAGCATCTCTGTGAAGTTCGATTACTATCTGACTATCTTTTGGAACATTGTTCCTAGGAAACAGCGGTCAAAAATTAGAATAAATGTTTTTGAATAAAAAGGATCACACATAAGCTGTTAAAATTCAAGCTTTATTAATCAGGTGACTGGTTTCGATCATGGTACAATCGTCATCAGACCATTCAAGCTCTGTGAACAGAGTAATGCAATATTTCAGAGGACAAGGCTTAGGTGTAAATGTGATTATTGTAATTAATTAAAAGTATGATTCCATTTGTACAGTACTCATGATGACGGCCGGAGAGAGTGTGGTGACGAGCAGCCCAGTATGTACGGTGATGGTAAACACTGCTGACCAGTGCACAGCCCCTTGCAGTTTAAGTAGCGGAGGCGCCATCCATTGTCTCCTGCATAACTCATTTACTGCCAATGGTTACAGAGTATGAGATAATTTCATAGGAAGTTTGCAATAAAGTGTACTCATTGTAGATGCAATAGCAAAAAATATAAAATATGAGACAATGTATAAATTATGCAGCTAAAATATGAGATGATGTATAAACCATGAAACGAAAACAAATTTTATTTAAAACAGAGAATTGAAAAGAAGTAATATTCTGTAGCATACGATATTTCAATGTGGCCTAACTGCTGTAAGAGGTTGCAATAGCTATATGTACTCCAGAGATGGCTGACAGGATGCCAAGTGGTTTGCCTATGATGTTCTTGTTAAACAAATCCGCCAGAGTTATAAAAGGCATTATTGACCGAAATCTTGCACATCCCAAATTGTTTTTTGTCAGTCCACCTACAGTAGATGTTTGCCTATTAATTATTAGGGCATAGACATGATGCCCTACTACTGCTAGATTTGAGATACACCTGTTGTTGGTGTTAAAACCCCGTAACCATGGTAGTGTACACATGGTAGTGTAATGCATCAAGCAGTGTACGACTACAGCTTTGTGCACTACCATATACTTTGTGTTTCTACCATGACCTTCAGGTCTGTGTCAGGTGCTAAACCGACATTAACACATTTCGATTCATTGTCTCTCACAGAAAGCTGAACATCACATGGTGTTAACTATGGAGCTCCCACAACACACATGCTGGTAGAAATAAAACACAGTCTCAGTGAAAAAAGTGTGGAAGACATCACAACACTTGGAAATAGGAAGAGTGTGCGGCATTGTAAAGAATTTCCAACAGCTATCTGAATGTGATGACCTATACAGTTAATCTCATCTTCCACAGCGACAAGATAGTGGATATCATGGTATTCCATTTCAAAGACCATTGATCCTCATTTTGGAGTCATGTCCATGATTTCTGTTCCTGTGTTGACCATAACTGGAAGGCGCTGTTCAGAACATGCATGGGGTAAGAGAAATAGAAAGAGTTGCTGTTATCTTATTGGTGAAAAGAAAAAAATAGGAGGAGGGCACCACAGCACATGGAAACAGGATGGGTCTGCAGTGTTGAAGAGCAAACAACTGTCTACATTTAATACCATGCACCACAGCAACAAGCAGGAGATATCTAGTGTTCCACCAAGGCTCTCTCCATCTGAACCAAGTGGTGTCAGTCAATCATTATGTGACAATCAGTAGTGTACCAGTAGACAAATGGGATAGGAAAGACCTCATCGATATGGGATGATATGCTGTAATAGGCACTGCTGTTGATAGTGTGATCAGTTTTAACAATTTTACCAGTTGTTCCATAATTTCAACGCCAGCCAGCGACACAGCAAAATGCTTTCCAATTTCTCTATTGTCGCTAATTGGCTACTATACTACTTTGCAGGTACCATACACTAGGTAGCAAGTGTTCTATACCTAAGTAATTAGGTTATCTATATATTTCTAGCGTATCAACCATAGTGCAGAATTTACGATTACTACTGGCCATCTTTCCCTGTGTGGACGGGTGTCACAGAGTATTTCTCACATTAGTAGAATAAAGACCGAAATTGGCAGATACCTCCCACATTATCCTTGACCAATCCTCTCTGCAACACCAACCTTACCCAAGGCATCCACCTAAATGCATAAGACCTCTCCAGATGCTTGTGCGTCTTGTCTTATCGGTGTACAGTGGACATGAGGGTACGGCAGTGATATAATAGATGGTTAAGGTGAAACGTGTGGTTCATACATGATGAAGCTCCAGATGGATGGAGTTTGAAATATTTCACATGGATCAACTGTGCTATCAATTCTGAGGAATTTTTCCACTGTCTGGAATCAGTACCAGAATGATACCAATATAAAGGAAATGATCATAGAGCACACTCGTAAACTCTTGTAGTTACACGGTCCTCCACTAAGAATGCTATATTGTTAAAGCTGTATGGTTTCTGAAGTATTAGTCATGCGGAATGCAGTGCTCTTAATACTCTAATGCAGGATATGTGTGACCAACGTCGGACATACAAACACCCTGCAAGTTTCCTAGCCCAGTCTCTATGGGGAAAAACTTTAAAATCATAAAAGTTCTTCCTTCTAAACTATTCTGCTGTCCTAGGAAGCATCACCAATATCTATCCGCCACTCAAGCTGCTTAGAAACTAATTCAGATTATAAACGTAGTCAGGAGACTTCTGTCTCTTAGGAAATTAATGGATTTATATGTCTCTTTTTAGTCAGAAACATACACACAGTCAATCGTACATCCCGTGTCAGTCATGCTTATCATTAGTAGTAGTGGTAGTATCAGTTATGACTGATGTCGCTATGCCTCAGTAGTAAATACATCGAGGAAAAATGACGTGAATATTTCTGGTAGCTGATACATTGACATATCACCCACACTGTTGCACAAAAATGTACATGAAGAAGCAGCAGCTTCTTACAAGGGAGTAAGCACCACAATCATTAGCCAAAGGAGATGTAACAGTCTTATTGCTGTTTATTGTAGCATCCCCACATCTCTGATAGTATTCCTCTTCCACAGTGACGTCCCAGTCTGATGTTAGGTAGTTTTGCTCTTGTGTAGGATAATATAGTAATTTCGCCCTAAAACACCATCTCTCGAGTACACATCCCTCACACTATTGACGGTGATATATGTGAAATCGGTCCACTCTCCTATAGAACGGTCTAGGGAATAGCTTAAGTCTGATAAATTGAAAAATGCATTGATTCTTGTCCATAATACTTAAGGAATAACATTGTTTGTGAGAACCAACCATAGTTCGGCAATATCTATATTCGACTGCATGTGTAAGAACACAGTTATCCCCTGGGATATGTATGTTCTGCATCCTTTAATATGGCGCCTGTGTCTAATAATTATATCGCCTTTGTTGCAGTATATGTTATGAAAACCCACGTAATTAACAAAGGGAAGGGAGGGTTAAAAGTGAATGCAAACAGAGCATAATTTTATGTTTCTCTCTGTATTGAGTATCTGGGTACCCCTCAATCAAACCCATTTCATGGTACTTTATCTCTAATTTTACTTATTCACAGTCAATTTACGTAATTTTGGAGGTTTTTTCAGGATTTTACATATTTCGTAGTATTTCCCTCAATTTCACGTGTTTCTCATCAATTTTTCGTAGTTATTGCAGGTTTTTGTCGATTTTTATTTATTTTATTTTTTTATACGTTTTTTATATTTTTCCATATCTATATGGTCATATTCCTTGCATTCCCATGCATTGCTGATTTTATACGTTCATATTTGCGTGTCCTATACACCAGCCTACTAAAATTTCCTAAGAATTCCCATCTTCCCTATGATCTACATGCATGCATTTTCGATAGGAAGATCACGACAAGTATATCAACACTCGCTTCATACACAGATGAGACTCAACGATGGGTGCAGATTGGAAACTTGTACTCTGTAAACAAATCCATTAATTGCTATGGCAAATCACAGAGGTTTTCTACAGACTCATGCAGAGACGCACTTGATGGAAACTCAAAGTCTGACATCTGGCACAATTCTACACGCTCATCTGACTTCCACTCTACCATGTAAGGATCTGCAACAGGGAGTTGACATGTGTACAGAGTTGATTTCTGCTGCTGCTCTGGTTTCTTTTAACCATAAGTATATGCTATTATTGCTTACCAGATGAGCTTCACTGCCTTCAATATCTGATACATCTCCAGAACCAAGTCAAGGCACCTACAAATAGTAGATTTTCCTAATAATAAATTGTTCGTTAGTTGACAGTGTGTCGACCGCACTTAGCATACTGGAATGTGAGAGCTTCCCTCCCAGTATCTATGGAGTTCTCAGCCTTGGCAATGTAATTTACAGACGAGCAGTCAGTCTGCAATGGCCCACCACTGACAGTTCTAGACACACACACGTATAGAGACTATGCACACATAGTACCAGTCTGGCAGCATCGATTCCAACCGCTTGTAAGTTATTTTCGACTGTGGAAATAGCGAAAACTCCTCGTGGAACGATTCTGTAGGGTTTGTAAGAACATTTAAGTTTATCCTGCTAAAGAGCATAACATCTTTGACGCAAGTTATATTACCAATATTTCGTAACAATATCGTCTAGATTCTTCAGTAATAGCAACAAACCAACTTGTTCGGCTGCACCAGTCATGCCTCCTTTTATACTCTTAAAGATCCACAACTACGGAACATAAGCATGCCAGTTCTGCTATTTTGTGTGCTAGATGTCCGTTGGAAGGATGGAGACAGTCCTTCATGAGTATCATTCTTATGTATGGTACAGAACAACACGTTAGTCCAACAGATTAGTCGGATGGTATAGTATGTGTCCAGTCACTCACAACCAAATATTCTACAGATGCAATGCATTTGCTCTAATTTTTGTATGTCTATGTCCATGCATGTGTTGCAGGTGGCTCCAATAAAACTGACCCAGTCCTCTCGCTGGTGCACCTGCCATACATTCTATCTGAATGGTGTCTAGGAGATGATCCGAAATGCAGTACATCCAGGATAGGATTTGAAGGTGGATCCACCGATGAGAAGACTGAATGAGGCTTATGGCAGCCATCCATGACACTCACATAGACATAGACATACAGAAAATAGAGCAAATACACTGCACCTGTAGAATATATGGTTGTGGGTGAGTGGGTGCATTCAAGTACAGTGGTATACCGTCTGAGTAATGTGGTGGAATATATGGTTGTGGGTGAGTGGGTGCATTCAAGTACAGTGGTATACTGTCTGAGTAATGTGCTGTTTTGTACTATACATAAGAATGATATGAAGGACTGTCTCCCTCCGTCCAAAGGAACTGGAATGATAATGTGCTGTCCTCAAGCAACTTTAAGGGTATAAAGGAAGTGAGATAGGCGCAGCAGGATGCATTGGTTTATTGTTATTACTGAGGAATCTAGACAAACTTGTTACGAAATATCGGTAATATAACTTGCATCGAAGCTGTTATGCTCTATAGCAGGATGAGTTTAAATGTGCTTACATACCATACAGAACCGTTCTGCGAAGAGCTTTTCACTGTTTGCACTGTCGAAAATGACGTACAAGCGGTTGAAATCGAGACTCCGCGATTGGTAATATGCATGTATAGTCTCTGTATGTATGCATGTGTAGAGCTATCAGCAGTGGACGGTTGCAGTTCAAATGCAGAACTTGCTAGCTGCTCGTCTGTAAATTACATTTCTGAGGGTGAATACTCTATAGATACAGGGAGGAGAAGCTCTCACGTTCTAGTACACTAAGTGCAGTCGACACACTGTGAACTAACGAATAACTTATTGCTAGGATAAAAAACGAACTCTACGGTTTGTAGACGTCCTGACATGGTTCCGGAGATGTATCAGAAATGGTTCAAATGGCTCTGTGCACTATGGGACTTGACATCTGAGGTCATCAGTCCCCTAGACCTTAGAACTACTTAAACCTAACTAAACTAAGGATATCACACAGATTCGTGCCCGAGGCAGGATTCGGAACTGCGACTGTAGCGGTCGCGCGGCTCCAGACTGAAGCGCCTAGAACTGCTCGGTCCCACCGGGCGGCGATGTATCAGAGTTTGGAAGTGTAAACAAAAATAGCGAAGCTCATCTGGTAATCAATAAGAGCATATACTTATCGGAAAAAGAACCCAGAGCAGCAGCTGAAATCAACTCTGTCCACATGTCAACTATCTGTTGCACATTCTTACACGATAGAGTGGAAGTCAGATGAACATGTAGAACTGTGCTAAACATTGAGTTTCCATCAAGTGCATCGTTACATGAGTTTGCAGACAAGATCTCTGATGTATCAAAGTAATACATGGATTTGTTTCCAGACTGTCAGTTTCCAATCTACACCTCCCGCTGAGTCTAATATAGGTATGAGCCGAATGTTATTATACTTTTCATGGTCTTTCAATCCGAAATGCTTGCATATATATCATGGGGAAGATGGGAATTCTTAGGATACTTTAGTAAGCTGATATATAGGACACACAAATATCCTCGTATAAATGCATGCAATATGGATATATAGATAGAGAAATATTTCAAAAAATATGAAAAAAATGACGTAAAATAGGTAAAAATCAAGGAAAACTTTGCATAATTACGAACAATTGTCGGGAAGCATGTAAAATTGAGAGAAATACTACGAAATATGTAAAATCGTGAAAATACAATACTGGCCGTTAAAATTGCTACACCAAGAAGAAATGCAGATGATAAATGGGTATTCATTGGACAAATATATTATACTAGAACTGACAAGTGATTACATTTTCACGCAATTTGGGTGCATAGATCCTGAGAAATCAGTACCCAGAACAGCCACCTCTGGCCGTAATAACGGCCTTGATATGCCTGGGCATTGAGTCAAACAGAGCTTGGATGGCGTGTACAGTTACAGCTGCACATGCAGCCTCAACACGATACCACAGTTCATCAAGTGTGGTAACTGGCGTATTGTGAGGAGCCAGTTGCTCGGCCACCATTGACCAGACGTTTTCAGTTGGTGAGAGATCTGGAGAATGTGCTGGCCAGGGCAGCAGTCGAACATTTTCTGTATCCAGAAAGGCCCGCACGGGACCTGCAACATGCAGTCGTGCATTATCCTGCTGAAATGTAGGGTTTCGCAGGGATCGAATGAAGAGTAGAGCCACGGGTCGTAACACATCCGAAATGTAACGTCCACTGTTCAAAGTGCCGTTAATGCGAACAAGAGGTGACCGAAACGTGTTACCAATGGCACCCCATACCATCAAGCCAGGTGATACGCCAGTATGGCGATGACGAATACACGCTTCCAATGTGCGTTCACCGCGATGTCGCCAAACACGGATGCGACCATCATGATGCTGTAAACAGAACCTGGATTCATCCGAAAAAATGACGTTTTTCCATTCGTGCACCCATGTTCGTCGTTCAGTACACCATCGCATGCGCTGCTGTCTGTGATGCAGCGTCAAGGGTAACCGCAGCCATGGTCTCCGAGCTGATAGTCCATGCTGCTGCAAACGTCGTCGAACTGTTCGTGCAGATGGTTGTTGTCTTGCAAACGTCCCCATCTGTTCACTCAGGTATCGAGATGTGGCTGCACGATCCGTTACATCCATGCAGATAAGATGCCTGTCATCTCGACTGCTAGTGATTCGACGCCGTTGGGATCCAGCACGGCGTTCCGTATTACCCTCCTGAACTCATCCATTCCATATTCTGCCAACAGTTATTGGATCTCGACAAACGCTAGCAGCAATGTCGCGATACGATAAACCGCTACGCGATACGATAGGCTACAATCCGACCTTTATCAAAGTCGGAGACGTGATGGTACGTATTTCTCCTCCTTACACGATGCATCACAACAACGTTTCACCAGGCAACGCCGGTCAACTGCTGTTTGTATATGAGAAATCGGTTGGAAACTTTGCTCATGTCAGCACGTTGTAGGTGTCGCCACCGGCGCCAACCTTGTGTGAATGCTCTGAAAAGCTAAACATTTGCATATCACAGCATCTTCTTCCTGTCGGTTAAATTTCGCGTCTGTAACACTTCATCTTCGTGGTGTAGCAATTTTAATGACCAGTAGTGTACTTTCAAAACTACGCAAATTGACTGACAGCATATAAAATTAGAGAAAAAGTACCACGAAATTTTAGGAATTGAGTTGCGTTGGAGGTTCCCGGACACTCAAGAGCGAGAAAAATTACGCTCTGTTTGCATTAACTTTTAACCCTCCCCCTTCCCCTGTAAACTACGTGGTTTTTTGTAGCACGTACTACAACAAAGGCGACATAAATATTACACAGAAGCACCTTTTTAAAGCACGCAAAACATATATATTCCAATCCATAACTGTGTTCTCACAGATGCAGTTGAATATAAATATTACCGAATTCCGGTTGGTTCTCACAATCAATGTTATTCCCTAAGTACTAAGGAGAAGAATCAATGCGTTTATCAGACTTAAGCCATCTCTTGAGCGTTCTGCAGGAGAGTGGACCGATTTCGTGTTTATCACCTTCAATAGTATAAAGGCGGTGTACTCAAGACATGTGGTGTTAGGATGAAATTGCTATATTATTCTACACATCAACAAAACTACCTAACATCAGATGAGAACTTCTGAGTAAATTAGCTTACCACGTCTATTTTCATTCTCTGCTTTCGTGTGGCATCATATTCTGGGGTAACTCATCATTGAGTAAAAGAGTGTTCATTGCACAAAAGCGTGTAATCAGAATAATTGCTGGAGCTCGTCCAAGATCATCCTGCAGACACTTATTCAAAGAGCTAGAAATCTTCACTGTAGCCTCACAATATATATATTCACTTATGAAATTTGTTATTAACAATCCGAACGAATTCAAAAGTAATAGCACTGAACATGGCTACAACACTAGGAGAAAAGATGATCTTCACTACTCAAGGTTAAATCTAACTTTGGCTCAGAAGGGGGTAAATTATGCTGCCACAAAACTCTTTGGTCACTTACCTAATAGCACCAAAAGTCTGACAGATAGCCATGTAGCATTTAAAAGGAAATTAAAAGACTTTCTTTATGGCAACTCCTTCTACTCATTAGATGAATTTTTGGATATAGTAAGTGGGTAATTTCCCAACCTCCACATAAAAAGGAAAATAAAAAAAATTATTGAGTGTCATGTAATATTTTGTCTAATGTAATATCTTGTATAGAAACGTTTTATTAACCTGACACGTTCCACATCATTACGAAGTGTCGTATTCATGATCTATGGAACACGTACTAATCTAATTGTGCAAGAAGTATGCTATCAGAGCTGTGGTAACGCTACAGTAAACAGCAATAAGGCGGTTACATCTCCTTTCGCAAATGTTTGTGGTGCTTACTCCATCGTAAGACGTTGCTGCTCCTTCGTGTGCATTTTTTATGCAGCAGAGGGGGGGGGGGGGGGGGTGGTTACCTCAACGTATCAGCTATCAGAAATATTCACGCCGGGTTTTTCCTTGCTCTGTTTCCTCGTGAGACATAGCTGCATCCATCGAAACTGATACTACTACTACTACTAATGATACACGTCTGATGTGGTAAGTGTGATTGAGGGTGCGTACATTTCTGACTTAAATTTCCTAAGGGACAGAACAGGAATCTTCTTACTTTGTTCGAATTGGTTTATGATCAACTCAACCGGTGGATACACACTGACGATCCCTTGCTAGGACAGTAGAATAATGTAGAAGGAAGTAGTTTAACTATTTTAAATTTTGTCACCATGCTTACTGGGGAAGGAAACTTGTGGACTGCTTGTGTGTCCGATGTTAGACATATATATCCTGCATTAGAGTATAAAGAGCGCTGCATTCCACAGGACTAATACTTCGGAAACCACATGGCTTTAACAATACAACATTTTTAGGTGCAGCTCCCTCTAACCATAGGAGTATGGTGGGTTTATGCTCTATATCAGGAGTTCCCAACAAAATTTTCTCGAGGACCCCCTCATCGAGCATGATTGGTACCTTGTCATATCACAGTATCAAGTACCTAAAAACGCCAAGTTAAGTCTTTTTATACGTTTTCTATTTTTGGTACTTAGAAAAACACTGACATATTCATTATTGAAAAAATATTGAGCTTAAAACTTTTTCAACTAAGCCATCATTGTTACTGTTAAATTTTTGATTATTGCTCAAAATCTTTGTCTTCAAATCTGGGTGTTAAGTATAACAAACTCCTTTAAAAAATAAAAATTGAGTATGAGCCGAAAATGACAGGAAAATATTAAAACTGAGTGTATTGGTCTTTCAGTTGTACTACACTTGAGACTGCATTGAGCAGACATGTGTGAAAAATAAGAAGACACTAATTTCATGCAAGGTATTATTTATTTTAAAAACTACAGTTACAACAGAGTACTCCATCAGTATACAGTTAGTTTTAATTAAGAACTATGAGATGAGTTCAATCTGATCTTGAGTCCATTATTTCTGAAATACTAGGTTCCAAACTTGAAACTTCCATTCTTAAATCCGACCGCATGTCGAGGAGATTGCTATATTTGTTTTTCATAGAACACGTGGAAGAAAATGCTTGCTCACACCGATATGTGGTAGCAAATGGAAAGATCTTCTTCATTGCCTTATCTCCAAGTTTCTTGTAGTCCTTGCGTACTGATGCCCAGACGTCTGTAATTTTAACAGATCTTGCTCTTCTTCAGTGAGGCCTTGGATTTTGTCTATTTCTTCACAGCTGAAGGGATTTCGAATCCATCTGTCGTCAGGGTCAGGTTCAGGGAAATACTCTCTGATAGTGGTGGCCAAGCTGCGTAGATGCTCCGCTACGTTGATCTTCATCTGGTCAGGCAAACTCTCCTCTGATGACTCCAAGAATTGTTTTAAAGTAGAAAAGTTAGTTAGTGACTCGTTTTCTATCCTTGACGCCCAGATCTGACACTTTTTGACCTTAGCACTAATCTTATCCTCAACTTTGAACGTGTCTACATTTCTTCCTGGTAAACTCAAGTTTAACACGTTCAAGTGTTCTAACACGTCAGCTAAGTACGCAACTGAGCAAAGCCAAGAGAAGTTAGTGAGAAAATCCACGTACTTTGTGTCAAGAAGGAAGACACGAACCTCGTCTCTAAGTTCAGAAAATCTTGACAAGATCCTACCTCGAGAAAGCCATCTTACTTCCGTATGAATAAGAAGTTGCTCATGCTCACTGCCGATCTCTTTACACCACAAAGAAAATAATCTGGATTGCAGATGTCGAGTTTTAATGTAGTTGATGATTTGAACTACTTCGTTAAGTATCTTTTGCAACGGATCAGGAAATCTTTTGGCTGGTAAGGCTTCACGATGGATACGACAGTGAGTCCATTTCACCTCAGGGGCTACTGCTTTGATACGAGCTAGAAGTCCTGTTTTTTTGCTAGCCATTGACTTTGCTCCATCCGTCGACAAGCCTACACATTTTTTACGGGTGACATCGTGTTCATTGAGATAATTATTTAATGCAGTAAAAATGTCGTCTGCTGTTGTATGCAGTAATTAGCATGAAAAAAGAAAATCTTCGAATACTTGGTCCTCCCATAAGAATCGTGCGAAAACCAATATTATAGCTTTTTGTGATATGTCTGTGCCTTCATCAAATTGTAGAGCGTACATGTCACTTATGCAAAGTCTAGCCAGCGATGTTTCTTCGATGTTAACCGCCATACAGTAATTCGTCTTTGAACAGTATTAGTTGAGAGCGGGACAGTTGCTATTACCTTAGCAGCTGCATCATCTAACATTCCCTTGAAAAGTATTATTACTGATGGCAGTATAAGTTCCTCAGCAATTGTGTGGTTTTTCCCACATTTAGCAACAAGCTGAGCCACCTCGTAAGACTCAAAGGTTGCATTTTCATTTTCATTTGCACCACAAGTTTGGTAATTGTTTTACGACATGTTTTCAGCTCTCCTAATTTATTTTTGAAAATATCTAATGACTTACTTTAACACTCAGGGTGCTTTGTTTCAAGATGGCGCCGGAGTTTTGCTGGTTTTATAGCCGAGCGGTCTAAGGCGCTGCAGTCATGGACTGTGCGGCTAGTCCAGGCGGAGGTTTGAGTCCTCCCTCGGGCATCGGTGTGTGTGTTTGTCCTTAGGATAATTTAAGTTAAGTAGTGTGTTAGCTTAGGGACTGATGACCTTAGCAGTTAAGTCCCATAAGATTTCACACACATTTGAACATTTTTTTGTGCTGATTTTATACATTCATTCGAAAGGCTTTCATAGCAAATTACACATTGAGGTTTAGGCTGTTGCTCAGGTCCAGTGAACGTAAAATCGATTACCAAGTAATCAGGATTATATTTTCTAATTTTTCCAGTAAGCTTAACACTGATCTTGGAAGGGTTAGGCTCAAGGGACGCCGACGATTTAGGTTCAATGGACACTGACAACTTCGGTTCGAGAGTCACTGACTTACTTGCTTGAACATCAAATGTGTTATCTTCCTCTTCATCTGCAGGCCTTTCTCGTTTTAACGAACCACTTTTTAACCAACGGTCCATTTTTAACTACGCGAACTGTAGCTTCCGCGAAAAACAACGTTTTACAAACACTACTGTTTTAATACAGAATATTGAATATGCAAACAACACGGTCTGTGAAAGCACTGGCAATAAATTAACAATGGCCGATTGTCGTCTGAAATGCGAGTTTCTGTGTAAAGTGACTGTCAGTTGTCAGCTGCAAAGAGACAGCGCGCGCAGTCTAACGGCATACAGCAGAACTATTTGCCTCTATCTAATTCTAGTTGTGCGCTAGAGTGTGGTAGTGTCAGTTGGGTCTACGAAGACGCTAGCCGTAGAAGTTAGTGTTCGCTAGAGCTCTGTTCATGCAGGAAGCGGCCAAAACGAAAAATCTGTTATCATAAGAAATATATTTAATATATTTTTTATTCTAATATCATGTTGCGGACCCCTCTGGCATAGCTCGCGGACCCCTGGGGGTGCGCGGACCACCTGTTGGGAACCACTGCTCTATATCATTCCTCTCATGCCAGTACCTTTCTACTAATGACTCCAGACAGTGGAATAATCCTTCAGAATTGCTAGCACTGTTGATTTACGTGAAATGTTTCAAACTCCATCTGTCTGGAGTTAAAGCATGTATATACCACATATTGCTTCTTAACTGTCTGTTATATCACTGCGATACTCTCATCTCTATTATACACTGATAAGAGGTGCTACCTTCCTCGACACGGACCCATATGGGGAGATTTTATGCATTTAGATGGGAGCCGTGGGTAACACTGGTGTTGCAAGGAGGATTGGTCCAGGACAATGTGGGAGGTATCTGTCAATCTCCAACTTTATCCTATGAATGCGAGAATACTCTGTGACGTCCATTCACAAAGTGAAAGATACCCAGTCGTAATCGTAAATTCTGCACTACGATCGATGCGCTGGAAATATGCAGCTAACCTAATTGCATCTCTATAGGACGCAGTCTGAAGTGATGCAGAAATTGGGAAACATTCTGCTGTTTCATTGGCTGGTGTTGAAATTTACGGAACAACTGGTATGCTTTGATGTATACGACCGAATGGACGTACTACTCAGTCATGCATCTACGTTCGCAATCTAGTATATGGTACCTGCAACGTAGTGGAGGGTGGTTTAGCAATGATACAGAATGGGGTAGCATTCTGCTGTGTCATTGGCTGGCACTGAAATTATGGAACAATTGGTATACTTTGATAAATATGACTGAATGAATGGACGTACTGAACAGTCATTTATTTGGACTTGCAATCTAGTATATGGTACTCGCAAAATAGTGCAGAGTGCTTTAGCGATGATACAGAAATTGGCAAGTATTCTGATGTATCATTGGCTGGCGTTGAAATTAATAACAACTGTGAAGATTGTTTAAATTGATTGCGTTATTAACTGCGGTGCATATTACAGTACTTCGTCCCATATCAGTGGTGTCTTTCCCATTCCATCCATCTACTGGTATGCTGTTGATTATCACATAATGATTGACCGACACCACCTGGTTGAGATGGAGAGAGCCTTTGCGGAACACTGGATATCTGCTGCTTTTCGCTGTGGAGCATGGTATTAAATGTAGAGGTCATCCAGCACCTTCAGGCAGTTGTTTGGAAGCGTTCCTCAATGCTGCAGCCTCGTCCTGTTTCCGCATACTGCGATGCTCTTCTCCTTTTTTTCTTTTGAGCAATAAGGTAACAGTACCTCTTTTAATTTGTACTTCGCCACGCATGTTCTGAACACCACCTTATGGCAGTGGTTAACACTGGAACAGTAAAAACTCTAAAATGAGCAACAAGTCTCATTGAAATGGAATACCGCAACATCCGTTATCCTGTCACTGTAGAAGATGAGATTAACTGTACAGGCTATCACCTGCAGATCGCTGTTGGAAACGCTCCACAATGCCAATAGCTCTTCCAGTTTCCAAATGTTGCAATGTTTTCCACAATTGTGTCACTGAGAAAAATCGGCTCTGAGTTTTATTTCTACCGACCTGTGCGGTTTGGGAGATGCATTCTTTACACCATGCGATGTTCAGCTTTCTGTGAGAACCAATAGATCGAAATGTGTTAATGTCTGTTTAGCCCGTGACACCGAGCTCGAAGTCGTGGTAGAAAAACAAAGTGTATGGCGGTGCTGAAACCTGCTTGGATGTGTTACAGGCGAAAAAACAATGTAATAAACTGCTTATGAAGGAGGAATATAGGAACTCTCTCTTGTGATTAATAGCGTGTTGGATAGGGTCTTCCTCCAATACAGTCGATAAAACTTTATGCAGTTCTGTGCAGCCGCGCGGGATTAGCCGAGCGGTCTTAGGCGCTGCAGTCATGGACTGTGAGGCTGGTCCCGGCTGAGGTTTGAGTCCTCCCTCGGGCATGGTGTTTGTCCTTAGGATAATTTAGGTTAAGCAGTGTGTAAGCTTAGGGACTGATGACCTTAGCAGTCAAGTCCCATAAGATTTCACACACTTTTTTTTTGAACAGTTCTGTGCAAGCGACTTCGACCACTGATCATCTGCTCCAATGGAGCGATATGTGTATGTATAATATGCTCGATGTCAACACACGCACGGTATTTGTTTTAGGTATATCAGAAGAGAGAGACGTGGTAAAATCTTATAGGAGGTTCTATTACAGGGGTTGATATAGCTGGTTAAAGTTTGGATGCAGATAGTTCTCTCAAAACTATACCGATTTTGCTTAACACTAATAGAAATTGGCTGTATCTATTCTCGTGTGATATTGAATGTTTTTATTATTATCGTCGCGATTACGTGTCTAAAAATAGGTGTTACCGTAAGTCCTATGTTATGTCACACTTCATAACCTCTAATTTTAAAATAGACACCACTTGAGTTATACATCGTTGTGGAACCTAGAAATGATACTCTTTTTTTCCGAAATGTGCGTAGATTGTGTGGAATGGTCAAATTGCTTACAAAACTAGAACACAAGAATCTGCTGTATGATAGAAACTTTAGAGACATGTCGATAGAGGTAAGTTATGGATCAGAAATGTTAAATGTCAGCACACAGATGGTATTCGATTTTGATGTACCGGAAGGGAGAGACATGATAAAATCTTATAGGCGGTTCTGTTACAAGACAGGCTCTTACGATTTGTTTCATAAACGCCAGTGTAATACAGAATCGCCTTGGTAAAACCTTTTTAATAGTTGCTCTATTGGTCAAATTTTCCTTTTGTGGTGGCGAGGGGCCACAGAAAAACCGTGAGATGCTCCGTAGCAGCTTGTCATTTGAAAAGGCCTGTGTCCACCCGTAGGTGGAAGGAGAGTGGGAGGGAGAGAGGGATGGATGGAAGGGGAGGGAAAAGGAGAGGTAAGAGGGCCTCTAATTTCAGCAGTTTGTGATCGTACATTGAGGAGAATGTACATTCATCTACCACCTCCTCTGCAATCTTTTGGGACTGATGATTTTCCCCATTACATGTCTTGCATTATGACCCATTCATTATAAGTGCTGTTTCTTTTCACGCCAATTTCGATGTGTAATTAGAGCAGTGAAGCATTTTCCATCAGCTGTGGTAGTGTGTATTGGTTCCAATTTCCAGGGTTGCAGGGTGATTCTCGAGCAGGCATCTGTAGCGAACTCTGACGTCAAACCATGATAGGTATAGTCATCAGTCATATGCTTAAAGGTAATACATTTATTAAATTTCTCTCTGTAAAATACGAGCATCTCGTCAGTTGAATATATTTCCCACCAAAAGAATAAAGATGGTACCTCCTACTCCAGCCTTTTTTCCCTGCCAGCTTGCTGGTTTCGAGTGGTATCGTGAAATTTTTTTCCCAGCAGGATAACACCATTTGTATGACATCGTCAATTCTTGAGTTGTGTTGCGATTTTAGGCAGTCCTTGTGTAGCACTGTATGTATAGTTGTGTAGTCAGGACCGATCTTTATGGTTAGATACGTAACTAGGACCGATATTTACTTCAACTTTCCAGCCAAATAAATAAAGTACAGAATCCTAATCTTGCTCTCCTGCATCTGGGCCATTTCCATGTGTCGGTGGGGTGTAATTGGATTTTCCAAGGACCAGGGTTCGAATCCCAGAAAGGGTACCGCCATTTTTACTTTCCCGCCAGTTGGGACCTCAGCACAGCCCTGGGACAAAGAAATTCCAGCCCAAATTCGAAATTCCCGCCAATGAGGTAGGGGGAGGGGTGGGGGAAGCGTGGGGTGAAGAAGGCAGAGGAAACCGCATGACGCTATCAGTGGCATGGTGTGGGCCTGGGAGTGGTTGGGAGTGATGGGGTAATTAATTGATCACTTTAATTGAATGCAGATCAAGTTGATTTCAAATTTGTCCTGATACCCCCAATTATACTACTACTGTGGATGTCCCATAAATAAAAATTAAGTTATCTGAGAAATAAAACCTGAATTGATACATACTGTTATCGATCAGCGATGTTATAGGATCAGAGATGGCCAGACGCAAGCTAAGACTTTGCGTCAAAATATGCGACATATTGTAAAACGAAATTGAAGATGCATAAGCTAGATGTAAGCTGTAACATTATAATACAAGTGTGGGTCAAATTAACAAAATATATATAATGAAGTACACAAAAGTATTTGACATTTTACAATTATACAAGAAATGGCAATAACAGAAATCATCAATATGTCAGTGGTTATTTTGGGAACAAGAACGGAATCGATGTACTGTTTCTTGTCAATTCACAGTGAATGTACAGTGAAAAAAGACAGATGACAAAGTGGTAGATATCGAAATAGACGACAGAGGGATAGAGAAACAATTAAAATCGCTCAAAAGAGGAAAGGCCGCTGGACCTGATGGGATACCAGTTCGATTTTACACAGAGTACGCGAAGGAACTCGCCCTCCTTCTTGCAGCGGTGTACCGTAGGTCTCTAGAAGAGCGTAGCGTTCCAAAGGATTGGAAAAGGGCACAGATCATCCCCGTTTTCAAGAAGGGACGTCGAACAGATGTGCAGAACTATAGACCTATATCTCTAACGTCGATCAGTTGTAGAATTTTGGAACACGTATTATGTTCGAGTATAATGACTTTTCTGGAGACTAGAAATCTACTCTGGAGGAATCAGCATGGGTTTCAAAAAAGACGGTCGTGTGAAACCAAGCTCGCGCTATTCGTCCACGAGACTCAGAGGGCCATGGACACGGGTTCGCAGGTAGATGCCGTGTTTCTTGACTTCCACAAGGCGTTCGATACAGTTCCCCACAGTCGTTTAATGAACAAAGTAAGAGCATATGGACTATCAGACCAATTGTGTGATTGGATTGAGGAGTTCCTAGATAACAGAACGCAGCATGTCATTCTCAATGGAGAGAAGTCTTCCGAAGTAAGAGTGATTTCAAGTGTGCCGCAGGGGAGTGTCATAGGACCGTTGCTATTCACAATATACATAAATGACCTGGTGGATGACATCGGAAGTTCACTGAGGCTTTTTGCAGATGATCCTGTGGTGTATCGAGAGGTTGTAACAATGGAAAATTGTACTGAAATGCAGGAGGATCTGCAGCGAATTGACGCATGGTGCAGGGAATGGCAATTGAATCTCAATGTAGACAAGTGTAATGTGCTGCGAATACATAGAAAGATAGATCCCTTATCATTTAGCTACAAAATAGCAGGTCAGCAACTGGAAGCAGTTAATTCCATAAATTATCTGGGAGTACGCATTGGGAGCGATTTAAAGTGGAATGATCATATAAAGTTGATCGTCGGTAAAGCAGATGCCAGACTGAGATTCATTGGAAGAATTCTAAGGAAATGCAATCCGAAAACAAAGGAAGTAGGTTACAGTACACTTGTTCGCCCACTGCTTGAATACTGCTCAGCAGTGTGGGATCCGTACCAGATAGGGTTGATAGAAGAGATAGAGAAGATCCAACGGAGAGCAGCGCGCTTCATTACAGGATCATTTAGTAATCGCGAAAGCGTTACGGAGATGATAGATAAACTCCAGTGGAGACTTTGCAGGAGAGACGCTCAGTAGCTCGGTACGGGCTTTTGTTGAAGTTTCGAGAACATACCTTCACCGAAGAGTCAAGCAGTATATTGCTCCCTCCTACGTATATCTCGCGAAGAGACCATGAGGAAACAATCAGAGAGATTAGAGCCCACACAGAAGCATACCGACAATCCTTCTTTCCACGAACAATACGAGACTGGAATAGAAGGGAGAACCGATAGAGGTACTCAGGGTACCTTCCGCCACACACCGTCAGGTGGCTTGCGGAGTATGGATGTAGATGTAGATGTAGAAATATCCGTAAGTATTTGTATGAATGTGTAAAGTGTGACATCATATAAACACCAGTTGGTTATCTAGGCAAACTGTTTCATCTTCAATCAGCAGTTCATCGGACTGAACGCTGGATGTACATTGGCTCACCATATAGGTAACAGGACAATAAAAAGTGTCACTAACATTCACAGATTGACAGAGCATCAAAATTATTTGTACAAATTTTTAAAAAAGTTCTGGAATCGCAAAAACGCCACCTGGTTGCCAAGGCATTTAGACGTGATCGAACTGTTATCAACCTGGCTCAACGAAATAGCAGAAGTCAGTGTTGAGTGAACGTTGGCCCTCCAAACAGGTAACAGGCTTATGAAATGTATCACCATCATTCATAGCAATGCATTATTGCTAATGGTTAAACTGTAGTTGAATTGGATACTATGTCAACACAGATGTAAAACAACAGGAAATGTGCAAAGTCACTGTCAACATGAAAAAGACATGTGCTTCAAGACGTAACAACATTAGTTCTGTCAGTGTATTTCTGGTTCGTCCCATGAGAATTACCTCCCTGGCCAATCGCTCTTACCGAACGTGTGAGTGGTTCCTCAGACGACTACAGAGTCACTTTGCGAGGTGTCATTGTTCAGATGTTTTGCCTCACATCTTTTGGCCTGCCCTTGTTTCGCTGCATTTAAAGGTAGACCTAGAAGAACAAGGGACAGACAGTCCAAGGAGGCACGAACAGCAGGTAGCTCAGAAACGACTGTGTGCATGTCAGTTCTGTTAGACATGATACTTATGTTTCATGATAGGTGCTGCAAATCAATTATCTACATTTTAAGAACATTAAGAACAAATGGTAATGCGAAGGGCAGAATTTGTCCTGGTATAAGGGAAAGGATGAGGTTGAAGGGATGCAGGCTCTGATATAAAACCTTTGAACACATCGTTGTACTGCACTATTATAATGCCACACTCATCAAGTGAAAGGTGGAATTTGCGTATCACTTATACGACCATTTTCTTCTTATAAATGAAAGTGGCATAGCTTTGCCACTTAAAAATCCTTAAAATTTAAAAAATTTCATGCATAGGGAGGAGAGAAGGGAACTAACTAGATAAAACACAGAAGAAGAGAGCTACAACCTGATATGAGATCAATAAATATGAAAATGCAATATAGTTGCAGCAGCAACCTTACTAAAAAGAGAAGACACATAGACACAACAGCCTCAACGATTTTACTATGTAGGAAGATCTGAGGCTTCATTAAGTCTCTTGGAGCCGATCACCCTCTCATTCAGCTCGGTTTCTTAATAGTGTCAGTCAGTCCTCTCCAGTCTTGTCTACAATGCTATAACTAAATTACAATTTTTTAAAATCTTTAATTCTGATTCCTGAGGGAAAGGGTGGACTGACACTTTTCAGCCATAAATTCTAGAGACTGTCGGTGCCGATTTTAAGTAATATTACTTTTAGGAAATCGACTGTAGTAGCATTGATGCGGTACACACTGTTGGACAAAACGGCCTGCATGCAACCTGCTGTAAGCTCTGTTTGTTCTCTAGATGCCTAACTGATTGTCCTTGTCGCCTTTTCGATAATACAGTAATGTGTGCGAATTTAATGTTTGTATTTGTGTACCTCATTAACAAGTTTTTAGTGTTCTTCTGCCCGTCCCTATGCTATACCGTATGACAAATGATCATCATCATTGATTAGGCTTATTGGCTTGATTTACGTTTCGTTTTCCTCTGGGATTATACTGCAAAACAATTTGCTCAAAAGTTATGGTTCAGCTTTTGCATCCATGCAATGATGGAAGTACTATAATGTTATAGTGTTTGGGTAACATTCCCTTCTGAACGTTAAGTTTTAATGTTTGCCAGATTATACATCGCTAAATCGGTGAAGCTTCGTTATAATAGCACCTGATTTTGTATACTTAAGATGCTACCCCCAAATATTTCAGTTCATTGATTTGTCCATTTGCTGTTATTAGTTCTAGTCTCCGAACTGCCACTACTTTAGTTATGGTTGTGTAAACAGTCATACTGTGTGTAACAACAACCTGTGTCAGTTTTTATACTGATGTCTGCAATTCATTTTCAGCAAAGTCCTCTATCAGAAACTCGACTAACTAAACTCTGCCCGAACAGGCCTTGAAGGCCCAGAGGTACCAACCGGCTGCCGTGTCATACTCAGCCCACAGGCGTCACTGGATATGGGTACGAAGAGGCATGTGGTCAGCACACTGCTCGCCCAGCCCTATGTCACTTTCCGAGACCGGAGCCGCTACTTCTCAGTAATGTAGTTCATCAGTTTGCCTCACACAAGGTGTGAGTGCACCCCGCTTTCCAACAGCGCTCGGCAGGCTGTATGGCCACCCATCCAAGTGCTGGCCCAGCCCGACAGCGCTTAACTTCTGTAATCTGACGGGAACCAGTATTACTACTGTGCAAGGCCGTTGGCTCAGAAACTCGAGCTACATATAAATAATTAAGGATCTCTATTAAACCTGACAATAAGAAAGAGGCGGAGGAAGAGGAGATTAAGGCTTAACGACCCATCGGCATCGAGGTTGGAGCACAAGCTCCGATTAGGGTAGGATAGAGAAGAAAAGCGGCCGCGCCATTTCGAAGGAACGATCCTGGCATTTACCTGAAGCGATTTAGCGACGTCATAGGAATACTAATTTGAACCATCATCATCACAAATACGAAGTAAGAAAGGGTATATTTCAGATTTTATAAGTGTATCTGCTGATATGCACGCAGAAACAGTTAACTACAAGAACAGTTTCGAGTTTCTAATGTCGTTGTATGGTAGTGACATATGTATAATCTTCACCATTATTAGACAATAAACCAAAAATAGGTCAACGTTCGAGTTGCTAGTGCCACTGGAAGTCATCTAGATTTTAGACTACATACTGTACCCAGGTCCCTGTTCCACCAAGGAAATCACAGTAGCACCGACGTCGATTGATCTCACTAACGTCCGACACCGGCCGAAGACGGCCGACTTTTGCATATCAGTACGATACTATGTGTGCAGTTACAGTGCAGTCGATCGACTGAACGTACAGATTTCGGACGACAATCAATGAAATTGAAATCACTTTCTTTTCTTTGATCGAAGCAACTGACACTCAGACACACTAACTTGGTTCAAAAGTGGCTCTGAGCACTATGGGACTTAACATCTATGGTCATCAGTCCCCTAGAGCTTAGAACTACTTAAACCTAACTAATCTAAGGACATCACACAACACCCAGTCATCACGAGGCAGAGAAAGTCCCTGACCCCACCGGGAATCGAACCTGGTAACCTGGGCGCGGGAAGCGAGAACACTACCGCACGACCACGAGCTGCGGACACACGAACATGGAATCTACGGACTGAAAACGCAGCTTTATTGTAAATCAAATGTAGGCAAATTAGTAGTGGGATAATCGGGTTCTGAGAGCAATTTTGGTATCAAATTGAGATGCAAATTAATTAACTTCATCTGTTAACTACCACACAACCACACCACCCCATACAGCGTCATGTGTTATCCCCAGCCGGCATGTGGGTACTTGCTCCCTAACCCTCCTCACCCCTCTCCCTTGCCCACCTGCACTATTGGTGGGAATTTTGAATTTTGGCGTGGATTTCGGATTTTGGCGGAAGTTTCGAATATTGGCGGAAATTTTGAATTTTGGCAAGAAATTCATTGTTCCAGGGCTGTGCTGACATCCCATCCCCATTAACAATATGTTAATGTCGGTTCAGCATCTGAAACAGACCCCAAAGTCGTGATAGAAGAACAAAGTGCATTGTGGTGCACAAAGCCGTAGTCATACACAACTTACTGTGTTACAGCTGAAAAACGACGTATTAAACTGCTTATGAAAGAACAACAACTGAACCGCGTCTTGTATTTCATAGTCTGTTGGATGTGTTCTTCCTCCAGCACAGGCGACAAAACTTTACACAGGTCTGTGAAAGCGACTTTGATCACTTCAGTACTGCTCGCTTTCATCTCATGTTTGTTTTCCCAGCATAGTTAGTTCCAGGTTAACAGTGATGCACACCAGTACGAAAAGGTTTACTGATGAAGAGTTGGCCGATGTGCCTCTCCTGAATGGATTCACTGAACATAATGGAAGGGTAGTATAGCGACTCTAAGGTGAGCTATCGCCGCAGGGACGTCAGTCACATCACAGTAGTGTTGCATCTGTGTGCTGTTTCAGTACTCTGCGTTTTGTGTTGACAGAATTATGCACGCTTTTATTGTGAAGGTATTTATACACAGGAAAAGGTAATTGGGCTAACAAACTGAAAAAATCGTAATTACGTTATTATTCTGTAACGGACCACCAGAGACCACAGGTCCCTCAACAAAAATACTAGGAAAATTTCCCTGAACAACCCGAGAAAGTTTCATAACTGAAGGCAATGTGTCCACAGCGTATCGTGAGTACTTTCAATTTACAGGAAGACAAACACTGTCTACTCCCTTTTTCATTTTATTGGATGACCGTTTTCGACTCTCTTCATGGCACCCTCAGACACATTAACTATGAATTTCTGAGAAGTTAAAACGGAGTCTTTGCTATTTTTGAAAACATTGCCGGTGAAAGTCAGTGACCAAACTTGAACATTGTAAATTAATTACAAAACAGTCTAGATCGCAATGCACGTTTATTACAAGAAGACCAGTTTCAATCATCACTTGATTACCTTCAGACCTTCGACCACATTGATGGAAAATGGCTGTGCACGGAGCAGAATCCGCTGAATAACTGTAGTCAACTCCAGTTGACTACCGTCATTCAGTGGTTCTTGCTCCGTGTGCAGCTGTTGTCCAATAAAGTTGAAAGTCTCAAGATATTCATACGATGATCGAAACCAGCCACCTTCAAATAAACGAGCACTTTGATCTAGGCTGTTTTGCAATTGATTTCAATGAATCTTCGCCAACGGACTCCCTACGTTTCGCAATAATTCGTAATAAATGGATGTGAGAGTGAGCTAGAAATAGATCGAAACCGCGTATTCGAGTCTTAGGAAAGTGGGATGGCAGAGCGAACACACGTGAACAGCATCAGGGATTGCCAAAACACTGGCAGATTACAGGCAGATCAAAGCAAAACGTGGTGGGCTGACAATGTCATATAACCTGTAGCGTCATTTGACGCCCGTGGAAAAGTGCTCCCGAGAGGTAGGATGCATTAGACGGCAGTTTGGACAACCCCCGCTTGGATTGTTATTTTATTTAGGTAACTGAAGACGTGCTGTCCGGCATCAGGGAATACATCAGGCATGAATGGATGCAATTCGTCTGCGAGCCGTGACTTCCTGCGATGTTCTTGGCAGGATCGTTTCTCTGTCGAAGTCACGCGCTTTGCGGCGTCCTGCTTGGCTAGCGACCTCTATTTAGGACGGCCGCGGCTCGTGAGGTGAGACTCGGTCGGGGCAGTGACAGAGGGAGACAGCGCACGGAGCATTGCGAGTAGTCAGTCTGCGAGGACGCATGGTGTTGATATTCTGGCGCCTGACTCTGGCGGCGAGCGGAACTGGAGGGCGGAAGCAGTCACCGGTCAACCTAGGCTCTGTTTAAGAGTCGTCTCTGTCTCGAATCCTGTGAGAGCGCGGGAGTTTACCCTGGCGTGCTTGTTAACTGCGAGCTGCTGGACTAACTTTAAATGGTGAGCCATTTTGTGGTGGAATTTTTGGATGTGACTGCTTCGTGTAGCCGCTTTGATTTTCGCTGGTCATTCCTTAAACCACTTGGATGTGGATCCGGGATACTTGGTATTACAAGTTCACGTAACTGCGCTGTGCCCTCGTTCCGCTGCATTTATCTTGAATTACAAGTGTGGCCGATATTCGGCGATTCTTTTTTGTTATTATTGTTGGTATTTTAAGTGGTCAATTTTATGAATCAAAGTTTTCTTCTTTGTATACGATTTCAGCCGCCAATTTAAATTGGAATTGCAAACTTCTTCCTTGTTGGCAATTATAATAGTAACAATTTTGCGCCGTCAAACGGTGCTTTGGTATTTAAGGTTGTGTGCGGATTGTCCGGCCATCATCACCTTGAGCTAGTTGTGGTTTATAAATTTATTAAGTGAAATTTCACGTCATTGGAGACTGTTTAATGAGCAATTGCTTTAATAGTAACTGTGGTTGTCACACTACAACGTTTAACATCTATTCCTGCATTGTGCTTTACGCAGTGCTTGGCTGTTAGTTTTAGCATTTTGGTGAACTGTATATTAATATTGGGATTGTGTGTTCTAGAAGCCGTTTTTGGTGTGCGCAGGCCCTTCTTCCTGTTGTCAAGCTCTCGAACACGGAATTCAGACACGTGGCCGATGTGAACGCCAAACGTCGATAATTTGCTGATGGCTGTGTAGATCTTTCAGGCTATCATAACATCATATTGTCGAATGTTCACCATAATAGTTAATTCTTGATATATGAGTATTTTTGAACCTAATAGCTTTAACAAATTGTTCATTGGAGCTCCAATGAACTGACACGTGAATATGTAATATGCTCGATGTCAACACGCAGATGGCGTTTGTTTTTCGATGTATCAGAAGAGAGGGGTGCAGTAAAATCTAAAGGAGGTTCTGTTACAAGGAATGGTATGAAATTTGGACGCAGATAGTTCATAGTTTTAATACCTACAATGGATGTTACAAACTAAAAATGAGGAGCGCTCTCAAATACACTAAATGACTCTATAGATGCTGATCTGTATTATCATTTCATACATTTGAAGTGACTGTAATGCCCTTGTACATGGCAATTTGTAATTTGAACATGCAGAATGCTCTCAAACTATACCGATTTTACTCATAAAACTAAGAGAAATTGACTGTATCTATTCTCACGCAATCATGACTATTTTTATTATTATTGTCACGATTGCGTCTTTAAAAATAGGTGTTAGCGCATGTCCTGTGCTACTTCGTATTTCATAACCTCTAATTATAACGTAGACACCACTTGAATTAAAGCCTGTTGTGGAACCTAGAGATGATAGTGTTTTTCCTGACATGTGAGTAGATTGTGTCGAACAGGCTGTTCTGTGATTTCAGATTGCTTAAGAAACTAAAATGCAAGAATCTGCTGCTATTGAGAATCATTGTTTGCTCAACGACAGAGACTTTACACGCTGGTCGCTGGAGGTGACTTATGGAGCAAAAATATCAAATGTAAGCATCCAGACGGTACTCGTTTTCAGTGTATCGGAGGACTCTTGTAGTGTTCTCTACTATGTGACATTAGGAGGTTCTATTACAAGACATGGTCTCACAATTTGCATCGTAAATGCCAGTGAGATAAAGAATTGCATTGGTAAAACGGGAAATGCCGTGGTGTACGGGGCAACAACATTCCAGATGTGTTGGGAAAGTACCAGAGCTCCAATCGCTAATAGAAAGCACTGATGCTCAAATCGTTATAGGCACTGAAAGCTGACTAAAGCCGGGTATAAGCTGAGCCGAAATTTTGGCGAAGAACCTAACGGTGTTCCGAAAGGATAGATGAAACACGGTTGGTGATGGCGTGTTTGTTGCTGTTAAAAGTAGTTTAACTTGTCGCGAAATTAGATACTTAGTATGGGCAGAGGTCATTGTTGGCAACAGGAATAAAATAATAATTGGATTCTTTTACCGACCTCCCAATTCAGATGATACAGTTGCTTCAAGGTTCAAAGAAAACTTGAGTTTGATTTCAAACACGTACCCGACTCATACGATAATAGTTGCCGGTGACTTTAATTTACCCTCGATATGTTGGCGAAAGTACATGTTTAATTCCGGAGGTACGCATAAAATATCATCCGAAATTGTGCTGAAAGCATTCTTTGAAAATTATTTCGAGTAGTTAGTTAATGAGCCCACGCGAATAGAAAACGGTTGTGAAAACACACTTGACCTCTTAGCAACAAATAATCCTGAGTTAATAACGAGCATCAAAACCGATTCAGGGCTTATTGAACACATGGTTGTCGTAGCGAGATTGAATATTGTTATCCCCAAATCCTCGAAAAATATGTCTATTAAAAAAAGCAGATAAAAATTCACTTGACGCCTTCCTGAGAGACAGTCTCCACTCATTCCAAATTAATAATATAAGTGTAGACCAGATGTGGCTTAAATTCAAAGAAATAGTATCGGCAGTAATTGAGAGATTTATACCAAATAAATTAACAAACGACGGAGCTGGTCCTCCTTGGTACTCTAAACATATTAGAACACTGTTGCACAAACAACGAAACAAACGTGCCAAATTTAAACAGACGCAAAATCCCCAAGATTGGCGATCTTTTACAGGAGCTCGAAATTTAGCGCGGACTTCAATGCGAGATGCTTATAACAGTTTCCACAACGAAACTTTTTCTCGAAACCTGGCAGAAAATCCAAAGAGATTCTGGTCGTATGTGAAGTATGTTAGCGGCAAGAAACAGTCGACGGCTTCTCTGCGCGATGGCAATAGAGATACTATCGAAGACAGTGGTGCCACAGCAGAGTTAATAAACATAGCCTTCCGAAATCCCTTCACAAAAGAAGATGATGAAGTAAATATTCCAGATATCGAATCGAGAACAGCTGCCAACATGAGTAACGTAGAAGTAAATATCCTCGGAGTAGTGAAACAACTTAAATCACTTAATAAAAGCTAGTCTTCTGGTCCAGACTGTATACCAATTAGGTTCCTTTCGGAGTATGCTGATGCATTAGCTCCATACTTAACAATCATATACAACCGTTCACTCGATGAAAGACCAGTACCAAAAGACTGGAAAGTTGCACAGGTCACACCAATATTCAAGAAAGGTAGTAGGAGTAATCCATTAAATTACAGGCCCATATCGTTAACGTCGATATCCAGCAGGGTTTTGGAACATATGTTGTGTTCGAACGTTATGAATTACCTCGAAGAAAACAGTCTATTGATACACAGTCAACATGGGTTTAGAAAACATCGTTCCTGTGAAACACAACTAGCTATTTATTCACATGAAGTGTTGAGTACTATTGACAAGGGATTTCAGATCGATTCCGTTTTTATGGATTTCCGGAAGGCTTTTGCCACTGTACCACACAAGGGGCTCGTAGTGAAATTGCGTGCTTATGGAATATCGTCTCAGTTATGTGACTGGATTTGTGATTTTCTGTCAGAGGTCACAGTTCATAGTAATTGACGTAAAGACATCGAGTAAAACAGAAGTGCAGAATGAGATTTTCACTCTGCAGCGGAGTGTGCGCTGATATGAAACTTCCTGGCAGATTAAAACTGTGTGCCAGACCGAGACTCGAATCGGATACTTTGCCTTTCGCGGGCAAGTGCTCTACCAAAGGCAAAGTTCCCGAGTTCGAGTCTCGATCCGGCACGCAGTTTTAATCTGCCAGAAAGTTTCAAAACAGAAGTGATTTCTGGCGTTCCCCGAGGTAGTGTTATAGCCCTTTGCTGTTCCTTATCTATATAAACGATTTGGGGGACAATCTGAGCAGCCGTTTTCCGTTGTTTGCAGATGACGCTGTCGTATATCGATTAATAAAGTCATCAGAAGATCAAAACAAACTGCAAAATGATTTGAAAAAATATCTGAATGGTGCGAAAAGTGGCAGTTGACCCTAAATAACGAAAAGTGTGAGGTCGTCCATATGAGCGCTAAAAGGAACTCATTAAACTTCGGTTACACAATAAATCAGTCTAATCTAAAAGCCGTAAATTCAACTAAATACCTAGGTATTACAATTACGAACTATTTAAATTGGAAGGAACGCATAGAAAATGTTGTGGGGAAGGCTAACCAAAGACTGCGTTTTATTGGAGGGACACTTAGAAAATGTAACAGACCTACTAAGGAGGTGCCTACACTACGCTTGTCCGTCCTCTTATACTGCTGCGCGGTGTGGGATCCTTACCAGATAGGACTGAAGGAGTACATCGAAAAAGTTCAAAGAAAGGCAGCACGTTTTGTATAATCACGAAATATGGGAGAGTCACAGAAATGATTCAGGATTTGAGCTGGACATCATTAAAAGAAAGGCGTTTTTCGTTGCGACGGAATCTTGTCACGAAATTCCAATCACCAACTTTCTCCTCCGAATGCGAAAATATTTTGTTAACACCATCCTACTTAGGGAGGAACGATAACCACGATAAAATAAGGGAAACCAGAGCTCTTACGGAAAGATACAGGTGTTCATTCTTTCCAGGCGCTATACGAAATTGGAATAATAGAGAATTGTGAAGGTGGGTCGATGAACCCTCTGCCAGCCACTTAAATGTGATTCGCAGAGTATCCATGTAAATGTAGATGTAAATATAGATCCTCTTGAATTTTAGTTTATTGTTGCCGAATGTAAAAAGATTGTTTTTTTTGCGACATGTGAGCAAATGGCATGAATGGCTTTATTCTGTAATGTTATTTCATACGTCTGTAATGTGCACATGCATGACAATTGATTTACACACACTGATTTGAACGTGAGGGCCCTCGCAAGTCATTTAATTTATCCATCAAGCTGAAAGAAGTTGCTTAACATAGGTGATTTTCTTTTGGAGTTTAAATTCCTGCTTTTACTTAATTTTGATGATGGTTTCATAATATCGAGAACCTTTTTCAGAGATCGGTAGTTCTCGCAGCGAAATAGTGGAAATTTTTTATCGATTTTATGCAGGGTGGACATGTATAGGAGATGTGAGATCATCTTTCAGACGTGTAACCCGACCTCTGCAGTTTGATCATCTGTAATTGGCGGCAGTGATGTATTCTTTTTTCCCTTCGTTGGACGTCGCATATTGTGGGAGAAAGAGATGCGAATTGTACCCTGCAGTCGAATGTAAAAACTATACCGATTATGCTCATAAAGCTAAAAGAAAATGGACTAAGCCTATCTTCGTGGAACCAGGACATTTATTATCGTCACAACTGTATTTTAATAGATGCTCACTTAGAGAAAGTACGTTGATGTTAAATAAATGTGTTCTCAGTAGCAGTGTAGCATGCGGTTGTTGGTGGGACTGCTGGAGGCGTGGGGGTGGCATAGGTGGTGTGGTGCGGCTACATTTTAGAGGAAGTAGTTGCTTTCGGGGTGGCCATCACTTATTTCAGTTTGTCTGGGGTCATCGCGATCTACTGTGTATGTCGGCATCGTTAGCTCGGAGCGGCCGCCTTGACCACGCAGTCATGTGCTCGCCGGGGGCACATTGGACTGTAGACCGTGCCGCCATATTAGGCGGGAGGCTGCTGTCATCATAGGCTGCACGTGGAAGTGGCATCAGCTGACCATTTGAAAAAACCTGTATCGGTGGTGACAGGGAGGGATAAGGGGAGGTAAGAGTGGCTCTAGTAGACTAGTTCGTCACCGCACATCAAGGAGAAGCACATTCTACTGCCGCCCCTCTTTCCTGGTGCAATCTTTTGGGACAAAGATTTTCCTCAATCCCCAGTTTATGTGTTGCATTACAACCCATTGATTACGAGTGATGGTTTTTTTTCACGAGAATTTCGATGTGTAATTAGAAGAGTGAAGCATTTTCCATCAGTTGTGGTAGCGTGTATTGGCTTTCCTGAATTTCGATTACCTGAGCTGTAGGGTGGCTGTCACTTACCTCACTTTGTTTGGGGTCACTGCGACCTATTGTGTACGTCGGCATCATTAGTATAGAGCGGCCGCCTGGAGGTGTCTGTAGCGAACTCTGACGTCGAACACCAGTTGATACAGTCCTCAGCTGCATGCTTATAGGTAAGACACTAAACTCCTCTCTGTCCAGCACAATCATAGCATCAGTGGAACACAATTCCCACCAAAAAATAAAGATAGTACCTTCCACTCCAGCCATTTTCGAGCAAACTTGTAGGCGAAGGGTATAGTTTGAGTACGTCTGCCACTAGTTTCGAGTAGTATTGTGAAATTTTTTCCCAGCAGGATAACACAAGTTATATGGCATCGTCAATTTTTCTGCTGTATTGCGATTTAAGCGCTCCTTGTGTCGCGCTATTTATATGGTTGTGTAATTATGGTCAATCTTTATAATTAGTTGTGTAATGAGGACCGATCTCTACTTCAGTTTCCCAACCAAAATAAATAAAGTGCAGTAACTTAACCTTCCTCTGCTGCATCTGGATTGTTTCCATGTGTTGGGGGTGCACTTAGGCCTTCTGTCCAGATGGACTGGGATGTGGGTTCTGGAAAGGGCATCTGTCATTTTTTATATCCCAGGTGGGGCATGGGTGGGATATCAGTACAGCCTTGGGACAGTGAAATTCCAGCCAAAATTCGAAATTTCCACCAATAATGTGGGTTGGAGCAAGGGAGGGGTAGAGGTGGAGGGAGGTAGGTGGGGGGACCCACGTGCATCCTGGGGAAGACACGTGACATCATCTGGCGGGGGGGGGGGCGCTTGGGGGTTGGGTGGTTCAGGGGTAATTAATTGATCAGTTTAATTAATTTGCGTATCAATTTGATATCAAAGTTGCGCTCAGAACCCACTTATCCTACCAAAACTTTTGTTTTAAATTTTCGACATAAATTACAGTTTGAAATAATAATTTGTTCAAGTGAGAAGAGTAGTGTCTCGCATGCATAAAGTTACTGCAATGGATTTGTTTGGATTGTGGAAGGTGGGCATTAACTGCCTAAGAATTATCATTATTGCCTACTGGCGTTTTTATGCAAGTAGGATGACAAATCTTTTTTTATGAGCTGATTTGAAAATGTGCTGTATGTGTTTCCACTTTTCAGTCCTTTAGGTGTTGAGTGTCTCATTCTAAAATTTGTATTTGTTTTCACTGGAGCTGTGAAGTTACAGTAGGCTACTGTAGACTAACGGAAGTAAGAGTAGACTACGGTAGTTTTCCTAGTAGCCTCGTTCAGTTAAGATTGTGGCCTTGTTTCTTGTACGAACATACAGAACATTACCTCATTTCGATCGCTTTGTTTGCGTATGCGATCATAATCTTAGTATATTCTCCTAGAAACCTTGAGCCGTGAACTTTCTAGAAACTGAGAGGGGATATACAGGGTGGTCCATTGATCGTGACCGGGCCAAACATCTCACGAAATAAGCGTCAAACGAAAAAACCACAAAGAACTAAACTTGTCTAGCTTGAAGGGGGAAACCAGATGGCGCTATGGTTGGCCCGCTACATGGCGCTGCCATAGGTTAAACATATATCAAGTGCTTTTTTTAAAAATAGGAAACCCCATTTTTAGTACATATTCATGTAAAACGTAAAGAAATACGAATGTTTTAGTTGGACCATTTTTTTCACTTTTTGTAGGTACGTTTGAACATTTTATTTCGGTTGTTACAATATGATACATGTACCTTTGTGAACTTACCATTTCTGAGAACGCATGCTGTTACAGTGTGATTACATGTAAATACCACATCAATTCAATAAATGCTCAAAATGATGTCCGTCGACCTCAATGCATTTGGCAATACGTGTAACGACATTCCTCTCAACAGCGAGTAATTCGCCTTCCGTAATGTTCGCACATGCTTTGACAATGCGCTGACGCATGTTGTCAGGCGTTGTCGGTGGATCACGATAGCAAATAACTTTCCACTTTCCCCACAGAAAGAAATCCGGGGACGTCAGATCTGGTGAACGTGCGGGCCATGGTATGGTTCTTCGACGACCAATCCACCTGTCATGAAATGTTGTTGTTGTTTTGGTCTTCAGTCATGAGACTGGTTTGATGCAGCTCTCCATGCTACTGTGCAAGCCTCTTCATCTCCCAGTACCTACTGCAGCCTACATCCTTCTGAATCTGCTTAGTGTATTCCCCTCTTGGCCTCCCTCTACGATTTTTACCCTCCACGCTGCCATCCAGTACTAAATTGGTGATCCCTTGATGCCTCAGAACATGTCCTACCAACCGATCCCTTCTTCTAGTCAAATTGTGCCACAAACTCCTCTTCTCCCCAATTCTATTCAATACCTCCTCATTAGTTATGTGATCTACCCATCTAATCTTCAGCATTGTTCTGTAGCACCACATTTCGAAAGCTTCTCTTCTTGTCTAAACTATTTATCGTCCATGTTTCACTTCCATACACCCTTACACTACATACAAATACTTTCAGAAACGGCTTCCTAACACTTAAATCAATACTGGACGTTAACAAATTTCTCTTCTTCAAAAACGCTTTCCTTGCCATTGCCAGTCTACATTTTATATGCTCTCTACTTCCACCATCATTAGTTACTTTACTCCCCAAATAGCAAAACTCCTTTACTACTTTAAGTGTCTCATTTCCTAATCTAATTCTCGCAGCATCAACCGACTTAATTCGACTACATTCCATTATCCTCGTTTTGCCTTTGTTGATGTTCATCTTGTACCCTCCGTTCAACTGCTCTTCCAAGTCCCTTACTGTCTCTGA
The DNA here is from genome assembly GCF_023864345.2 of Schistocerca serialis cubense. NCBI lineage: Eukaryota > Metazoa > Arthropoda > Insecta > Orthoptera > Acrididae > Schistocerca > Schistocerca serialis. Next base: position 412,278,282 of record NC_064641.1, on the reverse strand, counting down.
CAGAATTACAATGTCATCGGCGAACCTCAAAGTTTTTATTTCTTCTCCATGGCTTTTAATGCCTACTCCGAACTTTTCTGTCATTTCCTTTACTGATTGCTCAATATACAGATTGAATAGCAACGGGGAGAGGCTACAACCCTGTCTCACTCCCTTCCCAACCACTGCTTCCCTTTCATGTCCCTCGACTCTTATAACTGCCATCTGGTTTCTGTACAAATTGTAAATAGCCTTTCGCTCCCTGTATTTTACCCCTGCCACCTTTAGAATTTGAAAGAGAGTATTCCAGTCAACATTGTCAAAAGCTTTCTCTAAGTCTACAAATGCTAGAAACGTAGGTTTGCCTTTCCTTAATCTTTATTCTAAGATAAGTCGTAGGGTCAGTATTGCCTCACGTGTTCCAACGTTTCTACGGAATCCAAACTAATCTTCCGCGAGGTCTGCTTCTACCAGTTTTTCCATTCGTCTGTAAAGAATTCGCGTTAGTATTTTGCAGCTGTGACTTATTAAACTGATAGTTCTGCAATTTTCACATCTGTCAACACCTCCTTTCTTTGGGATTGGAATTATTATATTCTTCTTGAAGTCTGATGGAATTTCGCCTGTCCCATACATCTTGCTCACCAGATGGTAGAGTTTTGTCAGGACTGGCTCTCCCAAGGCTGTCAGTAGTTCTAATGGAATGTTTTCTACTTCCCGGGCCTTGTTTCGACTTAGGTCTTTCAGTGCTCTGTCAAACTCTTCACGCAGTATCATATCTCCCATTTCATCTTCATCTACATCCTCTTCCATTTCCATAATATTGTCCTCAAGAACATCGTCCTTGTATAGACCCTCTATATACTCCTTCCACCTTTCTGCTTTCCCTTCTTTGCTTAGAACTGGGTTTCCATCTGAGCTCTTGATATTCATGCAAGTGGTTCTCTTTTCTCCAAAGATCTCTCATTTTCCTGTAGGCAGTTTCTATCTTACCCCTCATGAGGTAAGCCTCTAAATCCTTACATATGTCCTCTAGCCATCCCTGCTTAGCCATTTTGCACTTCCCGTCGATCTCATTTTTGAGACGTTTGTATTCCTTTTTGTCTGCTTCACTTGCTGCATTTTTGTATTTTCTCCTTTCATCAATTAAATTCAGTATCTCTTCTGTTACCCAAGGATTTGTAGCAGCCCTTGTCTTTTTCCTACTTGATCCTCTGCTGCCTTCACTATCTCGTTCCTCGAAGCTACACATTCTTCTTGTACTGTATTTCTTTCCCCCATTCCTGTCAATTGTTCCCTTATGCTCTCCCTGAAACTCTGTACAACCTCTGGTTCTTTCAGTTTAACCAGATCCCATCTCCTCAAATTCCCACCTTCTTGCAGTTTCTTCAGTTTTAATCTACAGTTCATAGCCAACAGATTGTGGTTAGAGTCCACATCTGCCCCTGGAAATGTCTTACTATTTAAAATCTGGTTCCTAAATCTCTGTGTTACCATTATATAATCTATGTGAAACCTTTTAGTATCTCCAGGGTTCTTCCATGTATACAACCTTCTTTCATGATTCTTGAACGTAGTGTTAGCTATGATTAATTTATGCTCTGTGCAAAATTCTACCAGGCGGCTTCCTCTTTCATTTCTTAGCCCCAATCCATATTCACCTACTACGTTTCCTTCTCTTCCTTTTCCTACTGTTGAATTCCAGTCACTCATTGCTATTAAATTTTCGTCTCCCTTCACTACCTGAATAATTTCTTTTATCTCGTCATACATTTCATCTATTTCTTCATCATCTGCAGAGCTAGTTGGCATATAAACTTGTACTACTGTAGTAGGCATGGGCTTCGTCTCTATCTTGGCCACAATAATGCGTTCACTATGCTGTTTGTAGTAGCTTACCCGCACTCCTATTTTTTTATTCATTATTAAACCTACTCCTGCCTTACCCCTGTTTGATTTTGTATTTATAACGCTGTATTCACCTGACCAAAAGTCTTGTTCCTCCTGCCACCGAACTTCACTAATTCCCACTATATCTAACTTCAACCTATCCATTTCCCTTTTTAAATTTTCTAACCTACCTGCCCGATTAAGGGATCTGACATTCCACGCTCCGATCCCTAGAACGCCAGTTTTCTTTCTCCTGATAGCGATGTGCTCTTGAGTAGTTCTCTCCCGGAGATCCGAATGGGGGATTATTTTACCTCCGGAATATTTTACCCAAGACGACGCCATCATCATTTAATCATACAGTAAAGCTGCGTGCCCTCGGGAAAAATTACGGCTGTAGTTTCCCCTTGCTTTCAGCCGTTCGCAGTACCAAAACAGCAAGGTCGTTTTGGTTAGTGTTACAGGGCCAGATCAGTCAATCATCGAGACTGTGGCCCCTGCAACTACTGAAAAGGCTGCTGCCCCTCTTCAGGAACCACACGTTTGTGTGGCCTCTCAACAGATACCACTCCGTTGTGGTAGCACGTACTGTACGGCTATCTGTATCGTTGAGGCACGCAAGCCTCCCCACCAACGGCAAGGTCCATGGTTCATAGGGGGGGGGGGGGGGGGATGAAATATGCCTATCAATACCGCTTCAACCGCACGCCAGCTATGTGCCGGACATCTATCATGTTGGAGGTGCATCGCCATTGTGTCATGCAGTGAAACGCCTTGTAGTAACATCGGTAGAACATTACGTAGGAAATCAGCATATATTGCACCATTTGGATTGCCATCGATAAAATGGGGGCCAATTATTCTTCCTCCCATAATGCCGCACCATACGTTAATCCACCAAGGTAGCTGATGTTATACTTGTCGCAGCCATCGTGGATTTTCCGTTGCCAAATAGTGCATATTATGCCTGTTTACGTTACCGCTGTTGGTGAATGACGCTTCGTCGCTAAATAAAACGCATTCAAAAAATCAGTCTTCGTCCTGTAATTTCTCTTGTGCCCAGTGGCAGAACTGTAAACGACGTTCAAAGTCGTCGCCATGCAATTCCTGGTGCATAGAAATATGGTGCGGGTGCAATTGATGGTGATGTAGCATTCTCAACACTGACGTTTTTGAGGTTCCCGCTTCTCGTACAATTTGTCTGCTACTGATGTGCGGATTAGCCGCGACAGCAGCTAAAACACCTACTTGGGCATCATCATTTGTTGCAGGTCGTGGATGACGTTTCACATGTGGCTGAACACTTCCTGTTTCCTTAAATAACGTAACTATCTGGCGAACGGTCGAACACTTGGATGATGTCGTCCAGGATACCGAGCAGCATACATAGCACACGCCCATTGGGCATTTTGATCACAATAGCCATAAATCAACACGATATCGACCTTTTCGGCAATTCTTAAACGGTCCATTTTAACACTGGTAATGTATCACTAAGCAAATACCGTCCGTAGTTTTTTCGTTTGTTGCTTCTTTCGTGAGATATTTGGCCCGGTCACTATCAATGGCACACACTGTATAAAGGCGCACATAACGTACTGGACATTTTTTGTTCTAGATTATTATCTTCCAGTCTATTACTTAAAAATAAACAATATTTGTAGCAAAATTGAAATTATCTATGTTTAATTTAGGTTTTATTCGGAAATTATTGATTTATAACGTGAAACTGGCGGATGTTGTAGAAGGAATAAGAAAAGCAATACAAACTTCCTTTCAGCGCTATAAAACGCAATTTCCTCAAAGGAAAGGTAAAACTGAAAGAAAACTTAAAAACAAAACCATATAAAAATTGCTTCAATACTTAATCTAACTTGTATAAAACACTCTTCTGTCATTCATAAGGAACTTTCACACTGATCAATAGTAACAGGGAACTCTTGCCTTTGACCATAATGAAGTACGTTCCACTGAGTGCAAAGAAACAATAATAATTATATAGCTTTTTTATGTCTGCCCATGTAGGCTGTACTTGAATCAATATTAATATTGATTTGGCTATATAAAAGCGCAGAAGTTATGCAGTCAACAAATTTATTATTATTTACAAAATACAGTTTGTGTTTTGTAAGGATATAAAATGCACAATGGATTAAAACTCAGCGATGTACTGTTCTAATTATGTGAAAACAAACAAACAGACAAATAAAAAGCAAAGAGAAGTCATCAGCTCCTAATTCCTCTCTCATACATTCGTTTATGTTTCTTCCTCTGCAATGCTACGAGTACTACCGGTAATCCTACTATTTACTACGTTATTTATGTACTGTGCAAAAACTACCGAACCATAGTTTTGGTAGAGCGCAACTGTAGATTTCACACATGTGCCGAATGACAGTCATTGAAGGTGAACGGTCATACATCTGTTTTGCTAGATTTATTTGAAGTTGTGCAGACTGATTGTAATCTTGATTTTCAATCTCAGCACGAATCATCTCGAGAATGTAATGGAACGTTTCTCTCTTCGTCTCATATTCGTAAAGCTTGTCAGATCATTCAAGTAACAGAGAATGAGTATACAGTACTCGTCGTGTTCTTTTCGAGATAGATACAGCTCATTCACATACATTTGGCGCCGTTTTAATAGGAAAAGCCGCATTGCAGCACTCGTCGGGGCATCCAAACCGCTCAAGGAATTTAGAATGCACTGACGTAAAAAATGACGATACCAAAATATAATTGATGTAGAGTACTGAAATTTCGGGAATACATTTGTCTAGGTAACATATTTAACTGATTAACACTGCAAAATCACAGGTTAATGTAGGCAAGAGGTAAGCCGTTGCAAATGTGAAATGCTGGTACGGTAATAACCGGCGCCATAGCCACAATTTTGAATGCCAGCATTCAAGCGTGCATGCATTGTGTTGCACATTTGCCGGATGTCAGTTTGTGTGATGGAGTTCCATGCATGTTGCACTTGGTCGGTCAATACTGGTATGGTTAAAGTCGTCTATGGGTGATGCTGGAGTTGTTGTCCAGTAATGTCCGATATGTCCTCCATTGGAGACACTCCTGATGATCTAGCAGGCCAAGGCAACATGTCAGCACTCTGTATAGCATGTTGGCTTTCAACAGCGGTATGTGGGAGAGTTTTATCCAGTTGGAAAACACTCCTGAAATACTATTCATGAATGGCAGCACAACAGGTCGAATCACCAGACTGACATTTTCAGTCGGAGTGCGTGGGATATCCACCACGGTACTCCTGCTGTCATACGAAATCGCACCCCAGACTATAATTCGAGGTGTAGGTCCAGTGTGTCCAGCAAGCAGACAGGTTGGTTGCAGGCCCTCATCTGGCCTCCTTCTAACCAACACACTTCCATCACTGGCACCAAGGCAGAACCAGCTTCCATCACCAGATACAACGAAAGTCCAACCTGCTCTCCAATGAGCTCTCGCTTGCAATATCTAAAGTCACAGATGACGGTGGTTTGGGCTCAGTGGAACGCATACTACAGGACGCCTGACACGGAGCTGCCCATGAAGTAAACGACTGATGACAGTTCGTTGCGTCACTGTGGTGCCAACTACTTCTCAAATTGCTGCTGCAGATGAAGTATGATGCGCCAGAGCCATACGTCGAGTACTATGGTGTTCCCTGTCGGCAGTGCCACGTGGCTGCCCGGAACCCGGTCTTATTGCGACCTACGTTCTCGTAACCTCCGGTGCCATCAATCGTGTACAGTAGCTACATTTCTGCCAAACCTTTACGAAATATCGCAGAAGGAACGTCGAGCTTCTCGTAGTCCTATTACACGACCTCATTCAAACTCCGCGAGGTGCTGATAATGGCATCTTTATCACCTTAAAGGCGTCCTTGACTAACAACTCACCACGTCAAATCTCAAAGGTAAAAAACGTTCACGACCGTTACAGCGTGTATTTAAAACAATTCTGATTTTCATCCTCATAGTGGCGCTCTTAGCACCTCTTGTATGATTGGCGCGAAATTAGAATAGACATCATCTTTCAGATGTAGAAAGACGCCTATCAACTTTCGTTTGTTACACCAATCCTTCTCGGCGTTGTGATTTTTTTCACGTCAGTGTAGGTTCTAACCTCCTTGATGAAAAATGAAACTCCTTGATTCCACCAGAAACTGACAGACGAGTTCGGACACGCCTCTCCGTCATAGCGGGCGCGATCTTGAGAAACCTGGCTCGGGGCCAGGCCGTGCGGCTTTCGTCCGCTCGCGTCAGTTGAGCCGCGGTGGAAGCGATCGCTCAATTCCCGACCGGGTGCGGGCGCGCCACGCACACGAGATGTGGAACGCTCCGGCGACCCGCGCCCGGGTTGCCCGGACGACGGCCCGTCCGCGGCTGACGTACGCACAAGCGCACACGCACGCACGCAGTCGTGCTGCGCTACGCTGCCCCGCGTGACCGGGCCGCTGCGCCGGCGTGGGGTCACATCACAGCAGGTAAGCCTGCCAAGATCCGAGTCCCACAGGGCTCGATTTGGGGTGCACTGCTGTTCCTTATCCGTACAGGATGAATCTTATTTCCACAGACACAATTTCAATGTTTTTTGCGGGGCATTTTCTCCAATGAACCCTCGAGTGCGAGTTCGCAAAATTAAGTCGTTAGTAAGATTCGTCCGAAAGTGTTGTGTTAAGGATTACTACAGGAAAAATATTAGCAGCTAATTGCCCTTTATTATAAATACAAGTTGCAGTTCACACCATCATCAAGGTATCTACATACATCAAAACAGGACGACGACAGAAAATAAGTGTTGGGAGGTGCAGAGATCAATATTCAATGGGATGTATGAATTATACTTCACAAAATGGACGTAGTCGACATTCAAGAAATGTTCGAAACAAACAGTTAACTTCCACTATCAACACCGATTGATCACAAAGGTTCGCACCATCGAGATCCTTGGGAGTTTCAAACCCTGCAGGACGTTCCGCTACGTATCTACTCTTAAAGAATCCACTTGGAATCATATTGGTGTAACGGAGTGATGAGAACTAGTGGAGTGTGATGGCGTACAACCGAATTCGAAACAGTTTGTCGTGGAGATTATCGTGAAACTGGCTATTCGTTAAGAAATAGCTGCAGATAGTGCGGTAATGTTTTATAAGCACGGAAAAAACAAACATTCAGAGTCTGAATTTGCCTAGAGGTTTCAGGTGGTATGAGCTGCATTGTCACACAATTCAGGAGGGATAATTTGCTCTAAAGGAAATATGATTTTTATACGCAGACCAGGAATCAAGCAAATGCAAGTTAATTTGAACAGATATAGTCCAAAAGAGGTGCTCATAACATAGTTTTAGTTCTCTTATACCCATTTTCCCACTCTTTCTTGCTGTGACCTAAATATTTCCTACTGCCCATGCAAGATCACACACACGGGCACCTCCAACTTCTTGCAGCTCAATAAATAGCTTTCCAACCAATTTAACATCCAGATTAACAGTCGGCATGATTGTATACGAAAGCGTTAAGGCACTGATGTTAGTTGATTTTGATACAATTCTCTTGGTACCTCTAATCCTCCGCGGCTCTTTTCGTATGCATTTTCTCTTCAACTCCAGATTGGTCGGAGGTGAAAACAAATTCCTTACTGAACGATGGGATAAGTTTCTTTATCACATCCACTAATTTTACGTACCGATTCCACAGTTTGCCGTGCTTCGTCAAGTTGACGCTTTGTTTGAAATTTCGCTACCTTATATATTCCAATTCTATACTACTGTTTGAAGTTATGCAGCCATCCACTGCTTCCCTTGAAATCATTGTTATCGATGTCACTTGCAATTCGATTTGCCCAACGTAGCAGATCCCTGTCATGCACATCCGGTAAATTGTATCGAGCATCCTTGAAACGCGCAAACACCAGTTTTTGTAACATGTGCGCCTGGTCCTCTCTTGAATATCCGTAGTTTTTTTATGCACTACACGGTCGTGTTGCTGCGGAATTATTCGAAATCTTTTCATATTTGTTTTCTTACTATGCTGCGGATAATCTTTCATGTACGTGATTGTATTTAGTAACCGATTCTTGGACAACGACTGTCCTTCACTACATCTTCCTTGCACATAATTATGTTTCCTTGGACAACGACTGTCCCTTACTACTTTCCGCTGGATACGAGATTTGTGGCTCCCTGTTTGACAAGGATGATGACATGGCTCGACACCTGTTTCAGTTTCACTTTCACTTGTTAAGCACGTATCATCATTATTGTACTCCTCATGTGCACTGTCCGCACAGTCGAGCGTATACGACACCACACATTCTACCGACTCACTTTGCACAAACTCTTAATATTTTATATGCTACCTCTTTCTCACTCTACGATATTTCTTAGGTTTCTTTCCGATGAAAGGTCAATTTCGGCAACTGTTGTTGGAGATATAATGCAATATTTGCTTTGTTCATCGTTGCTATTGCTCTGCATTGTATATCAACACCGGTAGCACTGTAGAACTATGCAGTTCAAATACACTCCATAGACTCATTCTGTGCTTACCATTCGATACGTCCAGTCCAGCCGCCTGCCATTATAGTTGAATTCTTTTATCTTGGCGGCTCGCGCATGCCCACCCAGACGCGGGAGATTCCTGCGTTGCCAGTTGCACACGACGCACGCGCCAAGAGAAGCAGCGCCATAGTATAGCATAGTTCGCAAGCTTAGGTTTAGGGGGGAGCACGCAGTTCATGAAGTAAAGCCTCCACGGCCGCATTAACCCTATCGCTGCTACAAAGACGTGCACCCTGCATTCCGCGCTGTGCGCGATTTTGTCACTGCACTGCTCGCCTGTGTAGACACATGGTGTTCCAGCTGCTTTGACACTCTTATCATTCGATTTCACAAAAACTATTTGGCCCAAAAATTTGATTTTTACACATCTTCTTGACTGATACCTTCCCCCCATAAATGACTTAATTTTGTTTCGATGTTCAACGCAGTTACTATGCAACATTAAATATAGTAAACCTTTGCACGAAATTTTGAAGAGTCTGCAGAGGTAAAAGCCCGTAGAGTATACTTTCCGCATGGTCGATTTTAGTTGCCACAATGTTGAGAATGAAATGTGGACAAGATAACTAAATTTCATATAAAATTTACTGTATAACACTATCTCATTTAATTACCACATAGGTGTCATATGTAATATTGAGAAATATTCCGTCTTTCGTGACTGTAACAAAAGTTTTATTTGCACTGGGCACGTTTGGCTTTATTTTAAAGCACTTCAATCAATCAAAAGGAAGTAGACAAAATACATTAAACAAAACTGTGGACTTACAAAAACATTAGGACTTGAATATACCGTCTATCAGTGAAGTGGTCTGAGCTATGTCAAATATAATTTTTGTGTGTGGCACACACAAACAACATTTATTTGCTAAAACACTGATCAGCCGACACAAACGTTGAATATTGTGTTACCGCAGCACAAAACTACGAAAGGTGACTTGGCAATGGAGGAGACAAAATATTGTCCACTGAAGATGCTTCAAAAGAGAGACACGCATCTGGTCTAAATAAGTCGCTTTATTACAGTTGCAGAAGAGGAATATATTTCAATACCATTGGTAAAACTGCGACTGTGGAACAAAAACAAGAAAGAGAACATGAGTACCATGTGTATGTGCCATACCTTTCATTGACTGAAGTGCTATAAAATAAAGCCAAACGCGCCCGGTGTAAATAAAACTTTTATTACAGTCGCGAAAGACGGAATATTTCTTAATATTACATACGACACCTATGTGGTACTTAAATTAAATGAGATATTGTTGTACAGTAAATTTTATATGAAATTTAGGTATATTGTCCACATTTCATTCTCAACATTGTGGCAACTAAAATCGACCATACGGAAAGTATACGCTATAGACTTTTACCTCTGCAAACTCTTCAAAATTTCGTGCAATGGTTACTACATTTAATGCTGCACAATAACTGCGTTGACCATCGAAACAAAATTAAGTTATTTATGGGGGGAAGGTATCAGTCAAGAAGATGTGTAAAAATCAGATTTTTGTGAAATCGAATGATAAAGTGCGTCAAAGCAGTCGAAACACTATGTGTCTGCACAGGCGAGCAGTGCAGTGATAAAATCGCGCACAGCGCGGAATGCGGGGAGCACGTGTCTGCAGCAGCGAAAGGGTTAATGAAGAGACAAAGAACTAGAAATTTAAAAAGATTGCATTCAAACGAATAAAAATCGTGAAGTAAGACACTTCGATATTATTTTTAAATAAAATATTAAGCACTGGACAAGGTTTGAACTCTGAACCTTCCATTTACTAGCCCAACGCCTTTTTTTTTAATCTCATTTTGTTAGTTTTCGTTCGTTGTATCTGCTCTAGGCAAACGTCGAAAGACACCCGTTTCAGTTCGTTGTTGATCCATTACGCCTTAACCGTTACGCTAACGCAGCTTGTACTGCAATAAAATTCCATGAGGACTCTAACAGGTCATGCAAAATACTGACAAACACTGTTGGTATGACTATGAATTACTCACACTTCGTCGAAGTATAATAGGAAATAAACAATTACCGCTGTTCTTTATTGCGGAAAAGCGGTTCGTGAGATTGATACAAACACCTTTCCTTGCTATCGCCTGAATTAGGAGTCTTATTGCTTGTTTTGTTTAATTAATTAACATAATATGAAGCAATTGGTATAAAAAATGCTTTTTCCAAAGTTTCTATAAGAGGAAGTCTGCTATCAAGACATTGCTTTTGTTCTATTACTTTATTTATGACTGAACGTTTCTAAAACTGAAGACACTCGTCCGTATTCTGCTCTGCAGTCGAGATCTGGCAACGTCGTTCTCTGTTCATTGGCTGACTGTGTTTTGTGACGTCAGGTGCGCAGAACGAACCTAAACTCGGCCGCCAACATAAATGACGCGCACTTTAGTAGCCAATATTGTATTTGCGGTAGACAATATGTGGGGCGTTGAATGCTGTAAACATCATTGGCCTTTTGTGGCCTCACTTAAGGGATTCGTTTTCAGTATTTGAGTATAGTGAACCCTTGATCTCTGGTGGCTCAATGCTGAATAAATACATTTTTTAATATTTTTTGAATGGGATTAGCAAACGCTGTTGCTTATTTTTCATAACGGATGGCAAGCAGCTGTCTAATTGCCCTTTATTATAAATACAAGTTGCAATTCACACCATTATCAAGGTATCTACATACATCAAAACACAACATCAGACACCTAGAAATCCATGAAGTCCAATCATACACAGGTAGTACAAATTAATACATAAAAAAGGTATTAATCATGCATCGTAGCACATCATCTCAATATGGCTAATCATATAATTACTGCCCACCTGAAGTGCTAAACATCTACAGAACCAGAATGGTATCTTTGCACAAGAGGTACTGTGTCCAATTTGAAATCTCATCTATAACTGATCATCTGCGAAGTGTAAACATATCATTTCCGTTGCTTACACTAGTAGGTACAGCACTATTCCAACCTGCTACTATAATGGATTTTAGACATGTAATATTAGAAATGATAACATAGATGTCTGCTCCTCTTTTCTGTTAGTCGTATGCAGGATAAAATGAATGGTATTTTTCGACATCCAAAAGCTGAATTATCTTTTCATTTATATGTTGAAATGATGTACATTATTTATACATGGGGAAAAAGCAATGTGCTATACTTGTTACACAGCTTAGATCTAATTACTTTTCTTTCATGTAATGCTATCACTCATACCTTCCTTATTTATTTTTTAAGCTTTTGTGCCATTCTACATTATACTAATGTTTCACAAGCTTACGCTACTGCTTCTGATATATTACTGTTTTCCTTTTCATTATGATCTTGTACAACTGACTTCGTATTTTATACGAAACTGTTCTTATTCTCTTCTTGTTCCTTGAATCAATATTTTATGCAAACATTTTGTAACAGCTTTAACGCTGAATAGACTAAGAAGAATTAGTTGTATTGGTTCCTTCTCCATAACAAACATGAATGATTGGATGCTCTTTGATACGTTTATACTTAGCTGATGATTAGTTACAGCCGTCGTTCCAGACTGGATACACCACTTCTTGTGCACAGATATCTGTTTGGTTCTGTAGACTAATAGCCATTCGGATGGGGCAGTAATATTATGGTCTGCCGTATTGATATGAAACGCTGTACCATATGATTAATATTTGTAATTATTAATTTATACCACTTATGTATAATTGATTGGACTTTAGGCATTTCTTGGGGTTTCATGCTTTGTATTGATTTATACAGATACTGCATTGATCATGTAAACCGAAACCAATAAAAGACAATTAAGCAGCTATGTTTCATGCATTTAAAAATGCATTTCTTTTGTTTCCTACCCCCAATGAATCTTTGCACCTGTATTGAAATGCAGATATCTGCACAACAGTGCAAATGCCGACACTATGCGCTGTGTGCCTTGTTTGGAAAGGAACTCACAGTACTTGCTGTTGACAATAGGAATGCTCACTTTACCCTCTTGCCTCAAGTTTGCGTTCAGTATGTTTGATTCTGTCTTGGGTTTGTTTTTCCCATAGTGCTAATACTAAGTGAACAGTAATACACAGCAGTATGGGCAGAATTACTATTGAAGAGTTGGCCGATATCCACAGCGTATATGGGTACACTGAAGACAATAGAAGAGCAGCACGACTATATGCCGAGCTGTTCCCTCATCGATGACAGCAACACCACAGTTCTTTTCGCATCTGAACACAGGTGCTTGATCAGTGTTTCGTGTTGAACGTGTTGGTGATGAATATTACAGGTTCCTTCACTATCTGAACGTATTTTTCAGAAACAGAGGTAACTGGGGTAACAAACAGAATAAATAATGATCACATTATTACTCTGTTATGTGCCACCGTAGAACTCGGCTCACTTGTAATCAAATACTAAGGCAATATCCCTGAACAATCACAGAATTTTCTCTGTGGAGTCTGAGATCACCCTGTACCCGACCGAGCGAGGTGGCGCTGTGGTTAGCACACTGGACTCGCATTCGGGAGGACGACGGTTCAAACCCTCGTCCGGTCATCCTGATTTAGGTTTTCCGTAATTTCCCTAAATCGCCTCAGGCAAATGCCGGGATGAATAATTTGAAAGGGCACGGTCGACTTCCTTCCACACCCTTCCCTATTCCGATGGGACCGATGACCTCGCTGTTTGGTCTCTTCCTCCAGATCAACCAATCAATGCTGTACCTGAATGATCTTCCAGTTAACATGCATCAAGCAGACCTGATACTTTCGCAGATATACAAATCTTGTAATTAGTCTATTGGAGATACACCAACACAATAAATTGACAATGTTTTTCGAAGAATTATGAAGCGATTTTACGCAAATAGACTTCTGCTTCATTAGGGAAATATAAAGTTTTTCCACTTCTGTGCAACAAGGAAAAGAACAACAACGATTCATGTAGTTTGTACGTAGCAGTCAGTGGGCAGGGGTGAATGTTTTGTAGTTTCCGATGTACAAATTTTTGAGAATGGGATTAAATTTCTCGAATAACTGCGTGCATGTCGGTTTGCTCTTCGTATGCTAGTAATATAAATTTTTGAAACAAACAATCAACATCTTAACATATTTTACACATTTTCCACTCATGGATGTCTTATGATATAGTTTTTTGGGGTAATTCGTCACATAGGAAGCAATCACTGAGTGTATGAAAGCGAGCAGTGAGAATAATATGTAGCGTTCACGTACAATTTGCAGTCACCTCTTCAAGAAGTACTAAATTCTAACTGTATCTTCACAATATATGCCCATTCGCGAAGAAAATTCTCCATATGTAACCCATCGCATTTTGAGAATCGTTCACAGGTACAAATCTAGAAGAGAAACTGACGTTCGTTATTCATTACTAAAGCTGTTGTCTCAGAAACAGGTCTAATATGCAGCCACAAAAATTTGATCATTTGTTCAATAACTACAATGTCTGACACATGACAGATCAAACTTTAAATCTGATGTAAAATCATTGCTTCTGTAAAACTTGTTTTAATCTATAGATGAACATTTAATTAAAGGCTGGTAGCATGTGTAGTATGGCAGACAAATATGTTTAATTTGTAGCTAAATTTGTGCTTCACTTGTTTTGTTAACCAGATTGATGACAAAGACTTATGATATTTTTAACTACAATGGAGACACTGTGCTACCTAGCGATCTATGAATGACAGAGTCCAGTAAGACATGTAAACAGATGACTTAAACACAACTTCTAAACTAATACTCACTTTATTTCGGAAGAAATCTTGCAGATGGTCTGCATGATGTGTAAATAAAGTTCCCTTCTAAGCGGTGGAATGCGGTCAACTTCCAGAGCATTCCAGTATACTCCGTAGACATGTAAGTCGTGGATGTGTCCGAGGGAGGTATTCTTGTTATACAAAATTAATTACTTAGGCTCTTAATTTCAAACGTACCAGGGGGCGCCGGAAGTCGTGAAACAAGATTTCTGACAAGTAATGGTACACTTAGATCACGTGAACTGTGTGCCTGCTGGTGAGGGTAGCAGTGTGCTAACAGCTTTTGAAGTTGAGGACTTGAGATTGAAGACTGATGTGCTAAAAAAAAAAAAAAAAAAAAAAAAAAAAAAATACAAATGTGTGTGTGTGAAATCTATCTTATGGGACTTAACTGCTAAGGTCAGCAGTCCCTAAGCTTACACACTACTTAACCCAAATTCTCCGAAGGACAAACACACACACATGCCCGAGGGAGGACTCGAACCTCCGCCGGGATCAGACGCACAGTCCATGACTGCAGTGCCCCAGAACGCTCGGCTAATATCGCGCGGCGATGTGCTACAGCTCTCCACGCTATTCTAACCTACGCAGGCCTCTACATATCTATGTAACTGCTGCAACCTACTTTCATTTAAGCTCTCTTATCGTACTCAAGCCTTGGTCTCCCTATGCAGTTTCTACCACCGTTGTCCCCACTCATTTTTCCTTAACTTGAAGCTTATTTCGGTCAACTTGTGCCGTAAGTTTCTTTCCTCCACAATTCGATTCAGTAACTTTGCAGTATATCCACCCATCTAGTCCTCAGGATTCTTCTGTAGCCCACATTTCAGAAGCTTTTATCTTTTCTTGTCTGGAATGTTTATCACCGAAGTCTGACTTCCTTAAAGGGCTGCACTCCAGATACATGCCTTCCGAAAAGGCATTTCAGAAGCTTTTATCTTTTCTTGTCTGGAATGTTTATCACCGAAGTCTGACTTTCTTACAGGGCTGCACTCCAGATACATGCCTTTGGAAAAGACTTCTTAGCACTTGAATCTATATTCGATATTAGCAAATATCTCATTTCCTGAAGAGCTTTACTTGCTATTATAAAAATTATTTTCTAATCTAATTCCCTCATCATCACAAGACTTTATTTTACTACACCCCAATACTCTTCTTTTATTTTAATTCGACTGCATTCCATTAATCTTCTGTTACCTTTGTTGATATTCTTTCAATACCATCTGTTCCGTTAGACAAATCTTCGAGGTCCTATTGCCGCTTGTGATAGAAATACAATGTTATCGCCAGCCGTGGTTGCCGAGCTGTTCTAGGCGCTGCAGTCCGGAACCGCGCGACTTCTATGGTCGCAGGTTCGAATCCTGCCTCGGGCATGGATGTGTGTGATGTCCTTAGCTTAGTTAGGTTTAAGTAGTTCTAAGTTCTAGGGGACTGATGACCTCCGATGTTAAGTCCCATAGTGCTCAGAGCTAGTTTTTGAACAATGTCATCGCTAACACATATATTTTTAATTTCTTCCCCCTGGACTTTAAATCCCTTCCGAGATTCTCCTTGATTTCCTTCATTGCTTGTTCGATGTAGAGATTGAATAACATCGAGGAGAGCCTACAATCCTGTCTCACCCCCTTCTCAATCAATTCTTTTCCTTCACGTCCTTCGACTCATATAACTGCAGTCTGCTTTCAGTACAAATTGCGCGAAACATTTCGCTCCCTGTACTTTATCGCTGCTGCTTTCAGA
The DNA here is from genome assembly GCF_023864345.2 of Schistocerca serialis cubense. Classification (NCBI taxonomy): domain Eukaryota; kingdom Metazoa; phylum Arthropoda; class Insecta; order Orthoptera; family Acrididae; genus Schistocerca; species Schistocerca serialis. The sequence continues at coordinate 412,262,341 of NC_064641.1, read as the reverse complement.
ATTCAAAGAGTGCAGACCACTCAACGATGTGATAATAGCAGACCATTCAACGTTGTGAAAATAACAATTATATATGGAGCAGAATGTAGGAAATTGAAAACAACAATAAAAATCAAAAGGCAGTGGAGAACTGGAGAACCTGCTCAATGGCGAAAAGATGGGATTGGATAGGAAATCAAAAATTAAAGGATTTTTTATGTTTACTTTTTATGCTCTGTTCCGTGGAGTAGAATGGACTGTTTGAGATCTGGCGCATTACAGAGTGGCGGTTCTTTTAAGCCAATAAGCAGACAGGCTGGTACTGGTAGTGGGACAGAAAGGGTTCCCAAACGGGACCAAGAAACTGATCGTCTTTATTTCCTACTTATGAGAGATGGGTAGCCTTCTTTAAAACTTCGTTCTTTTCAATCTAATATTCCAGCAGCTTGGGAACGGGAACTCCCAAATGAGAACATTTCGGAAGGCATTTTGCGAGCTACTACGGACGAGAAATACCCATTTGTGAACTTCGCTGGGCCGAGAAAACCATTTTCGACGTGCTACGGTTCCTTTCTATGCGCGAGATCGAGAGAAACACACTGGTTGCACTGGGTGATCACAATAATTTTAGTTCAAAGTCAGTTATCTAGTAAAACTAGATGGCTCGCGCCCCCATGTGCTTCTGCACGAAAGAAAAAAAAATTATCACCCAAACACCTACATAGAATGTATCCCCTTGGGGTTCCGTAAAATGTGGTTGGACTTATTAACTAAATTGGCTGTTTTAGGTCTGAGGGGTGCCAACCACATCCACTGCACTATCCCCACTAATTTTAAATTAATGTCAAGTTTATAAAAACAAATGTTAGCAAGAAGGAATAATTTTTAGTGAACACAACACAGTTTTAACTAACTGGAGTTTATTTTAACTTGTTCGGTCTGATCTGACTAAAATACGGTTAAGTGTTCTTGATTTGATCTCAGATATTTACCGAGTTAGTTCAACAGGGCCACTCAAATATTAATCACAATCATTCAGCAATTATTCACATAATGTTTCGTTTAAAATAGCTGAAACCTCAAGATGAACAAAGTTCCGTGCAGAGAATACTTCCTGAAAAATAATAATAAACCAAACACAATCCGAAGTCCGACTGCAAGCTAAAATCACTATGTACCACAGCGGTTGTTCAGAGTTGAAGTTCGGAACGACCTCGCAGTACGAAAATATTCTAAGTCTCACAAACGCACCACAGAGAATTCTTCGAAGTCCAGCAGCTTCCAACTGCTGAAAATCACAAGTTCCACGCGACTTCGCGGTCCAACAATATTCTAAGTCCAATTCGTGAACGGATTTTGCCAGTCACACATGCAACCCCTTTCAACTAAACTGAATGACTGCCCCCTACCACAGAAAATGGCCGCCCTTAAAAGCTCTCGGTTTGAACACTCTGAAGTCAAATGAAGTTCGTTTGCACATAACATTTACTTTTACACTTAATATAGATTCAATAAAATGCGTGTAACACTTCTACTCAGACGGAAATTTTCCGCTGAATTCAAATTCGTCATCAGAATTTCGGTACAGGATCTTATTCTCATATTATTAAAATTTATGTGTTCTTCATATAGAACTTTTCATTATTTAAAATATTTTCAATGCATAAATAAGTGATATTATTATTGATTACCTATTTCCTTGTATCTACTTTTCTGTACTGCCGCTATCTTTATAGTTCCTATTTTTTATTTATCAAAATTCTGCATTTTAATTACGAAAACAGCATTCTGGCTCCTCATTTGAATTTTTAAAACATGTAAAAAAAGTATCTTAATGCTACTCATTCAGACCTTCCATTTGACACCTCGTTCGTATAATTTTGTCAAAGCGTCTCCAAGATCTCCAATTTACAATCTTACTTAGTTATTAAAATATCCAATTTATTATAATTCGAAAACTACCAGGGCGACTGGAGGCGCGTTTATAAGAGCACAACCGGCTAATCTTCTGCTTTAAAATGCGCCTACAAGCTCCTTTGTGCCATATTGGGATCAGGTTTTTTTTTATTTCTACATCATACGGAGAAAGCCCGCCATGAGCCAGTGTGCCGGCCGTTGAGTTTCCCCGTCACATTGCTGGACGCCAAACTGGCCCGTACTCATTTTAAAGTACTGCCATCTGTCGGTCAGTGCCGAAACTACGACGATTCTGTTGATGTCATGACGGCTGACACACACCCATCTTACATGCAAACATGCCCGATTCTCAACTGCCACTTTGCCGCGATTTTTACAACACAAACTGCGGTCTTCACATCCATCCCCCAAAGCCTGTCACCTCACAATTTCCAGTTACGACTTTTGCGTGATAAGGAAGGGAAACGTCCTGAAAATGTGTGCCAGAACTGGGAGACTCAAATCATTTTTAATTCATTTCTGGGACAGTGTTCTTCATTGAGTTTCGGTCACGAATTTATTTTTAAAACATCATTATTGTTAACACTATTTCGTAACACTGTAATTCTGATTACTTAAGTTACAAGTAATTACATTTTTTAAATTCTAACATTAATGTGCGACACAGTGTGGAGGAAGTTATGCTTCTGAAATGGTTGTACGAACATCTTGGTTCTATAGTATATCCACTGCACATATACTTTCTACATTATACCATGCATCTATGGCAGTAAAACTGAACCACTTGTATCTCATGATATTTCCTTCTCCAAGTAGTAGGTAGTTTCCGCAGAAATTGCTTCATCATTTCCTTCACAACAGATAAACGAATTAATTTAGAGCACAAGAAGAGACTAAAGAACTGATGACTACTACTCTGCTGGAGGGCCTACACAGTGTTATTATTATTATTATTATTGATATAAAAAAGGGTTGGCAGCCTGAAGTCTTCCAACTTGTGTCAGTTCAGAAGTAAGGAGTCCAGTAACGAAGTGATTTGCAAATAAAAGGAATGTTGTTTGTCGTTGTGGTCTTCAGTCCAGAGACTGGTTTGATGCAGCTCTCCATGCTACTCTATCCTGTGCAAGCCATTCATCTCCGGATAACTACTGGTACTTACATCCTTCTGAATCTGCTTATTGTGTTCATGTTTTGGTCTCCCTCTACGATTTTTATCCTCCACGCTTCCACCAGTACTAAGTTGGTGATCCCTTGATGCCTCAGAACGTATCCTACCAACCGATCCCTTATTCTACGTGATCTACCCATCTAATCTTCAGCATTCTTCTGTAGCACCACATTTCGAAAGCTTCTATTCTATCTGAACTGGTTCTCATCCATGTTTCACTTCTATACATTGCTACACTCCATACAAATACGTTCAGAAAAGACTTCCTGACACTTAAAATCTATACTAGATGTTAACAAATTTCTCTTCTTGAGAAACCCTTTCCTTGGCATAGCTAGTTTACATTTTATATCCTCTTTAGTTCGACCATCATCGTTATTTTACTCCCCAAATAGCAAAACTCATTTACTACTTTAAATGTCTCATTTCCTAATCTAATACCCTCAGCATCACCTGATTCATTTCTACTACATTCCATTATCCTCGTTTTGCTTTTGTTGATGTTGATCTTATATCCTCCTTTCGAGGCACTGTCCATTCCGTTGAGCTGCTCTTCCACTTCCTTTGCTGTCTCTGATAGAATTACAATGTTTACGTCAAACCTCAAAGTTTTTATTTCTTTTCCACATATTTTAATTCCTACTCCAAATTTTTCTTTTGTTTCCTTTACTCATTATTCAGTGTACAGATTGAATAACATCGGGTATAGGCTACAACCCTGTCTCATCCTTTTCAACCACTGCTTCCCTTTCATGCCCTTCGACTCTTATAACTACCATCTGATTTCTCTACAAATTCCAAACAACTTTACGCTCTCTGTATTTTACCCCTGCCATCTTCAGAATTTGAAAGAGAGTATGCCAGTCAACATTGTCCAAAGCTTTCTGTAAGTCTACAAGTGCCAGAAACGTAGGTTTGCCTTTCCTTAACGTATCTTCTAAGATAAGTCGTAGGGTCAGTATTGCCTCATGTGTTCCAGTATTTCTACGGAATCCAAACCGAACTTCCCCAAGGTCGGCTTCTACCAGTTTTTCCATTCGTCCGTAAAGAATTCATGTTAGTATTTTGCAGCTGTGGCTTATTAAACTAATAGTTCGTTAATTTTCACATCTGTGAACACCTGCTTTCTTTGGGACAGGAATTATTATATTCTTCTTGAAGTCTGCGGGCATTTCGCCTGTCTCATACATCTTGTTCACCAGATGGTAGAGTTTTGTCAGGGCTGGCTCTCCAAAGGCTATCAGTAGTTCTAATGGAATGCTGTCTACTCCAGGGGCCTTGTTTCAACTTATGTCTTTTAGTGCTCTGTCAAACTCTTCTCCCATTTCATCTTCATCTACATCCTCTTCCATTTCCATAATATTGTCCTCAAGAACATCGCTTTTGTATAGACCCTCTGTATACTCCTTCCACGTTTCTGCTTTCCCTTCTTTGTTGAGGACGGGTTTTCCATCTGAGCTCTTGATATTCATACAGGTGGTTCTCTTTTCTCCAAAGGTCTCTTTAACTTTCCTGTAGGCAATATCTATCTTAACCCTAGTGATAAATGCTTCTACATCGTTACATTTGTCCTCTATCCATCCCTGCTTACCCATTTTGCACTGCCTGTTGATCTCATTTTTGAGACATTTGTATTCCTTTTTGCCTGCTTCATTTTCCGCATTTTCATATTTTCTCCTTTCATCAATTAAATTCAATATATCTTTTGTGACACAAGGATTTCTATTAGCCTTCGTCTTTTTACCTACTTGTTCCTCTGCTGCCTTCACTATTTCATCTCTCAAAGCTACTCATTTTTCTTCTACTGTATTTTTTCCCCTGTTCCTTTCAATCGTTCCCTAATGCTCTCTCTGAAACTCTCTGAAACCTCTGGTTCTTTCAGTTTATCCAACTCCCATCTCCTTAAATTCCTACGTTTTTGAAATTTATTCAGTTTTAATCTACAGTTCGTAAGCAACAAATTGTGGTCAGAGAGCACATCTGCCCCTGGAAATGTCTTACAGTTTAAAACCTGGTTTCTAAATCTCTGTCTTACCATTACATAATCTATCTGAAACCTTCCAGTATCTCCAGGCCTCTTCCATGTGTACAGCCTTCTTTCATGATTCATAAACCAAGTGTTAGCTATGATTACTTTATGCTCTGTGCAGATTTGTAACAGGCGGCTTTCTCTTTCATTACTTACCCCCCAGTCCATATTCACCTACTACGTTTCCTTCTCTTCCTTTTCCTACAACCCCATTCCAGTCCCCCATGACTACTAAATTTTCGTGTCCCTTAACTATCTGAATAATTTTTTTATCGCATCATACATTTTGTAAGTAGGCTGTTTAGGTTTTTTTATTGGTAACGCCACCTCTGTACGAAAATCACTGGCTGTGCTGTGTGCAGTCTGTGGCTGCTTTGCATTGTTGTAATACTCGCCATTGTAGTGTTAGGCAGCTGGCTGTGAACAGCACGTAGCGTTGCGCAGTTGGAGGTGAGCCGCCAGCAGTGGTGGATGTGGGGAGAGAGATGGCGGAGTTTTGAAATTTGTCATGAACTGCTATATTTATATATGATGATATCAAGGTAAATACATTGTTTGTCTCTATTAATATCTTTCATTTGCTAACTATCCCTATCAGTAGTTAGTGCCTTCCATAGTTTGAATCTTTTATTTAGCTGGCAGTAGTGGCGCTCGCTGTATTGCAGTAGCTTGAGCAGCGAAGATTTTTGTGAGGTAAGTGATTTGTGAAAGGTATAGTTTAATGTTAGTCAGGCCATTCTTTTGTAGGGAATTTTGAAAGTCAGATTGCGTTGCGCTAACAAAATATTGTGTGTCAGGTTAAGCACAGTCTTGTATAAAATGTTCAAAGGGGACGTTTCATATGGCGACCCTTAGCCTAGGATACCTCACTGGAATCTTCTGATTTTTTTTTTCTTGTAGTTTGTGTAATTAGTGTAGATTTTGTTTATTGATAGCGCGTAATCATAGAGAGAATTTCCTTTGTAGTTGTAGTTTTTCATTGTTGTACAGTAAAACAGTTGTGGCATGCATGTAGATTTGCACCAAGTATTTCGCAGCTGCGCTGGCAATTAAGTAGACATTATTTCCATTGCTATGTTATTTTATTTTGCTCTTCAAATTGTGCTTTTCTGTGTTATCGTGTGAAATATTGTGACAATTATGGCGTGTGAAAAACGTAACACTAGGCTCCAAACTAAACTGAGAAATAATAGTGACGACGAGCGTAGCTTATCAGCGCCGCCGAGTAATGAATTTACTAATGTTCAAAGTAGTAATTTGGTAACTGTGCACAGGGAAATGGAGCGGGCGTCAAACAATGGCGTGGACAGTGAAACAATTAGTGAAGAGGGAAGCATTATCGATCGATCGGTCGGCAATAGCTCGCCTCAGGAAGCCGAAATGACACGACACGATTTCGCAAATACTGTAGATTCAGGTTTTGGATCCTCACCGTTTTCTCAAATAAGTCAAGACACATTTTCTGCTTGTCAAAATGTGAATGTTTCCGGTGCAAATTCACTGCCGAAAAGCACTGAGGAACATGTTTCAGACACCAATGCATTGTTATTACAGTTAATACAACAAATGGGACAAACACAGCAAAAGCTTCAAAAGTTAGACACAATGGAACAAAATCAGAGACAAACACAGCAAAAGCTTCAAAAGTTAGACACAATGGAACAAAATCTTCAAAAGTTAGACACTACACTTGAACAAACACGTGAAGATTTAACCACTGAGTTACATAACATTGAATCGAAATGTCAGAAAGTGTGTAATGACGTAAAAACACAAATTTGTGAGCATTTTCAACCTATTTTTTCGCGGCATGAAAATGCATTACAGAATCACGAAGCAGCCATAAAAGAACTGCAAACCATTGTTCATGAAAATCATGAGACCTTGTGGGCTAAAATTGACTCAGTTGCATCTACGGATTCGGTTACACAACTTGCAAAAACTCAGGAAAACTTAAAGGACACAGTAGATTCGATTTCAACACAAATGGACACTCTGAAGCTTGGTTCAGAAAAACACACTGAGGAAATGTGTTCATTATCAGAGAAAGTAGTTGAACTTTCGGATCAGCTAAATAATTTATCTACGAAGGTAGATGATAATCTGAATGACGCAAAACCGGTAGTCTTTAATGACACAGAAGAGAGCGAACAAATTAGGAAACTGAAACAAAATCTGAATGAAATTGATACGCAACATCAAAGAGAAATCCGGGAAGTACAAGATCAGCTGACACAGGTAATACAAGAATTACGTATTTCAGAGGACACTCGCGTTCCAATACGGGAAGAGGGACTTAGAAACACGGAAAAGCCACAAAATAATAACACAGGACACTTCGGAAGTTATGAAAGAAATTGGCAAGGTGCACCGAATTTTGAAATGGAACCGCCGAAACGACGTAACAATGACCGATATGCGATTCGCCGACATGATGACTTTGACTATAAGCTGTTCATTACTACACGTAAATTCAAAACATTTAAGAATTCTGGCAACGACATTCATCCACAAGCATGGCTCCATCAATTCTCTCATTGTTTTCCTCCCAACTGGTCATTGGAGCACAGGTTAGAATTTATGTGTGGCTACTTAGAGAATGAACCAGCTGTAAGAATGCGATCGGTCATTCACGATTGCTACAGTGAAGTAGAGTTTTACCATGCCTTCCTCTCAGCATATTGGTCTCAAGCCACACAAGACCGGGTAAAACATAGCATCATAATGATGAAACGTTTCGAACAATCTGAATTTTCCAGTCTTGTGAAATATTTTGAAGACATGTTGCACAAGAATCAGTACCTGTCAAACCCATACAGCCCCTCAGAACTCATCCGCATTTGCTTAATCAAACTGCCTGAACATTTACGACATATTATTTTAGCAGGACGTTGCAAAGACGACATTGAAGCTTTTCAGGGACTGTTACAAGAACTAGAAATTGACACTGACAATCGCGGGATGCGAAAACAGGAAAACAATCACTACAGATCACATCAGTCGCAATTCCGCGATGAAAGAAATAATAACTGGACGCGACAAGGCTATTCTCACAACACAAATCGTGACCGAAACAGACACCACCCGTATTACAACCGTTGGCAGAGTAGTAATAATAGTTACAGAGAAAGATCGCATTTCCGTAGTAATGACTATTACAGAGACAATCAGAGAAACAGACAATATGGGAACCAAAACAATTATTATCAAGGGAGGCAGAATAACTTCAGACGCAACAGTTCGGCGCACAGTTACGATTCAGGGAGAAATTCTCCACCACGTGACGGACAAGGAAGAAACTACGGAAACTACCGACAAAACGACAGACCTGAATTCCATCAGAACTGGCGAGCTTTAAACAGAGCTGGGCCCTCTCGGCAAGGCGAATTTGTGGGAGTTAGGCCTCCTAATCCCAGTAACGACGCGCGGCAACAAAGAGACAGACAATGACTCGCACCGCAGGCATACACGTGCGCCGGCTGGCTCCGAGAAAAGTAACATTATATCTGGTACTGCTAATGAGATTTTAATGCAACATTTTGGTTTACTTGAAAATACATTCTGGGTTTAAAGTACTTTCTGAGAGATACCAGATGACACAGAGGTTAGTTTATGTGACAGCTACACGATTTTTATCACGACGCTACTAATGAGTGACAATTTACAATGTTGCTTTTGCGGTGTATCTGTTTTATATCTGCACGGTTTTCTGAATTCTTCTGGAAAGAAAAACATGTTTTAGTAGTAACTTTTGTGGTATAGCAACAATGAGGCAGCCTTTTTCGTGGCACAACATTACGTTACTGTACAGTACTTTCTTCATCACGCCAATAAGCATAATAACTACGATATCTATACGCAAAGCATTTCACTTTTGTTTATCATGAGGTAAGTACATTGGCTTCTGCAGAACTTAGCTTTCGGAGGAAAATAACTACGACACTTCCACAGAGATTATCTTACAACAAGATGCACATTTAGCGCTACAGGACACGCATTTCAGTGATCAATTTTATACTTAAAACATTTATTTTTAAAGATTTTTGAATTACAAAGAAAGTTTTCCGTGATATATTTCATTCCATTGGTGTAATCTGTAACACCTGAGGGTATAATTACATTAATCCTCAGGGGGATACACGCCTACTTTGTGTACCATGTGTGTGGCAACCACAAGGAACCCTAGCTAATATGGTATTTGCTTATACAACTTTACACATCGGTACCATATTTCTCTAACACACAAATTACACAGCTATCTGATCATGTAACAGAGAAACAAACATCTTTTTACTACGTCAGTGACAGATGTTTACGCAATTACACCATTGGCTAACTTCACACTTATGAAATTGTATTTTGTCTGTTCTTTGTGAAATGCTCATATTTTTTCGGAACCATTGTGATACTATGAGAGCTTTGAATGATGTATTTCGTATGGGGTCATGATTTTTAAAGTACGTTTGAGGTAGATGACACTATTTAAATGAGCAGAGAATTCTTTTTAGGGTTCGAAATTATTGCAGAAAGCTACGACTTTTTTGAGATTTGACTGAGGTGTAATGATGTTATTTTTACGACGACGATGTGCATTATGCTGCTGAGGTATGTTTATGATTAATAGGCTGAGGCTATATGAGTTATTTGATTATGCTTCATATTTATAATGACGAAATATTGACGAGTGTCGATGGATACGTATATGTGTAATAAGGTAAGGAGTAATGAATAGTGGGTAGGGACTCTTGACTTGTGAAAACGGATGTTGGAAACCAAGAATCGTACTTTAAGAGTTATGACATGTGTGAATCATGTGTGAATGTATCACAATGCCACTGAAAATTTTTTTGGACACTGTTATATTCATAGGATTTTGTTTCTACAGATTTGCAACGCTAATTCTTGACCTGTGAAATATTTTTACATGAGACTGCCACTGTAGCGGAAACTGTTGTCGTAAATATTTCCGTAAGAAAATTAAGTGACCACCTGCACGTAATGCGTCGTGGGCACCCAGCTGTGTCAGACGCCTGGAGAAAAAGCCATTAGCGCGTGCCTTTCAGAGCACAGGAGAAAAAAAAAAAAAAGGAAGGCCATTATCCTGGCCATTGTCATTCCTTTAGAGAAAGCATCGCAAATCCGACACGCTAATTACTTGGAAACATATCGTACTTTCTGATATTTACTGAAATGCCTAATGAAATGACGAGAAATATTTTTACATCTGCACACCTGATTACGACAAGCGTCTTTCTACGAGAGTTGAGAGAGTTTCTACTAACTTATGAAGTGTCACATGACTACTGAATGATATTTTTATACTTTGCTTTTCGTAGTTGCTTATTTCATTTGATATCTAGTTTCTAGCTGCACTGCAGCATTGGTTAAAATAAAATTTTATAGATGTACTAATATAAATATTTTCTGTCTACAGATCGAGTAAATAATAATTTTTTTCAAAAAAATGAGGGGGCACAAAATGACATTTACCTTCACAGGAACTGCATTCCGTTTCAATTTCTCCAATCTCTTCATCAACTACGGAGCTAGTTGGCATATAAACTTGTACTACTGTGGTAGGCGTGGTTTTCGTATCTATCTTGGACACAATAATGCGTTCAGTATGCTGCTTGTAGTAGCTTACCCGCACTCCTATTTTTATTTATTATTAAACCCACTGGTGCTTTACCGTTATTTGATTTTGTATTCACCTGACCAGAAGTCTTGTTCCTCCTGCCATCGAACTTCACTAATTCCCACTATATCTAACTTTAACCTATCCATTTCCCTTTTTAAATTTTCTAACCTACCTGCCCGATTAAGGGATCTGACATTCCACCCTTAGATCAGTAGAATGCCACTTTTGTTTCTCCTGATGACGAAATCCTCCTGAGTAGTCCCCGCCCAGAGATCCCTATGGGGGACTATTTTACCTCGAGAATATTTTACCCAAGAGGACGCCATCATCATTTAACCATACAGTAAAGCTGCCGTTCGCAGTACCAGCACAGCAAGGCCATTTTGGCTGATGTTACAAGACCAGATGAATCAATCATCCAGACCGTTGCCCCTGCAACTACTGAAAAGGCTGTTGCCCCTCTTCAGGAACCACACGTTTGTCTGGCCTCTCAACATATACCCTCCATCGTGATTGCACCTACGTATGGCTACCCGTATCACAGAGGCAGGCAAGCCTCCCCACCAGTGACAAGGTCCGTGGTTCATGGGAGGGAGGATAAAAAGTATAATGCACAAATTTTAACTTAATTGATATCGAGTTCGAACGCAGCGTCCGCGGCTAACCGACCGCTTTCCATGAAGTGGGGACGGGTCTGTTCCTCAGCTAAGTAACGTTGTTTGACATGGTACCATGGTACTTAAGCTTTTCATGTTTGACTGCGCCTTATTCTGGCATGTATTAGTTTATTTATGCTTCTGAAGAAGGCTAGATTACTCTAGCTGAAACCTGGGTAAAGACCAGTAACTTTTCGCAACCGAGGCGGATCTTTGAAGTATTAATTTATATTTTGCCTGTAAGGCTCTTTCGAAACTCCTAAGAAAAAGCTTAGTAGGCATAAGACTTCAAGTGAACATTTATTTCTCGTAACTACTGCAAAAAATGCGAAATAGCGATAGTGTGGGCCAAACATAATTTCATTATAAACCGTGAATGTACAGTTAAGGGAGACATTTGACAGTTGAATCAGTCACAGCCAGAGTTGAAAGTTCTTTTACAAGAATGAGCTGGAGATGAGAATGAGTCTGGCCTAATATCTACAGGGTGATGCTTATTGAACCAAATGGAAAGAAACGTAAATTAATTACAAACTACTTTGTTCAACATGTACACGTCACTTTAGATATTCGGACTGAGGATACGACATGTTCGATATGCCTTCCTTCGTTGGCGATGATGTGGCGCAAACGAATAGTGAGTGACCCTCTAAAGTGTCGGAACAACGATGCTGTCGGTGGCCTCCTGAATGGCTGCTTTCAGCTCGGCAATGGTTTTGGGATTATTGCTGTGCACCTTGTGCTTAATGTAGCCCCACAAAAGGAGTCAAAAGTTTCTTTTTATGAATCCTGTATCCACTATTACATACAATTAGTTTCCGATTTACATAAATACTATACAATACACAACAAAAAATCATTGACATATATATATATATATATATATATATATATATATATATATATAGTGCGTGTATATAGTGAGTGCATATATATCCACTCACTAGTGAGGTTATTTATCTTTACATTTATTACTGTTCTAGTTGTACAATCATCCAAGATACTCACTTATTTACTCTTATTATTCTGATCAAAATTTCATGTACAAAGTTAATGTTAATTATAAAAGAACATATTCCTCAACCTATGTAATTTAATTATTAAATATCTGTTGGCACTAGCACACCTATGAAAAAATACACTTAACAGTAGAATTATGATCATCACCAGATCCCAATGTTAATAATTACAAATACTACTTGTTAAACTACTGGCCATTAGGGTATTTATACTAGTCTAACTACAACCCCATTCAAAGTACTACACTGTCGTTGGATATCACAAGATCGTCCGATCTCATGTCTCTTGATTTTATCGTGAATGTCGTCATGAACATCTGTGACCAATAATGTGCACGTCTGCACAAAACATCCATGAATGAATGAGAAGATGGGCGTCTTCTTCATTTCATGCTTCGGCGTGCTTCCTGTGAACAATCGTAAACTACTTAGCAAGTTTAGTACAAAATTACTGATACTTTCTTGAATCAAACTGTCACGTACCTTCTTTCATGTTTTTACTCAGTAATAGCTTCTCTGTCACTGTCCTTTTTCCGGAGCTGCTGCTATTAGCTTTACCTGTCGTTAACTCTTCCTTTTATGTTAATAAAGTTACATTTTATTTTACTAGTGGTACCTGCAAATGTAAAGATTTTAGTACATTATACAGGGTTTCCCAGCTATCTTGTCCACCCAAAATATCTCTGGAACAATAACAGCTATTGGAAAACGACTTTCACCGGTATCAATGTAGGGCTGGGGCCCATGAATGTACATATTTGGAAGCATTCTAAAACGAAAGCATATGTGTTTTTTAACACAAACTTATGTTTTTTGAAATGGACCTCCTATATTTTTTCTTCAGCAATCCATAGCATGACAAAGCACATACACAATGGCGTTGATTGCATCGCAATATTCCCATTACATCCCGAGATATTGAGACGCGAAGTTGATGCTTGAAACACCCGACATGCGCTGCTAGCGCACGTCCTGAGGCTCAGGCGTGAACCCCATGCTGCCCGTAATCGCGATGTGATTGACATGCGTAATCACACTTCCATACATATCAAGAGGTCCGAAACGAATAATACGGTCTGCTGCCATCAACTCTCATAAGCGCATAATGGTTTCCCTCTTGCACGTTTTACGTATCTACGTACACAATATGAACCAGTACCGATCGTTGTACACCCGTCAGGTTGTCTTATTTATTCTGCACACCCAAAATAAGGTTTATCTAATGCGTTATATGACCCATTGTGCCTGTCGCGCAGGGCCTGTCTCTACCTAGTCAAGTGTCCAACGTAGTTCCCACTACTGCCACAGTTACCACTTCGCTTTGTTTATGATTTGCGACCCATGCAAACTCCTGTACTCCACCACCCTCCGAGCATCCCATTTGTTGTTGCTTTGGCGTGCAGTACACCGCTTGCCAGTGTAGTCGTGCATCAGAGTAATCTAGTGACGGCACGGAGGTAGTACACATTGTGAATAAACGTTGTGTTGTGGAACTTATACTGTACAGTATAATGTACACACATGAAGATATGGTAGAAATGCTGCTGATCTATGGAGAATGTACGTTGATGGGAAATACGTTATGAGATTGCTTGTTTGTTGATAGTACTGTTAGCGAACATTATGATTATTAAGTTAATATGTCTGTTTTCTACCCTACTCTACATACCTGTACTGTACCCTGTTGTAGGTGGACGAAATGCTGTTCAGGCAGAACGACTGTGCAGAAGACGATTCCCTGACAGGCCATCGCCTTTGCGCCGGATGTTTGGTCGTCTCACATCTCGTCTACGTGAAACGGGAAGCTTAAATCCAAGACCGCGACATCGTCCTAGAACACGCACAGATGAACGTGCTGAAGTTGCTGTGCTCGCTACCATAGCTGTGAATCCTCAAATCAGCACACGTCAAATTGAACGTGAAGTTGGTGTGTCGAAATCAAGTGCACAGCGTATTCTTAAACGTCATAAATTTCATCCTTACCATGTTCATTTACACCAGGATTTTCATGGAAACGACTTCCGCAATAGGGTAACATTTTGTCGGTGGGCTCAGCAAAAACTTCTGACTAATCCAAATTTTTGGCAGATGTTCTCTTTACCGACGAGGCATCATTCTCCAACAAAGGAGTTGTCAATATGAGGAATATGCATTGTTTGTCCGCAGATAATCCAAAATGGCTCCGTCAGGTAGAGCATCAATGTCCGTGGAAAGTTAATGTTTGGTGTGGGATTATTGGAGATACCATTATCGGACCTTTCTTTATAAATGGCATCCAAAATGGCAGACAATACTCCTGATTTATACGACACAATCTTCCTGTTCTCTTGGACACCGTACCTCTGAACCGGAGAATGGTCATGTGGTATCAGCATGACGGATGCCCTGCACATAACGCCTTACGAACACGACGACTTCTGAACCGTAAGTTCCGTGGTAGGTGGATTGGACGAGGTGGCCCAGTGAGGTGGCCTGCCCGATCTCCGCACCTTACGCCGCTGGATTATTTTCTTTGGGGAGCAGTGAAGGATGCTGTTTACCAACATGAACCAACAACACCAGAGGACATGAAGCAACGCATTATTGATGCTTGTACAGCCATCAAAGAGGAAACAGTAGCACGAAGTAGGGCATCCTTCATCCGCAGAGTGATCCTACGTATGCAAGCCAATGGGCATCACTTTGAGCATGAGATGTGAACGCTATGTTTAGTATGTAGTGCTGGTATCACAGTGGAAGTTTCTACAAAGAGCCATTTTACCCAGTGATGTTAAGAAACATTTGTTTGCACCAATTTGTCATTTAACGCATTAGGTAAACATAACATTGATAATTATGTGATAATAAAACTAATTGGTTAAACATATTTACATTCATCTTCTATGTCCTACCTGAACTTCCCAAATCAAAACATTTTTACCTAAACAACGGTAAAACTTTTAGTCCACTTGCTCGTTTCACTAAAACCATCAACATGAATTTTACTATTACGAGTGAATGATTAACTGTCACTTGCGCTAGATCTACAGTAAAGTAAAGTTTTAACGTTGAACGGCATTACCTTTTTAGTAACGGATTAACGATAAGCGAAGTTAACTTTGTGACTAACGTTGCGGTACACAGACATGTCACAGAACCGCATCACCCCTAGCTTATGGGATAAATACCTGCTGGAATGTACGACGTTAATGCAGGATGGCAGCAGACCGTATTATTCGTTTCGGACCTCTTGATGAGTATGGAAGTGTGATTACGCATGTCAATCACATCGCGATTATGGGCAGCATGGGGTTCACGCCTGAGCCTCAGGATGCGCGCTAGCAGCGCATGTCGGGTGTTTCAAGCGTCAACTTCGCGTCTTAATATCTCGGAATGTACTGGGAATATTACGATGCAATCAACGCCATTGTGTATGTGCTTTGTCATGCTATGGATTGCTGAAGAAAAAATACAGGATGTCCATTTAAAAAAACATAAGTTTGTGTTAAAAAACACATATGCTTTCGTTTTAGAATGTTTCCAAATATGTACATTCATGGGCCCCAGCCCTACATTGATACCGGTGAAAGTCGTTTTCCAATAGCTGTCATTGTTCCAGAGATATTTTGAGTGGACAAGATAGCTGGGACACCCTATATAAAATCACTGCTCATCAACACTACTGCCATGCCCTTATGTATTACCCACGATGTCATGTGTTTTGAACGCATATCATTTCGTACTTTCCTTTATTAATTTTTTACATGTCGATATCTCCTTACTACACGCTCATTTCATGACGCTATAACACTCAAACATAATTTCGGTGCGCTCATATGGTATTCCGCTGAACTGGCCACCATGTACACAATACTTCTGTCTCTCTGAACAGTATAAATACAACACTTCCACATACAAATAATGGCGCGCTCTCTCGTAAGCACGTGGAGCAGGCCATCTAGTGTACTCTCATTTCTCTGAATAGAGACAAATCATACCTGGACGACACACCTGCGTGTCACCACAAACCACTGCTAGAAAGTCACTCATTTGTGGCCCCATCGCTAAACATGGAAAATAGACACTCATTTCATGAAGTAGTTCTAAAATATTTTCAAAATGCAGACCTCTGTTAATACGTTCCACATCAATTGGATAACGAACTTAACTACTCGAACATCTTTACAACTCTTTTTTTTTTGCAGTATCACACGTTTCTCATTTTTACTCTGTTCCTTCATGGACAGATGGCTCATCTTAAACACTAGACACCTTTTATATTGTATGCTCAGCTTGCTGTGCACATAGTTATAGCCTACACAAAGAAACATACCCTAATTTTCTCACTGTCGACATCCTGCCCTTTTATGCACTGTAGTACATCTTTTAACATGGTAATAGCACAGAAAATATTGGTAAATCTACATATCCCTTCAGTGCAATAACTTAACTTAATTGCTAACTATGTAAAATATACTTTACTTTCGCATAGAAGCTCACTTTAATTCTTTCTACTTATTCTATAAATGGCTTGAGATGGCTCACATGATGGAATCCCAAAGATTTTCCTGCTGTCACAGCCTCAATTTCAACCGCATTTGCGTGCGCTAGTCTTCTTATACGTACAGGACCGCTGTATCTCTTGAAGAGCTCCTAACATAGCTTCATCTGTTTACTGAACAACCTATAAGACTTAACTTAGATTTTTTGTCCAAATACAGATTCCCTTATGTGCGCCTTTTGGTCCGCGAGCGCCTTGCACTTCTCTCCAGCGACCCGAATATTGCGCAAAGCCTCCTCCACTATGACTGTGTGTTGTCGGCGCGTCCTTTGTGGAAAATCAATCAATCCCCGAATTTTATCTGGAGGGTCCCTATTCTTCAGAACCATCATAGGTAGCATCAACGTAGTAATGTGGGGGAGCTCGTTTATAACATACTGAAAATCTTTAAGAAATACATCCCAGCCAGCATCATTCTTTCCACAGTATGGTCTACATAAATTACCCAAATCTTTCGTTGTTCTCGCTGCGGGATTCGAATTCGGATGAAATCTACTAATAAATATGAGCTATATTTTACAACTTCTTAGGGTTCTTTTCCATACCTCAGATTTATATTGAGGTTCATTGTCTGAGACAATACAATCTACAGTTCCCACTTGGTTTATGAAGTCTCTGCACGAGGCACAGTTGCACCAGTCGCCTTTTTTAGTGGTGTCAGCGTCACAAATTTGGATGTCAGCTCCAATACTACCAATATACACTCGTGCTCATAAATTAAGGATAATTGCAGAATGTGGTGCCACACAACGTAGCGCTACACAAAACTGGCGCTAATAGCATAGGCACATAGGGAACACACACGAAACAGATCTGTAAGTCCACGGTGTTCGTGATGAGTTGAGAAAACCGTCCCGAAACACATGTGCTACGAAACGCTACTGTTTCCTGTTCATGTACCCCGACATCAATATTGGATATGATCACCATGCACACGTACACAGGCCGCACACCTGGTGGGTACACGCTGGACTAGGTGGTCGAGCAGCTGCTAGGGTATAGCCTCCCATTCTTGCACCAGTGCCTGTCGCAGCTCCTGAAGTGTCCTAGGGATTTGAAGACGTGCAGCGATTCATCGACTGAGAACATCCCAGACGTGTTCGATGGGTTTTAGGTCTGGAGAGCAGGCAGGCCACTCAAATCGTCTGATATCTTCTGTTCCAAGGTTCTCCTCCACGATGGCAGCTCGGTAGGGCCGTGCGTTATCATCCATCAGGAGGAAGGTGGGACCCACTGGAGCCCTGAAAATGCGGATATACTGGTGCAAAATGACGTCCCGACACACCTGACCTGTTACAGTTCTTCCGTCAAAGACATGCAGGAATGTACGTGCACCAATCATAATCCCACCCCACACCATCAAACCTCGACCTCCACACAGGTCCCTTTCAAGGACATTAAGGGGTTGGTATCTGGTTCCAGGTTCACGCCAGATGAAAACCCGGCGAGAAACACTGTTCAGACTACACCTGGACTCGTCCGTGAACATAACCTGGGACCACTGTTCCAATGACCATGTACTGTGTTCTTGACACCAGGCTTTATTGCCTCTCCTGTGACCAGTGGTCAGTGGAATGCACCTTCCATGTCTCCAGGCGAATAAATCATGTCTGTTCAGTCGTCTGTTGACTGTGTGTCTGGAGACAATTGTTCCAGTGGCTGCGGTAAGGTCCCGAGAAAGGCTATCTGCAGTACTCCGTGGCCGTCTGCAGGCACTGATGATGAGATGTCGGTCTTCTTGTGGTGTTGTACACTGTGGACGTCCCGTACTGTAGCGCCTGGACACGTTTCCTGTCTGCTGGAATCGTTGCCATAATCTTGAGATCACACTTTGTGGCACACGGAGGGCCCATGCTACGACCTGCTGTGTTTGACCAGCCTCCAGTCGCCCTTGTATTCTACCCCTCAAACGTCATCAATATGTGTTCTTTGAGTCATTTTCAACACACGGTCACCATTAGCACTTCTGATAATGTCTGCACACTTACTCTCTGCACCGTATTCTGACATGCACCAACACACCTCTGCGTATGTGGACTGCTGCTAGCGCCACTGTGCGACGACCGCAGGTCAAATGCACCGCATGGTCATACGCTGAGGTGATTTAAACCCGCAAACCACCCACCAGAGCGTTGTTTCACCATGTATCAACATTAGCCTTAATTTATGAGTGTATATTGATGGCCCCTCGGTGTGTTGGGTATGGGGTCCCATTAAATCCGTAGCTGCCATATGCCTTAGTTTTTTCGGGAATAACTGGGTATTAAGGATCCTGGGTCCCTACAGTTGTGGATCTCGCCTTTTGGCAGTTTTTACAGATGGCTAGTACTTTCCTTACATGTTTCTCCATGTTTTTAAACTAGCAGACACTCCTCATTTTCATAAAACATTTTCGTGGACCGAAATGTGCGTAACTTAGGTGTGTATACCATGTAAGTTATTTATTAACTCATTTGGTATGCACACCACCCACAACGAATCATTAACGTTTGCCCTATTAAACAGAAACTCTTTTCTCAAGAGGCAGTGCTATCTCATGAGGGCCTGCGTCCGATCCTTCCATTTTTCCTTTATTTTGACTAAAACTGGGTCCTTGTCCTGTTCGTTCTGGATATTACGCATCGTTACAGTGACGAAGTTTTCAAATGCAACTCCTTTGAGGTAGAACAATGAAAAGGTGCTCCTGATCTAACGCTTCAGCCGTCTCTTCTGTTATACTAATAGGTGAGCGGGACAGGGCGGCAGCAATGACGTTTGTCGGACCAGGCACATAGACTATTGAAAACTGATATTCTTGAAGCACAGCTACCCATCTCGCTAGTCTTCCATGTGGAACTTTGGCGGTTAGGAGGAATTCTAGTGCCCTATGGTCCACACAGAATTTTGTTTTTCTACCGAACAGAGAGTATCTAAACTTTTTAAATCCCCGTGCTATTGCAAGGGCTTCAAGTTCGGTAACAGAGTAATTTCTTTCACTTTTAGATAGGAACCTGCTACCAAAGGCGATTGTTCTGTGAACTAATTTCACGTCTTGTTCAAACTCTTCTAACAGCATAACTCCCAGACCGGTCTTTGCGCTGTCAGTGGCCATAGAAAAATCCTGCGATAAGTCAGGACGTGATAA
The DNA here is from genome assembly GCF_023864345.2 of Schistocerca serialis cubense. Lineage (NCBI taxonomy): Eukaryota > Metazoa > Arthropoda > Insecta > Orthoptera > Acrididae > Schistocerca > Schistocerca serialis. The sequence goes on along the minus strand of NC_064641.1, from coordinate 412,242,271 downwards.
AATAGGAGCATTGAAAAGTGCCGCCTTCAAATTATTGAACTCTCGGTATGCACACTCATTCCACTCACAGGGTGTTCCTTTTCCCGTCAATTGGCAGAGTCGAGGACTAGCTAATCTTTCTACATGTATAAACTTTTTATAAAAATTTATTTTCCCTAGAAACCCTCTCAGATGTTTTCTGGTTGTGGGAGTGGCAAACTTTGCAATTGATGCCATCCTGTCTGGGTCGGGACTAATCCCTTGTCCTGTTATCACGTGTCCCAGAAAGCTAATCCTACTGCTCCCAAAACAAGACTTACCAATATACCTTTTCAAACTATCTAACACTTCCTATAAGTGTTTGTTATGTCTCCCCAGGTATTTTCTGCTATCAGTATATCGTCTACATAACACGTGAGCTTCTCTTTTAACTCTTCACTCAATATTTTTCTAAAACCCCTGATAAATGCAGCTGAAGATATATTCAATCCAAAAGGGAGTCTTTTGAATTGAAAACACCCTCCGAAGGCAATAAAGGCCGTGTATTTTCGGCAGTCAGGATCGAGCGCTATCTGCCAAAAGCTCTATCGCAAATCAAGTGAGGAAAACATCGAAACCCCATGAAATCTTTGAAGGAGCTCCTCAAACCTTTCAGGGCGATCCGTATCTGGCACAATAATGGTATTTACTTGGCGTGAGTCTAACACCAGTCGAAGTCCACCGTCCTTTTTGTCTACTATGCGTACTTGACTATTATACTCAGATCTCGCTGACTCAATTACACCTTTGTCATCCATTCTTCGTAGTTCACCTAGAACCCTTTCCCGGTATGACCATGGGATGGCATAAGGAATTACCCGAAATGGTCTATGTTTCTTTACCTCAAGTTTATATTGATACCCCTTAATGCATCCGGTTTTAGGTAAGAAGAGCTCTGCGTTATTTTTGAGTGCAAGCTCCAAACCTTGCCTGTCCAAATTATCTATGTTTTCCAGATTCTCGAGTTTCGAATCAATCTTACTGTTAATTTCATTAATCTGCTCGCGTTCTCTGCTCTATTCTCATTATTTTTTCTTCACTCTTCCCTCTGAACTCCATGTTGGTCCATGAATTTTAGTTTTAAACAGGTTGCCGGAATTTGAGCTTTTATTGCCTTCTCATCAGATCTGACTTTTATTTTGTTCTCTCTCCGTAATATTAACTCCCCTCTTCTTAGATCAATGATAGCTTTCTTCGCTGAAAGAAAATCTACACCGATTATTATATCAGTTGTTAGTTTCGGTATTATGAATGGATTTGCAGTCACCTGGTGTCCTTGGCATTCAACATCTAGACGTATTTGTAGCGATATTTCCATACCCTTTCAAACTAACGCCCCTTGTACCTTTGTTTTCTCAGTGTGCGCATAGGTGGATTAACAGAATCCTTGCATTTAGCGAGAGGCCTATCTGAAATAGCTGAGAGTTCGCTTCCACTATCTGTTACAGCAGTACCCATAATTTCTCCAATTTGTACCTTTACGACCGGATAGATTTCCTGGCTGGCCGCTGTGGCCGAGTGGTTCTAGGCGCTTCAGTCCGGAACCGCGCTGCTGTTACGGTCACAGGTTCGAATCCTGCCTCGGGCATGGATGTGTGTGATGTGCTTAGGTTAGTTAGATTTAAGTAGTTCCAAGTCTAGGGGAATGATGACGTCAGATAAGTCCCATAGTGCTTGGAGCCTTTTTTTGATAGATTTCCTATTTGGGCAGTGTTTCCTTTTCTTCAAGTAATATCTCCCTCATGTCTTCATGTTCTGTAATATTTATGTTATTACTTCCGATAAGGTTTACGGGCGTATTTTCACTAGTGCCCGTCGTCTGGCCTAGTCATTGTTCACTTTCTATGTCATTTTGGCATACTTTCCCAGGGTTAGGTGGTCTAATTTCAATTGATTGTTCCCGATTCCTGTTGTTATTCATTCCACCCCATCCTGGGTCAGACCGTTGACGAGTTTCTCTATTGTCGCCCCATGATGCGCCATTATTTTGAGGCTCCCGTCTGAGTTCATTTTGTTGCCTATACGAGATGCGGCTAGAAAAAAACCGGACTGATGCTGGAAAAAACATTTATTTACAATTATTTACAATTTCATGTTATCTCCTTCAATGTGCTCTCCTCCTCGGTCTCTACACCGCTCCATACGAATTTTCCACTGTTCATAGCAATGCTGCAGATCATTTTCGGTAGTCCATACATTACTTCCGTCGCTTTTTCTTTTACTGCTTCAACAGTCTCAAATCTAGTTCCTTTCAAAGCTGACTTGACTTTAGGGAAAAGAAAAAAGTCACAGGGGGCCAAATCAGGTGAGTAGGGTGGATGATCTAAGATGGGAATGTTGTGTTTTGCCAAAAACGTCTTCACTGACAACGCACTGTGAGCTGGGGCAGTGTCTTGGTGAAGGATCCATGACTTTTTTCTCCACAAATCGTTCCGTTTTCTCCGTACTCGCTCACGTAGGGTAGCCAGGACGCTAATGTAGTAATGCTGATTCACTGTTTGTCCCTCTGGTACCCAATCAATGTGCACAATCCCTTTGATGTAAAAAAAAAAAAAAAAAACAATCATCATTGCCCTGAATTTCGATTTTGACATTCGTGCTTTTTTTTGTCGTGGAGAACCAGGAGTTTTCCAATGCATCGATTGGCGTTTAGTTTCGGGATCGTAAGTAAAAAACCACGATTCATCGCAAGTAATAACATTTTGTAAGAAGGTGGGATCACTTTCAATGTTTTCCAGGATGTCAGAACAAATCATTCTTCGGCGTTCCTTCTGTTCAATTGTGAGATACTTTGGAACCATTTTTGAACACACTTTGTTCATGTTGAAACTTTCATGAAGAATCTGCCTAACACTTTCCTTGTCAACTCCTGTTAACTCAGACACTGCTCTGATTGTTAAACGGCGATCTTGTCGAACAAGTTTACCGATTTTTCAATTTTTGCATCAGTTTTTGCTGACAATGGTCTGCCAGTGCGAGTGTCATCACTGGTGTCTTCGCGGCCATCTTTAAATCGTTTAAACCACTCAAACACTTGTGTTCGCGATAAACAATCATCACCGTACACTTGTTGTAACATTACAAACGTTTCACTTGCAGATTTTCCTAGTTTGAAACAAAATTTGATGTTAACACGCTGTTCTTTCTGTACACTCAACATTTTCCGACGCACAGACAAAACGTCAACTACTTAAAACAGACGCCACGGGCAGACTGAGTGCAGGAGGCAGATGAAACTCGAGCAGTAGGCGGAGCGAGAGTCACGTGACAGGCCACGCGACTTTCAGCCTTATTGCATTCTTTTTATTGTTTCACCAGTACTAGTCCGGTTTTTTTCTAGCCACACCTCGTATTCTCTGCCATAGTTCTCCCACTGTACATTTGTACATTGCTCCCACGACGATATCTATGGTCCATGTTTCGGTGAGGCGGCCGATTTACATTGTTTTGCCAAGTAAGGCCTCTATTATTCCCTCCGATGTTCTCCCTTTTTTCATTTTGAACGTCTCTCTGCCTACGTTTTTCTCGAGCCTGCTGCTCATAGAAAGCGAACTCCAACTCTCTTAGGATACCCTTGAATCCTTCTACATCTCTTCCACAGCGGCCGACGAGCGTTTGCTGGTACGAAATTGGCAACTTCATGTGACAGAATCTTATGATCTCAGCCGATGTGCATGGGTCGTCCAAATATTGATTTTTCTTGGTCAAGTTTTCGAAATACTTCATCGGACTACGGAACCCTAAACTCTCCAAGTCTCTGCTCGTCATTATTTCCCGTTTGATCCTGTCCTGTGTCTCCTAGACCAGTATTTGTTTAAAAATGCGTCACGAAACTCTTCGCACGATGTGCACGTTTTTGCAATGACGTGCACGTTTTTGCAATGTTCCGCATGCATTCGGCTGATGTTCCCTCGATAAGTGAACATACGAAGTCCAGTTTGTGTATCAGAGGCCAGTGAGGAGGTAATGATAAATCAAACCGTCCAATGAAAGTTTTTGGGTGTAAAACATTACCCTCGTCATTGTAATGCTGGCATTTTCGTACAGAGATAAAATGCTTAAAATCGAAAATTTCACTAGAATTTCTTTGCGCTCGGCCTACCACAGTCTCACTCGGTGCTAACGTTTCCGGTCTACAGTTACTTTGTGCATCCTTTCTTCTACTCCCTTTTACGTTTTTATCACTGGAAAAATGGGTAACAATTATGCATATGAAATATCGCATTGCCGTTCTCCGTATTCGCAATTTGCGACCCAGTCGTGCCCTGTGTAGACGCAGGGGCCATATCTCTAGCGATATTTCGTTGCTCTGCAGATACGCTTTCAGTCTGTAGTTGACAAGAAACTCTTACATTCGAGCACATTCTAGTATCATCTGGGCTTGGACATGATCGTGCTGAGTTTGAACTGGCTCTTTCGGTTTATGGTATTTCCAAATCGCCTTCTTTTCTGAGATGTGATTTTTGGCTAGGTTGTGATCTGACTTCCTGAGATAATTGCTTAATTTCGCTTTCTATGCTTTGTTTAAATTGTGAGAGCTCCGCGGTCAATGCCTTATGTGGCGCAATTTCTATCTGCAGCTGCGTTGTTTCTACTTGTTTAAAGCGCCTCTGCAACATCGTTAATGCACCTCTACCTATCTTTGTCGTATTTTCTGTCTTCTCTAATGTTTCAAGAGCAATCCACTTCCGCCTTTCGCTAGTAATCGCGCCTCGTTCGCGGTTTTTCTGACCTCCGCAATCTCTCGTTCTAGTTTTGTTCGCAGCGTCACTACCTCATTTTTCACTTCCCTCATTTCATGTTTTATCGGCTGAATCTCGACACTAACGTTTCGAATTTTACTCCCATTTCAGAGCGAACGTCATCATTCCCCCTTTTTATTTGGCTTCCCAATTCAGAGCTGACCTTTTTAATTTTATTTCGCATTTCTGAGCTGACCTGAATTTTACTTCGCATTTCACTTCACATTGTTTTTAGATACGCAAGGATGTCCAACACACCTGTGTTGTCTAAATCTTCTCTCCTATTGTGACTTTCTCTTTCTCTCCTCTTAGGTGATCTTCTCCCCTTTTCCCTTTCCATTTCTTGGTATTCAAGAAACTCATCACGTGCGCCCCTGATATGCTGCCTCGTGACGATGTCACTGACAGCGATCTGCCACTATTCTTAGTTGTTCCGCGTTCACTTGGACTCCATACATTATAGTCCCGTATCTTTACGATTGCCTCAGTGTGTCGCTGTTCCTCATCTTCGCTATCAGATTGCTCACCACGGGCTTGACTGTGTCTATCATCCTCAAAAAGTTCCCTTGGAACAGTATTCTCCTCACCTGTGTCTTGTGCTGCTAACAAAGTTAATTCTTTCTCATCCCATAGGCTTTCTTGACTACCCCGTGTATCTGCCATTTCTGTATTGTTACAACTAGTGATCTGTTGTGTTACTAAGTGCGCTTTCGCCCTAGTTATCATGGAATGAACCCAGATAATAGTTCTGTCTTAAAAGAATTTACACTACCCACATTTATTATGTAACGGGCATGTAACATAAAATGTCTACAACAAACAAGCTAAACTAATGGCAACGTCGTGAACGAGCAGTGTCGTTACCATACAAACAAAATACAACGACAAATGACATAACATAAATATTAATAAATTGCAGCCAGTGGGCTGAAGCGCAACGCCTCTGAAAAGAAATGCAATAAAATACACAAATATTATTTTTAATGTTATCGCATAACTTTACCACTGCAAACTAAACACCCAAGCTGGTGATCACTATCAATAACGCAGGAACATCATAAATGGGGAAAATTTTTTTTGAAAATGTCCGTGGTTTCAAACTACTACAGCGGTCAGTTGCCCGACCGTCCGGCTAGGGCTACTTCCTGTGTTAAGCAGGACCAACTTACCTGTGCGGGCTTTTCCACCCAGGACCTGGGTTACGCCTGCCATTTCATTCCCACTGACGTTCCAACCTCTACTAGTATAGGCGGTCATTCATTACGCCGTTTCGACAATAAAGACACTCCATCACCTTTCATGAAATAAGCGTTAACAACTATTTACAAGGTGTACGTGACAATGTCAGTCTTCTTTAAATATTCATATATACGATGTACAATCTATCAAATGTACCTAATTCCGGTTGAAAATCACGGCAAAGTATGTAGATGAGTGCTTGTAAGATGCGAAATTGTAGACACCTTACACATGTTTTAGGGTTCTCTCCCTCTACGCTTAAAACACTGACCCCTTACAGGAGCACTTTGCTGGATGTCCGCCTGTCTGCTTGTCTGTTCTGTCTGTCTGTCCGACTGTTAATAGTCCTTTTGCTCAGGGATCGGGAGACGTATCAAGTTGAAATTTATGTTACATAATAAGGTCTACGGTCCCTTGGCTGTCTAAAAAATTGAAGCTTGTAGGTCAATGGTATCAAAGGTTACCGCCATGTATGTCACATTGTCTGATACCCATGAATTCACTCATCAGACCCTATAGGGAACTTCCCATTGACCTACAATCATCGTAATTATGTCACACGAAAAAATTTTTTTGTCATTTGTCATCCGACTGCATGTCTGTTCCTCTATCTTTTAAGAACCCTTTTTCGCAGGAACGGGTAGACGCATCAAGTTTAAATTTGTCACTTACTAAGCTCTATAGTGCCTTGGCTACGTAATAAATATTAACTTCTAGGTCAATGAAATCAAAAGATACAGTCATTTATGCCACATATTTGATTCTCGCAATCTCACTGATAAGAACGTGTATGGTTTTTCCCGTTGACCTAGAATCATGGAATTTGGCGGTAAGCAAGGTCTAGTATTAAGATAAAGGGCTCTTACATCGTCCATGCTCCTAATTTCGTCGTCCTAGGAGTTTCTGGTTACCAATTTGTAGCTTTTTCCATAACCTCTCATGGCTCATACAGTTCCTAACTTAATAAGGTGACGGAATTAGGACCCCCTAACTTTACAAGTAAAGGAAATAATCCTAAAAGTCTTAATCTGTAATTATATCATAGGGATGGCGGTATAGCTGAAATAACCGGTTTTCTGTTATACTCTAACGCCAGTTCAATCGGACTGTTAAAACCGCTAAAAATAACCGGTTTCTGAAAATACCGATTTTGGTTTTTATTTCTATTATTTCCCGTAATGAACGTAGAAATCGAATAAAGATGAAAAACTTTACTCTCCGGGTCCCAAGATACATAGAATTATAATAAACTGGCAAAAAAAAAAACTTAATCCGTTCGCAGATCGCTGCTTTTGTCGGAAAGTGATAATTGGTTAACTACTACAAAAATCACAAGTAGTCTTCAATTGATTCCAATTTTTTGAAACTCTGCTCAAAAATCATGTTGTAATCAGGGACCATACCACTATGTGGACATTAGAATACTCAGTGCTAAAGGATGAAAACTGACGTTGAAGAACTCTATTTTTCGTGCTAATTTGTTCGTTTTCAAGGGCTAAAAATAGATAAAGACATGTGTAGATACAGGCAGCACATAAACTGCTTTCTATTTTTACTGTAAACTATGAATGAACTGTTAAGTTTTAAGTTTTTTCCTTATATTAGTTGTAAGCTCGTTGTTGCTCCTTCCGTTTTCAATCTGTTAAAGCAAACGGAGCATTGTACTTCACTGATGCCTCTTAAAATACTTCCAGACAAGGAACAGTGCCATTCTGTAACAGATGTCTGACGTCAGTGAGAAACCACCATACAGATCTGAGGGAGCAACTCTTGCAAGCTGCTTGTACACGCTTACCATCTAATGGGACAGGCCACATAGGAACATGTATCATTGTCTCAGCAATTCTGTACCAATTCTTATATCATGTTTTGTTACTCGTTTCTGTTGGCATTGTTATTAACATAGCAATGATCGCTTTCCCCATTTCCTACAATAACGCACATTTTAGGAATAAAAATCACTTTATTTAAAAAACGAAAATTTTTAGCTTTACTGCTATTGCTAATTGATATTTCGATTTTCTATCCGGTTATTAGTAAAAAAGAAAAACACATGTTGTAACCGACAACAAACAAATACCGAAAAATACCGATTATTCAAAACCGAAATACCGGTATCGGTTTTAACTGTTCAGTTTTTCCCATCCCTATACAGCACGCGAAAAAAATATTTTTTTGGTCATTTGTTATCCGACTTCAGACTCGATATTAAAATATTCTCGGCAGTCTTGGAATTCTCGGGACCGATATCTGGTCAATTGTTGTTGTAGTCTTTAGTCCGAAGACCGATTTGATGCAGCTCTCCAGGTTGCGCTACCCTGTGCAAGCCTCTTCATCTCCCAGTAATTACTGCAACTTACATTCTTCTGAATCTGCTTACTATATTCATCTCTTGGTCTCCCTCTACAACTATAACGCTCCACACTTCCTTCCAATACTAAATTGATGATCTCTTGATGCTTCAGAATGAGTTGTATCAACCGACCCCTTCTTCTAATCAGGTCGTACCACAAATTTCTTTTCTTCCTATTTCTATTCAGTATCTCCTCATTAGTTACGTGATCTATCCATATAATCTTCAGTATTCTTCTACAGTACCACATGTAAAAAACTTTTATTCTCTTCTTGTCTAAACTGTTTATCGTCCATGTTTCACTTGTATACATGACTACACTACTGCGTGATCTATCCATATAATCTTCAGCATTCTTCTACAGTACCACATTTAAAAAACTTTTATTCTCTTTTGATATAAACTGTTTATCGACCATGTTTCACTTCTATACATGACTACACTCCATACAAATACTTTCAGAAAAGACTTCCTAACGCTTAAGTCTATATCCCAATGTTAACACATTTCTCTTCTTCAGTAACGCTTTTCCTGCCATTGACAGCCTGCATTTTATATCATCTACTACTTTTGGTGCCTCGTTTCCTAATCTAAGTCCCTGAGCATCACCTGATTTAATGCAGCCACATTCCACTATCTTTGTGTTGCTTTTGTTGACGTTTATCTTATATCATCCTTTCAAGACAATGTCCATTCGTTCAACTATTCTTTCAAGTACTTAGCTGTCTCTGATAATTACAATGTCATCACCAAACCTTAAAGTTTTTATATCCTCTCCCTGAACTTTAATTCCTACTCAATTTTTTTTCGCTTCCCTTGCTGCTTGTTCAGTGTACAGATTGAATAACATCGGAGATAGGCTACAATCCTGTCTCACTCCCTTCTCAGCCACTGTTCGCCTTCCATACCCTTCGACTCTTATAACTGTTATCTGATTTCTGTATAAGTTGTAAATAGACTTTTGTTCCCTGTTTTTTACTTATGCTACATTCAGAATTTCAAATAGAGTGTTCCAGTCAACATTGTCAAAAGCTTTCGCTAAGTCTACAAATACTAGAAACGTAGGTTTGCCTTTCCTTAACTTATCTTCCAACTGAAGTTGTAGGGTCAGTATTGTCTCGTGTGTTCCAACAACTCTCTGGAATCGAAACTGATCTTCTCCATGGTCGGTTTCTACCAGTTTTTCTATTCTTATGTAAAGAATTCGTGTTAGTATTTGGCTACCACGACTTATGCCAATCGTCAGTGTTGACAACGTATAAAAATATCGAATTTTTCGATTCCGCGAAGGGATGAATTGTCTATATACGTAATTAAGTTTGTAGGTAACCCTCAGAGCGCAACTCCTACTCGCACCTGGATAATATTTCTATCGAAATCGGACTTACCTGCGTCATATAGATACGATTCAAGAGAAACCAGGTATTTTATTGTTTTCATTCGTAAGGAAACTCCAATCACTTGAATTTTAATAAATCCTGTGATATTTTTCCCAACAAAAATTTTCTTTTCTTTCAGGTCCCAATTTTATGTGTTTTCTTGAAACAAGTAATCCATCTTGGAAAAATTACACAATTCTGGCAGCATGCAATACATCGGTAACACTAAATAATTTTTATCTAGCTTTAAAGGTAAAACCATCACATTCCTGAAAGCTGGTTTGAACGCCATAGTGTTAAGCATGGTTGTGTTGGAAGCAATATGGTGTTGTCTTTCGCCGACCTTTGAACTGACTTGCCCTGCCAATTGTAGGAAACCTACAGTTTACTAAATATTGCGAGAGGTGAAATAAGTGATACGTGACGTATAAAAGTTCTAGGACCGACCAAGGTTCTAGACTTACTGGAAATTAAAGGGAAGCAAGCTACAAAAATGCGTAGTGTTCACCCAGAACCCATAACTGAGTCTAGAAAATATATTGTTTTTCAATGAGCGCTGCGGCAATAGTAAAGTCGCTGCAATTTCCGTGCAAGCTCCACAGTTTCTGAAACAACAACGATGTTATCCATCTTTCTTATATGCACTACACCGACAAGCGACGGATTCAACATTTGTTCTTTTGAGGGACTGGGGAGGGGCAGCCGGAGAGGGAAGCTTTTAGTACGCTTCGGAAGTTAAAATTTCGCTGTCAGCGAGAAGTGGAACGAACGAGAGATATGACATCAGCCACAGAACGCTCACTGAATTTCATACCCAGTGAGCGAAGGTTGCAGTGTTTGAACTTCCTCATACTGGGAATGGTCGAGATTGACTTCATGCGAACGAGACAAGTGAGATGTGGCCACACTGCGAAAGTGCTGCCTGTGACGTAGTGCAGAGGAACTGCCCTCTCCACGCATTTAAAGGAAGTCTCCAAGACTTGCATGAAGTAATAGCGAGTACTGTGATCTGGGTGTCATATTTGAACATTAACCCGTAAATTCATTGTGTACGTATATGAGTATGGTCTCTAATGCCATACAGTAAAAGTAACAGCCTCTACATTTTAAGAGAAAACTTGTGCAGAAGTGCACACAAGTTATTTATCATGGATATATTCGAATAATTACATAAAGAAAAAGCATTGTTTTGCTTTGTAACCGTCTAAAAGTGATAGAAATCGTCTATAGAGTCGTCAATCAATTTGAGAGCCGTAGTCCATATCACGAAAGAAAATCTCTGACAAAGACGGCCTGTGCGGCTGCTTCGCGCACCTATCGCAATCTCTTTACATTTACATCTATACTCGAAAAGCCAATTTACAGTGCATTTGGAGGTTACCTAGTATTATTGGTGGTCATTCCCTTTCCTGTTCCACTCGCAAATGAAGCGAGATAAAAAAAGACTATCTGTATCCTTCATTACAAGCCCGGATTTCTCCTATCCTGTCTTCACGTCCATACATAAGACGTACACTATGTGATCAAAGGTATCCGACACCCCCAAAAACATACGTTTCTCATATTAGGTGCATTTTGTTTCCACCTACTGCCAAGTATTCCATATCAGCGACCTCAGTAGTCATCAGATGTCGTGAGTGAGCAGAATGAGGTGCTCCGCGCAACTCACGGACTTCGAACGTGGTCAGGTGATTGGATGTCACTTGTGTCATATGTCTGTACGCGAGGTTTACACACTCCTAAACATCTTTCAGTCCACTGTTTCCGATGTGATAGTCAAGTGGAAACACGAAGGGACACGTACAGCACAAAAGCGTACAGGCCGACCTCGTTTATTGACTGACAGAGACCGCCGACAGTTGAAGAGAGTCGAAAAGTGTAATAGGCAGACATCTATCCAGACTATCACACAGGAGTTCCAAACTGCATCAAGATCCACTGCAAGCACTATAACAGTTAGGTGGTAGGTGAGAAAACTTGGATTTCATGGCCGAGCGGCTGCTCATAAGTCACACATCACGCCTGTAAATGCCAAACGATGCTTCGCTTGGTGTAAGGAGCGTAAACATTGGACGATTGAACAGTGGAAAAACGTTATGTGGAGTGACGAATCACGGTACACAATCTGGCGATCCGATGGCAGGGTGTGGGTATTGTGAATGCCCGGTGAACGTCATCTGCCAGCGTGTGTAGTGCCAACAGTAAAATTCGGAGGGGGTGGTGTTATGGTGTGGTCGTGTTTTTCATGGTGGGGCTTGCACCCCTTGTTGTTTTATGTGGCACTATCACAGTACAAGCCTACATTGATGTTTTAAGCACCTTCTTGCTTCCCACTGTTGAAGAGCAATTCGGAATGGCGATTGCATCTGTCAGCACGATCTACATCTACATCTACGTGATTACTCTGCTATTCACAATGAAGTGCCTGGCAGAGGGTTCAATGAATCACCTTCGAGCTGTCTCTCTACCGTTCCACTTTCGAACGGCACTCGGGAAAAACGAGCACTTAAATTTTTCTGTGCGAGCCCTGATTTCCCTTATTTTATCGTGATGATCATTTCTCCCTATGTAGGTGGGTACCAACTGAATGTTTCCGCAATCGAGCACCTGTTCATAATGCACGGCATGTGATATAGTGGCTACACGACAATAACATCCCTATAATGAACTGGCCTGCACAGAGTCCTGACCTGAATCCTATAGAACACCTTTGGGATGTTTTGGATCGCCTACTTCGTGCCAGGCTTCACCGACCGACATTGATACCTCTCCTCAGCGCAGCACTCCATGAAGAATGGGCTGCCATTCCCCAAGAAACCTTCCAGCACGTGACTGAACGCATGCCTGCGAGAGTGGGAGCTGTCATCAAAGCTGAGGGTGGGCCAACACCGTACTGAATTCCAGCATTACCTATGGAGGGCACCACGAACTTGTAAGTCATTTTCAGCCAGGTCACATGGTGTACGTTGGTGGCAGCGGAATCGTTCTGTAGAAATCCGCAAAAGCTAATTCTCTAAATTTGTTCAAGAGCGTTTCCTGAAAAGAACATCGTCTTCCTCCTCTGGGGTTCCCATTTGACTTCACGGAGCATTTCCTTAATGCTCACGTATTGGTCGAACCTACCGACAACAAATCTAGCAATATGTTTCTGAATTGCTTCGATGTCTTCCTTCAATCTGACCTGATGGAGACCCCAAAAACTCGAATAGTACTAAAAAATGTGTCCCATAAAGTGTTGTGTACGCGGACTCCTTTACAGATGAGCTACACTTCTTAGAATTCTCTCAATAAACTGAAGTCAACCATTCGCCTTTCCTTCAACTGACTTTACGCGCTCATTTCATTACATGTCACTTTGCAACCTTACGCCTAGATATTTAACTGACGATGCTGTTTCAGGCAGCGCACCACAAATATTGTATTATAACATTTCAGGGCTGTTTTTCCTACTCATCTGTATTAATAACATTTTTCCACCTTTGTACAAGCCAACATTCATCACACTAAATATAAGTTATGTTTAGGTCACCCTGAATCCCACTAGTCACTTAAAGACGACATTGTCCCGTGCACTAAAGCGTCATCGACCATCTACCTAATAGCCAGTATGTCCAACTTTGGCACGGATAACAGCGGCGACGCGTCGTGGCATGGAAACAATGAGGCCTGAATTGGTCACTGGAGGGAGTTGGCATCACATCTGCATACACAATTCACGTAATTCCTGTAAATTGCGGGAACGGGGGCGATGAGCTCTGACGCCACGTTCAGTCGCACCCAAGATATTTTCGATAGGTTTCATACTTGTCGATTTAGGAGGCCAACACATCAACTGGAACGCCACCGTGTTACTCGAGCCACTCCATCACACCCCTGGTCTTGCGACATGGCGCATTACCTTGTTAGAAAATGCCAATACCGCCAGGAAACATGATCGTCATTAAGGGGACTTGTACGTGAATAACTGTCAAAAAATCGTTTTTTAAATTTTTGTCTTAAAAAATTCTGTATAGTTTTATGAACGAGGAAAAGTTTACCTCCAGGAAAGTGGACCACAGAAAGTAAAAAATTAGAGGAACTTAAAAGTGGTTTCACGCACCACGACGTCACCATGGTACACAGTCCGCTCTGTTAAATATAATGTTTTGCTCTCATTTGTTTCGTTTTTATGACTTTTTAATCCCTTAAATTGGCTGACCAGCGAAAGCTTTACAGTTGCTTATCTTTTGTTTATACAGAGAGTGTAGCCAATGTTTGCTGTTGTTTTGGCACGAATATTTTGTTTACAGCGAGGTAATTGTGTGCGTGATTTCCTCATTGAATTATTAAGGACAAGCCACAAGAAAAAATGAAAATGACCTTGAGGGAATGAAAAAGGCAGCATGTACTACCTTCTTTCATAAATCCTCCACAGATGACAATTCCTGTCATGCACTCTGCCCACCTGGCAGTGATTAATGGTGCGGCTGCTAGAGGGCTGTTACTCAAGGTGAGGCCTACAACCATAAACATTATTTGCCATTTGCTATAATGGAAGTTATAAAACCTATATATAGGGATCTCAGTGACACAGGTCTGCAGCTTGTTGTCTCGCGGTCGCGTTCTTGCTTCCCGAGCACGGGCACCCCGATTCGATTCCCGAGATGACTGGTTCTTTGTAGTGTCCTCATCATTTCATCATCATTCATGAAAGTGGCGAGACTGGACTGAGCACAGGTTGGGAATTTGTACAGGCGCTGATAGCAGCGTCCCACAAACCAAACATCGTCATCATCATCAGTGACACGCGACGGGATGTCATACCTAACGGCCCTGGTTCGAATTCCGGCTGGGTCGGAGATTTTCTCCATTCAGGGACTAGGTGTTGTGTTGTCTTTATCATCATCATTTCATCCCCATCGACACGCAAGTCGCCGAAGTGGCGTCTACCCTGAAAGACTTGCACTAGGCGAACGGTCTACCCGACGGGAGGCCCTAGCCACACGACATTTCCATTTCCATCAGTGACACACGATTATTGGAGAAATGTTTACATGGTAAGGCTCAAAATCCAAATGAAAGTTTCAGGAACTTTATGTGCTGGCTGGCTCTGAGCACTATGGGACTCAACTGCTGAGGTCATTAGTTCCCTAGAACTTAGAACTAGTTAAACCTAACTAACCTAAGGACATCACAAACATCCATGCCCGAGGCAGGATTCGAACCTGCGACCGTAGCGGTCTTGCGGTTCCAGACTGCAGCGCCTTTAACCGCACGGCCACTTCGGCTGGCACTTTATGTGCGAAAAGAGACCAAGAATTGTTCTAGTAAGAATAAATACTTTGAAAATAGGTGTGATAGATGTTGTTCTATGTTTTTCAATGACGTTGCAGTGTAAAGGCTTAATGTTATGGAACTTATGGGAGTGTCTGGTGAACCAAACATGCATAGAGTTCTAATAGCCATTGACTGAAGGAGACTGTTCGAAGCAGAAAACAGTGTTGGAAGACACGAAAGAAGCAAGAATACGAAGTAGTAGTGTGAAAAAGAGAAGGAAGGAAGAACAACACAGGAAACAAGATGAATATGGACCTGGGATGCATTAGTACCATGCAAGTTTAATAGAAAACGCAAGTTTTAACTTGCACTTCCAGAAAGTTACTGTCTTAAAACACGCTTCACTAAAAAGTAGGCTACTCTTGTGACTTAACTTTGAAAATAAAACGCTTTTTTGAAGAAAAATCCTGAATTCGTTTCCAAAATTTTTGATAGTCATACTTAAACTTTTTTTGTACCACAATTTATGACAGCACCATCTTTTCAATAGTCTGTTTTAAAGATAATAGTGTAAAGAAATTAAAGAAAAAATAAACCTGTTTGTGTGTATTCTGAGTAATGTGTACCTTTGAAGTACATAAATAATTAGCATGGTTTATTTCACTTGCAACAAAAAAATACAATTCAAAAAAGAGTGAGAGCTAAAAATGTTCCCAAAAGATGTCTTAAAAGATGGTGAGCATGATATGGGCTTATAGATTTACAAATCTTATTCTTTGAGTTACACTGTTTAGAAAACGGAGAATATTTTCAAGGTTTCCTCTGGTATTCACGCATCAGTCCCCATAAGGGGCGTACGTGGTGTGTAACCAGTGTACGACACATCTTGGCCGTCCTGGTGCCTTGAGCGGGCTCCACTGGATCCATGGATGCCAACGTGAATGTTCCCCAGAGTGTAATGGAGCCCGCGCCGGCTTGTCTCCATCCCGCAGTGCAGGTGTCAAGGAGCTGTTCCCCTGGAAGACTACGGATGCGCGCACTCGCATCGCGATTATGAAGAAGGTATCGGGATTCATCAGACCATGCAACGCTCTGCCACTGCGCCAATGTCTAGTACCAATGATAATGGGCCTATTTGAGTAGTATTTGCGATGTCGTGGTGTTAACGTTGGCACATGCATGGGCCGTCGGCTGGGGGGTGGGGGGGGCTTAACAGAAGCCTTCGATTCGCTTAGTGATTTTACTTACAACTGCAATTTTGTGGGTTTCTCAAGAAGATATTTCGCTTACGTATAACGGTTGATGTCGTATGCTTCTCGCATCGATATTTTTATAGATGCACGTACTGCTACTAACTTTTGGCCGTCGATATTTGTGCATTCTTTTTTTGAAAAAATAACGTGAGTTTGTTTATGTTTCTATGGCGACATCTCGTGGCTGCTTTAGCTCCAAGCACATGTGGCTTTTGGGCGGTACTGACTTCATACTTTTCAGTGCTGACAGCTGTAAGCAGTTTTTTTCCCGCCTTACATCATACAGTGGAAAACATGTAGAAAGATCACTTTCTGTCTGAAAGAAATCACATAAATAACTTTGTAATGATGTTTGTTCAAACCGATTATGCTTGTTAGTGATGTGTGAAACAAATGTTGTAGCTACGTCATGGGTATTTGGACAGTACAAGAGCAGGGGAAGACGTACCGTAGTGGAAGCCTAGCTGAGGATGCCCGCATGCGCCGACAGTTGCCCGTTGTCAGTTGACGCTGATGGCCTAATGGTCCACTTGCTTGTTAGCGTCGAGTTCACCGATTAAGACTGAACCCATTAAAAATTCCCAGCTTCGTGTATCACTGCGGCATTTCAAACGACCGTCTTTGCTCATTCATGCCTCCATAAAAGAAGCACAACCAACGTATCATTGCCCTCACAGCAAATGATACCGTTTCATCGACATAACACTGAGTATCAGCAAATCTTGCGATCATTGCCTTGCCGAAAGAATCGTCCCGAAAACTGGATGATTTGGAAACTTGCGGGAAACGTAAACATGCACATCTAGATCGCTGTTTGAGCTAATATTCTCCTCAGTATGCATCCAGTTTAGTATTTCGATCCTAACGCAAGTGAAAGGTTTGCCGGGTCCCTTACACAGTCTGTCAGAGAATGCCGTCCAGCTGACAGTGATCTAATTGCGAGAGAATGAAGTATCGTTTTCTCCGCAACAAACATGACAAATTTGTATCAAACGGTAACTCTTATTTCTGTTTATGATGACGCCCTCTGTTATGAGAGACGTTGTCGGTAATGGATTAACAGAACCAAAACGGTCATGGAGATATTGAAACTTGACTCTGAGGAACACAGCATCCTATAAATTGGCAGCACTCGTCGTTCGAGCGCTACAAGAGAGATGATGCATCTCTCGCTGACTATTCAGCACTGTGGAAGAGCTGCCTATAAGTGAGGACAAACAGAATGTAAAACTGGAACCTCTGTGTCGAGATCTGTCACTTTGTTAGGTATACCGAAAGTAACAGCATGTTGTGATCTCAGCATATGGGATATGTGGAAAGGCTTCTGCAGCGAAGTGTTCTTGTGTAAGACAAACAGTCCCCTTTTATCGAGATGGGCATATTGAAGAGGAACGTCGACGACAATAGTAGAGTGAATGCCAATAAATAAGAATCTTCTTGCACTTAGCAACTCTAACAAGCAGTTTCTGCACTCACAGGCCGCAAAACCCACTTAGTGATACAAAACTTAAACACTCCTAGCAAGTGGCAGTCAAACAATGCGCCTGCACAGTACAAGTGGTTCCTAGGCCACGGAACAGGGACCAATAATTATTGTACGAGAGTGCTATGGCTGGACGAACTATTGTTATCATTATTTCTAAAGTCTGATCCGGTCGATGCTATTGCAATATTCCATGCTAGGGCTGTTGTCTTCTTGTTATGATGCGGGAAAGTGAACTCAAGATCTTGCCGGGATGGAAGCGCCGCTGTATTTACGCTCGAGAAAGAGGGATGGGAGGTATCAATATCGTACTCGCCAGTACTCTCACAAGTGGAGCATTTCAAATGCTACACGTCTGTACACAGTTCGCTCCACAGGAAATGTGAGTATATAATCGCCATTCGTCAAAGGATGCGTGAATTAAGTACGGTACTATTTCGCCGACCTACCGTTTTAAATTTAACAGAGCTGGCGACACGTAATAACCTAAACGTTGGCAATACGTTTTGAATTTCGGTCATGAAGAAGCAACGGAGTAACGTGTGGACATTAAGTTTTGTTTGAACTTGGGTGAAAGTCCCACACTTTTGAAATTATACGGACTGTAAACGGTAGTGTGGCAAGGAGTCGTAAAACATTTTTGAGTGATACGCAATGTTCCGTTTCGTGATGGTAGAGAGAGCAACGAAGACTATCCATGTGCAGGAGTATCATCGACAGATCGATTCGAAGAAAATGTTCAAAACGTGGTTGAAATTCTTCTTTAATGGTCGTTATACAGCTAACAGTTAAACGAAGCGCACTGGAATTCCTAAAACAACTGTGCATCCCATTTAACTGAAAATTTGGGCAAAAAGAAGGTCTGTTGTCGCGTCGTGGCGCACTTCTTCGCTGACGATCAAAAAGATTGCAGAATTGAACACTGCAGAGATGTGAAAAGATCGGCCGCTATGGATCCAGACTTCATGTTTTGCGTCGTAATAGCTGATGAAACAGATTTTTTTTTCAGTTCGAGCCCTTACAAAACACCGAAGCTCCGGGACCGAAAAAAGTGCACATGCAGAAAAGCCGTGTCAAGAGAGTGCTTACTATTTTTTTGATTCAAAAGGAATTATTCATAAAGAACCAGCTCCGGAAAGTCAGATGGTGGATGCAGATTACTACTTGGGTGTTTAAAATTGTTTAGGGGTGAGGATTGTTCAGGTTCGACCTAAATATCGGAATCAAGAGACATGGTATTTGTTGCAAGATAACACATCGGCGCACCAAAGCAAGATTGTACCCTGTTTCCTGGGTCAAAAATGTATCGTGGTGCTTGAACACCCTCCTTATTCGGCCGATGTGTCTCCTCTCGACTTGTGGTTATTTCCAAAACTGAATATGACCATGAAAGGAAAGCGTTTCGACACGATTTCAGGTACGTTATTACAAAGATTGATTATCAGAATTATTTCGAACAGTTCTTCCAACTCTTCCAGTTATGTACTGACTCACAAGGAGCCTATTTTGAATAAAAAGTCATGTAAACTACAAGTAAATAACATCTTCTATTTTATTTCACACCAGCCATCAGAGGCGGGTTGTGTGCGTCAGCGCGATGCATAGTACGAGGGCGTGCTGAAAAGTAAGACATTCAAATTTTTTTATGTGAAAACTCTTAAAGCTTTTTGAATAAAACAGGTGTTGTTGACATTCTACAACTTTATTCTTCATGTCTACATATTTATTTGTCAAAAGAGTCGTTCTGGCGACGAACACATTTCTCCCAATGAGAGACCAGTTTGTTGGCGCCATTATTGTGGAATGTTTGACTTTATTGACGGAGCCACAGCCGTATCTCTGCTTGCATCGCTTTATCACTATAAAAGTGAAATCTTAGAAGATATCGTCGAATCCTTGCAAGCAGCTGAAAATGGATGGGACCAAGTCGGGACTGTATGGAGGATGATCGATGACAGTGATTGCTATAGATGTCGCAGCGCTCGTGTGTAGTATGGCACTGTAATGCTGAAGGAGTGGTGCTCCATTCGTGGACGAACTCTTCTACAGCGCAGACATAGTTACGTTACACACCGTCGTGTTACACACTATAATTCGGAGCCTTCCAGCGGCAGATGGTTGCAATTTGCTTCAGCGGGTTCGTTTAACGTCAATGTATCGAAAAGGAAAGAGGATTTAACGACGAAATTCACGTAGCTTTCGTAGACTTCAACAAAGTGTTGACAAAATTAAAGGAAACCTCTCGCTTGGAACGCAACGCAAGGGTACGTCTTACAAGTTTTATTGGCAGTTGAATGTTTTTTTACGAAAATTCAATTATGATAGAAATAAACGAAAAATAATAGAACGGTTGCTTTCTGTGAAGATGTGAGGCTAGAATGGAGTTTATCTCCTCGTTATTTAATATTTATATTGACAATGGGATTTTATAATTGACATAGGGAATCATCCGTATGACTAGTCACTCCTGAATTCACTTCTAGGCTCTAATGACCTCACCCCGGTTTTTCTAAAAGAAGATGACCTGCAAATGGCAAAACATGGAATAAACAGAATATGTGTTGAATATAATAAGAAAGTATCAGCTCCTAAGACGAAAAACAGAGGTTGCACTGGACAGAGATAGTGTCTAAATTACTGTTAATAATAAAATATTAGACTGGGTACAATGTTTTAATTGCCTACATTGTGACTGGAAGTGATATTCAAAATAAGAAGCATATTATTGTTATAGCCTCCAGTTGGAAAATTTGTTTAATGTAGTTCCCCATCTTAGTACATCCCATGCACTTGGGTTCTCTGCACAGCCACTGCAACCGATGTCCAGATGAAACTGTTTGCTGTCGCCTAGTTTTGTTCTGCTTCTTCATCTTTTACCCCCCCCCCCCCCCCCCCGCACTTCCCTGCATAGCAAATCGACGATTTCTTGATGCCTCGGGATGTGTCCTTTCTGACGATCTCTTTTTTCACTCAAGAAGTGCCACAAATTTCTTTCCTTCGCAGTTCAGTTCTGTACCTCTCACTAGCTATTCCAACTACCGAACCAATCTTCTGCGTTACTCTGTAGCGCAATACTTTAAAAATTTCTGATCTCTTCTAACGGGCACTGTTTTGGCTAAATTGTGATACTTGAAAGCAGAGACAGAAATAAATGTATGAGTAAAATTTTACGAGATTTTTGCTTTTCCAGCTTTGAGATAGAGAAGTGGGTAATAGCTTTTATATACACTGAAGCGCCAAAGAAAGTGGTATAGGCATGCGTTTTCAAATACAGAGATATGTAAACAGACAGAATACGGCGCTGCGGTCGGCAACGCCTCTATAAGTTTCTGCGCAGTTGTCAGATCGGTTACTGCTGCTGAAATGGCAGGTTATCATGGTTTAAGTGGGTTTGAACGTCGTGTTATAGACGGCACATGAGCTGGGGGACACAGCATCTCAGAGGTAGCGATGAAGTGGCGATTTTCCCGTACGACCATTTCACAAGTGTATCGTGAATATCAGGAATCCGGTAAAACATGAAACCTCCAAAATGGCTGTGGCCGGGAAAAGATCCTGCTGGAACGGGACCAACGACTACTGAAGAGAACAATTCAACGTGCCAGAAGTGCAACCCTTCCGCAAATTGCTGCAGATTTCGATGCTGGGCCATCAACAAGTGTCAGTGTGTGAGCAATTCAACGAAACATCATCGATATGGACTTTCAGAGCCGAAGGCCCACTCATGTACCCTTGATGACTGCACGACGCAAAGCTTTACGCCTCACCTGGGCCCGTCAACACCGACATTGGACTGTTGATGACTGACAACGTGTTGCCTGGTAGGACGAGTCTCGTTTCGAGTTGTGGACGTGTACGGGTACGGAGAAAACCACTTGAATCCATGGACCCTGCATGTCAGCAGGGGACCCTCAAGCTGGTGGAGACTCTGTAATGGTGTGGGACGTATGCAGCTGGAGTGATATGGAATCCCTGATACGTCTAGATACGACTCTGACAGATGACACCTACGTAGGCATCCTGCCTAATCACCTGCATCCATTCATGTCCATTCTGCATTCCGACGGACTTGGACAATCTCTGCAGGACAATGCGATACCCCCACGTCCAGAATTGCTACATAATGGCTCCAGGAGCACCCTTCTGAGTTTAAACACTTCCGCTGACCACCAGATTTCCCATAAATGAAGATTATTGAGCATATCTGAGATGCCTTGCAACGTGCTGTTCAGAAGAGATCTCCACCCCCTCGTACTTTTGCGTATTTGTAGACAGCACTGCTGGATTCATGATGTCAATTCCATCCCGCACTACTTCGGATATTAGTCGAGTCCGTGCCACGTCGTATTGCGGTACTTCTGCGTGCTCGCGAGGAGCTACATGATATTAGTCACGTGTACCAGTTTCTTTGGTTCTTCAGTGTATAAAAAAAGAACGATTCTTTTAAAGGTGCAGAAGTTTTTAAGAATTGTCAAAGGGTATAAATTGCTAAACTCAAAATAAGAACAATCGGACAAAGTCTCGAATAATTAGCGAATAAAAAAGAAAAGCAAGACTATGGTGTAAACAGCTGCGGAGGAAGTTGCTCATAAAGTTGAAAGACTTGAAACCGGAAGAGATGACATGGTAGCAGAACAAGGAGAAGATTGGGGACATACTTGAAGTAGGCAATGCATAGGCTAATACTGGAAGTGAAACGGATTTTTAGACTGGGGAATCGAGGCTCCTTATCTCATTTTTCAACATTTCATCTTTTTCATCATCTCTGAATTCCTCATTTAATTATGTCGTCAGAGGGAGAGAGAGAAAGACAGGCAGCATCTCAATTTAATAGAAACTATTTTATTTTCCGGCCAACGGCCTTGCCGCAGTTGTAACACCGGTTCCCGTCAGATCACCGGAATTAAGCGCTGTGGGGCTGGGCTACCACTTGGATAGGTGGCTTTCTGGTCTGCCGAGCTCTGTTGGCAAGCGGGGTGCACTCAGCCCTTTGGAGCAACGGGCGTTGCAGACTGCCAGTAAGAGACTAGCCAGATTGCATCGCTATGTCGATGACACGTTTGTAGTATGGACACACGTAATAGAGGAGCTGGATGCCTTCCTGACACATCTAAACAGCATTAATCCGAAAATCCAATTTACTATGGAGACGGAGAGTAATGGGCAATTGAATTTCCTGGATGTGTTTATGATTAAACGACGGGACGGAAAGTTGGGCCATAAGGCGTATATAAAGGCCACACATACTGATCGTTATCTGCATAAAGATTCAAACCAACACCCTAGACAAGAAAGGGGTGTAATAAAAATATTGGTAGACAGGGCGCACAAAATTTGTGAACCTGTGTATTTAAAAGGTGTGATTGAACATCTACGGTCAGCTTTCGTGAAGAATGGCTAATCTAGCAAGGATATAGATCGAGCACTTCGCTCTAGGCAGAGAATCAGGAGCAACGACGAACAACAGTCGCGCAACGGCAAGATTTTTCTTCCGTTTATTAGTAAGGTCACAGATTGCATTAGGAAAGTGTTAAGCAAGTATGGAGTGGAAACTATTTTCCGACCAACCAGGAAAATAAAAGAATATTTAAGATCTGCAAAAGGTGCACGACACAATTTGGCTACACCGGGGGTATATAAAATTCCCTTTAGTTGTGGACAGGTGTATATCGGTACCACAAAGAGAAGCGTGAACAGCCGTCTTGTTGAACATAAGAGGAATTGCCGCCTGGGTCACACGGATAAATCGGCCGCAGCAGAACATGTTTACCGGGAAGGTAATCATGAAATAAAATTCAGCGACATTAGCTTTGAACATGGCTATCTTTCAGCAACTGAACGTAAGTTTCAACGGAGAAATAGCGCGGCCAACTGGTTGCAAATAATCTTTTAATACCTTGTCCTAGGTTTCGACACCTCTAAGGGTGCGTCCATCAGAATGAAATTTTATCAACCATAAAGCTACGTTGCGAGAAGACAATATTCAAAGTTTCAAGCAGACATGCTCAAGTCAAAAATTATAAATTAAAACGTTGCAACCTTTGGTACATATACCTTGCAAGTAACAACACCAAACTGAACTTTTTAATTTTCGACTTGAGCTTGTCTGTTCGACAGTTTGACTATGGCCTTCTCGCAATGTAACTTAACAGTTGTTAAAATTTCATTCTGACGAAGAGATGACGAAACCTCGGTCGATTTATTAAAAAGTTATTTTTGTTAAAAACCTTTGCCATTTATATAACCGGCCGGCCGGTCAAGAGGTTTTCGAGATTTTTGGTAACAACGTCAAACTACTCCACCGTCACATTTCTGTCATTGAGTGTTTCGAACAATAATACCATCAAAATTTTATACTTTTTCGGTGGGCTTTCTAAAAATTTTCTTTCAAACGAACGTTATCCTGAGAGTTATCAACACAACAACAAATTCAGCCAAATAAGTCGAGCCGATCTTTCTTTCATAGAGGTTCAACTGATTTTTATTTGTATAGATAAGGATCGCTGGACATCTTACGAGACTAGCAGATAAAACGATTCTGATCTTTCTCAGGTGCTTAATATTAAGCATTATAATAATTGAATATCAGTGTGCCGCGCAGCGTGTAAATAGATAATTTCTTTGGTATCGATATACCCGTTGTTACGGAGGTTTCGGTGCCCGTCGCCGGCGCGAGCAACGGGGCAGAAGGTGTTACGAGAGGCCTGGCGGAGCGGCACCCAGGAGAACGGGCAGAGGGGGGAGAGGCAGCCGTTGGGAAATTAACGGCTGTGGTCGAAATTTTTTCATCGTGTCGCGGTGATACGTGAAGTTTGCCTTGCTTGCTGGCGGTCGGACTTGCCTGGCTTGTCGTACCTGTTCTCATGTGGAACTGAGAATCGCTAGATATTTTGTCGCTCGAAGTTGAAGGCAGCGAAACCTGACTTAGGGCTGCCTTTCCACTCGTGACTGGGGATCACGTCATAGCGTAAGTCTGCACAATAGCCATGTGTGTTGGTTACCTGAGGAACATTATTATACTGTAGCTAGCTGACTTACAGCTTAAAGCAGAACGCAGTCTGTTTTGGCCTATGATAATGAAATATGTTTTGTACTAACCGTTGTTATAAATTGCAGGTGTAGCTTATCCAAATTGTCCTAAAGATAATGTCTACTTTAGTGCGGCGGCTGGATGTGTTTAACGCTCCTGGCAAAAAGTAAGGCGTACAGTTACCATTTCATGTGGCTGTGTATTGAAAGGCGCCGGTTATATCATATTGCAAAAGATAATGGACTTTTTTTAAAATCTTGCTTACTAAATGCTGTCATTTGTGTGTACTAAAATCAACTTAGAGTGATCGCTTAAATGCTAGTTTAGTTATCAATTTAATTGCCTTGACCGTGGATAGCTGGCTTTGTGGTTCTGTCCAGTGATATTTTATTTGCCATAGGGGTACAAGCCATTATAATCAATCTATTTTACTGCGCATGTGGGCTAATGAATATTTTTCTTTTCTTAAAAATGGTTTTATGAAGTCTGTTGTCTATTGGAGTGACTTGCATCACGAGTAATTTATTCCGCTTTCGTCACTTATTTAAATAAGTTCCACCGGCGTGCTTAGGCCTTATGTATTATGTTCTTTGTATAAATTTGCGTTGGTAATCTTATGTTTTTATATGAATGTAATTCGGACCCTACATTTGCGCTGATGAAATTCCGAAATATGTGACCAGTCGGACTTATTAGTTGTACTGTATTTCCGTATACTGTTAAGCTGATGTGCCAGCGGCCTTGCCGCAGTGGTAACACCGGTTTCCTTCAGACGACCGAAGTTAGGCGCGGTCGGGCTGGGCTAGCATTTGGACGGGTGACCACTCAGGTCTGCCGAGCGCTGTTGGCAAGCGGGGTGCACTGAGCCGTTGTGAAGCCAAATGGGGAGCAGTGGCTCCTGGAGAGCGGCGTGCTCGCCACAGGCCCCTCCACATCCGCATCCAGTGACGCCTATCGGCTGAGGATGGCACAGCAGTCGGTCGGTACCGTTGGGCCTTCCGAGGCCTGTTCGGACGGAGTTTAGTTAGTTACACTTACATAATTCAGCATTCCAGTTCAAGCTTAGTTCCTTGGTTGTACTGTGAATTGACGCTGTCTGTCGCGATGTTGATAATTGAGGCAACGTATTTTATTACTTATAGCGTCCTGCTTCATACGTAAGTGTAATTATACGGATTTTTGAGAAATGTCGCAAGAAAGGCAGAGGCTGTATACTGTGACGCGAGGCCGCTCTCGAATCTTCTGTAATATTTTGGAGGTTGTTGTTTGAGCAATTAAGCTTCCACGTAAACTCAGTTTCCTGACATCACTGTAGTTATATCCTTGAGACACATTATAATCTTTGAATTTCTGCTTTAGTGGGGAGTGTTCTCCTGTTCAAGCCAAAAGAAAAAATTATAGCAAGGAACCCTTTGAATGTTTTATAGAAACTGTAATCGCTGATTGAAATTTAAGTGAGTGTTTTAAATATTTGGCAGATTGTGTGATGTGAAGATTGTGTTGACACAAAATAAATGTTCGTTGTTGTGTTGTTAATTGTTTGCTTGTTTGTACCGGCATTTTACCATTCCCCTCACCCGCTGCCCAGTCATTTCAGTCAGATGCGCAGAAGAATCTGTAGAAAGTAAAAGTTGTGACGTATACAACGTCGTGGAAGATAAAATATATAGAACATTCACTGAAATGATTGATAAAGAGCAGCTTGGATTCAGACCATATTAATACAAAGAGAGTAAAAAATTGTAATTAATTCTTGCATGCAGCGAGAGAATTTTTGCAGTAAATGAAAACAGGGTATTTGAAACAATTGCATCAGTCGCCATCATGCTCAGCTCTGCACGAAAGAAACTTCGTTGTAAGTACCGACTGTAGGGAAGGAAAGAATTTAAAAGAGAGTCTGCTGCCCAGTCATTTCAGTCAGATGCGCAGAAGAATCTGTAGAAAGTAAAAGTTGTGACGTATACAAGCTGCTCGAAAATGGAAAGAAACTAGGTAAGTTGCTTATTTTTACTTATAATGACGGGTATTGGTGACTGAAACTCTGTCTTCGCAGAAATAATACTGCTCCATAGCATTACATAAAATGGTAATCCGACATGTAATCTAACAGGTTTCACTCAGGGATCATGTTTGGTTATGATACATGTGGTATTTGAGTGATTCATTGTGGTAATGCAGTATCTACGTGTTAGCATTAATTACCTGGAAAAAGACGTGGATCCACTTCCAGAGTGAACCCAAGACAGATGCGCTGCAGCTCAGGAGATTTTCACTTACCAGCAACATATCGTGCAGTGTGTTAAATCAGCAAGTGCGCTTGTAATCTAGTTTTCGCTGTCTGATTGACTACTGACCCAAAGGAAGTAGCGAAAGCGCGGATGCCGACATACTGGTCATTAACCGAAGTATGTCGACAACAGCAAAGCGTTAAATGTGGGTTCGACGAAAAACAGTAGGATAAATATTGCTAAAGAACGTTGTTAGCAAAAATATCGCAAAGTTCTTCACCAATTATCTTGAAATTTTTACTCAGTGCTCTAATAAAACTTCGGACAGACATAGGCTGCATAATTTTTAAATATATGTAATATGTATACATAGGATACATAAAGAGCAAACTTTAGTTAGCAAAAATCTCTTCATTGAATGATTTCCTGTTCATATGAGAGGCTCTAATAGACCTTTTGATAGACATCGGCTACATATTTTGTAAGTAATATCTAAGGGGAAAACAGTTACCAGCAAAAGTTCTCGACCGTTTTGCTTCAAATTGCTATAGGATACTCTACTGACATTCATATGGACGTAGCCTATATATTTTTTTAACCAACAATGTACAGATTTTCTTTTAAAAGTGAAAATGTGCAGTTTAGTTTTCTTTCTCGCAGTAAGTTTTAACTTAGATATCAAGTCACTTAAACCATTAGACGAATTGTCTTCCTCAATATATTATTAGCGCTTATATATAATTTTAAAGAGAAATTGTATATACAACAGTGTATTGTTTTGTTTTCTTTGTCACAGTCAATTTCAAGAGGAAAGAAAAAGTATTTGCAGCCACCTGCAGCCGCCTACCATGTGTGTGTGTGTGTGTGTGTGTGTGTGTGTGTGTGTGTGTGTGTGTGTGTGTTGTGTGTGTGGGAGCGCGCGCTAGTGTAAAATTTTCGCGCGTGCGTCAGCAGTTCGTGCACGCCGCCAGACGAAGTTTGTCGCCAGTGTCAACGCAGTAAAGTCGGCATACACGTAAAAGCGCCAGTAGGCAATTTCCCCGACGTCACAGAGCGATTGTCACGTGTTCACGTTAACGTCGTCGGACCGTTGCCGCCTTCAAACTACCTACTTACCATCGTCGACAGGTTCACTCGTTGACCGGAAGCAGTAC
This sequence comes from Schistocerca serialis cubense, assembly GCF_023864345.2. NCBI lineage: Eukaryota > Metazoa > Arthropoda > Insecta > Orthoptera > Acrididae > Schistocerca > Schistocerca serialis. The sequence goes on along the minus strand of NC_064641.1, from coordinate 412,214,136 downwards.
CAATACATAATAAATATCTGGGCCGAGACCTTGGCGCATGTCTGTGTCGCATTGGATATTGCGGTTTGGCTGCCCGCTCGACATCACCATCGACAGAGGCAGACAATTTGAGTCCGAATTGTTCTCGAAACTGTCAGTACTTTGCGGCATGGAGCATCTTCGGACGACCAGCTACCACCCGGCAAGCAATGGAATGATGGAACGATGACATCGCACCATAAAAGCAGCCCTAATGTACCAAGCGAGTGGGTGGACTCCGAAACACATACAGACCCGACCTGGGTGGTTCCTCGGCCGAACTAGTATATGGGGAAGCGCTGAGACCGTCCTGTGATTTCGTAGAAGTAGTTCCAAGACAAGAAGCGGATCATTCTGCGCTCGTTGGACGTCTCAGAGAGCACACCCAGAAGATACGCCCCCACAGCCATCCAGGCACGTCGCAGACCCAATGTTCGCGCACAAGAACTTCAGCTCGCGCTCTCACGTGATGATACGTAGTGACAACTACAAAGCGGCCCTCCGACAGCCCTACACCGGTCCACAGCAGGTTGTCAGTACAGGAGACCGCACACTGAACATTCTCCTGAATGGTGAACGTACTACTGTCACTGTATGCCGAACCGAGACTCGGTACGTTTGCCTTTCGCGGGCAAGTGCTCTACCATCTAAGATAGCCAAGCACGACTCACTACCCGTCCTCATAGCTTCAGTTCCTCCAGTACCTCGTCTCCTACGTTCCAAACCCCACAGAAGCTGCGAGGACGGGTAATGAGTCGTGCTTGGGTATCTCAGATGGTAGAGCACTTGCCTGCGAAAGGCAAAGGTCCCGAGTTTGAGTCTCGGTCCGTCATACAATTTTAATCTACCAGGAAGTTTCATATCAGCGCACACATCGCTGCAGTGTGAAAATTTCAGTCTGGTACCACTGTCACTATCGACAGAGTCAAACCGGCCTACGAGCGGTTCCAGGCGCTTCAGTCTGGAACCGCACGACCGCTACGGTCACAGGTTCGAATCCTGTCTCGCGCATGGATGTGTGTGATGTCCTTAGGTTAGTCAGGTTAGTCAGGTTTAAGTAGTTCTAAGTTTTAGGTGACTGATGACCTCAGATGTTAAGTCCCATAGTGCTCAGGGCCCCCCCCCCCCTCCCCCATCGTACAGACAACTACTGCCTCACGCAACGACTGTCCCAGTGCCGACGCGAGCAGCAGAAACGACACGGTCAGGTGCACCGTCTATGCCAGTAGCTCCTGCAACACAACGCAGCACAGGGTCAGGCCGTCATGTGCACTTCCCGGCGCGTTTTCTGCATGGCGCTCCGCTCCCGCCGAGAAGGCTGATGTAGAGACCCACAGCCACCTACCATGTGTGTGTGTGTGTGTGTGTGTGTGTGTGTGTGTGTGTGTGTGTGTTAGTGCACCAATGTCAAATTTTCGCGCGTGAGTCAGTAGTTCCGTGCGCGCCGCCAGAGGCGCTGGGTTTATTCGCGCGCGCCTTTCATGTGTGTTTAGTAATGCTAGCAATGAGGAGCTCACTGACCTCGACTAGACTATTGCACATTACTAGAATCGTGAGCTCTGTATTTTAGCGCTACACGCAAAAATAAAGTTCCATCGTTTGCTTTAACGTAAAAAAAAAAAAAACGGTATGGCAGTTGCAGGACCTAATTCATTTACACTGCGGCTAAAGTGGTGACCCGCTGGCGTTATGTGTTTTACTAACAGTCACAGGACATATTTCATTAACAGTGCGGCTAAAGATGTGACAGCTGACTCCCAATCAGAAGGTTGCGTGTTCGGATCACGTGGGGGTCAGCACTTAAGCCGCAGTGTAAATGAATTAGGTCCTGCGAATCTGCCATGCCGTTAGTAAAACAGCTACACTGCGCGCCAAAATGCTCACTAGGTGTGCTGTCGGCTGACAGGAGAACGGCAATCTAAAGGGTATTTTGGCGCGCACTGTAGCTGTTTTACTAATGACATGACATAGTCACAGGACCTAATTCATTTACACTGCGGCTAAGTGCTGACCCTTACGTGTTCTGAACAAGCAACTTCTGATCTGGAGCCGCATTGTAAATGAATTAGGGAATTAGGTCCTGCGACTTTGTCATGCCGTTAGTAGATCAGCTACACAATATATATATATATATATATATATATATATATATATATATATAAACTTACTGATTAGTGATTAGAATAGTACTATGGAATATGAATCATCCGAAACTTTGCACTCCTACCCATTCACAGATTAAAACTCCGAGAAATACTGTCGTTGTAGCTACTGTCCTCATAATCCAGCAGCTGGAGAGGTCTATCCTGTACCCCTTATATTAATAGCCCCAGCCAGTTTACCCATTCATTTTGAGTGACTTCATTTCTTTATCGAGATTTCGTTTGCGATAACAATAAACAAATCTCATAGTCTGAAAGGGACGGAAAGAGAAGATGGACAGAGACGAGGAGCGGGAGAAAATGGTCACAGTGAGGGGGAAATAAGACATCGACAGAGGGAGGGGCGAGGAGATGATAGAGAGAGAGAGAGAGAGAGAGAGAGAGAGGGGGGGGGGGGAGGAGGAGATGGGCAGTGAGAGGCGTGAGGGGGACATTAGGACGTATATACAATTGTACATATTTAGCAGTTCCGAAGCATTGCCCTGTTTGCTAGTTTAGTTATCAATTTAATTGCCTTGACCGTGGATAGCTGCTGAACCATTGTACTTATTGCACAACAAACACAGACTTACTCTTGCTCCACAATTCTTTGTTTCAGTAGACCTAGGTAATTCGAAAACATCGATATCTTATAGTATACATCAAATAAATTAAATTATAATACGATGCAATATACATTGCCTGACAAAAAAGTGAAGCAAAGAGAAGGGGATGAGGAAACGTAATGAAACTTCACGGTTTGAGAGGATACTTGATGTTATTGCAGTGATTACAAAATCGAGTAAAATTTGCTGGTCACGGAAGTATCTCACGTGACGTTCGTACTGTGGTGCTAACAGTACGCTACGCATGTGAGTGTAATTCCCTAGTCCGGTTGCTGCTAGTCTCTTATCAATGGTGCAAGACAGGACGACACAGCACGTTACGGAGAGTCCATTGGCTGCTCTCATGTATCAGGTGCAGACGCGGCAAACATCCCACCGGTAATCAATTTCTTCACATACACGTTGTAGCAAATCGAGCAACTTGTGCAACGGCAGCGTAGATGCGATTTTTCAAGTGGCTAAATTGTTAGGTAGGGGAAGAACATACTCACGATCTTTAATTGGATCCCAGAGAAAGAAATGCAATGGTGTCAAGTCCGGAGAGCGACGTGGCTATGCGATTGGTCCCTCGCGGCAAATCCACCGACCTGAAACGATTAGCGAGAAAACCTCAAACTTCCGTGAACAAATGAGATGGTGAACCGTCTTGCTTGTAATAATCCATCCCATCTCGGTCATTTTCATCGATCTGTGGAATTAGCATGTTTTCAAGCGTATCCATGTACACAATATCAGCGACAGTTTTCTTCATGGAGAAGAAAGGGCCGTAAACTTTCTGTTTCCTGTGGGCACAAAACACATTACCTTTGGAGCTGTTACGAACGTGTTCCAGACTTGCATGTGGATTTTCGTTGCACCATATTCTACAGTTATGGGTGTTCAATACGCCATTGATATTGAAACGTCGACTCGGCGCTGAAGATTATTGTGTTCAGAAATGCCTCCTCGTCCTCTAACCGATGCAACATTTCCACACAGAATTCCCCATGAGCAACCTTATCTGCATCAGTAATGTGCTGTGCCATTGTGAATCTGTTTGGTTTCAAGGAAAAAAAAAGAAAAAAAAGTGTACGCAGCACTCACCAAAGAGTCTCTTGTAGAATACCAGTCTCACGAGATTCACGTCGCGTTGATTTTTGTGGACTGTGGGCAAAACTGCCCCTAACCTGTTCGACACAATCATCAAAACGAGGGCGACCAGTTGATTATCACGTCACAGTGAACAACCTGTCGCAACAAAATTCTTGTGCTAAGAATAAATCGTAGGCCTGCTTGGAGGTTCTTTAGCACATTCGGAGCGAAATGTACGCCGAACAGTTGTTGAAGAGTTCGTTTCATGAAACCAAAACACACAGCCAGAACATTACTCACCAGTGAAAGTAGCCATTGTAAAAGTGCACTACGCTGGCGCTCATTGGTGCCGGAATGGGGTACTGATGCACTACGTGAATCAAACTGGAGGTTCTAAGGTACAAAATGATACCTCTACCGATTCTGTAAGTCAAGTCAATAAATTTCTGTATCATTCCAGAGTTGTCAAGTCCTTTTCGGTTCACTCTCTACACTTTCCTTACAGCGTGATGAGCCCACAATACCATCAGACGGCTGGCTATCAGTAACGCGGCGGACAGTGACCAAGTTGTTTCGGTTCATCCGTGTAACATTAACGATGACACCTTCAGAACTACCAAAAGCTTGTTGAGAGACAGTTTTATAACTGCGAATTATTTCGTTCAATGAGCGTAATAACACAGACGAAAAATCGGCATTTAATTAATTATTTTTGCTATAGAGACTTGAATTATTGATTGAAACTTACGTTTACGTATTCTATTTTCCGTCGTTATACTACTAGGATAATACAGGATTAAAACTGCTTATGGAATGTGTATAAAGTTGTTAAGCAGGTTTGTGTAACGATGTCTTATACAACAATATGCTGTTGTTTAGCTTTTTACCTCCTAGATGTTCATTGTCCGAAAGTGGATGCACAAATTAAATCATCATCTCATACGCCAGTAAGTATAATTAGATTGCTAATGGATTCTGGGAATATAGCCTGCACATCAGAATTCAAATGTCTCGTATTGTCAGGTATGCTCACTGTAGTAACACATCAGAACTGACTTCCTGATTTTTAATGTGTGTTCTGTAGCCACATGAAGTTCTAAGCTAATGTAGGCTATTATATTCATTATTAAATCAGATGTGAAGAGGAAGCAACAAGTGAAAAAAAGGTAGCAAAGTAAAGAATTGCGGATAAGTGGACACAGTGAGTAACAGAAATAGCGATTGTTAAAGCAAAGATGGCCGTTTAACTCTACTTGTTGACAGATCTGAAAAAAAAGAAAGAAAATGAGGAAACGCGATCATGTGGACCATGAGACTGAAGTTCCTTATTACTGGACCAAGAAGCTACGTCATTTAGAGTGCAATTTCCTTTGTGAGGCAACAGTTCTTCAGCGAAATGATAAGAGAAAGACACTGGTGTGCAAAACTTAACGAAGAATTTAACTTTTGCAAGATGTGTCACTGCCATGTAACGTAGCTCGATAAAGCTTGGACCACAAACAGAAAGAATGGCTACAGTACAGTGCAGTACAATATGATAAGATACGATACGATATGATACGATTCGATACGAAAGGTAACTGAGAGCAATAGACAATGAGTCGAACAGAAATGACACTTGTTTAGTTTTTTGTCTCCCAGATGTTTTTTGGTAGAAACTGGTCGCACAAATCAAATCACGATACCATACGCCAGTAAGTATAATTAGTTTGCTAACAGATTCTCGGAATATAGCCTGCACATCAGAATTCAAATCTCCCGTAGAGTCAGTTATGCTCATTATAGTTACACATCAGAATTGATTTCCTGATTTTTAATGTGTGTTCTGTTGCGACATGAAGTTTTAAGCCAACGTGGGCTACTATCTGCATTGTTAAAGCAGATGTGGAGTGGAAGCAAGAAGTGAAAAAATGGTAGCTAAGTATAGAATTGGGATACGTGGACACAGTGAGTAACAGAGATGTCCATTCGCCGAATGTCCTCTCGTTCCAAGAGCTGCTCCATCTGCGCTGTTCGAAGCGGTCGCGCACTGTCATCCATAAAAATAAAGTTAAGGACGAATGCACCCCTGAAAAGATGCAAATGGGAAAGGCGTACAGTGTCACAATAACGTTGATCGGAGAGTGTACCTTGTTCAAACATTGGAAAGTCAGTTCCCCACGGAATGTCACCCTACACCTTAACACTTGTACTATCAAAACACTCATACTCGACAGTGTTCCTGGGAGTATTATTTATACTCATCACTCACCATATGAAGGAACGTCGAGCACTGTCGAACATGATTATTTTGCTGGTGTTACAGCATTATGTTGCCTGGACATATGGACCTCCAAATCTTTGAACACGATGTATTCCCTGCTTAAAGTCATTCCAGCACTATACTCCTTTCCTATGTGCGTTTTTCTGTGATGCACACAGCCCTAACTTCATTTCTACGGATGACAATGCGCTACCTCTTCGATCAGCGCGGTTGGAGCAACTCTTGGAACGAGAGGATATTCGGCGAGTGGACTGACTTGCCCGGTCCCATCCCACCATCCCACAGTTGTTAACTGCTCTGGGGGGGGAATGGAACACCCTACCACCAGTACTCCTCACCATCCCTGTGCCCAGCACGGGAGCACGTCACAGAACACGCACTGCTGTCCGTGGCGATCACGCAACCTATTAACAACGTCCGAACATTTGTAATGTTCAGAGGATCATCCTATATCGCGTGGCTTGCGTGTAGTTATTTGTCTTTGATTAAAAGTGTTACATCTGTTCGTCTCATTGCGTATTTCCTTCACTTAACATTCTGTGCTATTCTGCATCAGTTCTTTCTATGTATACAGGATGGTCCATTGACAGTGACCGGGGCAAATATCTCACGAAATAAGCGTCAAACGAAAAAACTACAAAGAACGAAACTTGTCTAGCCTGAAGGGGGAAACCAGATGGCGCTATGGTTGGCCCGCTAGATGGCGCTGCCATAGGTCAAACGGATATCAACTGCGTTTTTTAAAATAGGAACCCCCATTTTTTATTATATATTGGTGTAGTACGTAAAAAAATATGAATGTTTTAGTTGGACCACGTTTTTCGCTTTGTGACAGATGGCGCTGTAATCGTCACAAACGTATAAGTACGTGGTATCACGTAACATTCGCGGTCCGGAGTGGCCGAGCGGTTCTAGGCGCTACAGTCTGGAACCGCGCGACCGCTACGGTCGCAGGTTCGAATCCTGCTGTAGGGAAGCAGCCTACTCACGCTGTAGTAAATTCACATCAGTTTCCATTGTGTGCCAGCCAGTCTGCTGTAACTAGCTCTGACGTCATAAATGTTGCGCAATACTTTAAAAAATCAAGCAAATGACCTAAAACTTTTCTAGCAGGTCAGGAATAATACTAAATTAATGTGTGTTAAATATCAGTTCGATAACTTCAGCCGTTTTCGAGATTTGGACGTTTTTCTGAAAAAATCATTGGCGCAACAGAAAAGAGCTAGAGACTTCAAAATTTATATTTAGATTCATCTTTCATAATGATTTAATAAAAATAGTACTTTGGATTTCACAAATTAAGACTTTAGTGGAAATTCATGATTTTCTGGTTTTCATCTCAAAACTGAAGGAAGCAAGATAGATTAAGTAGGCTAATAAATAAGGCTAGGATGTTTAGATTTAAATAGGTTGGAGGTCCGCTATGAATATGAAGATGTGTAAAGTTTCTTTTTAATACCTATAAAATTATAGCGATAGCGGATCTCAAAAGGACCAGTTCAGAGCTCATCTACTGCGTACAGTGTAATTTAATTAATTCTCTCGCCCAAAATATTTAACTTAGCCACGTCAAAATTTTATTATCAATACTTACCTGCGTGCTGAATGCACGTTTAAATTAAGAGCTTCATCGGCCATCAGCAAAAGAAGCTATAAATTATTAAGTAACTTGAAGTGGTGCGTTACTAGCCCAGCGGCTAGTCGAGAGAGCCGAAAAGATCAGGCGTTCCCTTCGCCGTCCGCACCGCGGCTTTATATATATAAGGACGCTGCGCGAGGAAGGAAGGCCCCAGTTCTCTCCAGACGCTGAATGACACGCCATCTGTGTCGGGAGTCGCGTCGCGTCGGTATCACTGCTACATACAGCCTCGGGTGTCGTATTAAGTTACTAGAGATACGCGGAACCATGAAAACATTCCAAGTGAAGTGTTAATTCTGGGATGATTTTCATTATCTAGCTTCAGTTTGCGTATTGTCGTATTTTCACGTGCCGTCGCGGGACAGACATTCTACCAAATATTTAGTGTGGCGTTTGATGAAATATTTTCATCAAATTATGGCGAGCATTCTTTTTAACATTTAATTCGGACATTTATAGTTGCATCAGCGCATTAGACTCTGAACTGCTCTGTTGGTTAGGTTGTAGGGATACTTGTGTTTTTTATCAGTGAATTTCAGAATATACTCAACTATTTTGGAAAACCGTTTTTGATTAGAAATCCCGGACAATCTCCTAATTCCTCAGAGCTATAAGCGGCAGCTATAATAACATTCTCAGATAAAGTGGGCACTAGGATCTCTAATTACTGGTTCCATGTTTTATTAAATCACTTTCTGGGTGCCATAAAGTAAATAGAGAGCCAGTGTTGAGAACGGCGAAAGACAGCATTAACAACATTCTAAAAGCCAGAAACTGATTCAACATGCAAGCATGTATATAGCTTTTAGATTTTTTTTTTTTTACAAATTATTCGCCGCCCCACACTGCCTCGGGCATGGATGTGTGTGATGTCCTTCGGTTAGTTAGCTTTCAGTAGTTCTAAGTTCTAGGGGACTGATGACATCAGAAGTTAAGTCCCATAGTGCTCAGAGCCATTTGAACCATTTGAACGTAACATTCCGCCAGTTCGGACGGTAATTGCTTCGTGATACATTACCCGTGTTAAAATGGACCCTTTATCAATTGCGGGAAAGGTCGATATCGTGTTGATGTGTGGCTATTGTGATCAAAATGCCCAACGGACGTGTGCTATGTATGCTGCTTGGTATCCCGGATGACATCATCCAAGTGTCCGGACCGTTCGCCGTATGGTCACGTTATTTAAGGAAACAGGAAGTGTTCAACCACATGTGAAACGTTAACCACGACCTGCAACAAATGATGATGCCCAAGTAGGTGTTTTAGCTGCTGTCGCGGCTAATCCGCACATCAGTAGCAAACAAATTGAGCGAGAATGGGGAATCTCAAAAACGTCAGTGTTGAGAATGCTACGTCAACATCGATTGCACCAGTACCATATTTCTACGCACGAAAATCCACGATGGTTGCGACAAGTGGAACATCACCGACCTTGGCGAGTTAATGTATGGTGTGGCATTATGGGAGGAAGGATAATTGGCCCCCATTTTATCGATGGGAATCTAAATGGTGCAATGTTTGCTGATTTCCTACGTAATGTTCTACCGACGTTACTACAAGATGTTTCACTGCATGACAGAATGGCGATGTACTGCCAACATGATGGATGTCCGGCACACAGCTAGCGTGCGGTTGAAGCGGTACTGAATAGCATATTTCATGACAGGTGGATTGGTCGTCGAAGAACCATACCATGGCTCGCACGTTCACCAGATTTGACGTCCCCGGATTTCTTTCTGTGGGGAAAGTTGAAGGATATTTGCTATCGCGATCCACCGACAACGCCTGACAACATGCGTCATCGCATTGACAATGCATGTGCGAACAATACGGAAGGCGAACTACTCACTGTTGAGAGGAATGTCGTTACACGTATTGCCAAATGCAGTGAGGTTGCCGGACATCATTTTGAGCATTTATTGCATTAATGTGGTATTTACAGGTAATCACGCTGTAATAGCATGCGTTCTCAGAAATGATAAGTTCACAAAGGTACATGTATCACATTGGAACAACCGAAATAAAATATTCAAACGTATCTACGTTATGTATTTTAATTTAAAAAACCTACCTGTTACCAACTGTTCATCTAAAATTGTGAGCCATACGTTTGTGACTATTACAGCGCCATCTATCACAAAGCGAAGAAAGTGGTCCAACTAAAACATTCATATTTCTTTATGTACTACACGAATATGTAATAAAAATGGGGGTTTCTGTTTTAAAAAAAACGTAGTTGATATCAGTTTGACCTATGGCAGCGCCATCTAGCGGGCCAACCATAGCGCCATCTGCTTTCCCCCTTCAAGCTATACGAGTTTCGTTCTTTGTAGTTTTCTCGTTTGACGCTTATTTCATGAGATATTTGGCCCGGTCACGAACAGTGGACCACCCTGTAGTCAAAGTATCATCTAGCTATGTTACTTGGCACTGACAATTCGTTCAAAAATTACTTATTGGCCACTGTGGCCGAGCAGTTCTAGGCGCTTCAGTCTGGAACCGCGCGACCGCTACGATCGCAGGTTCGAATCCTGCCTCGGGCATGGATGTGTGTGATGTCTTTATGTTAGTTAGCTTTAAGTAGTTCTAAGTTCTAGGGGACTGATAACCTCAGATGTTAAGTCCCATAGTGCTCAGAGCCATTTGAACCATTCTGAAAATTACTTTCGTCAAATTGTGCACACTTGTGTGTATGACACAATGCGTACATGGACGAATATTCATGTCCTTATCTACCTAATTTAAAAATGTGAATGATGTAATGTACTTGTTAGGATTTACAAAGGTTTAACAGAATAAGACAATTATTATAATCGCAGTTAGCAACTGTGTTCATGTCTTGAGGCAGCGTAGCTCACGGAGAATAAATTATCCAGATTATGTTCGTCTGATTTTGAGACTGAATGCACGTAACTGCTTCCAACAAACTTTACACGTAATTTCAAATTTTCCGAAACTTATTATCGCTGACAACCCTTCAAAATAACGAAAGATAAGTAGTCTATCGCTTACCACATTTTCTCCGTTCGTGGAGTAAACTGCCGCATCAGGCATGACGTACTATATTACTAATTCTATTCGCACTGACGTTTGCAGACAGTATCCACATATACAACAAAATGTACCTGAAAAATTGTATCATTGTACGACTCATAGTCCAACAGATATGATGTCCGACATATTGAGATACCTGAAAAACTAGCTTTTACTTAAAACAGAGCGCAAATTACCCAGACTGTGGGCTTACTTGTCTAGTGTTGATAATGAGAACACTTTGAACAAACTTTAAACATAATTTCAAAACTTCTCGAAACTTGTTCGATTCTTTTAAGAATCGGTTGGGGGGGGGGGGGGGGGGGGGAAAGGATGGCGGAGGTGGGATGCTGGAAGGGTTACTAAGTACAGTTCTATTAAATAAAACATATTTAAGATTTGAAGTATTTCAACGGTAGATACGGACATGGCTAGAATGGGAAGGAGAAGAGAGGAAGAGGACATGAAAAAGATAAGTAAATTCCAGAGAAGATACGGGAAAAAAGGAAAGAAGCGACAAAGAAAAATATTAGGGAGATGAAATGCGTGATTATAATAGTCTGCTGGCTTTTTTCACTTTTGTGGACGAGGGAGAGCGCCGTTTATATTGCATTATCTGATCAAAAGTATCCAGACACCTATTTAAAAAATTCGCGCTCTTGCTCAGGCCGTGAAGGCCCAAGGCACACCCATTGGTGGACATTAATATTGCAACCTCCCCACCATATTTGTTTTTGTATGAAATTTAGCGCAGAATTACCTCCCACTATATGAAAAGTCTACATATTACTAAAATCATGTACTCACAAACTGTTATTCAACTCAAAACTCGTATGCTAACGTTTGATTAAACAGAACCTAATTTGAACTGAACTGTAACCGACCTGAACACAGTTTGTCTCGATATTAAATACATAACGGAAGTAAAACAATTATCTGGCCCTAATCAAAATGTCAATTTACCTCGCGACTTAACAACATTATTGCAGATTTCTCGAACAACAGCAAACAGTAAGCAAGCAGCGGTTAAGCTAGATTTCTATTTCTAAATAAATATTCAAACCGTTGCATACCACATGGTGTAATGTGGTAATGCGTAATGATAAACAGTGGGGTGGAGAATGAAATGATATTCCATGACAAGGATTTCGAATGAAGTATGCATTCAAAAAGACACAGTAAAACTATGCGTGATCTTCACACGTAACATAGGTCTGAACAAAACTATGCTTAACAAGGTGAGCAGTGATTTAAAACGGCTTAATCACCTGAAATCTTAATGCATGATTCAGGGAGGAGGGATGGTCTTTCTCTCAGCTCGGAGCAAGTGAACTAGCTGCCAATAATCATTTCTACAAATTATGTGCGCAGTGCTGCAGCCTTACCTCAAACTTCTTCTCTTCAAAAATAATAATATTATTCAAAATTTATATTGCTTTCAACTTTGAGTATATGCATCATATGCATCCTTGCTGTCTTTCTTCATCTAACAGGTACAGTCACAAGTCAACACAGCACTGCTGAGTACGTCCGTCACCTACCACTAACAATGTATTAGACTGTTCAGAGACAAAGACAGTACCACGACAAGACCAAAATTTGTTTAAGAGATAACTTGCTCTCTCTCTCTGACGTGCACATCGATAACATACAAAAATCAAAAATGGTACGTCCAACTTACAATATAGGATGTGTCCGTTCATGATGGACTGTTGAACTTTGCTGGAGACGCTTTCAGCGATGTGTATGAATATCTGTGGAGGAATGGCAGCCCATTCTTTCTCAAGATCTGTAAGCAGAAGGTAGTGATTTTGAATGTTGGGGTATGGAGTGAAGTCAACGGTCTAACTCATCCCAATGGTGTTCCATTGCGTTCAGTTCAGGATTTTGGCAAGACTTATCAGGAATTTTACTGTCCACAAACACTGTCTCACACGCTGCTTCGTAACACGGTGCATTGTTATGCTGATGCAATCAATCATTATCTCTGAACTGTTCCTCTGCTGTACGTAATACTGTAAAATGTTTCTGTATTCTTCGTTTTTTTGCATTTTCTTCAACGCAGTTAGGGGAGCACACACTGACTACGAAAACCACCCCCTTACCGTAATACCTCACTTGACTGTCGGCACTACAAATGATGGTAGGCAACGTTCTCCAGGTGTTCGCAAACCAAAACCCTTCCATCAGATTGCCACAGGGTGTAGCGTGATTATTGAGCCCAAATCACTCGTTTCAGTCACCCACTGTCCAGTGGCGTCTCTCAGCACCTCAAGTATCGTTTAACATTATCTCCGAAAATGTGTGGCTTTTGAGTAGCTGCTCGACCATTGCACCGCATCCTTTTTAACTCCCTGTACACAGCCAGCCACTGTGCTACCTGGATTGCTGACGGCACTTTAGCACACATGGGTGATTGATTCCGTTCATTTCACGCGGTTTTTTTCAACGATACTCCGCCATGATGGATGGTTCTTTATTTGTCAGTACATGATTGTGTGGCTAGTCTTGGTTTAGTTGTGGTTGTTCCTTCGTGTTTTTACTCCATAATCATATCGTAAACAGTCGTCTTGGGCAACGCTAGAGGCGTTTAATTGTTCCTCATGAAATTTTTGGTCAGGTTACATCAAATAAGTAGTCCACGTTCGTAGTCACTGAGATCTTTCTCCACTGATAACGCAAATCTCCGCCTCCTTTTATGCTGGCGGATTCGCCTCCCGCGATATCTAGTGATCAGTTCCGCAGTACTTAGCGGTGTGTGGATGCTTTTGGTTAGTATGAGTGTATGGAGACCAAACTACAGTGATGGTAGTAGAAACTCCACGAGTGTAGATGGTATACAAAATATTTCTATCCAGAGGAGCGTAGCTATAATGGCGTCGTTATCAAGCAGCACAGTCGTTTCCATATTGTCAGTATACATATTTGACACATTTTGTAGTGTGATGTGGCAATTGATTTGGTTGAATCGAATTTCTTTATATCTATGTGAGGTTAATATTTTGGGTAGCTTTTTGAGAAACATCGTATGTCTTTTTTTTATGAAGACTATCAGCTTCTGTCAAACAACAGACGATCCTCAGGCATAAAGAAAGATTAATTACAGACCCCACACCACTGAGGATTTCTGTTGTTTGGCCGAAACTGGTAGTTCTAAAGAGAAGTGACATACAGTTATTGTGCCAAATCACGAGTTTTCAAAAATATCTAGAAGCTATAAATTATCATGTCCTTAAAGTTACTTTCGAAGGAGTTGCTTCATCATTTAATATTCAGAAAAGGAAACTTTTTTTCTCGTAATCACTTGTCTTCGAAATAGTCCCCCCCCCCCCCCCCACTTTTTTTTTTTTTTTTTTTTTTTTTTTTTTTTTTTTTTTTTTAAAGGGCTGAGTTGCTGGATTCTTCTTCTTACAGCAAGAATTGAATCTGTGTGCCAAAAATCTGTGTCCTGTAGCCAAGACCGGTACCACCTACAACTCAGTGCGGATGTGGACTGTTCTCAGTTCCTTGCAGTAACATGTGAAACTGGATACTCTAGCTCTGTGTACGGTGTCAGAAATATCTTATTAGGATCTACGCAGAATATAGCTGTGTCGGACAGCGTGCTTTCGTCGCTTGCTATTCTCGTGAGAACGGTGGACGTGTCTGGAAACTGTTTGTTTGCCTGTTGGGGAGGATGGCAAACCGTTTTCGCCTGCCTGCACGGAACTTTTATGACATTTATGTCAGCTACTGCCAAAATAGATCGTTCTGTGCACCTTCGATAACTGCTCTGCCGGTCGTGATGAGCTATGTCCACAAACTCTACTCGCGTCCATGTTTTACTCACTTGCTAATTTACGTAGCAGAAATCGTAAGGGCAGTGTTGCACTGTGGCGCGGGACTCAGGGGTAGCGGTTCGAATCTTGGTGGAGGAGCACACTTTCATCACTAATACGTCAAAGGCGAGATATGGGAATTGTGGTAGTATGCAGTACTGGTCACCATATGGTAGGCTATTTCCAGGGTTAGAGTAAGCCAACATTTCTGCAGTGTCTCAATTGGTTCAAATGGCTCTGAGCACTATGGGACTTAACATCTGAGGTCATCAGTCCCCCAGAACTTAGAACTACTTAAACCTAACTAACCTAAGGACATCACACACATCCACGCCCGAGGCAGGATTAAAACCTGCGACCTTAGCGGTCGCGCGGTTCCAGACTGTAGCGCCTAGAACCGCTCGGCCACTGCGGTCGGCCGCCGTTGGGGTAATCACCTAGAACTTTTTTATCTACTGAGACTGTGAAGCGATTTTTTTATCTCTGACATTTTAACACGTTTTTATTAAGTCGCTTTCTTGTTTGTTTGTCTGTTCGGTACATATTTTGCAATTAATTTCAAACTAACTTCCCGAGGAACTAGAGACTTGAAACTTTCAACATAGCTGGGAACTGGATAACAATGCAATATTAACACTGTTTCTTGTCAGGTGTGTGGCAGAGGGTACTTTGTGTACCACTGCTGTTTCATCCTTTTCCTGTACCAGTCGCAAATGTCCCGCGATAAGAACGACTGCTGGTAAGCTTCCGTAACTGCTCGATTCTTTCTAATTTTTACTTTTACGATCTTTCCGCGAGATATACCTAGAAGGAAGCAATACATTGGTTGACTCACGTGGAGAGAAACTGAAATAAACCTGAAATTTACCATATGTCTGTTGTAATCTCTTCAAAATTTTTGAAATCTATTGAAATATTTCACACACACAAAACTAAAAACCAGAAAATAATTGTATAGATAAAAACCTTTTTAATATAACACGTTTTTATATCCGACTATAAAGTAAAAAAAATAATAATTTCTTCTAGCACAGTACATATCACTAGCCCGATACAGACAGTTCTTAAAATTTGAACTTGTGAGTTTTTAATAGCTATGACAAAATCTAAAATTTAAAATGAAAAACGTGGAAAGCATCCAACAGATAACAGTAAGAAGCGTAGAGAGTAGCAATCGTAGGGGAAAATCACACAACAGTTCATATCATTTGCAGCGCAATAAAATTGTTACTTGACTATTCATGCATCAGTTATCTAATGCATGCCCTCCACGTTTTTCGTTTTAAATATTACAAGTATTGTTATACTATTAAAAATTCAAAATCACAAATTTTAAGGACTTTCTTTATGGGGCTACAAAAATCTATGGTTCTAACATTCTGCGTGGTGTCTGTTTGTTCTATATCGTGTCTCCCTACCACTTTCGCGCAACGACGCTCTGAGCGTGTTTTTTAGGGAATTGACTAGTTTGAACCTGGGACCTGTTGCTGGCAAGGAGATGTCAGACCACACATGACATGTAGAGTTCAGAAGAGTTCAGTGAGACTAGCGATGATATAACCAAATACTTAATGATTTCAGCGTCAGCTCCACTGCACTCCCTGTAAAAGAATCTTAATACTAACTAAATTTAGTGGAAGGGGTTCAAGGCTTTCCTATTTTTAGTTAGCTGGTAAAATAACGTCAAAAAAGCAGTTAAGTTTACCATTGGAAATTTTATTCTACTCACAAAACATTGTTTATAAATTGCACTATTGATAAAAGGAAATGTTTTAATACAGGATGGTAAAAACCAACTGCGTTCAACAAAAATGGGAACGAATATTCCCTGAATGGGTTTCCCAAGTTCTACAATGGATCGAGGGATGACCTATGCCATATCACATCTATAATCTAGGTTTAAATTAAGTTTCACAAAAGAGAAAACTATCAAAATGGTCTACAGTGACCCTCAATTATCTTTAATTACTTATCTAACTTGTCGTAAATTACAGTGGCTGATGTGGCTTCTCAATAATTATATAACAGAAAAATCATCGCGTTTCAGATTTTAACTTACGTAGCAAATGTACCATGAGCTTTAATTGACGATCGACACTAGTATTACGCAAAACGGGGATGTAACAGATGAGACTTCTGCAGCTCTGAGTGAAGCCTTATGCGCTCAAAAATGCGGCATCGCGTGCGTTCATTACCTTGTCGGTGTTTAGGCAGCGTCAGGGCGGCGCAGCTCCTCACATCTCGCCGTCTCGGAAGCAACTCTCTCCTAACTTCTCCTTACTACAATTTTCCGAAGTTGGTTTAAAAAAACTATCTGGCTGTGTTTTCATCTGACCAATAAGGGTCTCAATGTTAACCTTAAGATCCGCCTACAAAAATTCTGTCTATCCAATGAGAAACGTTATACTTTTCGTGGTGGGGCAATGTTTTTAAAGTTTGCAACGTAACAGAGACGCGAAAACGTCTCACGCTAAAACTTGCAGCTTGTGTGGCCCTTTTAGTGTTATCGTAAGATCTATACTGTTCTTCTGGAGGGCTCTATCTTTTAACATGGGCTGGGGGTGGTCCTGACGTAACAGAGACGCGAAAAAGTCTCACGCTAAAACTTGCGGCTGGGGTAGCCCTTTTTGTGTTATCGTAAGATCTATACTGTTCTTCTGGAGAGCTCTAGCTTTTAACATGGGCTAGGGGGTGGTCCTAGCGGTTAGCTGGCGACGTGGGTGTCCGTCCCTTATCGTAGGGCCTTCCAGCTTAACACGGTTCTGCTCTCGGCTTCTGTTCTCGTTTCTTCCCTCGGAACTGCGTATGTCTCACGGTGGGAAGGTATGACATGCATTTAGGCATTCTTGTGTTAGTCTGTGGTATTCCATTTGCTCACTCGTTACTCGTATTACTTTGGTTAATTTAATGTCACGATTTATTCGGAGCTATGTGACATACTACTGGATTTGCTCATCATGTCAGGGTTGTCATGGAAAATGTTGGATTTGCCTGACACCTTACATGGTGCTAGGAGAGATTATTTTATAACTTTTAATTGATGTTATATTAAAAAGTTTTTTATTTAAATAATTATTCTTCTATATAATGGCGTACAACAGCCGTTCCAAACATAAGCCGCTTACATGTTTGCTGTGAAACTTATAACAAAGAAAGGGCCAGGTGCGAGGAGGAATCGCGCTCTGAGGGTTCCGTGTTCTCAGTTTATCCATTTCGGGAATCGAGGATACTCACGATTTTTGCCCGCTATCGACATTGATACTGGCAAGATATCGGTCCGAGGGATTCCAAGACTTTCGAGACTGTTATAATTTCAAGTTTAAAGTCAAGAAACAAACGAGAAAAGAAATATTTTTTCGTGTGATTTGATTAAAAATTAAAAATTTCGAATTTTTCCCTTTACTTGCACAGTGAAACCTTGATTTTTGTCAAATTTTATGGTTCTAGGTCAACGGGAAGTATCCTACATGTTTTGGCTAGTGAGTTTTCGAGTATCAAAATATATGACATAAATTGCCGTTTTTTTTATTGAATTGACTTAGAAGCTTAAAATGTTTTACACTGCCAAGGTACCGTAGACGTTAATACGTGACACAAATTTGAACTCGATACGTCTGCTCGTTCCTGAGCAAAAGGGTTCTCAACAGTCGGACAAACAGGTAAGTGGAGAACAAAGCAATCCTATAAAGTTCCAGTTTTTTCAGAGAGAGGCACGGAACTCTAAAAAGAGGATGAAGAAGAAGTAAGTAACAAGAGCCGAGAGCCGTACATTGCCTTTAAAGTGCATTTGCCATAGAAAAATTTGGTAAATATGTGGAACCTATCGCGAGGTCATAATAAACTAATAAGCCTATACGAATGTTATATGTGACTTTAAAAAATTATTCTTCGATATACACAGTCGTTAGTCGATACAAAATTCCAAGAAGAGGAAAATCGAAACACTTGCAAACATGCACACCCTACTGCACCAAAAGCTGTCTTCAAACGTCACGTCTTCGTTGTTGTTGTTGTTTTTGGGGAAGGAGACCAGACAGCGAGGTCATCGGTCTCATCGGATTAGGGAAGGATGGGGAAGGAAGTCGGCCGTGCCCTTTCAAAGGAACCATCCCGGCATTTGCCTGGAGCGATTTAGGAAAATCACGGAAAACCTAAATCAGGATGGCCGGACGCGGGATTGAACCTTCGTCCTCCCCAATGCGAGTCCAATGTCTAACCACTGCGCCACCTCGCTCGGTCACGCCTTCGAACTGAAATTATCTTGCTACTCCTCTTGCATCAATTCATTCAAACGATTTTGCAACATATTGTGCACAAATAGAGAAAGTTAGAGCTGCATATTTGCCGTAGTTGTGGCTTCGCTTGAAACATTGCTTCCTTCCCTGCCTCTCAAGTTCCAGTCGCTGATGCGGTCAGAATGGCGCGCTAGGCAAACTGCTTTTGCAGCTTTACTCGGAAACGTTTATTGGCGGACTCTGATCCTCGGCACGGCTACTCTATGAAAAACAGTCCAAACAAGGGCCGCTGTCCCCGCTTTGGCCCCGCGAGACAGGCTTAAAAATCTCACTATTCCAAAGTCAATAATAATAAAGCCCTGAGCTATCGAAATACTTCCAGAAAGATTCCGAGACTGGACTGGAAAATGCATACCCGTGACATTTCATAAACTATTTTCAGCTGCCGGTTATCAACATCCACCGATAGTATCCACAATCACAAAACAGGAATACAGTTCAAAGTCGACTTGTAAAAGAACATGGCACTTCGAGTTTCCCACAGAATCAAATGAAATTTGTTGGTTTCGATTAAAACTTCCTAAGTTAATCATTTTAATCCAAAAACGACCTCCAGCTATCAGATATCGCAATTCTCGCCCAGAGAAATGTCTCCACCAGCAATCCGCCCACCTCACAGGGGAACGTGCTTCGGAATCTTCTAACGTTACCGTATTTAAAAAGTAATGTGGTTGACCACAGAGCATCACTAGCTACTGACTTCTGAAATACACTTTAGAACACCACATCCGTACACGACTTCTCTCCCGCATCCCGTGATGGTTATATGTCGACTACTAGACTTCGCGAGCACCAAACCGCTCCACGAAATCGTTATCCACCCAGACAGGAGCCGGATGCAGACATTTCAGCTGAGCGTCTCCTGCTCTCAACACATCTCTGCTAGAACTTTCGAGAAGACTGGCCCATCGTTTCCATGCTGAACAAACAAACTCTCAGACACCGGAATCCGGCTCTAGCGCCCACAGTGATGGACAGAACGAGTACGCAGGCACGGCTAGAAAATTCGCGCAGAGTCCATAGCGTAAAGAGAATATATTGGCAGCAAATTGAAGGAAAAATAATTTTCCACTGTCAGACAACGTTCCTACTATTCCTACATGATTTTCAGTAATCTACCCTCTTGTACTCATGAAGCCAAATTAATTTTTATTACTGACGATCATTGTGTTATACTTGAGATACACATGTATGTTACGTTCATGACGAATGCTAAGCAGTTCTTTACATATTGACTGTGACTTAAAAATACCAACGGGCTTTCAGTTCTGTATGAAGAATACTCCGTAACGAAGACACCAGTTTTAAGTATGTTTGGGTGTGGTCACTAATATCACTTTGAACTAAGTTGTGCGCTTTTTAAGTTCTGAACATAATCAATAACTGCTTTAAGCATGGTTGCTAGTTTTGGAGATAACAAACACAATATTCATATATTTTATTTTCTGCGATTACGTTGCTTATTATCGATCTTTTACATCATACTCAAATGACAAATGAGACGCTAGACTACTCAATTGAAGCGATGAAGTCTCTAAACGCTAGGCTCGAAGATGCTTACAAACATCCTCTAAAATCGTACAAAATTGTAATGTCCTGCGACTTCAAACTCGGGCTCGGCGATGCTTCAGACAGCCAGAAGTTGAGGCATGAGAAAGAGAGGCCACAGCTCAGAAGTTCATGTGAGCTGTCGTAAGGTGGATTAATGATGTCACTTTGGACGCAAATTTCACTTCAACTCTGTCAAATGCCTCCGTAGACATCTCACGGGATGGGAAGGTTGTCACATCCCCTCTTGCCTACTTTTCACTCCTCCTCTTTACCCCCCTGCGATGGCGGTCAGATTCGCAACGCCTAGCATTGAAATCACGCGGTTTTCTTATGCGTTGCAGAGGAAAACGTTTCAGATACATCGTCGCTCAGAATCGGCACGAAAAAGCATCAAGGAGTAACATAAAGGGCGCCGCAGTGAAAACACCCCTTTCCCTGGAGCGTAGATTCTCATACATTTCGCGTTCGAAACTGACAGTTTGCAGTGCGATGTACGACAGCATGACGTTCTCGATAACTTTGACACTGCTGACACCCCTGGAGGATCCAACCCTTCTCTAAGGACATTGTCACGTTGCAATGACACTGAACTTGATCTGATCTCTTTGGACAGTAATGCGACCGCAATTGTTGCTCTGATGTACAGAGTGGAACCACTACGGATCTTTCAAAACCGTTCGACAAATTTTGAATGTGATCTGAAGCAGCAAATGCCGTTTATGCGCGAATGAAACTGCAAAGGATACCTCTAAGACCCGCTCCCCCCCCCAGTTTGATGACACCCTTGGTGCCAGTGGCCCGTTTTTGTAGGGCACCTTACAAATGTCTGTACAGCGCCAGCCACTCATTGGTTCTTACACCCCAAGTTCACAGGCAGCCAATTCGATACACATCAGCTGATTGGCGCTATGTCGCTAAACTAGCGTTTGCTGGCCACGTGTATAATCTAAGGGGTGTCGATGGGATGCCAGGTGTCAGTTGCAATATAAAGCGGCTTTCTGGGTGGAACAGTTTGTAGAAAATACGGTACTCATATTTGTTTTCCGCCGATCTCGGCTTGAGTGGCTGTAAACGTATTTGCGAGTATCTGCTCCACCAAAATTTGCTGCTACTTCCTGAGCTAATCACAGCGTATCTAAAGATCTGGAATGCCAAGACAAATTTTAAGTAAAAAGGTTGAAACGAAGTTTCACTTTCACAGATACGTGACTACTGCGCAAAATTGTTACAAAACGGTAACAGAACTGACTCCCAAAAACTGTCACAAAACTGGCACTCCAAAGTCGTAACAAAACTGACTCCATCAGGCCCGCTTCACCAGTTCTTGTACAACGTTTCAATAACTACCAATTACGTCATCCATTTTTAGAGAAAGAAAATTTAAGGAATACAGTCAAAAACTTGTTGGCGTTTACAGACTGAAATTATAGAATTAAAAATTAGTCCGCTCTTCCCATGCTGCGACAGTAAGTTTTGCTTGGTTCTTAGTTTTTAGCTCTGAAATTGTAAAATATGTTCGATAACAATGCTTTTTATAAAGTTGCTTATGTCATGTTATTAGTTGTAAAATATTCTTAATATCTACATGGGTTCTTTACATAAATACTAATGGAAAGCTAGTTTCAGTTCTTGTGAAAACTGTTCTGGAACTACAAAACGAGACTTGTTTATGTTTATCTTCAAGTATCGATTAGTAACAGTCGAGCCAGAGAAGAGATGGTTCAAATGGCTCTGATCACTATTGGACTTAACATCTGAGGTCATCAGTCCCCTAGAACTTAGAACTACTTAAACCTAACTAACCTAAGGACATCACACACATCCATGCCCGAGGCAGGATTCGAGCGGTTCCAAAATTGAAGCGCCTAGAACCGCTCGGTCTCAGGGGCCGGCGAGAAGAGATGTAATGAAACTAAAGACGGTATAATAAACTGAGTGGTAAAATGACCAGATAAATGGAATAAGGACGTTAAAAAATTTATATAAGCCTGCAAATGGGGCAACCTGACACTTCATCTCCTTGCCCTCGTGAAATATTCGGGAACACTGCGCGGTGTCCTTGTTGGGGCATGCAGCTTAGCCGAATAAACACAAAACAGGATCAAGCCCACTTCATCTCTCGACAGTTTCAAGATGTGTGGCCTTACAGATCCCCCGATCTACAGGGTACATTCATGTCATTTCTGGTTGTGGGGAGATGTGAATACCGTGTCTACCATACGTGTATCCGGACTCTTCCTGATCTGAAGGATAGCATACGATGACATATCGCTCTGATTACACCACAATTACTGCGGGCAGCTGTCGACCCTGTCACCTTGTGGCTGCAGCATGTTGCTGAGTCGGCAGACCATACTGAACACATGCAACTTGTGAGCATATCCTAATGAACGTGCCAGTAACACCTTCTCATGTGTTTGATCTTTCCTTCCCTTTTCCTGCACTCGCACCACACTCTGATTGCTTACAGCGCCATATTTTCGCTTGGTGGCAGAAAATGGAACTACTGTTTTTTCACCATACTCCGTGAGCAGACCGATTAATTGTAATTTTTTTTGGTAAGTTCCTGTGGGACCACACTGCTGAGGTCATCGTTCCCTAGTCTTACACACTGCTTAATCTAATTTAAACTAACTTACGCTAAGGACAACACACACACACACACACACACACACACACACACACACACACACATACACACACACCCGAGGGAGGACTCGAATCTTGGACGAGGGGAGCCGCGCGAACCGTGGCAAGGCGCCCAAGACCGCGCGGCTACCCAGCGTGGTGACCGATTAATGAACATACCTACGATGTTTCAGCGTCCTCAGTGTATACAGCACGCACTACACTGCACCACTCGGAACACCATCAGTTTAATTATAACCAGGTAGTCTTCTCATCAACAGACAGTCGCAATCTCAGAGCAACAACGGTATTCTCAAGGACAGTACTGGTAGGGGAAGTTTCCTCCACTGTTCTCTTCTGAGTAAGTGATCAGCATGTAACGACAGAAGCAATGAAAACATGTTGCTTTTCAGAAACATTTACATTATCACAAGAAAAACATGAACAATAAACCAACTGATTAACTCACGAGACTGGGATTACTTCGCAATCATCGACATTTAGTCAGTCTCCTCCAGCGACGACTAAATATCCTATGTAGTAAAGAACCTGAATCTTGCCACATACACAACTTAAACATAATGTATTTTAAGCCGGACTTAACAGAATAACACCAAATTCATATTTTTGTGTCTGATTCGTAGTGCTAAGTACTCCGTCACTCAGTAGTCGTAGTGATTTCCCATATTATAATAAGGCAAATGATGGAACGGTTTCTTTGAGAAGGACACGGTCAATTTCCTTCAACTTCCTTCACCAATCGGAGCTTGTTCACCTAAGGACTTTGCCACTGGCGGGACATTAAACCGCAATCGCCGTTTCCGCTGTTTTGGGACGTTAAACACTGATTTTCTTTTCATCCTTATCTCAGTTAGTTTTTAGAAAATAAAATGAGTATCCAGGATTACAGTGGAAATGAAGCTGAGAATCTCGCTCGGAAGCATGAAGTCTCTTTGGAGGTGGGATATCTTTCGTTGTTACCAACTAATCGGCAATTAACGGCGTTATTTCGTAGTTAATATAGATTGCTTTCTGTTAAACCACGTGAAACTTTTAGAGGGCTTTAGTTGGCTAAACGATGAAAAGAGTTTGCATCTCATTAGAGTCTCTCAAATGAATGCAGCATAATTGCCGAAAAGTGATACTAAGCGTTTGCTCTTCCAGAAGATACCTTCAAAACTCCGAAGACAATTATTTTTCAGACGAACGAGAAGATATCTTCTTTTGGGAGGTTTTATGCTACCTCGGAACAAGACGCATAATCTAGGTGTTACAAATAAAGTAAAGCTTTTTCTTTTTTAAATTAGGCCGCCAATTGCATTAATGTAACAGTACCATAGCGAAAGCTCTTGACTGGATATAGGCTGCTTCAGAAGCGAAATTCCATGGAAAATCAGAGAATGGGATTACTCTTGTCGATCGAAAATATTTGAAATAACATACTCTTGTCGTATGGCTCTTGTTGCTTTCAAAAATTACTGTCTGTTGGAAGGAAAGCGTTGTTAATCGAAGATTGAAAAAACCTTAAATGTATCCGTATTATAATGAAATTTGATAAGGTCTGCAACTGCCTAGTGAAAGTTACGAATTTAGACACATTTTTCCACAAGTCATATTTTTATTTTGGCCGCGGTGGCCGAGCGGTTCTAGGCGCTTCAGTCCGGAACAGCGCCACTGCTACGGTCGCAGGTTCGAATCCTGCCTCGGGCATGGATGCTTAGGTTAGTTAGGTTTAAGTAGTTCTAAGTTCTAGGGGACTGATGACCTCAGATGTTAAGACCCATAGTGCTCAGAGCCATTTGAACCATTTTTCAAAAATGGCAAAGGACTTGGAAGATTCGTTGAACGGCACGGATAGCGAATAGAAAAGAGGTTCGGAGATGAATTTCAACAAAACAAAAATATAGATGTTGGAGCCTAGTAAAATAAAATCAGACGAAGCTGGGGATATTATATTGAGAAATGAGATACTAAAACAGTAGAGGAGGTTTGGTATCTGGGCAGCAAAGTGAGTGATGATGGTCGAAGCAGAGAGGATATAAAATGCAGACTGGGAGTCACCAGAAAATTGTTTCTAAAAAAGAGATAGTTTTTAACATCTAATATTAGTTTTTAACATCGAATATTGATGTACGTGTTGGAAAGCCTTTTCTAAAAGTATTTGTATGTTGCCATATATAGTAATGAAACGTGGAAGATTAACATTATAAAAGGGAACAGAATAGAAGCTTTAGAAATAAAGTGCTACATGAGAATTCTGAAGAGTAGATGGGTAGATCACGTAACCAATGAAATGGTATTGAAGCGATTATTCATTATTTAGTTTTGAAGCTCTAGAAGTAGTCGTGTTTGCCGACAAAATTAATGGATTTCTTATTTGGTTAGTATGCAAACAACAAACACGCTCCAGCTCCTTTGTGCCATCGTTAGTGGATGTTCTTTATTTAGTTATGAAAAATGCAAAAATGTGTTATGTACCACTTATTCTTGCGGAATCGGGCCTAGCTACAGTTTTTGTCTGTTATTATCTTTACCTTAATTGGTTATGTAGGATCAACTTTACATTGTTGTACACTAATAGCTTGTCAACTGCAACTAAAAGATGTTACTGTCGGCGAGTTAACAATTTACTTTATCTGTAAACATGCAGGGTAACAATTATTGAACTATCTGAAAGAAACGTAAATTAGTTACAAACTGCGGCGTGCACACGCTTTACTCAACATATAAACGTCACTACAGATATTCAGGTTTAGGTTATGACATGTTCAATATGCCTGTCATCATTGGCGATGATGTGGCACAGACGAAAAGCGAAATTCTGCATTCTCCGTTGATGCGTCGGATCATCGATGCTATCGATGACCTGAATGGCTGTTTTCAGCTCAACACTGGTTTTGGGGTTACTGCTGCATATCTTATCGTCAGTTTTTTTTTTTTTGAGTCATCGGTCGTCTGACTGGTTTGATGCTCCCGACACGAATTCCTTTTCTGTGCCACCTCTGTCCGCTTCTCTGCCCTCTTTGACATGACCGTCGGCAGAGTGAGGCTGACTTCTTATGCTGCATGTCTTTGGCCTCCAGTGCTGGTTATTAATCAAAATTTAAGCAGTGGTGTGTTTCTAGTCCGGGGCTGAGGGCGTTCTGATTTCTACCCCCACACCACGCGTGTGCAAAGCTTGTCTTTAATATAGCCCCACAAAAAGGAGTCGCATGCCTTCAGATCCGGAGAATATGGCGGCCAATCGAGGCCCATGCCAGTGGCCTCTGGGTAGCCCAGAGCCAGAATGAGGTCACCAAAGTACAGAACATCAAACGTTCTCCTGCTTCGCTGGGGTTGAGGTGCGTCTTGCATGAACTACATCTTGTCGAAATAAAGGTCAAGATAATGGGGATCATCTTCCATTACCTTCACGTACCGTTCGGTAGTCACCGTGCCATCAAGGAATATCGGACCGATTATTCCATGACTGGACATCGCGCACCACACTGTCACCCGCTGGGAGTGAAGAGACTTCTCGGTCTCGAAAAACGGATTCTCAGGCCCCCAAATGCACCAACTTTGTTTATTGACGAACGTATTAAAACGAAAGTGGACTTCGTCGCTAAACCAAACCATACTGTGCTTACTAATTACCATCATGCTCCATGGCGAACCGTGCAGTTTGAACGTTCAGTAATTGTCACCCTGTAATTTTGTTGCCAAAAATATTTCGCCACTGTATTTTTCTGATTACATACAGTTAGCTTCGAAATATCTCTTGTCATCTGCTTTCTCATCTGTTGTTTAAATGTACACACAAACACCAACATATGTTTTTGCAGAACTTCACTAGCAAGGAACACTTCGTCACTTTACAAAACAGTGTTTCGTTGCTTCTGAGCGCTCTGCATCCAGTCCCTGTTGAAGTTCACTTGTTCTAATGTCAGCTTGGCCCCAGATTTGAACTTTTCGCTCTGTCAGTCTCTTTCTTTCTGTGTGTGTGTGTGGGGGGGGGGGGGGGGGGGTGCTCGTGGGTTTGTATCGCCTTTCTATACAGCTCCTTTATATGTTGAATAGTGTGTCATTTCTTAGTGAAGTATAGTCATTTATAATCTATTTTCCTTCTGCTAAAGCCCTCGTATGTGGCTTTTCTTCTATAGCAGTTTATAGCTAAGGCTATGACTGGATTTAGTATATTTAAATACGTTTCTATTGTGTGTGTGATGGTTGTAGTCAACGAATGTGGTGTTCTAAATATCTTGGTTTAAAGTTTCAGTATGTCTGCCCTGCGAATACGGACTGAAAAGGGCTACATGTAAGCTCGTATATGCTGATTTGTTGAATTTGCCTGTGGACGTTTCCCGTGTTCTGAGTTTGTTTCTGTATTGTGTTGCCTGTTCTGTATCCTATTTGAAGTATCTGTTTCCTTAAAACGTTGCCTATGCTATGAACTATTTAATGATTGTAGAAAACTGTGTGCCATTTTATTTTGTGTATTCTAGACCTCTCTCAGCTCAGTCGTAATGACGTACTAGAGACTGTGAAGTGAATAATCTTCGCAATCGAAATAGGCATGTATCCTGAAATAGACTCCAGAAAAAAGGTATCTTAAGTATCATAGGCAGAGATAACCAAGAGGATTCGATGTTCCTATATTTTTGAGAGCACTTCGACTTAATGCGAATCGACGCCCACTATAGGGAATTCTTGCCCGCGGAATATCTTACCAGGTATGCGACGGGACTTATTGATCAGCAGAATGCGGGATTCGTAGATAAGATTCATTCGCGGGCACAGTAATTTCAAATGTTCCGCGGAACAGGTTACAGAACCATTACTGTCCATTACAGATGTTAGTGACTTACCGAATATTAATAATTCTTACTTATTACTTGTAGATAAAACAGTCATCTATGTGGAAGCCGAAGAAGGGCGTCCAACATATCTCAAAAGCTTATGTACTCCTCACATAGAAAACTTTAAGTTAGAGTTATACGAGGGTTCGAACTTAAATAGTGGCAACTATTTATTTACTACCGATACAAAAGAGTTACATGTTTCCAACTGTTACTGTCCTTCAGAGTAGTCACCAGAGTTGTGTAGAACCCGTTGCTAGCGATGTGGGAGGCGTAGTATACCATTAGCAGAGCCTGTTCTGTTGATGGTGCGAATGGAGCCGTCTACTGCCTGTCGAATCTCTGGAACAGTTCTGAAGCGAATGCCACGAAGTGGTTCCTTCATCTTCGGAATCAAATCAAAGTCACAAGGACTTACGTCCGGGGAGTATGGTGGATGGTACAGTACTTCCCTGTCCCATCGACCGAACAGAGCAGGCACAGCTTGCGCTATATGCGCCCGCGCATTGTAGTGCAAAATGATGGGTGGGTTGCGCAGAAAGCGTCGCCGCTTCTTTCGCAAAGCTAGTCGCAGGTGATGCTCCAAAAACGAACAGTAATTCTGTGCACTGACGGTCTGCCGTGGAGGAACGTAATGCTTTAGAATATCACAATCACAGCCGTACACGAGAATCACCACAACTTTCACCATACTGGGGCTCTGACGCACTTTCGACTTTTGCGGCGACCCATAATGCATTCGTATAATGCAGATGTAGATTAATCATAGACTGTCGTCAAAGAAATACAATAATCTGGCAGATTATACGATAAAGGAAGGAAGTCCCATAATCATTGTTTCCTTGAGAGTTTGTCAAATGGTGATAACAAATTATATCTGGATCCAGGGCCGAACTTTTTTCCTGACTGGCCACTAGGGGCCGTTATGGAGTCGCATCAGACCTCAATTTCTGCGTAGCCCTCATACCAGAAATAAAAGCATATTTTTGCAAAGTATGTGTGTTCTTTATTTGAGGGTACCTTCAAATTTTTCTACATTTCTCACACATTGTACAGAAAATTAAGCAAGACTGAAAGACACCACTCAGTGACATTGTGACAACGCATGACTAGCGCATATACAAGATGCCATAAAATGCTGCTTGAAGTACAAGGTTCTGAGGGTGATCAGTGATGGTGGAAACCGGTCAGTTGCGGTAGCACGAAATGGTTCAAACACAAGCGGAAGGTCCTGGCCCACAGAAGTAAACATTTGTATTCGAGTAGTCTCCGTCGTTTCTCTGCAATGTGAGTTGGATCATATTCCTTGAGGATAGTGGCTGCACTGAGGTTCATTTAGCACATTAAGGCGGTTGCCGTAATGGGAAAGCTCGAGCATTCGGTGATCCTAGCGTCGTGTGTCTTCTCACATAATCAAATATTTCTCTTTAAATACTTCTGTTTTTTGCCTTTCATCATCATCACCACCAGGACTACCACCGCCACCACCATATTCTTCTTATTCTTTCAAGGTTTTGGTCAAATAATTTCCTGTGCAACATTTCCTCGATCTTCCTGCGCCTGCCCTTCAGCTACGTCGACATCTCAAAAGTTTCATTTACAGGCAGTTGGGCGACATCATATTTCTGTGTTCACCCACTATATCAGTTACATGGCATAAGAGTAAGGTGGTGCCGTGGTAAGATAGTGGACTCGTATCCTAATGGACAGCGATTCAAATCCTTATCCGGCCATACAGAATTAGGTATTCTGTGGTTTCCTTAAATCGCTTGAGGCAAAAGCTGGGAAAATTCTTTTGAAAACGACGTGGCGCATTTCGCTCCCTACATTTCCCCAACGTGAGCTTCTGCTCCAGCCGGCCGGAGTGGCCGAGCGGTTCTAGGCGCTACAGTCTGGAAGCACGTGACCGCTACGGTCGCAGGTTCGAATCCTGCCGCGGGCATGGATGTGTGTGATGTCCTTAGGTTAGTTAGGTTTAAGTAGTTCTAAGTTCTAGGGGACTGATGACCTCAGCAGTTAAGTCCCATAGTGCTCAGAGCCATTTGAACCTTCTGCTCCAACTCTAACTGGCTCCTTGTCGACGATACGTTAAATCCCTAAGCTCCCTTCCTTCGCACTTCCATTCATTACAATGTACCCATCTCATTATTTCTGCAAGAGTTCGTTCCTTAGAATATCTTCTAGAGAACTTCCCTTCAACACTTCGAAGATATCTCGTTCGGCTGCAATCTAGAAATTTCCCGTTTCATAAGTATCCAAGCTTAGATTCGGTGTAGCAAATATGAGACGCTACACTTTTTGTAAGACTTTGTAAATGTTGCCTCACCGCTTGAATATGTGATATAGATTCATTGTTGTTCAAGTCTGGTGCTTATTCTGGCAAACTGCAAAGATTGGTAGTAGTTGGCATGGGCAAGAAATTTGCCAATGAGAACTGTAACGCTATGAATCAAGGAAAGAGAGACAATAAAAATTTCGCTTTCGATGTTCAGCATTTGATACGGATTAACCGATGTATCGGTAATTTACATCTGACGGTATACACTCTAAGAAAAAGAAAATAGAAGAGAAAATAGTAAAAAGCCCCTCGCCATGAAGGAATTATCGAAATGGGACGGAAATCGGTACATGTGACGTATACAGACAAATAAATGATTACAGTTTCAGAAAAATTGGATAATTTTTTCAAGACAAAAGAGCTTCGCAAATTGAGCAAGTCAGTAACGTGCTGGTCTACCTCTGGCGATTATGCATTGATTGACAAAGTCGCTGGATGTCCTCCTGAGCCAGATCGTGCCGAATGCTCTCCAGTTGGCGCGTTAGAGCGTCCATTCCCAAACCTGTTAGAGCGTCCTGCCCATGATGCTCCAAACGTTCTCATTTGGGGAGAGATCCGGTGACCTTGCTGGCCAAAGTATGGTTTGGCAAGCACAAAGATACGCAGTAGAAACTCTCGCCGTGTGCATGAGGGCATAATCTTGCTGAAATGTAAGCCCTGGATGACTTAACATGAGGGACAACAAAACAGGGCGTAGAAAATCAGGTACCGCTGTGCTGCAAGGGCACCGGCGGGTGAAAACCAAAGGGCTCCTGCTATGAGATGAAATGGCACCCCAGATAATTACTCCACATTGCGGGGCAGTATGGCATGCAACAGTCAGGTTTGTATCCCACCGGGGTGAAACTCCATGCCGAATGTGCCCGACATCATTGCAGACAGGCTTCTTGGCGTACAGAGGGCGCAAGGGGCGCCGTCAGCTCAGCCCCCTTATTGTGAGCCGCCTATTAATGATGCTTGTGTTCACTGAAGCACCAGTTGTACATTTGATCGATGATAACTATCAATCCGGGGCACTGAGTGCCTTTCTGACCATTGCTCAGTGCTCACATTTGCCGTCTCTCTAGGTCTAATGCTTCCTTCTTGACGCTTTGTTTGACCATTGTTCTCCCATTCCTGCCAGCGTCGTCGAATAGAGGCAATCGTCCCATTAAATGTCGAGCGATTCTCCGATTACTCCGACTGGCTTTTTTGAGCCCAACTACACGTCTTCTTTCAAATGGTGACATCTGCGTATATTGTTCACGTGCCTTCTGCGAGGCGTACTTAAGGTCCAACCGAGTACACGGAATGAAATTCGCAAAGACTTCATGTCCCCTGTTGTGTATTTCGATATTATTATCTAAAAAATATTAATGTATCGATGTATATTTTGCCCATCCATTATTTCGACTCGATGCCCAGTCTGGTCAGAGCCATTCTTGGTGCCAGAAGTGGCAGCTGTGTGTACTAAATTTCCAATTCCGTACACCCCAATCGTTGTATTCTTGCTACCGTACTTGTGTATGCAAAAGAAAATTTCATCATTTTCTGCCCTTGCCAATGATGCAATTTAGTTGGGTAGCCGTGTAATGTTACTGCAATGTAATGTAAGTTCAGGTAGGGCCGTTGGACAGGACAGCATGACCTCTGCCGCACGGCTTTCCCAGAGGAACTGAGAACCGCTTAGCGGCACGTCCGGCGCGTGGGCCGTGGTGTCAAGTGCGCTGCTAAGTAGCGTCAGCCGCGGCCCGCGCTGCCGAGTGCTGCTCACGTCTGAAGGGGGCTCCTCCACCGTCGCAGTAACGCCTACTTCACGCACTCGCGTCCGCACCAACATGATACGTTGGATTAACGGTTAACTGTTTAAGGAAAAAAGTGCGTAAATCTATTTAACCCTAGAACGCTAAAGGGGGGAAAGTGTTACATTGTTACTTAACGATCGTAAATTTTACTACTCCGTATTTTCTTCAAAGGAAGTCACAATTTATAGTTTATGCATTAATTAATTACAATTGTAATGTCTCTAATCGTATGTCATATACAGAATAAGTACCATAGTCATGTTTTACGCCTTGTACTGATAGTACCAGAGTGGGGGGAATGTTGAATTGGTGCCAACTGCAATCAGGAATTTCATGAGGGTTTAGTAACCAAACATTAAACTTTTACTGTAATTTAGCTACAATGCCTAAAAAAAAAAAAAAGGAAGTGGAGGTGGACACAGTCTGTGTCGCCTCGCCACCGATAGCGATTTTACGACTATGACGAGTGGGGCCTTAAGATGGCATCAATGTAATGCCGAAACTGGTAGCACATAGAAGTTCATAAACTTCTACAAATCATACAGCTGTCGGTAAATTATTGCATCAAGAAGTTCATGCCAGCCGTCGTCCCACGAACTATAATGGATGAACGAAGAATCCAGGTTGTATTTCCAGCATCGTGATGGCCGCATCCGTGTTTGGCGACATCGCGGTGAACGCACATTGGAAGCGTGTATTCGTCATCGCCATACTGGCGTATAACCCGGCGTGATGGTATGAGGTGCCATTGGTTACACGTCTCGGTCACCTCTTGTTTGCATTGGCGGCACTTTGAACAGCGGACGTTACATTTCAGATGTGTTACGACCCATGGCTCTACCCTTCATTCGATCCCTGCGAAACCCTAAATTTCA
This sequence comes from Schistocerca serialis cubense, assembly GCF_023864345.2. NCBI lineage: Eukaryota > Metazoa > Arthropoda > Insecta > Orthoptera > Acrididae > Schistocerca > Schistocerca serialis. The sequence continues at coordinate 412,181,218 of NC_064641.1, read as the reverse complement.
GCAGGAAATGCACGACCGCGTGTTGCAGGTCCTGTACGGCCTTTCTGGATACAGAAAATGTTCGACTGCTGCCCTGGCCAGCACATTCTCCAGATCTCTCACCAATTGAAAACGTCTGGTCAATGGTGGCCGAGCAACTGGATCGTCACAATACGCCAGTTACTACTCTCGATGAACTGTGGTATCGCGTTGAAGCTGCATGGGCAGCTGTACCTGTACACGCCATCCAAGCTCTGTTTGACTCAATGCCCAGGCGTATCAAGGCCATTATTACGGCCAGAGGTGGTGGTTCTGGGTACTGATTTCTCAGGATCAATGCACCCAAATTGCGTGAAAATATAATCACATGTCTGTTCTAGTATAATACACTCCTGGAAATGGAAAAAAGAACATATTGACACCGGTGTGTCAGACCCACCATACTTGTTCTGGACACTGCGAGAGGGCTGTACAAGCAATGATCACACGCACGGCACAGCGGACACACCAGGAACCGCGGTGTTGGCCGTCGAATGGCGCTAGCTCCGCAGCATTTGTGCACCGCCGCCGTCAGTGTCAGCCAGTTTGCCGTGGCATACGGAGCTCCATCGCAGTCTTTAACACTGGTAGCATGCCGCGACAGCGTGGACGTGAACCGTATGTGCAGTTGACGGACTTTGAGCGAGGGCGTATAGTGGGCATGCGGGAGGCCGGGTGGACGTACCGCCGAATTGCTCAACACGTGGGGCGTGAGGTCTCCACAGTACATCGATGTTGTCGCCAGTGGTCGGCGGAAGGTGCACATGACCGTCGACCTGGGACCGGACCGCAGCGACGCACGGATGCACGCCAAGACCGTAGGATTCTACGCAGTGCCGTAGGGGACCGCACCGCCACTTCCCAGCAAATTAGGGACACTGTTGCTCCTGGGGTATCGGCGAGGACCATTCGCAACCGTCTCCATGAAGCTGGGCTACGGTCCCGCACACCGTTAGGCCGTCTTCCGCTCACGCCCCAACATCGTGCAGCCCGCCTCCAGTGGTGTCGCGACAGGCTTGAATGGAGGGACGAATGGAGACGTGTCGTCTTCAGCGATGAGAGTCGCTTCTGCCTTGGTGCCAATGATGGTCGTATGCGTGTTTGGCGCCGTGCAGGTGAGCGCCACAATCAGGACTGCATACGACCGAGGCACACAGGGCCAACACCCGGCATCATGGTGTGGGGAGCGATCTCCTACACTGGCCGTACACCACTGGTGATCGTCGAGGGGACACTGAATAGTGCACGGTACATCCAAACCGTCATCGAACCCATCGTTCTACCATTCCTAGACCGCCAAGGGAACGTGCTGTTCCAACAGGACAATGCACGTCCGCATGTATCCCGTGCCACCCAACGTGCTCTAGAAGGTGTAAGTCAACTACCCTGGCCAGCAAGATCTCCGGATCTGTCCCCCATTGAGCATGTTTGGGACTGGATGAAGCGTCGTCTCACGCGGTCTGCACGTCCAGCACGAACGCTGGTCCAACTGAGGCGCCAGGTGGAAATGGCATGGCAAGCCGTTCCACAGGACTACATCCAGCATCTCTACGATCGTGTCCATGGGAGAATAGCAGCCTGCATTGCTGCGAAAGGTGGATATACACTGTACTAGTGCCGACATTGTGCATGCTCTGTTGCCTGTGTCTATGTGCCTGTGGTTCTGTCAGTGTGATCATGTGATGTATCTGACCCCAGGAATGTGTCAATAAAGTTTCCCCTTCCTGGGACAATGAATTCACGGTGTTCTTATTTCAATTTCCAGGAGTGTATATTTGTCCAATGAATACCCGTTGATCATCTGCATTTCTTCTTAGTGTAGCAATTTTAATGGCCAGTAGTGTATTCTGAATAGGAAGCCATGTCCGGGAACTAGCCGTTTCCAAGCAACAGACGTAAGAAGACACGTTTGCTAGGTAGGTTTGTAACAGGTAATCATGGTGGGAGATACTTAACTTCGGATCGTGTGATGTCATTTGACGTCTGTCCTGCCTCTCTAACCTAGCTCGTTGCTCATTCACGTGTCTGTGAGTGTCAGAGCAACAGGTTGAGTACACGTTTGCAGAATTCGTCGACATGATCCTTCTGTATCGCGAAATTCACGGTAATGGAAGAGCTGCTCGTCGTCAAGATCGTTATGCACAACGTCCGACTCCATCGCATACCATTTCTCTATAATTACGCAACAGCTTCGAGAAAGGGTACCTCCGACGTCAGCAGGCGTGACTGTGGTGCTCCAAGAAGAAGACGCACACCGGAGTTGGCAGAGGCCGTACTGCATCATGCTGAAGAGAAACCATCAACGACTACACGAGCAATTGCGCGTGCAACTGATGTTGCTCCCAGCACCGCCTGGTATGTTGTGGATGACGACAACTACGTCCGTACTACCTCCAACTTTCCATATCACCTCTAACACTCGCAGACATGTCAATGAGGCTATAACCAAGTGACAGAGGCAGGATAGACGTCAAATGATACAGCCATTCCGACGTAAGCACCCCTTACCATGACTACGGCGTTGCAAAACTACATTGCAAACATGATTTCAAACGGCTGTAGAACGGAAACGGTACTTTTCCAGATATGGTTTCCAGTTCAAAATATTATGTACTCACTGCCCTCTACAACGTCTAAGAGTTTGTAACCGGAATTCCCGAACGCCCTGTACGTTAATGAGAAGATTACGACAGCATTTCAGATTTTTAAAGACGGTCAATAATTATAATTGAAAATCAAATGTTTGTTGACCCAGGAAATAGAAACGCAACCTGTAACTGGGGGAGGGTGCCTTGAATTGTTTAAGGCGTTTAGTGATGTAAATAGGGCACACATTTTGACTTGGCTGATTTTACGATATACAGGGATGCAGGGCGCGCGTGAAGCATGTCGTTAGGGAGAGGAGGGATTCAGGGGAATCATATTTTTCAACAAGTGTCTATCCTTAATGTTGACAGTTAGCTTCATTTTCTAGGTAGCCCTCGCATTTATTACTAACTGATCCATCATTCTGAAAAAAAAAGTTTATTAGAAATAAGAAGTACAAACTGTCTCATTGACTCATTAGTTCGTGTTTAATAACACACCTACAACAGCCAAAAATCATTTATCTTTCGTCATTTTAAAATAAAAGTATCCAAAGAAATTGTTTTTCATTTTTCTGTTTCGTTAGGAATCAATGCTGATGATAGTTGGTGGAGGGGAGGGGGGGGGGGGACTACTTAATATCTGATTGCACTCAGGGGTAATCGTCTCAGAAAAATTGGGAACCAATGGCTTAGAGGAAACTGGACACGTAGCAAAAATATGCATGTAGTTGCCTGTACGACATTCCCCATTCGTGCCTTCGTTTTCAGTAACTGTCACTTATAATATTTGGCTTAGAACATTAAGCATCATCGGCATCCTGCAGTCACAAGCGTTGACAATCGATCCCTGTTTCATCGAGCTGCATCAGCTTCTGTCAACCTTGCGACTCCTCTTTCCTGTCTCTCGAAAAACTCAGTTGAAATTGATCGTTGCCCAGCTCAAGAAGACATCGGAGTCGGGATCTCCAAACAGGATGTGTCTTCCCAGGTTTATCGTTGAATAACATTATTATCCGCGCATTCTTGCCACATTACCAGTGTACAGGACCAGCTTACTTTTACTATGTTTAGGATATAGCGTCAACACAAGCAAATTTAACAAAAACACGATAATATTGTGTAATCTTGATAATGACCTCAATTCAGCAAGGAAGAGAGGGCAGAAGTCTCTTCAGGTGTGGCACACCCAGCTGAGGCCACTCAGTCACGATGAGATCCCCCAAAGCTACTTTCCACCCATTGTTCCATATAGTTCCACACACTTGCTATAGGATTAAGGTCGGGTGATTTAGTAAGCCAGTCGAGGAACGATAGGTTTCTTGTGTGTGTGTGTAGGAACGCGTGCGTTTGCCCTGCGAACACGACTGTTTTTGTAGGTCTTCGGGATTTCCCAGCGAGGCGTTGTCATCTTTGAAAATTCGGTTTTCTGTCGGTAATCTGCGACGTACTTGCATGATATTTCGACCGCGTAACTCGCACTCTTCATGAGGTGCTCAGGGAGCACCTACTCAAGTAGAAACTGATGATGATCGTAAATTACGCGATCTAAATACCGACAGACAACCCGATTTTCCAAGATGACTGTTGTTATTTTGGATGATGGGAGTGTGTAGTACATATTTACCACGTGAGCCTACATGTACATCACTACTCCGTAATTCACGCATAATTGCTTGGCTGAGGATTCATAGAACCGCCTTCCGATAATTCTGGACCGTTCCATTCACGAATAGCAACTGGGAAAAATCAAAACGTAATTCTTTCCGTCGGAGCTTTGCAACGATCATTTCTCCCTGCGTAAGCTGGCGTCAATAAAATATTTTTGAGTTCAGAGGAGAAGGTCGCTGATTGATATTTCATGAAAAGATCTGTCTGCAACGAAAAACGTATTTGTCTTAATGATTGCCCCCCTAACTCGTATATCATATCTGTGACAGTCTTTCCCCTTTCTCGCGATAATACAAAACGAGCTGATCTTCTTTCAGCTTCTTCGATGTGTTCGGTCAATCCTCTCTGGTAGGATCTCGTACCACGTAGTAGGTTCAAATGGCTGTGAGCACTATGGGACTTAACATCTATGGTCATCAGTCCCCTAGAACTTAGAACTACTTAAACCTAACTGACCTAAGGACATCACACAACACCCAGTCATCACGAGGCAGAGAAAATCCCTGACCCCGCTGGGAATCGAACCCGGGAACCCGGGCGCGGGAAGCAAGAACGCTACCACACGACCACGAGATGCGGACCCACGTAGTAGGAAGTTGGTGCATAAGTTCGTAGCGTTTTTGTTTTGCATGTTGGGATTTCGGTTGCTGTGGGTTTATTTATCAATTGTCATTTTTTATTTGTATTTCACTGGTATTTGAATTTACATATTGTCATTTTGTCATTTGGAGATAATGGGTGGAGCCGTGCACGCTAGAAAATGGAGCGCCAGGTGGGAATCGTAACATTTCTGACATATACTTCTGTTTCAGTTCAATAGAGAGGTGACAGCAACTGAGGCAGACAGAAACATTTGCGCCGTGTGTAGGGATACTGCCACTGGACAGAGCACGGCAAGAAAAATATTTTCTCGTTTCAAGGAGAATCGTCTTGGCATTAGAGACTCTCCACAACCAGGTAGACCTTGGGGGTTTGGTGAAGACCGTTTAAACGCATTAATCCGCAACGATCCACGTCAGAGGTTTCGAGAACTGGTAAATGTGATGAACTGCGATCGTTCCACCATCGTGCGACATTTCCATGCTCTAAGCCAAAATTACGAAAATCAGCGGGTGGCCATATGTGCATCTCGTCATCAATAGGTTCGTGAACAACACCAACCATTCCAGCCCTGTATCGTTACTGGTGACGAGAAATGGCGTCTTTATACTAACATAAGAAAAATAAGGGAACGGTTGAGCCCAAACAGAGCAGCAACTCCCTGTAAAAATACCCAAGCGCATCCATAAAAGATGATGATATGCGTCTGGTGGAACATCGACGGCGTGCTGTACTCCAAGTCGCTTCCTGAGGTGTAACGACCGCTACTGACATTTATTGTCAACAAGAGACGTCTTGCAGACGCAATCCAAGTACAACGACAAGGAAGACTGAGTGAACTGATGCTACTCCACAATCACACCCACCCGCACTCTTTACAGGAATTGGGTTGAGAAGTCATTCTGCACCCTCCTTAGTCACCTGATCTTGCGCCCTCAGATTTTTCATATGTTCCGCTTCCTGTCGAACGACTTCCAAGGAACTTTTCGATGAAAATGCGGTCAGAACTTGGCTCGACGAGTTCTTCGCCTCAAAATAACGTGATATCTACAGTCGTGGAATCGAAAAGATGTCTCAGCGTTGGCAGACTTATAAATAGTGAAAGTTATATGTACCTGTTGAGTTTATTAAACTTACAGAAAAATGTTACGAACTTAGCGCACCATACGAATAGTACTTCAGAAGAGAACGGACAATTTAGCTGTCTTTTACATCATCAAACTGTTTTGCCAATAACGCGCAGTTTATAAACGACATCATTTGAATGTAATAGACAAAGACAAGGCTGCTTGTTTTGTATGTTTTTATTTTTCCGGACTGGTATCGGGCTATACACTAAACTTCAGCAGTCGTGTTTTTTTACGTTCATGCCCTGATATAATTTTTTTGCAATTGTTCATGGAGATGATGCATTAATTTTACCTGGTTTCCGACACGTCTTCAGATTTTTACAGGTGCGGATAAGTGTGTTGTATAAAAATACATCACTAATATTATTTCACTCCACGATTAGCCTCATCCATGACAAACATGAGGACATGTTGGCAACCTGGTTAAATTATTACGTGTCCATAAACGTCTGTGAAACAATGCTGTCAGGGCATAAAAACAAGATACACGACGCCAACGACAAGGATGTAGCTCTATAACGGTCCATAAAAATAAAAATATAAAAAACAAAAATTGTCCTTGTCTATAGATACAAATAATATCGTTTATTAACTACTTGCAGGTTTCAGCACACCGCCAATAGAAAATAAAACGCTGTCTTTGATTCGCCTTCCCCATAACAGTTTCAGTGTGATGGTTCCATTTTAAGTTGTTCGTAATTCTAATCCCTACGTGTTTAGTTAAGTCGACAACTTTTAATTTGTAAGAATTTTCGTGTAAACGAAATTTAATGGATTTTTCTAGTACCGCTGCTTATGCGGAGGTACTCTAAATTTTTATTATTTAGTGGCAATTGCCACTTTTCGCACCTTTCAGATATTCCTCTAAGGAATTTTGCAATTAGTTTTTATCTTATGATGACATTATGAGGCTGTAAACGCCATCATCCTCCGGAAACAATCTAAGAAGGCTGCTCAGAATGTCTGCAAAATCATTTATATAGTTCAGTAACAGCAGGGGGCCTATAACACTTCATTGTGGAATTTCAGGTGTAACTCCTGTTTCAGTCGGTGACTTGTCATCAGTTACTACGAACTACGACCTTTCTGACAGGAAATCACAAATCTAGTCAAAACACTGAGTCGATACTGCACAGGCACGCAACTGGATTACAGGTCGCTTGTGAGGAACGATGTCAAATGCCTTACGGAAATCCAGGAATATAGAAAGAAAAGTTGACATCCCCTGTCGATAGCATTCACTACTTCGTGTGAACAGACAGAGCTTTTATCACAAAAACAGTATTTTTTGTATACGTGTTTTTTATGTGTCGATAGATCGTTGTCTTCGAGGTATTTCATAATGTTCGAACACAGTATACGCCTCAAAATCCTACGGTAAACAAGTATTTCCGTATACATATCGAGGATAGATTAAAATCACCACCAATTATAAGTACACTCCTGGAAATTGAAATAAGAACACCGTGAATTCATTGTCCCAGGAAGGGGAAACTTTATTGACACATTCCTGGGGTCAGATACATCACATGATCACACTGACAGAACCACAGGCACATAGACACAGGCAACAGAGCATGCACAATGTCGGCACTAGTACAGTGTATATCCACCTTTCGCAGCAATGCAGGCTGCTATTCTCCCATGGACACGATCGTAGAGATGCTGGATGTAGTCCTGTGGAACGGCTTGCCATGCCATTTCCACCTGGCGCCTCAGTTGGACCAGCGTTCGTGCTGGACGTGCAGACCGCGTGAGACGACGCTTCATCCAGTCCCAAACATGCTCAATGGGGGACAGATCCGGAGATCTTGCTGGCCAGGGTAGTTGACTTACACCTTCTAGAGCACGTTGGGTGGCACGGGATACATGCGGACGTTCATTGTCCTGTTGGAACAGCAAGTTCCCTTGACGGTCTAGGAATGGTAGAACGATGGGTTCGATGACGGTTTGGATGTACCGTGCACTATTCAGTGTCCCCTCGACGATCACCAGTGGTGTACGGCCAGTGTAGGAGATCGCTCCCCACACCATGATGCCGGGTGTTGGCCCTGTGAGCCTCGGTCGTATGCAGTCCTGATTGTGGCGCTCACCTGCACGGCGTCAAACACGCATACGACCATCATTGGCACCAAGGCAGAAGCGACTCTCATCGCTGAAGACGACACGTCTCCATTCGTCCCTCCATTCAAGCCTGTCGCGTCACCACTGGAGGTGTGCTGCACGATGTTGGGGCGTGAGGGGAAGACGGCCTAACGGTGTGCGGGACCGTAGCCCAGCTTCATGGAGACGGTTGCGAATGGTCCTCGCCGATACCCCAGGAGCAACAGTGTCCCTAATTTGCTGGGAAGTGGCGGTGCGGTCCCCTACGGCACTGCGTAGGATCCTACGGTCTTGGCGTGCATCCGTGCGTCACTGCGGTCCGGTCCCAGGTCGACGGGCACGTGCACCTTCCGCCGACCACTGGCGACAACATCGATGTACTGTGGAGACCTCACGCCCCACGTGTTGAGCAATTCGGCGGTACGTCCACCCGGCCTCCCGCATGCCCACTATACGCCCTCGCTCAAAGTCCGTCAACTGCACATACGGTTCACGTCCACGCTGTCGCGGCATGCTACCAGTGTTAAAGACTGCGATGGAGCTCCGTATGTCACGGCAAACTGGCTGACACTGACGGCGGCGGTGCACAAATGCTGCGCAGCTAGCGCCATTCGACGGCCAACACCGCGGTTCCTGGTGTGTCCGCTGTGCCGTGCGTGTGATCATTGCTTGTACAGCCCTCTCGAAGTGTCCGGAGCAAGTATGGTGGGTCTGACACACCGGTGTCAATGTGTTCTTTTTTCCATTTCCAGGAGTGTATGTTAGTCGGTCAGCTACTCGAAATGAGACTCAAATTTACCTTGACTCTTCCAGCTACTATGACATCTGAGTTGGGGGATCGGGAAGAGGAATGCATTACCTATTTATTCTGTTTGTCGAATATAGCCTCTGTCCATATTAACTCACAGCAAGGTCAACACTTTATCACTGACGATGTTGAAACGCGCACCGCGCATCGTGGTTGACGTTCACGGTAACCTGGGTGAACTGGCCCAAGTCATGGTGCAAAAGACAGCACCAAAACATCACAGAACCACCTTCGGCAAGAACTAAATCCTCCCCACACTGCAGATTAAACGGTTCGTTGGATGTCGGTGCACTCAACGCGTTGTTTGATTTGAAAAAGAGGGGAAATTTGCCACTCGTAAGACTATACTACACGTCTCCGGGCAGCTACTGCCCAGTTCGTGTGTTTCTGCACCCCATGAGGACATGCAGCTTCATGTAGCGCTGTGAGCAGTGGCGTTTTGCTAGATACTCGACTCCAAATGTCCAGTGCTTGCAACTTCCTTCGCAGTGCTCATCAGGTAAGGGGTAAATGCACCTGCAGTCACTGACAAAGCACAAGTTCGGTTTGAAACCTGTTGTCATTAATAAGGCGTAGTACTCACTTTCGGTCGATGTTAGGAATTTTTACAACTGCCCCTACGCTATGTGATTGCGAGTGGATCACCGTTCCTTGTAGACACGAATCGGAAAACTTCATCCGTGGTGTTCTCATGGCACGTCCGGGCACGATGTCTCCCTTCTGCCAATGTATCACGTCTCCTCGTCGCCCCATCTCACTACTCTGATTCCACGCAGCGGACTGCGACAAACACACCACTGCACTGCTAGGACTTACATCAGCGGTGGAGTGTCATATGACTGCCTAATGCCGCTTCTACAACATCTACAGCACTCCATAGCTTTTTTTCTTTATTGTTGTTTTAGCCTCTCGCCCCATATGGTCGGGGCGGTGGGCCGCCAGCGGCACAACATGCCACTCTTAAACTAAGAGCCCTAAAATAAGGTCTAAGACGCTCCAGGGGGGAATTATCTGAATGGGACCGAAATCGGTAGATGTGATGTACATGTGCAGACAGTCGAATGATTACAATTTCAGAAAAACATGGATAATTTATTCAAGAGAAAGACCTTCACAAATTGAGCAAGGCAATAACACGTTGGTCCGCCTCTGACACTTATGCAAGCACTTAGTCGGCTTGGAATTGATTGATAGAGTTGTTGGTTGCCCTTCTGTTGGATAACGTGCTAAATTCCGTCCAACTGGCGAGTTAGATCGTCAAAATGACAGACTGGTTGGAGGGCCCTACCCGTAATGCTCTAAAAGTTCTCGATTGGGGAGAGATCTGGCGACATTGCTGGCCAAGGCAGGGCTTGCAAACACGAAGACAAGCATTAGAAACACTCAACGGGTGTGGGCAGACATTATCTTGCTGAAATGTGCGCCCAGAATGACTTACCATGAAGGGCAACAAAAACAGGGCGTAGAATATCGACGACATACCACTGTGCTGTAAAGGTGCCGCAGATGACAACCAAAGAAGTCCTGCTATGAAATGAAATGGCACCACAGACCATCACTCCTGGCTGACGGTCCGTGTGGCCAGGTTGGTATTCACCGCTGTCTGGGGCCTCTCTAGACACAGCTTCGGCCTAGAAACTCGTTGAATGGCGTGGAGTTGCCTTCAGTGATGACTCCCCCCTACGAAGTAAGCCCCGATGACCAGCGGAGACGCGTCTGGGGACGATGCGGACATTTTGAGCATTTATTGGTTCAAATGGCTCTGAGCACTATGGGACTTAACTTCTGAGGTCACCAGTCCCCTAGAAATTAGAACTACTTAAACATAACTAACCTAAGGACATCACACACATCCATGCCCGAGGCAGGATTCGAACCTGCGACCGTAGCGGTCGCGCGGTTCCAGACTGTAGCGCCTAGAACCGCTCGACCACCCCGGCCGGTGAGCATTTATTGCATTAATGTGGTATTTACAGGTAATCACCCTGTAATAGCATCCGTTCTCAGAAATGATAAGTTCACAAAGGTTCAAACGTACCTACGTTTTGTATTTTAAATTAAAAAACCTACCTGTTACCAACTGTTCGTCTAAAATTGTGAGCCATATGTTTGTGACTATTACAGCGCCATCTCTCACTAAGCGAAAAAAGTGGTATAACTAAAACATTCATATTTCTTTACGTACTACACGAATATGTAATAAAAAATGGGGGTTCCTATTTTAAAAAACGCAGTTGATATCCGTTTGACCTATGGCAGCGCCATCTAGCGGGCCTACCATAGCGCCATCTGCTTTCCCCCTTCAAGCTAGACAAGTTTCGTTCTTTATAGTTTTTTCGTTTGATGCTTATTTTGTGAGATATGTGGCCCGGTCACGATTAATGGACCACCCTGTATATGATGGTATGATGGGTGTTCTGGTGCTAGGGAAGTTCGACAGCTGACCACTTGGAAATGTCAAGGTTGTCAGTCTAAAAATGTTTGTGCACTGTTACTTCACATAATTGATTGGTTCCAAAATGTTAATGGCTTTTTGTTGGAGACAGGGATCTTTTGAAAAATATGTCGACACAGTTTTTAAGATGTGACTTAGTGTAATATTTCTGTCTTTACAGCCATCTTGTTCATCTATAAGAAGCTCTTCTTCGAGTAGTTGAGAAGGCAGCAGTGGGAGACGACGGAATGTCGTGTTAAGTGCCGGTGACAGATGGTTTGTTCGGTACGGAGAAGGACCACAATTTAGGCGGTCTTTCTCAACACAATTTTAGGCGGTCTTGAGAAAGACCGCCTAAATTGTGGTCCTTCTTCGTGATTGGTTGCTGTATTCGAAAGTAGCGCGCCAAAATGATAAACATAAGTTATTTATATCATAAAAACTAAACTCTGAATTTATGTGTATTTCATATAGAAGCACGTCTCAATAACAACCTATCATTCTGTTATTTCAAAATTGTTGATTGCCAGCGGAATAATAATCAATTGCTTAACGAAAAGGCAGAGGAAGCAGTTCGGAGATCTTTGGGTCGTGCATAACTTGGCTGGCGGGCGAAGTGGTTCGTCTGTAAGATCAGAGCTGGTTCGGCACTCTCAGACATGTTGTCTGCCGCTATCGATATTGATTAAGAACTTAATTACCAATATCTATTTTTTGGACATGTAATTGAAAACTAGTGCGACAGTAATTACGTAAAGACGCAAATCATTATTTTGCTCATTTTCTGTTTGCCATTTATAAAGTGGGCTATAACTGCGCAGTTTCTTGTATTCTGCTAGTAAAAAGCGAGTGGCATTTCGTTTAAATAAACCAGCTCACAATAGAATTACATTTACAATTCCAGTTCCTCGCTAACAGTTTATTACAGCCCCAAGATAACGGACTTAATACCTACTTGCTGTTTTGTGCGTTGGGGACGACAAATACGAAGCTGGAGAAGACAGCAAGTTGGTGAAAATAATTCAGAACTTACGCATTCCACTCATGGCGATGAAAGCAACTAGGCACCTAGCGTATACTGCAGTCTTAGTACAAATGAGATCAGTGACACGTCGTTCAAAGTCGGAATACTGAGTAGAGAGCAGTGCTGCTCAGAGTTTTTGAAGATTATTGCCGTAGGTGATAGTGGCGCCGGGCCGCAGCGGACTTCCGGCTGTGCTCTACGACTACGCACTGCAACTTGTGAAATGTCAATCGATGTCGGCGGAACGCGGCGGCGTTGCCCGTGACGACGACCGGCGGTGCGTGACGTGCGTGCTGATGCGGGGCTGTGCTGCGGGCACCTGCCTGTCACCGGCTCAAGAGGTAGGGCGTGGAGCTGATGCTGATACACGCTGCATTTACCATATCTATCCCGTTCTACCACAGTTATTCTTTACTACTTCAGCTGCATCATACTTCGTTATTGCAATGCTACGAGCCTTTTGATCCGTTACCACCCATCCAGAGGTGTGCCAGTAAAGCAGTATTACATATTCATTAGTTACTAGCGAACCTGGCAATGCTTTGCAACTGCTTAATATGTATGCGAATTGGATATACGTCCCCTCTCTTTATCCCTTTCCTCCTACGCCTCCCTTTGACCGTCTCCTCCTCTTCCCCCATACATCTGTCCTTCCCCCTCTCTGCAAATTTCTTATCCCACACACCCTCTATTCGTCTTTTACTCTGTCCGTTCCCTCCTTCTCCTGCTTTATATGCAGTTCCTCGCCCCTTTTCTGTCCATCTTCTCCTCCTCCTCGTATTTGACCTGATATATTGTTGATTGGGAACAGAAGTCAGAATCAAAATTAATGAGTAAATGGGTTGGAATCATTAGTACAGGGCGTATGAGAGAGACCTTTCCAGCTGCTGGATCTGTAAGGATGGTAGCTTTAATGACAGCATTTCACGTGGTTTTAATCTACGAACAGGTAGGATTATAAAAGTGGCTATAAACACAACCGTCCTATTTGTACTGGCTTAAGCTATCTCCAGCACATCGGTCGGCAAAGATGCAGCAAGAAGATCGATAGTAGGTGCTGGATCAAACGCGCCTATCAGAAGAGATGCCAAAGACTCGCAAGCAACACGCAGCCATCGCCCTCTCGGCCCCAGGTATTTAGATCGCTGCCGCGGACCGGAGGGCTCAGTCTCAGGCAGTCTTAGTCTCAATCACTAGCGCAGTCACTCAGTCCCTAGCTCCGTTACTGATGCACCAACTCGCACTCCAGTTTGAAGTCCGTCATTCATCGCATAGCGGGACTTTTATTTCACCAGCAGTGATGCTAACGTGGACTGTTACGGAAGGGCTTCTGTCACAACACGTGGACTCTCTTAATGATAAGTTGCTTCCTGTTCATGTTAATAAAGAACCCTGTTAATCCACGTGTGCAGTTGTTTTATAGAAAGAGGATACCAGCTAACAAACAACATCCTCTCCCGTGATTCCTACGGCACAACACTCAACAGTGGCGACGAGGATGGGATACAACACTGTTTTCTGTTAAAAACGATTGCGAAAAGTAGAACTAAACCGCACATTTCCACAGCACTGCTTACCTTAGCATGTTCTTTCTCGCAGCATGTTTAACAAGCTGCGCGTACGCCGACCGATATTTCGACGCCTCACTGGTAGCATTTTCTCCGAGGGAATAATCCACGAACTACAAATCAATTGAATGTTTGCAGCAGCCAAATTACCACGAAGTAACATCAATTCAATGTTCGCAATACACCAAAGATATGTTCACCACCGATAACACACTGAAATATCGCTTTCAATTGTATTCTTTTTCGTAAAGTGTCAATATTCGGTTCGAAATTTGTTGTTGTTAGGAAAACATGCGACACAGTAAACTGGCAAGCTGAACGTCAGATTTCTTTCGTTAAGATATTCGTACAAAAATATCATCAAAATTTCCGACTTTTCCTGTGGAATTTCTAAAAGCTTTCGTGCTTCAGAACTTGTCCTGATAATTACGAGTAAAAAGTGTCTACTAAATCGGTTGCCTCGTTCTCAAGTGTTGATCTTTCATACATGCGGCGTTTGATTTTTATTTATACAGACAGAGAGGTGTAGTCTGTCATTTACGTCGTACCTATCAACAACTTGAAAAAATCGTTGAAGAGGAAAGAAATATTACGTAGATAACTGAGATATAGAAATAAAATCCTTTGGCGGGTTTCTGTTCCAGCCATGAATTACTGAAAATATACTGGACTATAAGATTCCTTGTAATGGCATTGTGATAATAGTACTGAACCATAATACTGCTATGATTGACGTTGCTTTATTGCTGTAGAATATACAGTAGCAATAGGCCTATTTCAACTCAATGGCCATCTTCAGGCTATCTGGAGACAAATGCGCTATGTTAACAGCTGCAAAATTATAACTAGAAACATTTTTGTTTGATTGTGTGTTGGTATTGCATCCATACTGTATCGCGGCGCTGTCGCTGTTTTATAATAAAAGATTATTTGCCTGCGTATAGCGTGAAGATGTCCATAGAGCTGAAGTAGGCCTATTGCTATTGCATAGCCTATAGCAATAAAACACCATCAACTACAGCAGCTCTCTGGTTCGATACTATTACTGCGTCATTACAGGACGTCTATCACGCTGCGCCTCCAAGGGAAAATAAATTGTAATGGATCCAGCCGAAATTGCAACAGAAGTGGTGATTTACTTACCCCAGACTTCTTTTACTTCTTTTTTCCCCACAGAAATGTCACGTGACAATTTTTGAGTAATACCTAACGTCTCTTAATGGCATGTTAAAATCTGCTTCTTTTGCCAAAACACAAGAGAGTTAACAAATATTCATCTCAGTAACATTCTGATCTAGTTGAAATTGCGATGGAATATTGAAACAATGTATTATTAAAATAGCAATTGAGGACAAGACATGTCAACAGTTCAGGAAAAAGAATTTCTTGGTATCAAAGTAAACATGTATCTTCTTAACTTATGTTAGAGCAAAAGCGACAGAAATTCTCGTCTGTAGTTACTTGCATATCACAGTAGATGAGGAAGTTTCGCATATTAACCACATGCCAAAAGATTCTCTTTGCGCACTATCATTTGCCATAATCTCGTTTCGATATCTCAAATCTCTTTGACATACGAGAGTTGTAATGAATGTTTCTTTCTGCCTTTATCGTTTGCGTGTGCAGGCGGAACTGAAAACGCTAGATAGAACCACTTTCTCGAGATTGGAAGTACATACAGATTTCCTTCCAAGTTTAAGGAATAATGCAATATGTTAGCTACATTTCGTACACACCAATGTGTGATCTAACATGCACTAGAGACAGACTCACGGTGATCCTATTTGTCACTGGAGACTACTGGAATCCGCGCAGTAGGTTTCTTACCATTTGACTGGCGCGAGGCCGCCGAGGACACGGCACAGGTTCACGCCTGACGCCACATGCACGCCACCGGCCACGCGCTCCACTATGTTTAGTACAGTATGTGCTTTTTTACAGTGCATTAATATATATTTCCTGCTCGAGCTGAGGCCGGCGCACAGGGAATCAGGTACAAAATTTTGTTCAACATTTTTGAACTTCATTTTTTTGCAACTTTACACACCATCGAAAGACTATACGAAATAAATCTCTCCTCTCCTAACAGTACTTCACTGTAGATCGCTGGAACAAGAAGAGGTACTTAGCGTCTGGAGAAAAGCAAAAGTTATTCCAGTTTTCGAGACAGGTCGTAGGACAGATACAGGGCGATTTCATCTCAAATCATACAAGCCAAGAGTGAATGTGTCAGATCATTATTTCAAATGTTGCTGAAAAAATATGTGTTGAAGTTCCACATGACATTCCTACAAAACTACAATATTTTATTTTTCTGATCATTTGTTAAAACGCTACAGACCTCTCTATATGGGAGTATTTGCCAAAATGTTGTAACGAAAGGGAAAATTGAAAAATTGTTATAAAAAAACCAAAAGTGATAGAGATCTGAATTTATTTTCAGCGACTACTTTATTCACAATACTATGACACATGATTAATACATACACACTTATGAAATTTTTTTTTTTTTTTTTTTTTTTTTTTTTTTTTTTTTTTTTTTTTTTTTTGGAAAAGTAGTCTATGAAAATTTGTAACTTTTGGAGACTTTTAAAATTATGTTTTGAAAATATTAATAGTCATAGGATGTTAACTGTGTTGAGAAATGATAAAGTGGAAGGACTGCTAACAGTCAGCTATGACATTAAAGGGTGAAGTTCTTAAACAGTCAAAATATTTGTACATAAGGATGAAAGGATCGGAATTTTTTACTTAGAAATTATTTTCTCCAAAACTTCCATCCTAAATGTTCCAAAAATTTCATGGTACGTTAGTTGGTCATTGTACTTAGGGAATGTACAGTCAGAGTGGGCATGTGTGCAAAATGTGGGAATTTTTTTTACGTAGACCTAGCTCTATTCTCAGGATCAAAAAATCATGGGGCTTCAATATTTAAACTGATCGCTGATTTTAAATAAATGTCATGCAAAACTGGTATTTCTAAATGAAAATAATTACTTAACAACATTGTAAGTGAGTGGGAATACAATTCATAATTTCGTTCGAAAGCATTTTCTAATAAAAATCAGATATAGAATATTTATACCCACTTTTATTTTTTTGATATTATTAGAAGTAATTATTATCTTCTGTCATGATTTTACTTCTTCATGACTTTTCATGAATTAAAACTGCCTAAAATGTAACAATAAACACCGCGCTGTTGAAAAGAGTTCATTTGTTTTTTTCATCTGCTTCGCGTTGAACTTGTGTAGCCGAGCTGAATTTGCATACAGAAAATGATGATCCAACAAGAGCAGTACTTGGGAAATGGGGACTGTACATTGATCTATTGATGATGGCCATTTGAAAGCATTAGCAGGACCATGAGGCGTCATAAAGAAGACGGTTATATCTTGCAGCTCATGAGAGACTCTTATTATCTGTCCCACCCACCACTGATTGCCATACAAGCAAGAAATGAAGTGGCTCACTACAAAGTCTTCTAATGTATACTGTGGTCTCTGCATTTCACACACAGCAACAGGCTGCATGTCATGGAGAACCGTTTTTGCAATGTATGTGCCACTTCCGGATGCAACCCAGTAGTGACTTTATTGAATTCCTACCACATGATTCATAGCAGATCAGTCTTCTCTCTTTTTTAAACGGAATTCTGTTGATGTACTTTCATTGAGAATTAATAGTTTCATATTTGTAACTAATGTTGATGTGGTGCATACGAACTGAGCAGCATCTCTTATAGCATCAACAGTTTCATGCTGGAGATTAAATCTTGTTGAAAGATGTTTACAGAGACCTGCTATCCCATCACAAGCACTTTTTCCTTTATCTGTTGCTGAAAATATTCATTTTTTGTCTTAATTCCTGTACTACAGTACTGACCAAGCTCATAAAGCTGAAAGCGATTTTTAAAACGATATGCTCCAGCATCAGTCATATACACATGTTTAATAAATGCATAGCCTCTAGATGCTATGTCATCAATTATCATGCTGATAGCGTAGCAGGCATGTGCACTGTCATGAATGAGATCATCACATACCCATTTCCTCACATTATTTGATTTCGAAAGCTAGTAAAATAAAGGATGAGAAAGGAATTTGTGCATGTGCAGATTCTTACTGTCGGTATCCGTTATAAGATGATACGCTTACTGTTGCTCTGGAGCCGCGCGGGATTAGCCGAGCGGTCTATGGGCGCTGCAGTCATGGACTGTGCGGCTGATCCCGGCGGAGGTTCGAGTCCTCCCTCGGGCATGGGTGTGTGTGTTTGTCCTTAGGATAATTTAGGTTAAGTAGTGTGTAAGCTTATGGACTGAAGACCTTAGCAGATAAGTCCCATAAGATTTCACACACATTTTTTTTTCTCTGGAACATAACCAAAATGATGACAAAGATTGCAGGGGAGAAAGTCCTAACCAGGCTGATGTCATCTGTGTTAGTGAAAATGGTGAAAAATTAAAAAGATATATGACAAGATCAGTAAGAGAAGGATAGCTCCTAATGAAAAAGGAGAACCCGAATTTAAAAATTTGTGTCATAAAATTCCACTCCTTATGAGCAAGATGTGTAAAATACCAGCCAGTGAAGATAGTATGCACATGTATTTACTGCACTAATTTGAAACTTGTTTGCCGGCGGTGTGGCCGAGCGGTTCTAGCCGCTCCAGTCTGGAACCGCGCTACTGCTCCGGTCGCAGGTTCGAATCCTGCCTCGGACATGGATGTGTGCGATGTCCTTAGGTTAGTTAGGTTTAAGTAGTTCTAGGTTCTAGGGGACTGATGACCTCCGATGTTAAGTCCCATAGTGCTCAGAGCCATTTGAACCATTTGAAACGTGTTTGCTTCGCCATAAGCAGTGTCACAGGAAAGAACTACACAGAGATAGACCTGATGCTTTTGTGTATGTGTCAAAAACTGCAAGATAAATGTTGGTTGCAGGAGTGTGCAATGTGTCCCGGAGTTGAAGTGAAGGCTGTTGAAGCATTACACCTTTAGGATACTAACAATGAGATAAACTTTGCATTGTGGGAGGGAGGAGAGTTGGTGAAGTAGACAGTCGAGCCAGAAAAGTTTGTTATAGGGTTTAGGCATTTGGCCATGACGGGAATAGCTCACTATCATATCTCGGGGATTCAGAGACAGGCCATGGCGGAAGTAAAATCAGCCACATCAACGTTAGTTCTTCATTTTAACTTTGCTAATAACTGGTCTTTTGCTTTGCAGGACGAAATTCAAAGTTACTAGTGGCACACTTCACAGGTAGCAATATTCACTTGTGTTGCTCACTTCCTTGGAACATTACACTGTTTTGCCGTTTAGTTCGGTTTACTTTAGTTATATCATGCTCCGTAGATCATTTTCAAGATTATTTTATCGATATGATGTGGAGCAAGTCAGATTACAAGATATATTTTGCAGCGCCATGACCAGCCCTGGGTTAAAATAGCTGTCAACCGTGTTAACAGGGAGCTGAGGGGGCTACTGTTGGCAGTAACTGTGCCTTCTCAGTCTAGGGGGCTGCAGAGATAGCAGTATTTACGTTTTGAAATCACACATCACATTTCATGCACATATCACTATTTTCAGATTCGGCACCAAGTGCATCTACATTATACACTTCACAAAGTTTTGAAGATGTTGCTTGTGTAAAACTTAATATTAGTTCCTTCCACTTTTCTTTCTACATACTGTTTTCTTCTTGTGCTTCTTACATTTCCTGGACGTTTAAGGCGGGATATAGTAGCGGCTACAGCAAAAATGCTAACATTCAAAGCAGCAGCAACTTCACACCCAGGAACGCAAACATCTGCACTGTCTTCTTCAGTTTCACATTCGGGTGATTGTGATCGTTCATGTGGGTTGCCAATGAATTTCATCTTGTAGTGAATGTAGCAATTCCTGCATAATGGATGAGATGCTAATACCGTTACCCGAGGACCAAGATATTTATGCAATATCACTGACAGATTTCCAACCGCTGTGAAGAGGTTTTCACTTTTCTTAAATACCACTTTGTCTTTTTGCATGGTCCACACACCTCACTTTTTCACTACTATATTTCCTCACTGGCTATAATTATTTCCTCACTATCTAACAAAAAGTTAAAAACCAAGCGCAAAACTCGATGCAGAATGGTTTATGTGCAAGTTCTCACTCGTTTGTTATAAATAGAAGAGCACTGGTAACAGTGTTGCCAACATGCGTATTTTACACTGGAAATTCAGTGATCCGAAATATGCAGAATGTTGAAAATTTTTTAACATTTGGCACAGAAAAATATTGCCCCCTATGTTTGCACTGACTACTAACATATCAAACAAACAATATTTTGGGTTATTCTCAAAATTTTTCGGATGTGGGTTTTCGAGTAAATAATTCGTAAATAATTCTAAACAGGACATACCCTTGCTGTTTAGTTATTAAACAATCAGTTTGTGTCAGATTCCGCGCCATCTCTGTGCCTGCATCCCTGGCTTGGGTCTATCTAGCCACGCCCCTGCTACGGTCCTGTCCGGAATAGTTAGCGCTTTTTGCTTTATTTAACGCTTAGGCTCACAACCTGTCTAATTTCTATCCTTCTTCTGTTTATGTTGTTTTCGCGCTTTTGAATTTTTACGTCGGTATGATTTTGAAGCTAAGGCATCTTCAGTTGTAAGTCCTTTACTTATAAGCATGATCGGTTTCGCAGTATTCCAGTTGCAACATCAGCTGCAATAAAATCAAGTCATGTTCGGATCGAGAAAAGAGAATGGAATGACCCAGCGTTCAGTGTCTACCATTCTTCGGTTAAAAGTCAATGAGGGAAATCTGGTATGGATGGATGTATGGTTGGCTGCATCTCTACTGCAGGGAGAATAACACTTCCCTGGCTAACGGTCCCTGTTAAAAGAAGTGCAACGCGCAGCGACAAGGTCAAGCGGGAAGGGAGACTGAATTACACACTCAGGTACAATAGCCTTGGGGTTTCAGGATGCTGCAGAGTAAACTTGACCACGGTAGAGTTTGCTACGATGTCTATGCAATGTTTGGCGTAGTTATGTAGCCGTAGGAGCTCCGAGAACTCAGAGGCTATTTGTGAACACCAGGCGGATTTGGATTTACAGATGCAAAGTGTTCTTTTATAAAGTGATATTTGTGGCTTCCGAACGACGGCTATATCGAAAATTCGCCTGGGAAAGTCACCTAGTACGGCAGTGGGAGGTTGCACATGATAACCCCTGTGCTATTTCTCCTGTAACGTTTTCTGAATGTTACCTGTGCTGGTCAATCAACAATCCTGTTTCGCGTCTGGCATCACGACCTGCAAGGCGGGCACAGAGAACGCCGGTTACGTTACGAGACGAAACAGAATCTCACGCGCCTGAGCGCTCCTCTGCAAATCTTTCTCAAGGATTTTGAAGAAACCAATCGGCAAAATTTTGGTTCTCTCGCATCTCACAGCCTCGTTCGTCATCTTCATGATGAACTGCCTATCATTTCTTCAATGGTCACAGCTATGTGATATTTCGACATTAACGCGTTGACGGCCATGAGACCGCTGGCGCACATAGTAGAGGTTCAGGGCTTTGCGCCCCAAGCTGTATGCCCGCTGGCGGTCACACACTCCACTATATTTTGTACAGCATACCTACGTCATTCCTCGCAAGCCAACAAACGGTGTGTGGCGGAGGGTACTTCTGGTACTACTAACTGATCTCCCTTCTCTGTTCCACTCGCGAATGGCGCTTGGGAAGTATGGTTGTCGGTAAGCCTCTGTAATGCGAAGTCTCTAATTTCTTGAACTTTTTCGTCGTGGTCGTTTCGCGAGGTGTATCATGCAGGAAGTAATGTGTTCAAAATGGTTCAAATGGCTCTGAGCACTATGGGACTGAACATCTGTGGTCATCAGTCCCCTAGAACTTAGAACAACTTAAACCTAACTAACCTAAGGACATCACACACATCCACGCCCGAGGCAGGATTCGAACCTGCGACCGTAGCGATCGTGCGGTTCCGGACTGAGCGTCTAGAGCCGCTAGACCACCACGGCCGGCGACCGTAGCGGTCACGCGGTTCCAGACTAAAGCGCCTAGAACAGTACGGCCACACCGGCCGACTCGTTATGTCAGTTCGTGGTCATGAATTTCTCTGGAAAACATATATATTAGATCTCTATATAAGTGTTAAGAAATAAACTATTTTCGTTTTGTCTTAATTTTTGAAATCTGTATGTTTTGTAAATAGTTCTTAAAACAGCAGAGAACAAAAAAAGTACTGAAGACATGGTAGCTTTTTGCGTTAAAGCTCCATCTTAGTGTGTTGAAATTTAGTTGACACCTGCACACTTATGGGCTTCCTTTAACTTACAAATTTAAGACGAAAATACAAATTCAAGTTAATATTTGCACTTAAAATTTTTTTTTCTAAGCTGGAAAGTCAAAGAACGCTATCTTTTCTGTCGCGTTACCAAATACTACTGATGTAATTATAAACAGTATCTTCTCTGCTCAAGCTATCTGTATTATGGAAATATTTATTACTAAAATGTAAATAATTCGTAGAAAACTACCAGAACCAAACAGCCGTTTATCACTAACATGGATTGTGTGGCAACATTGTCCGTGGTTCACAACACATATCACTCATTTTCAACAAGGGTTGTCTTGCTGCTAAATTACTACGGTATTTTAAGATTTCGAAGGTCTATCAGCGGTTGCTAAAGGACATATGCTATTTGGCAGAAGGCCTCCTATTCTTGCCGATCTGTGCCCAGTGAGGACAGGACTAAAAAGTGATTTTGAAGGTGCAAGAAAAAGAGATGGAGTGAATGTGTAATTCAATTAACCGTACCTCTGCTGCTGTCAAGTTTCGTTTGATGCCATTTTATGTGTATATAAAATGAGAATAAGCATTCTGTGGTTGATTAATGACATTACAGGAGTTGTCAGTCATTATAGCTATAGACAGGTACAACCTCTCCACCTAAGTTGATCCCTCCTGTAAACAAACTTAAAAGGGAGATTTTCGCTTAACTGTACGCCTTTCTCTTTTATTTCATACTAGCTGAGAAACCCGGCATTGCTTGGGTATTCATTCGGGCAATTTTCCATCAGAAAGGAAGACAACAAATGAAACGTATTTGTAGTGATTGTAGTGAAGCATCGAAAAAAAATTCATTTTCATGTATTCGTGAAAGCACCTTTCAAATTATGAAACACTGGTACAAAGACATATGTCTAATGTACAAGCACGGTATTCAAATTATGAATATGATCGTGGTCAGTTTCTGTGCGCTAGGCGCCGCTGCTTCACGTGTCTACAACGCGATTTTGTAAACTTCTCTATGTCAACGCATCTTCGTAGCTCTATAGAAGGCGGTCGTTTTTGCCTACAGCCGTCTGCGCTTTGCAGTTGAATGCTGTCGATAGCGTTGTGAGGTGTCAGGAATTTCCTTAAGTGGACTTGCTTCTAGGAGTTTGTTACTAGTAAAGAATACATGTATTAATACTTCGAACATTATGCGGAATTTTTTCACGTAGTTCAGTTTTTATAGAATTATATCTCTTGAAGTATGTGTCGTACAATGACATATTTTTGTAGGTACACTGAGTGGCACATGTGGATACTGTCTGCGAAATATATTGCGAGCGGAGCTAGTAGCATGGAGGTAATGTAGTTAAATGTCAAGCATGATGTAGCAGTTGCATCTCATTGTTAATGATGTCGTATTCGCTGAACTATTACAGGTAGGTGGTTCATACCCCAAGAATGATTATTGCCTGACAATAAAGGATATGCGTAGCAAGTTTTGTTGAAATCGGTTCAGATGTTTAGCATATGCGGGGCATACGTTCATACACGCACGCACACATGCATAAATCAGTTTTATAATACGTATGAGTTTGTAATTTATGCATTATTAATAATTTCAGAAGAATAAAAAAACCTTTTGATTATTATACACCGTGAAAACCACTGTACAGTAGCTGCCATAAACAATAAGATGTATATATATTGTTTTAGTTTTTTTAAGAAGATTAAAAAAGGTACATCTTTAGTATAATGGAACATTTAATATGTTGTATGCAATTTTTTTCCTGGATATGTTTCATTTAAATAATATTTTTTCAATAGTGCTTCATTTTTGTTAAACGTACTTCCAAAATTATAAAATTTGATAAATACGCGTGCAGAAAATTGTAGAAAAGTAGTTTTAGGGGTTGTGGGGCGGGGGAGGGAGGGGAGGCACAGCTTTGGCAGTTGTGCCACGGAAGCAGGGTTACCTCGGCACGTCCCTGCTTCCGCGTTATAAGCTCAATAACACATGTCTGCCTAAATCTACATCTCACAATTTGGAAGGAGTTTTATGACGACCCGACATTGAGCTTGTCTGAGACTACTATCTGGTTGTTTATATCCTCTGAGCACGTCTCGAGCATCAGGAGACGAAACATTAGTATCGCGCCTTAGACCAGTGGTAATCAGACTGGTCCCTACCGCCCACTAGTGTGATTTCCAGCTTTCATAGGGAGCAGTAGGGATTTTAAAAAGATTTTCATTTGGTCTTCATGAAAATTGGACATAGTATTATATGCTTTTAACTTGCTGCATCTTGACTTTATAATTTTTATATAGCAGAGTTACTTACCTACCTTATATATCTCCACTGTTGTAGAGCTGGTGACTAGTGAGGAAAATTAACCATTAACAGATACATAAAAGTGGGCAGTAGGTGAAAGAAGGTTGGCTACCCCTGCGCTATACCATGACGTATGTCACATGTAATACGTTGAGGTGACAATAGACATGGGATACCTCCTAACGTCGTGTCGGATCTCCTTCTGCCCAGTGTAGCGTAGCAACTCATCGTGGCATGGAATCAAAAAGTCGTTGGAAGTCCCCTCCCATAATGGCGAAATTGTTGCTGGTGCAGGATTTTGTTCACAAATGTCCCATAAATGTTCTCTGGGATTTATGTCGGGCAACCTGGGTCGCCAAACCATTCTCCCGATATGTCCTCAATGTTCTAAACCAGTTGCGAACAACTGTGGCCCGGTGACATTGCGCGATGTCATCCACAAAAATTCCATCGTTGTTTTGGAACATGAAGTCCATGAATGGCTGCAAATAGTCTCCAAGTAGACGAACATTACCATTTCCAGTCAATGACCTTTTCAGTTGGACAGAAGGACCCAATCCATGTACACGCAGCAGAAACCATTATGGAGCCACAACCAGCTTACCCAGCGCTTTGTTGACAACTTGGCTGCGTGACTTCGCGAGGTCTACGCCACACTCGAACCCTATCACCAATTCTTACCAACTGAAATCGGAATTCATTTGATCAAGACACGTTTTCCAGTCGTCCAGGGCCCAACAAATATGGCCACGAGCGCAGAAGAGGCTCTGCAGGGGATGTCGTGCTGTTGGCAAAGATACCCTCGTCGGTCGTCTGCTGCAGTAGTCCATTAACTCCAGATTTGCCGGACTCTCCTAACAGATACGTTATTCGCCGTTCATCCCACATTGATTTATGTGGTTATTTCATACAGTGTCTGTTAACACTGATAACTACGCAAACGCCAATATTCTCGGTCGTTAAGTGACGAGTGTCGCCCACTGCGTTGTCCTTGGTGAGAGGTGATATCTGAAATTTGGTATTCTCGGCACACTATTGACACTGTGGGTCTCGGAATATTGAATTCCCTAACGATTTCCGAAATGGAATGTCCCTCTGCGTCTAGCTCCAACTACAATTCCGTGTTCAGAGTCTGTTGATTCCCACTGGGTGGCCACAATCACGCCGGAAACCTTTTCACATGAATCCCTGAGTACAAATGATAGCTCCGCCAATGCACTGCCCTTTTATACCTCGTGTATACGAAACTACATCCATCTGCATATTTGCGTATCGCTATCCTATGACGTTTGTCACCTCAGAGTGAATCACCATTACTGTGGACATGGTGGGCGGCCAAAAATTCACTACTAACAGACATACGAAAGTGGGCGGTAGGTGTATGGCGCTACACTGGAGCAGGTAGAGCTTAGCTGGCGGGTAGCCTGGCACTAGGGCCGGCGCTGCAACCTGTTGGAACACGGGCGACCGGCGCGCCCGCCTGGGGAGCGCAACGGAAGGGGTGCTCAGCTTTAACTCCTGCTGCGTGGTGGAAGACCACCGGCCGACATTCGCAGCGACGGGCCTCGCATTGCACGAGCCGCCGGCAGGCCGCGAGAGTAGGGACGGGCAGATTTTTAAAGATATCGATATATATTGTATCAATATTCATAAAAGACTAATTGTTACCAGCTGTTTCGCTCACAAATCAGTAGTTTAGCTATGATGGTGAGTAAGTAAGCTAGTAATTAATAAATATCTGTGTATACAGTGGTGTACAGACGTATGCATTTAAGATGTCTGCAGTGCCAGTATGAAGGTACATAATAAATGTGTTCCTATTATTTTGCTGTTTGTCGAATCTGAATGTACCCATTATATTTTCTAACTGTATTTAAAATGCCTCAATTCGTTACATTCATGCAGAAGTAGACATTTTAGGGGTTTATCTGGCTCACTTAGTACAGCATGTCAGATTTTGCCACCAGACCATTTGATGTCAACTGTTTCTCCCTTCCATTTTAATGCATAATGCATAATGGTGCCTATCAGCATTTATTTACGATTAATATGGTCAGTTAATAGACCTTAATCAAATAGCGCATCACCTAAAGCCTCCCATGTCCACGTACGACTCCCTGTTTGTCGTGCAGCATTTAAATGACGCCGTCGTTGTGAGTCTTCAAGGTCTTGGAAGCCGTAAGAGAAGCGTGACGCTCAGCGTCTAAAATGCGGTGGTTGCTGACTGTTCTAGTATCTCTGTACCTCTGGAGGCCGCCTGGCATTCTACATCCAAGCTCCGACTGAGTGAGATTGCCTGAGGTATGTTGGATTCGCAGCTTGAGCTCTCTTAGAATTATGTGCTAAATCAGATTTACGATGCTTGTAGTAACAGTTCTTAATTTGGTTCTCGAGCTTACCGTCCCATTTTATCGTTCTATCTCCACCAAAACTCTCAGTCTGCGTCACTTGGTGTAGGAACTGAATATCATAAACCACGCGCACAGTAACGTTGGATTTACTCTATCACAGCATAACATAGAGATACTAAGATTCGAAGCCCACCGAGTCAGCGTCGCCTGTATGGCTCTCACGTATACCATATTTAGTTAGTAATGCTCAAAAAGATAAAACTTCTTAATGTTACCTATGGTCTTCCTCATGCTACAGACTGTCCCTATACCAAATACCACCTCATCTGGTTGAGTGGTAGAGTCGTGAAAACGAAACAGACAGTGTTACTTTCGCATTTATAATATTAGTATGGAATGACATCGAATAAACACGTTGGGGTTTGTACAAGCAATGAACACTGAAGAGCCAAAGAAACTGATATACCTGCCTAATACCGTGTAGGGCCCACCGCAAGCACGCAGAAGTGCCGCAACACGATGTGGCATGGATTCGACTAATGTCTGAAGGAGTGCTGGAGGTAACTGACACCATGAATCCTGCAGGGTCGCCATAAATCCATAGGAGTACGAGCGAGTGGAGATCTCTTCTAAATAGCACGTTGCAGGGCATCCCAGATATGCTCAATAATGGTCACGTCTGGGGAGTTTGGTAGCCAGCGGAAGTGTTTAAATTCAGAAGTATGTTCGTCAATATAGTTTCCCATTTACATAGGTAGTGTAGAGTGGATGCTGCTAAAAACGACAAAGGCTTCTCCTTTTGTAGTTGTTACCTCCATCTGCGATAAGGCAACCCCAGCAGTTTCGGCACAGCTTTCAAACTGTCCCGAATGTGCCTTACACGCTTCCTCATTAATGTGTTCAAGGTTGTCGAATTGTCAAATGTTTCTTTGCGTAATGCAGTTGTAAGTAGGCTGTTTAGGTTTTTATGTTGGTAACGCCACGTAGCGCTCTATATGAAAATCACCGACTGTGCTGTGTGAAGTTTGTGGCTGGTTTGCATTCTTGGAATATTTGCTATTGTAGTGTTGGGCAGTTGGATGTGAACAGCGCGTAGCGTTGCGCAGTTATATATATACAGTATTACAAATTTGCTCTTTCTGACGGATACACGTCCAGATCGTCCGCTCTCAAAATTCTGCCATCTCTCTCCCCACAGCCACCACTGCTGGCGGCTCACCTCCAACTGCGCAACGCTACGCGCTGTTCACATCCAACTGCCCAACACTACGATAGCAAATATTCCAAGAATGCAAACCAACCACACACAAACTTCACACAGCACAGTCAGTGATTTTCATATAGAGCGCTACGTGGCGTTACAACATATATATGATGACTTTTGAATATCATTAAGGTAAATACATTGTTCTCTATCAAAATCTTTCATTTACTAACTATGCATATCAGTAGTTAGTGCCTTCAGTAGTTAGAATCTTTTACTTAGCTGGCAGTATTGGCGCTCGCTGTATTGCAGTAGTTCGAGTAACGAAGATTTTTGTGAGGTAAGTGATTCATGAAAGGTATAGGTTATTGTTAGTCAGGGCCATTCTTTTGTAGGGATTATTGAAAGTCAGATTGCGTTGCGTTAAAAATGTTGTGTGTCAGTTCAGTGTTGATCAGAATAAGTAAAGAGAGAAATGTCTGAGTACGTTCAGTTCTGCTCAGCTGTTTGAAAATCAAATAACGTAAGAGGTTTATCATCACAGTAATTCATTAATTTTGCAAAGGGGGTGTTTCACAGTACGTAAAGGGAGATGAAAATCTAATAGTCATGGGGGACTGGAATGCAATTGTAGGGGAAGGACAAAAAGAAAATGTTACTTAAGAATATGGGCTCGGGACAGGGAATGAGAGAGGAGAGTGACTAATTGAGTTCTGTAATAAATTTCAGATAGTAATAGCGAATATTAAGTTCAAGAGTCACAAGAGGAGGAGGTATACTTGGAAAAATTCCGGGTGATACGGAAAGATTTCAGTTATATTGCATCAAGGTCAGGCAAAGATTCTGAAATCAGATATTGGATTGTAAGGCGCACCAAGGAGCAGATATAGACTCAGATCGCAATTTAGTAGTGATGAAGAGTAGGCTGAAGTTTAAGAGATTAGTCGGGAAGAATCAGTACGATGCGGAAATACAAAGGAATGACGAGATACGCTTGAAGTTCTCTCAGGTTATAGACACAGAAATAATAAATAGCTCAGTAGGCTGTATAGTTGAAGAGGAATGGACATCTCTAAGAAGGGCAACCGCAAAAGTTGGAAAGAAAAAAACAAAGGTACAAAGAAGGTAACTACGAAGAACCAAAGGGTAACAGAAGAAATACTTCAGTTGATCGATGAAAGAAAGAAGTACAAAAATGTTCGAGGAAATACAGGAATACAGAAATACAAGTCACTGAGGAATGGTAGAAACAGGAAGTGCGGAGATGCTGAGAATAAATGGGTGCATGAAAAACGTGAAGAAACCGAAAAAGAAACGATCGTCGGAAGGACTGACTCAGCATATAGTAAAATAACCTTCTGTGAAATTAAAAGCAAATGTGGTAAGATTAAGAGTGCAACGGGAATTCCACCGTTAAATGAAGAGGAGAGGGCGGATAGGTGGAATACACTGAAGGCCTCTATGAGGGGGAAGATTTGTCTGAAACAGGAGATAGAGGACCCATTATTAGTATCAGAATTTAATAGAGCTTTGGAGTACTTGAGATGAAATAAGGCATATGGGATAGATAACACTACACCAGAATTCCTAAAATCATTGTGGGAAGTGGCAACAAGGTGAGTAGATTGTATGAGTCTGGCGACATACCATCATCCACACAATTCCGAAGACTGCAAGAGCTGACAAGTGCGAAAATTATCGCACAATCAGCTTAACAGCTCATGTATCCAAGGTGCTGACAAGAATAATATACGGAAGAATGGAAAAAAAACTGAGGATGTGTTAGATGACGATTAGTTTGACTTTAGGAAAAGGTAAAGGCAACAGAGAGGCATTCCTGACATTGTGGCTGATAATGGAAGCAAGACTAGTGAAAAATCAAGACACATTAGTAAGATTTGTCGATCTGGAAAAAGCGTTCGACAATGGAAAATGGTGCAAGATGTTCGAAATTCTGCGAAAAATAGTGGTAAGCTATAGGGAAAGATGGGTTATACACAATATGTACAACAACCAAGAAGGAGTAATAAGAGTGTACGACCAAGAACGAAGTGCTCGGATGAAAAAGGTTGTAAGACAGTGAAGTATTCTTTAGTCCCTTCTGTTCAATCCATATATCGAAGAAGCAATGACGGAAATAAAAGAAAGGTTCAGCAATGGAATTAAAATTCAAGGTGAACGGATAGAAATGATACGGTTCGCTGATGATATTGCTATCCTGAGTGAAACTGAAGAAAGATTACATGATCTGCTGAAAGGAAAATGAGTACAGAGTAGGGACTGAGAGTAAATCGAAGAAAGACGAAAGTAACCAGCAGTAGCAGAAATAAAAACAGCGAGAAACGTAACGTCAGGATGATGAATTAATGTAGAAGATGAAGTTAAGGAATTCTCCTACCTAGACAGCAAAATAACCAATTACGGACGGAGCAACATCAAAAGCAGACTAGCAATGGCAAAAAGGGCATCCATAGTCAAGAGGAATCTACTAGTTTCAAACATAGCCCTTATTATGAGGAAATTTCTGAGAATGTACATTTGGAGCAGAGCATTGTATGGTAGTGAAACAAGGACTGTGGGAAAGCCGGAACAGAAGAAAATCAAAGCATTTTAGATGTGGTCCTATAGACGAATGCTGAAAATTAGGTGGACTGATAAGATAAGGAATGAGGAGGTTCTGCGCAGAATCGGAGAGGAGAGGAATATGTAGAAAACACTGAAAACGAGAAGGGACAGGATGATATGACATCTGTTAAAACATCAGGGAGCGACTTCCATGGTACTTGATGGAGCTATAGAGGACAAAAACAGAAGAGAAAGACAGAGATTGGAATACATCTAGCAAATAATTGAGGACATAGGTCACAAGTGCTAATCTGAGATGAAGAGGTTGGCACAAGAGAGGATTTCGTGGTGGCGGGCCGCATCAATTTAGCCAGAAGACTGATTTTTTTTTAAAAAAAAAGGCTTTGATGATCATTCATCCAAATCGTCACCCTTTGTTTTAACAGAATTCGATGACATCCCCCTGTTTATCAAGGGTTCTGGGACTGGTGTGTGGTCGTGTCTTCCACGCGCGAAAAAGTTTTCCCTGCCTACTGCAAATAATTTGACAGAGCACCACGATTTTTTACAACACAATCGTCATCCACGTTATTCAGTTCCTAGAAGTCCGTAAGGTTTGAATTTATAACCTTAGCTGGTTAAATATTACCACGATCATGAAAAACAGGTTACAGAAGGTGATTTTCTGTCATATTTTTCGCTTCGATGACTAACTTGAACTCCCCAATGAAACACTTTGTGAGTTAGCACAGATGTTGGTGAGTTACTGTCGTTCATGGGTCTGACGAGTTGGGTTAGAGCCAGGAACACATCCCCGTTTGGCTCATACCTAGGGTCGAGTCATCCTGCTACATGTCTACATAGTTGCCGAGTTCGAGTGTGAAATTAACTGGCCCTTTCGCAGTACCTTTCTAACGTCATTAAAAGTTGCAGAGTCGAGTCTGCCCAAGAGGAACGCTCATTTGAAGCAAAAAGAAACTTCATATGGCATATGCCCTCTTCCGAATAGTTTCCGAGATGGAACACATTTAATGTATATTGTTATTTATAGTTCTGGTGGCTTTACACACAACTAATTTGAATCAAACTTGGCAAACAGAATCTAAAAGTAATTCTGAATAATTCTGGCATAAAGACGTCCCGAGCAAAGATGTTGAAAGCAACGAGGTATATTGGGCTAAAATAAAACGTCAAAGAGGTTTTTTTGGGTAAGACACATACGTTCGTGCCAGTAGTTCAAAAACAAATGTACACTAAATGTGTTCCATCTCTGAAACCATTCACAACAGGCCATATGTCCATTTGAAGTTCTTTGGTTTAAATGAGCGTTCCTGTCATGTCCCTCATGTCCCTGAATATTGACCATTCCGCCAAGGACACTCCGTATATTCAAACTCTCTGCCCACCCCCGTAATTTGTCGTACAGTTGCTCCTCCGATCCCGAGATGACTGCCCCTTGTAAAGTCCATGCTCAGTTTTGAAAACGGGTTACTTGTGAAACTAAGTCTCGATGAACCCTGAATTAAAAGGTATGCGTTCTTACATGTAATGTTCGGGGCTCATAAATGAAGCTCGTAAAAGAGTTGGTAGAAAATTACCTAGGCAGTGAATATTTACTTTTTGGTGCAACGATTTACAGTGACCATAGAAAAAAGAAACTGAATTTACTTTAATAAGAATAATCGTAACAAACATCTCACCATGCGTGAAAATGTATGAGGCAGTATGGCTTATAGCCGCGTGCAGTGCTGCGAGTGTGTGGACCCAGTCTTTTTTAACAGATTACAATTGTGAGACATCAGATAATTACACTTTATATACAATGAAGGACTGCCACTCTGCTAAATGTGTCATCTCCAGCACCTACCTTTTCTGTTGAAATATCATGCATAGAATGCGAAGTATAATATTCTCAGCGATTGAATCTACGTTTGATATTAATTGTAGAGAGATGCAACTTAAAAGATAAAATGTTCAACTTTTTACCTTTTCAATCGCATTACCACCATAATGACAAATATGTCATTTACTGCGTGTTTGTGCCTCAATTTACATGATGTGTAACATTTTTTCGAATATTGTTTACAAACACAGCATTTTCAAATGGTTCAAACGGCTCTAAGCACTACGGGACTTTACATCTGAGGTCATCAGTCCCCTAGACTTAGAACTACTTAAACCTAACTAACCTAAGGACATCACACACATCCATGCCCAAGGCAGGATTCGAACCTGCTACCGCAGCAGCAGCACGGTTCTGGACTGAAGCGCCTAGAGCTGCTCGGTCACAACGGCCGGCACTGCATTTTCTTTGGAGACCATAGTCACTTAAAGTCTGATGATAACCTTGTAAGCCGAAAACCGATTAGCGCAATAAATTAATCCAGCAGAACATAGGCAATATAGTGGTTTCAATTTTTTGTAATGCTATTCTACGAAGAGTCGAAGGAAGATTCAGTTAATATTAAACATTTTCGTTGTCTCCTTTTTTTTCATGATTCAAGTTTCATTCCACATAGTGCTGGGCTTGACGTATTTAACTCCAGAAACGTCTTCCTGTTCTTTGTCAGTATTTGACGGAAATAAACTTTCTTTCGTTTTGTGCGTCTGCTATCGTCCCATTGTCACTAACTTGATTATAATTATCATCTTTGTATGATATGTCTGCTGTTGCGATTAAATAAAAGAGTTAACTTGTCTGCTACATGTTTATCGCTTCTTTTGTTAACGAAACATCACCTGCAGCTATGCTGAAAATGTTTTTTATTGGTAAGAACAGAGCTAGGATTATTCAGAAATGAAGTGAAATGAGCATCATATTCAGAAAGACGTTCGGTTTCATTTTGCCGTCTCTTATTCAGTAGTGGCGGGAGTCTCATCGAAAAGAACTACGCTGTGTACAGCCCAAATGTGGGAGCTCTCTGCGGTGCTAAGTGATCTCTTTATAGTCAAAGTTAAGTCGTAAAGTAACTGCATGGGCAGATGCAGGAAATTGACGTAGCGCAGTTGCTGAAAAGTAGCTGGAACCTTGCAGAACGAAAGCAACATGAATACC
The DNA here is from genome assembly GCF_023864345.2 of Schistocerca serialis cubense. Taxonomy (NCBI): domain Eukaryota; kingdom Metazoa; phylum Arthropoda; class Insecta; order Orthoptera; family Acrididae; genus Schistocerca; species Schistocerca serialis. The sequence continues at coordinate 412,147,480 of NC_064641.1, read as the reverse complement.
CAACAAGAAGTATAGAGTGTCGTCCTTTGTTAACGTGAGTCCGCGCTGTTAGCGGCCACTGTCCGCTGTACTTAACCATACACGTAACTGTCAACGCGCTGTGAACTCGCCTTCGCGGTTAACACAGGACGACATGTCTTTGCGATGCAACGTCGTCTTGTGGTGGCGAAATGTGACTGGTACTTACGTTCTGCCCACTTGGCAGGCCGCTCTCCTTATAAACGTCTGTGTTAAGGCCCGGTGACCAAACATCCGGCTATCACAACCGACACTTCATCACGTCTGGTTTTAGTCCATCTGAGTTGGGCACGCGTATCAATCACCGAATATGTTGTACCAAAAATTACGGCTGCTGACTGTATTAGGAAAAGGAATCCAAGTTCACTAACGCTGGATCATATTGGGAGTGCTGTGATGTGATGTGAATGCAGTTAGTCTCAGCTGCGAAGGGAATTTCCTGCTTTATGAACCTACTATTTCCGCTGCCTACATTTTATACTTGTTACCTTCAGAATTTCAAAGAGGGTGATACAGCCGCTGCTAAGATAAGTAGTAGGGTCAGTATTGCCTCGCATGTTCCTGCATATCTCTGGAATCCAGATTCATCTTCCTCCGGTGTTTCCATTCTTCTGCAAATAATTTGCGTCAGAATTTTGCAGCTATGACTTATCGGACTTGCGGTTTTGTAATTTTCACATCTGTCAGCACCTTCTTCTTTAGAATTGAAATAATTACTTTCTTCTTCAATTCTGATGGTATGTCTCCTCTGTTGCATACCGTGCGAAACAGTTTTGACATGTTCCTAGTAGGTTCGCTCAAGGATGTCAATAAATCTGAGGGAATGTCGTCTAGTCCAGAGCCCTTCTCTCGACTTAAGTTTTTTAGTGTTTTGTCATATTCTTCTCAAAGCATCATACGTTCCAGCTCATCTTCATCTCGGTCCCTTTCTCTTTCCATAACATCCAAGTTCATTTCCGCTGTATAAGCATCTGTATTTTTCTTCCAACATTGAACCTTCCCTTCCTTGCTTGATACTGGCTTGCCATCTAAACTCATAATATTCAAGAGAATGCTTCTCCTTTCTTCGAAAGACTGTGACTTTCATATAGGCCACATCTATCTTTCCCACAGTGACGCATGCTTCTACAGCTTTCGATTTCTCTTCCAGCCATTCCTGCTCTACCGTTTAGTAGTTCGTCTGTTTCCGTTTTAGATGTCTGTATTCCCTTTGGCCTATTTCGTTTGCTGCATTTTTGTATTTTATACTATCGTTTACTAAATTCAATATATCATGTAACATCCAAGAATTGCTGCTGTATCTTGCATTTTTGCCTATTTGATCCATTGTTGCCTCCATTATTTCATCACTCACAGCTATTTATTAGTCTGCTATTGGATTCCTACCCCATGTTTTAGTAAATCGTTACCTAACGTTCCCTTGCACCTCTCAACAACCAGCCTGTTTTTCAATTTATCAAGATCTCACCTTAATTTCCTTCTTTCCAGCAATTTCTTCAGTTTTAATCTGCTGTTCATAAAGAATACGTTTTTGCCAGCATCTATATCTGCCCCAGGAAATCTGGTTTCTAAGTGTCTGTATTCCGCTGCCTCCAGGTGTCCCCCACGGCTGCTAATTTCGTAATCCTTACACCAAATGTTTGCAGTGATTAAATTGTACTCTATGCAAAATTCTACTAAGTGGCTTTCCCAGTCATTACTTTCCTCTGGCCATGTTCTCCAATAACGCCTCATTTTTATTGAGCCTACCTTGTACGCTACAGAACTTTCTAAATATGTATATAAAAAAGTTCAGCAAGGTAGTTTTTCTAGGAGGAGGGGAGGACAGCAGTCGCAGTTGTGGTAGTTCCGCCAAGGCCGCAGAATAACCTCGGTACCTCTTTGCACAAAGTACCCTCCACCGCACACTATAGACTGCCTCACGGAGTGTAGATGTAGGTGTACGATATATAAAAGTCTCTTCCCCTACAGTTTTTACCGCCTGTGGCCCCTTCTAGTATTATGGAAGTTACTGCTTGATGTCAACACATCTCTCAACCTGCCCTTCCTTCTAGTTGGTGTTTTCCATCTATTCTGTGGAGAACCCTCTCATTTCTTATCATGTCTACTCTTCTGTAACACCACGTGTTAAACGTTTCGAATCTCATCTTTGCCTGTTTTCCCACAACCCACGATTCACTTACTCATGAGCTGTGCCCCAGACGTACGTTCTACACTGAAGAACCAAAGAAACTGGTACATCTGCCTAACATCGTGTAGGGCCCCCGTGAGCACGTAGAAGTGCCGCAACACGACTTGGCACGGACTGTACTAGTGTCTGAAGTAGTGCAGGAGGGAAGTGACACCATGAATCCTGCAGAGCTGTCCATAAATCCGTAGGAGTACGAGGGGGGGGGGGGGGGGGGGAGGGGAGATCTCTTCTGAACAGCACGTTGTAGGACATCCCAAATATGCTCAATAATATTCATGTCTGGGGAGTTTGGGGGCCACCGGAAGTGTTTAAACTCAGAAGAGTGTTTCTGGAGCCACTCTATATCAATTTGGACATGTGGGGTGTCGTATTGTCCTGCTGAATTGCCCAAGTCCGTCTGAATGCACAATGGACATGGATGGATGCAAGTAATCAGATGAGATGCTTTCATGCATGTCACCTGTCAGAGTCGTCTCTAGACGTATCAGGAGTCCCATATCACTCCAGCTGCATACGTCACACACTAGTACAGAGCCTCCACCGCTTGAACGGTCCCCTGTTGACATGTAGGGTCCATGGATTCAAGTGGTTGTCTCCATATTCGTACACGTCCATGTGTTCAACACAATTTGAAACGAGACTTGTCCTACCAGGCAACATATTTCCAGTCATCAACAGTCCAACGTCGGTGCTGACGGCCCCCAGGCGAGGCTAAAGCTTCGTGTCGTACAGTCATCAACGGCACACGAGTGGGCCTTCGGCTCCGAAAGGCCATGTCGAAGACGTTTCGTTGGATGGTTCGCAGGCTGACACTTGTTGAAGGCCCGGCATTGAAATTTGCAGCAATTTGCGGAAGGATTGCACTTCTGTCACGTTGAACGATTCTCTTCAGTCGTTGTTGGTCCCGTTCTTGCAGGATCTTCTTCCGGCAGCAAAGATATCGGAGATTTTATATTTAACCGTCTTCCTGATATTCACGGTACACTCGTGATATGGTCGTACGGGAAAATCTCCAGTTCACCGCTACCTCGGAGATGCTGTGTCCCATCGCTAGTGCGCGGACTGTAACACCGTGTTCAAACTCACTTAAATCTTGATAACCTGCCATTGTAGCAGCAGTAACCAATCTAACAACTGCGCCAGACACTTGTTGTCTTATACAGGCGTTGCAAACCGCAGCACAGTATTAGGCCTGTTTACATATCTCTGTATTTCAATACGTATACCTATACCATTTTCTTTGTCGTTTCAGTGAAATTTAGTTAGTTAGTTAGATATTCCATAGATCATTTGAACGATTCTTTTATCGAAATGATGTGGAACGAGTAAGTGTACAGAATATGTATACATGATTAGCGTTAACACTAATGAAATCATTATTATTTTTAGTTAAACTCATGGAGTTACATTTAAATTCTTATATTTTTGTTTTTTACTGGCTACAAGTTTTCGAGTATATGAATGAAATAGTAGGAATTGTCCAGGAGAAATTAGATTTAAAACTTGCTTCGCTGTCTGTCAGACATTTTATATTACTGGGCAAATGATCAAAAATTTTTGTTGCTCCATATAGAGTTCCTTCCTGAGCCGCTTACAACTTTAAGAGTTGGCAATAAAAGTAATTTCCCCCTCTAATGTTGTAGGTACATACATCACTGTTCTTCTCAAATTGTGATGGATTATTTAAGACAAACATCATTATCGAATATACACTACTGGCCATTAAAATTGCTACATCACGAAGATGACGTGTAACAGACGCGAAATTTAATCGACGGTAAGAAGATGCTGTGATATGAAAATGATTAGCTTTCCAGAGCATTCACACAAGCTTGGCGCCGGTGGCGACACCTAAAACGTGCTGACATGAGGAAAGTTTCCAACCTATTTCTCATACGCAAACAGCAGTTGACCGGCATTGCCTGGTGAATGGCTCTGTGCGCTATGGGACTTAACATCTTAGGTCATCAGTCCCCTAGAACTTAGAACTACTTAAACCTAACTAACCTAAGCACATCACAGACATCCATGCCCGAGGCAGGATTCGAACGTGCGACCGTAGCAGTCACGCGGATCCGGACTGAAACGCCTAGAACCGCACTGCCACCGCGGCCGGCTGCCTGGTGAAACGTTGTTGTGATGCCTCGTGTAAGGAGGAAAAGTGCGTACCATCACGTTTCCGACTTTGGTAAACGTCGGATTGTAGCCTATCGCGATTGCGTTTTATCGTATAGCGACATTGCTGCTCGAGTTGGTCGAGATCCAATGACTGTTAGCAGAATATGGAATCGGTGGGTTCAAGAGGGTAATACGGAACGCCGTGCTGGATCCCAACGGCCTCGTATCACTAGCAGCCGAGATGGCAGGCATCTTACCCGCATGGGTGCAACGGATCGTGCAGCCACGTCTCGATCTCTGAGTCAACATATGGGGACGTTTGCAAGACAACAACCATCTGCACGAACAGTTCGACGACGTTTGCAGCAGCATGGACTACCAGCTCGGAGACCATGGCTGCGGTTACCCTTGACGCTGCATCACAGACAGGAGCGCCTGCAATGGTGTACTCAACGACGAACCTGGGTGCACGAATGGCAAAACGTCATTTTTTCGGATGAATCCAGGTTCTGTTTACAGCATCATGATGGTCGCATGCGTGTTTGGCGACATTGCGGTGAACGCATATTGGAAGCGTGTATTCGTCATCGCCATACTGGCGTATCACCCGGCGTGATGGTACGGGGTGCCATTGGCTACACGTCTCGGTCACCTCTTGTTCGCATTGACGGCACTTTGAACAGTGGACGTTACATTTCGGATGTGTTACGACCCGTGGCTCTACCCTTAATTAGATCCCTGCGAAACCCTACATTTCAGCAGGATAATGCACGACCGCATGTTGCAGGTCCTGTACGGCCTTTCTGGATACAGAAAATGTTCGAATGCTTCCCTGGCCAGCACATTCTCCAGATCTCTCACCAACTGAAAACGTCTGGTCAATGGTGGCCGAGCAACTGGATCGTCACAATACGCCAGTCACTACTCTTGATGAACTGTGGCATCGTGTTGAAGCTGCATGGGCAGCTGTACCTGTACACGCCATCCAAGCTCTGTTTGACTCAATGCCCGGGCGTATCAAGGCCTTCGGTTTAGCAATTTTAATGGCCAGTAGTGTATGTATTGTGACGGCGCAGTTAAACTGCCTAGCTGCTGGAAGAGGTACTTACCTGACATCCGTGGTAATCAACACGTACTCGTATTACTCTTAATGCTCTCTTGTTCAACCAATGCTTTGTAAATGATGAGTTACGCCAGAAAATTATTCCGTACAACTTTATTGTCAGGAGACTGATACGTTTGTTTCCAAGATCAGCAATTTTGCGATGAGCGAAGTAACTGAATTTAATTGATTTAGAAGCTCCCTAATATGCGTCTTCCAGTTAAAGTTTTCATCAATATATACGGAAGTACTAACGAATGACGAGATATGTTCGAAGTTCTCTAACGCTATAGATACAGCAATAAGGAATAGCACAGTAGGCAGTACAGTTGAAGGGGAATGGACATCTCTAAAAATGGCCATCACGGAAGTTGGGAAGGAAAACATAGGTACAAAGAAGGTAGCTGCGAAGAAACCATGGGTAACAGAAGAAATACTTCAGCTGATTGATGAAAGGAGGAAGTACAAACATGTTCCGGGAAAATCAGGAATACAGAAATGCAAGTCGCTGAGGAATGAAATAAATAGGAAGTGTAGGGAAGTTAAGACGAAATGGCTGCAGGAAAAATGTGAAGACATCGAAAAAGATATGATTGTCGGAAGGACAGACTCAGCATACAGGAAAGTCAAAACAACCTTTGGTGACATTAAAAGCAACGGTGGTGACATTAAGAGTGCAACGGGAATTCCACTGTTAAATGCAGAGGAGAGAGCAGATAGGTGGAAAGAATACATTGAAAGCCTCTATGAGGGTGAAGATTTGTCTGATGTGATAGAAGAAGAAACAGGATTCGATTTAGAAGAGATAGGGGATCCAGTATTAGAAGCGGAATTTAAAAGAGCTTTGGAGGACTTACGGTCAAATAAGGCAGAAGGGATAGATAACATTCCATCAGAATTTCTAAAATCACTGGGGGAAGTGGCAACAAAACGACTATTCACGTTGGTGTGTAGAATATATGAGTCTGGCGATATACCATGTGACTTTCGGGAAAGCATCATCCACACAAATCCGAAGACGGCAAGAGCTGACAAGTGCGAGAATTATCGCACAATCAGCTTAACAGCTCATGCATCGAAGCTGCTTACAAGAATAATATACAGAAGAATGGAAAAGAAAATTGAGAATGCGCTAGGTGACGATCAGTTTGGCTTTAGGAAAAGTAAAGGGACGAGAGAGGCAATTCTGACGTTACGGCTAATAATGGAAGCAAGGCTAAAGAAAAATCAAGACACTTTCATAGGATTCGTCGACCTGGAAAAAGCGTTCGACAATATAAAATGGTGCAAGGTGTTCGAGATTCTGAAAAACGTAGCAGTAATCTATAGGGAGAGACGGGTCATATACAATATGTACAACAACCAAGGGGGAATAATAAGAGTGGACGATCAAGAACGAAGCGCTCGTATTAAGAAGGGTGTAAGACAAGGCTGTAGCCTTTCGCCCCTACTCTTCAATCTGTACATCGAGGAAGCAATGATGGAAATAAAAGAAAGGTTCAGGAGTGGAATTAAAATACAAGGTGAATGGATATCAATGATACGATTCGCTGATGACATTGCTATCCTGAGTAAAAGTGAAGAAGAATTAAATGATCTGCTGAACGGAATGAGCAGTCTAATGAGTACACAGTATGGTTTGAGAGTAAATCGGAGAAAGACAAAGGTAATGAGAAGTAGTAGAAATGAGAACAGCGAGAAACCTGACATCAGGATTGATGGTAATGAAGTAGATGAAGTTAAGGAATTCTGCTACCTAGGCAGGAAAATAACCAATGACGGACGGAGCAAGGAGGACATCAAAGGCAGACTCTCTATGGCAAAAAAGGCATTTCTGGCCAAGAGAAGTCTACTAATATCAAATACCGGCCTTAATTTGAGGAAGAAATTTCTGAGGATGTACGTCTGGAGTACAGCATTGTATGGTAGTGAAACATGGACTGTGGGAAAACCGGAACAGAAGAGAATCGAGGCATTTGAGATGTGGTGCTATAGACGAATGTTGAAAATTAGGTGGACTGATAAGGTAAGGAATGAGGAGGTTCTACGCAGAATCGGAGAGGAAAGGAATATGTGGAAAACACTGATAAGGAGAAGGGACAGGATGATAGGACATCTGCTAAGACATGAGGGAATGACTTCCATGGTACTAGAGGGAGCTGTAGAGGGCAAAAACTGTAGAGGAAGACAGAGATTCGAATACGTCAAGCAAATAATTGAGGACGTAGGTTGCAAGTGCTACTCTGAGATGAAGAGGTTAGCACAGGAAAGGAATTCGTGGCGGGCCGCATCAAACCAGTCAGTAGACTGATGACCAAAAAAAAATACACCTAAAACTTTGGAGCACTGTATCCTATTTACTGATTCCTGCTAATGTGGTACATCATTCGTTGGTATGAATGTTTGTTGTACAGAACTGAATGTATGTTTTTTTCAAAATTTAGAGATAGAACTACTTAGTAATTCTTTGAAATATATCGTTTACCAAAGCTCCTGTTGCTTTCTCTGTAGTGGAATAGAACTACTTAGTAATTCTTTGAAATATATCGTTTACCAAAGCTCCTGTTGCTTTCTCTGTAGTGGAATATAATATAACATTTCTGTCGTCTGCAAGAAGTACCAATTGTTGAATGTTAAATGGAAGGTCATAATAAGGAATAGGAGAGGATCCAAAATTGGATCCTGTGGGACTCCCTTTGTGATTTTTACCCATTCCTAAAATTTCTGCGTTTATAACATTGTGTGAATTATTCAGCACAACTCTTTGCATTCTTTTTGTTAAGTATCATGATCTACACATTCTAATGCCTTGTAACGATCACAAAACATACCAACTGTCAGTCTGCTATTATTTAAGGGTTTTACTATTTGATGAGTGTGTATAAATAGCATTCTCAGTCGAGCAGTCCTTCAGTACTAAAAAGTTTTCCACAATTTAAGGCCTATGTTTCATACTTAACGATTTATTTTAGCGAGGAATACAATTAGTAGCAGTTTGACCTCGACGTCGGTATATTTTTATCTTGCTACCTGCTACAGCAAGTACCCTGAGACGACTCGTCACTGGGATCGTTACGGGAGTCTGAGCAGGCTGAACGACCTCCCTTCGCAGACGCCACGCTAGGTGACGACGAAACGCTCGCAAGCTGCGGCGTCACCCGTGTACCACGACTGCCCGCCGTGTGGCCGCTGGCGTCTGAGGCTGCCGGGACAGCAATCTGCTGAGTGTCGCTGGGAGCAGCGCGGGCTCGCCCGTACTGCACGCTGCAAACATGCCACGTGATCGCCTCAACGCTGAGTGCTCTTATGGCAGGCGCAACCTAACTCTGTCTTCCTCTATCGTAATTTTTTGCTAATACACATAGCTGCAGGAATAAAGATAGCCCCAAGGGTACATGAAAACATGCGTGGGCTTCGGTGCAAGGCAAGCAGAGAACGAAAGAATAACTGTTGTTGTCGTTGTTGTTGTCATGTTCAGTCCGAACACTGCTTTCATACGGTTTTGCACGCTAATCTATCCTGTGCAAATCTCGTCGTCATTGCAAAACTAGTGATATTTACATTAATTTGAACAGTCTTACTGTAGTCGTGTCGTGATAATTTTTGAATCATGAGTCTTCTGGCGGGTTTGATGCGGCCTGCCGCAACACAAATTCCTCTCTTGTGTCAACCTGTTCGTCTCAGAGTAACGCCTGTAAACTACGTCCTCACTTGTCTGCTGGATGTTTTCCGATCCTTGTTTTCCTCTACTGTTTTTACCCTCTACAGCTCCCTCTAGTAACATGGAAATTATTCCGTGATGTCTTAACAGGTGTCCTACCATTCTGTCCCTTCATCTTGCCAGTGTTTTCCATCTACTCGTTTCCTCGTCGAGCCTGCGGAGAACCTCCTCATTCCTTACTTTATCAGTCCACCTGATTTTCGACATTCGTCTGTAGCACCACGTCTCTATTGCTTCGATCTCTTCTGTTCTGGTTTTTCCACAGCCCATGTTTCACTACCATGCTGTGCCCCAAGCGTACATTCTCAGAAATTTCGTTCTCAAATTAAGGCCTATGTTGGATATTAGTAGACTTCTCTTGGCCAGGAATGCCATTTTTGCCAGTGCTAGTCTGCTTTTGATATCGCCCTTACTCCGTCCGTAATTTATTTTGCTGCCTAGATAGCAGAATTCCTTAAGTTCACGTACTTCGTGATCACCAGTCATCGTGTTAAGTTTCTCGCTGTTCTCATCTCTACTAACTCTCATTACTTTCGTCTTACTCTTAATCCATATTCTGTAATCGTCGTACCATTGAACTGACCCTGTAATTCTTGCTTCTTCGATGTGTAGATTCCACCTTACGGGAGAAACACTACGACCTTGTCTTACACCGTTTTTAATTTGAGCTTTCATCCATCTTTCCCTATAGCTTAAATTAATTTTTGTCAGAATTTCAGACGTCTTGCACCAATTTCCATTATCGAATGGTTTCTATAATTCTACAAATCGTATCAACGTGTCTTGATTTTTCTTTAGTCTTGCTTCCATTATCAACGGCAACGTCAAAATTGCCTGTCTTTACCTCCCCTAAAAAGCAAACTGATCGTTGTCTAACGGATCCTCTATTTTCATTTCCATTCTTCTGTATACTATTCTTGTCAGCAACTTGGATACGTGAGCTGTTACGCTGACTGTCCGATAATTCTCGCACTTGTGGGTTCTTGCAATCGACGGCCGGTGTGGCCGAACGGTTCTAGGCGCTTCAGTCTGGAACCGCGCGACCGCTACAGTCGCAGGTTCGAATCCTGCCTCGGGCATGGATGTGTGTGATGTACTTAAGTTAGTTTGGTTTAAGTAGTTCTAAATTCTAGGGGACTGGTGACAGAAGTTAAGTCCCATAGTGCTCAGAGCCATTTGAACCATTTCCTGCAATCTTCGGGATGGTGTTGATGATGTTTTTACGAAAGTCTGATAGTATATCGCCAGACTCACACATTATGCGCACCAAAGTGAATAGTCGTCTCGTTGCCACTTCCCCTAATGATTTTAGAAATTCTGATGGTATGTTATGTATCCCTTCTGTCTTATTTCCAAAGCTCTTTTAAATTCCGATTCTAATAAGGGACCCCTGTCTCTTCTATATCAACTCCTGTCTCTTCTTCTATCACATCAGACAAATCTTCCCCCTCATAGAGGCCTGCAATGTAGTCTTTCCACCTATCAGCTGTCCTCTCTGCATTTGTCAGTGGAATTCCCATTGCACTGTTAAGGTTACTACCCTTGCTTTTAATTTCACGGAAGGTTGTTTTGACTTTTCTATATGACAAGGCAGTCCTTCCCACAATCAGTTCCTTTTCGATTTCTTCACATTTTTCATGCGACCATTTCGCCTTAGCTTCCATGCATTTCCTATTTACTTCGTCCCTAAGTGACTTGTATTTCTGTTTTCCTGAATCCACCTAACATTTTTGTACTTCCTTCTTTCATCGATCAACTGAAGTACCCGTGGTTACCCACGGTTTCTTTGCGATTATCTTCTTTCTACCTATGTTTTTCTTCCCAGTGTCTTCAACTGAAATTCCTCCTCAATTGAAATGCCTCTTCACTGTACCTGTTTCAATCTTTACCCCCTGCATTTTCGTTCATTACCAAACTGACGTTTCCTTTATGCTTCAGGATGTGTTTTATCATCCCTTCTTTTAGTTCCGTTGTGTCATAGGTTTTTTCTCTCTCCAATTCGACTCTGTGCCTCTCTGTTAGTTCGCCGATCTACCCGTCTAATTTTCATCATTATTCTGAAACATAACGTTTGAAAAGCTTCCATTCATTTTCTGTCTCCACTACTTCTTGTCCACGTTTCACTTCAGCGCAAGGTTACATTCCAGATATCTTCAGAAAAGACTTCGAAGGCCAGTATAAATTGGAATACAATCATTTTGTGTATTAGGTCGTGTCGTTACGAAACACTAAATGAAACAGTTCCGACGTTCCGATCGACTCTGCAATGGTCCTCTTCGATCTGAATGCGAGGAAGCCTTCGTTGGCGAAATCGGGAGTGCCAACAGTATTCTCGTGTGGGAGCACCGGGGCCACACAAAAAAATCAGCTACAACTGAGCACCACCAGGTCTGTGGCCGATCTACTAATTTTCAAGAACATATGTGCTTGATCTGCAACCGTGGATGCAGCAGCAAAAAATGCAAGAGGCAATCGAAATAATTAAGCGCCCGATCAGCATGAACGGGGAGTATGCCTACAAGTTACTGACAGCTGTCTGCCAGTTTTTCCAGTTCACCAGGTCACGTGGGTTCGCCAGCCAGCAGCCCACATGAATCGGGTTCAACACTACAAGCAAGCTGCCCTAACTGATGTGCGGCACCAACCGTTCGCTGCAGGAAGACGCTATTCCTGGGCACAAGTTGGCTATCAATCATCTGCCAGAGTAGCAAAGATAATGGCCTACCATACAGCCATCCATCCGTAGGCATTTCCAACTGTCCAGTGGCATCCAGAATGTGACATTAGTAGCCACGTCGCAACCAAAATAGGACAATATATAGGAAACTAGCTTACCGCCCGCTGCTTTGCCCGCGTAGACTGTACGGGCCGCAAGGATTTTTTTGTTTTCATTTAATCGAATTTTTATGTTGTTCACAAATTACAAAACCTAAGTTTTCACGCTAAATAAGGCCGTATAAGTATTGTCTTTCCCGAATATACTTCTGACCAAAATGTGATTCTAGTAACTGGAGCCAAAAGTTTTTGATAATCATGCCTTTTGCGTTCTTTTGGAGGTATTTCCACAGCAAATTTCACCCACCGATTTTCTTAAATTTAGCTTAAACTTTTTTAATGTAGCGAAACATTTTCTTAAAAATTTTCATTCCCTATTGCACTCCCTCAGGAGCTGAATTTCCAGAGACACTGAAACACCTATTCTTTTTATTTCTAACAGAAAAGTCAAATATCAGTTGTCATAGATGTAGCCATAAAAATCCTTTGGTACTTCTTTATTAATTATTTGTTTTCAAAAAAACTTTCAGCCACTATTTTATTCCCTTAGTGGTTGAATTTCGAAAAATGCTGAGACACGAATTTTTTAAACCAAATACCAGTTTTCGCAGTTTTAGATTCAAAATTCCCGTAATATCGACATACTTTCAAAAAGTCTTTCATCCCCAATTTCACCCCTTTAGGAGTGAAATTTCGGACAATCCCTTCTTAAACGATGCCTACAGTATAAGATCCACAGCCCCTACAAGCTTCAGGTTTCTATCCTTTTGCGGTTTGAGCTGGGCGATGATGAGTCAGTGAATCACTCTGACCCCTTTTCACTCCCGGAGGAGTTGCATCTCCAAAAAGAGTGCCATCCGTATGTTTTATTTCTAACAGAGTAGTCAAATATAAATTTTCATAGATTTAGCTTCAAAAACGCTTGCACAATGAAATGTTTCTATTAGAATTTCATCCCCCGTTTCACGCCAAAGGGGTTGAGTTTCCAAAAAAAGTGAAACACGTATTTGTTATTTCTAACTGAGAAGCCAATTTTAAATTTTCATAGATTTAGCCTTATAAATATATTCATAATAAAATATTTTCATATAAAACATCATTCCCTATTTCACCCCCTAAGGGGTTCAGTTTCCAAAAACACGGAAATAGAGGTTTTTTAATTGTACCGAGAAGCTGAATAGCAGTATTCATAGATGTAGCATTATAAATATTTAGTAATTCTTTAATATTGATATATTTTCAAATAAAGTTTTTACCCACTATTTCACTCCCATAGGGTTAAATTTCCAAAAACGCTGAAACATGTATTTCTTTGTTTGTGATCGAGAAACCAAATACCAGTTTTCGTAGGTCTAGCTTCGAAATTGCCTTAATAACGACATAAAAAACTTCATCCCCTATTTCACCCCCTTAGGGCTAGAATTTCGAAAAATCCCTTCTTAAACGACGCCTACAGTATAAGCTCCACACCTTCTCCATGTTTCAAGTTTCTATTCTTTTAGCGGCTTAGGCTAAGGGATGATGAGTCAGTCAGATAGTCAGTCAGTCAGAACATTACCTTTTACGTATAGGGAAAAATGGTTCAAATGGCTCTGAGCACTATGGGACTCAACTGCTGAGGTCATTAGTCCCCTAGAACTTAGAACTAGTTAAACCTAACTAACCTAAGGACATCACAAACATCCATGCCCGAGGCAGGATTCGAACCTGCGACCGTAGCGGTCTTGCGGTTCCAGACTGCAGCGCCTTTAACCGCACAGCCACTTCGGCCGGCTTACGTATAGGGAAAATCATCACCAGAATCCTGAAGAGGGCCGCTACAAGTCCGTCGAAACGCCGGCATTGTATTGTGTTTCGTAACGATGCGGCCTAATACATAAAATGTCTGTGTTCAGGTACCACATCTTTCTCTCTGTTTACACAAATTACATATGGTTGACTTCTATTGAGTGTCTTTTTTGCGAAAAACATTCTTAAGCCAAGGTTGCATTAAGATTTCTTTATTGAATATAACCGGTTTCGGCAGACTTTTCAGTCATCTTCAGGTCTTAAATTTTTTTTTAAAGAAACGTGTTCAATTTAAGCTGGATCTTACGCCAAGTTGTCATGTGGATTCAAAATAGCATATTATAAAACGTCCGTCATTTTCATAATGTGCTGTTTTGTACCTCCATCACAACTTGGCGTACGATCCAACTTCAAATGAACATTTCGTAACAAGAAGGTTTTTTAAGACCTGAAGATAACAGCAAAGTCTGTCGCAACCGGTTGGTTTGCATGAAGAAGTATTTATGGCGCTCTTGGCTTTAGAATGCCTTTAGCAAGTAAAAGAGCGCTCCTTCTGTCTTCTCAAGATGAGAAAATTCAATCATATTGAGAGGCAGTTGACATTATTTTCACTGGCTGGAATGGAAAATGGGGACAATGAACGACACGCGGACCAGTTGCTTGAATTTTTAGAATTTCTATCAGTTTTTAAGTTGAAGAATGTTTCATTTGGTTAATAATTTCGGTCAGGCATATTAAGCGTCAGGTCGGTTTGTACAAAAAAAAATAGACTGAACAAAAAATTTTAAGTCAAGAATGGCAGCATCAGGAAAATATCTGAAGTTGTAATGAAATAGGAAATGCTTGCAAGCAAAGACTGATACAAATTGCACAAATTTTTGCGGCGATTTTACTTCTCTAAATGTAGAGGATGAGTCAGGAGGAAAGGTACATGCTTTGAGGGGTGATAGTATTAGTGACTCTGAATTATAAACTTTGTATGGGCGTCCACCCTACTCCGAATGCTTTCCGAGATAGAACACATTTAATGTACACTGTTATCTATTTTCTGCATTATTCAAACAGAGTCATTGCTTACATCGTACCACAGTAGTGTAGAGGAAGTTGAGCCGAATAATCTGATATGGGACACTTGTGGTCTATCAAGTCGGGAACTACGTCAAATGGGCGTGTAAAAGCTACCTTAGCTACAGCGCATGCGCGTCGCACGAGATTTTCAATATTCTCTCTCTTCGCACAAACTATTAGTCGTAGAGAAAGAATGAATAGGACCTTTTTTCAAGGAATTTAATGTGGTTTCATTTTGGTCATATTGTACTGCCCTAACACCCTGGACGTTTGTCGTCCGTGTAACGCTTCATAAATCTACAGTCAATTTCTCGTAAGTCACTTATGTTGTACACCGACAATTTCGTATTTCAAAAGTAAACCGTCTACTAAATCGGACAATATTTGACTACAGAACGAAACAAGGAACTTGTTACAAGTGACATGAAGGAGATCGAAGCGAAGGACTACCAGATGTGTGTGAGGATAAAATCGTAGTTGTGCTTGTACATTGCAAAGACAACTACTGCATTATTATATGTAAAAACATTTTTTCTGTTGATACTTCATTGACTAAAAAGTTTAAAAAGCTACAGATCATACATAGGTTCCTGATAACTAATAGAGGAACATGATAACTCCTAATTGTTTTGGTGATTAACAAAAATTATTCATAAGTAAATATTAAAATGACTATATTTTGAGCAAAAGTTTAGATAAATGATTCCCCAGAAATGATTTTTACTTGTCACATTGCTACTGTGGGTGTGTGATCTGTATTCCAACTACTAATGGTCTTTGACATACACCCGATGTTACATTAGCTACGGACGACGTAAAGTATTCTGCCTTATGCTCTGTCTATTTGCATACGCTCTTTGTTATCCATAGAATACCTGTTTCTGTTACTGACAACACTGAAGTATTTCAGTTGTTTTCTGGAATAAAAGAAAGACGATTACAATCTCCTCAGGTTGGCATTCGAATTGTGCGCACTGAGTTTCGTAAAATCGCAGAATCCGTCGGGCGCAAAAGAGGAAGTGTTCGCTTTTCAAATCGAAGTGACATAAATATGTAATACTAGGAATATTATAGGTTAATAACTACAATTAGCAACAGATGCTAAGACCGCACAGTGAGCTTGTCTGAGATTTTGTTGGTTGACACCTCAAGCATGACTACCATCCAACCCAGTAGCCAAAAAACTGAGGGTCAGACTCTGATGGTAGGCCATGGGATATCATTCCTTAGGAGCACATGCTCTGATGACCCAAAATATTATGACCACCTGGATAATAGCTTGTTGTCCGCCTCTGGTAGCTGAGTGCTCAGCGCGACGGAATGTCATAACTACCGGTCCAGGTTCGATTCCCGGCTGGGTCGGAGATTTTCTCCGCTCAGGGACTGGGTGTTGTGTTGTCCTTATCATCATCCTTTCATCCCCATCGACACACAAGTCGCCGAAGCGGCGTCAACTCAGAAGACTTGCACCAGGCAAACGGTCTACCCGACGAGAGGCCCTAGCCACACGGCATTTCTATTTCCATATCTTGTTTGTCCGCCTTTGGAACGAAATACATCTCCGAGTCTGTGTATCAGGGATTCGATAGTTTGTTTGTAGGTTTGTGGAGGTTATGAAACGTCCCCTTTGAACAATTATACAAGACTGTGCTTAAACTGACATACAATATTTTTAGCGCAACGCAATCTGACTTTCAAAAATCCCTGCAAAAGAATGGCCCTGAGTAACATTAAACTATACCTTTCAGAAATCACTTACCTCACAAAAATCTTCATTACTCGAACTACTGCAGTACAGCGAGCCACTACTGCCAGCTAAATAAAAGATTCGAACTACGGAAGGCACTAACTACTGATAGGGATAGTTAGCAAATGAAAGATATTAATAGAGAACAAACAATGTATTTACCCTGGTATCATCAAAAGTCATAATATATATAGCAGTTCATGACAAATTACAAAACTCCGCCATCTCTCTCCCCACATCCACCACTGCTGGCGGCTCACCTCCAACTGCGCAACGCTACGTGCTGTTCACATCCAGCTGCCCAACACTACAATGGCGAGTATTACAACAATGCAAAGCAGCCACAGACTGCACACAGCACAGGCAGTGATTTTCATACAGAGGTGGCGTTACCAATAAAAAAACCTAAACAGCCTACTTACAAGGTATGTGGCTTTAAATGTCTACGCACAGATCCCGTATATCGCGTATCTACGGCCGCTGATTTGTGTACGCGGTGATGGCGCACGATAGCGACCCAGATGGGTTCCATAGGATTTACATCAGGCAAATCTGGTCGCCGAGACATCAAAGTGAGTCACTATAATGCTGCTCAAACCACTGCAGCACGGTTCTGGCTCCGAGACACGAAAAATTCCACAGCTGAAAGATGACATCGCCGCAGGGAAGAACATCCAGCACGATGAGACGCAGGTAGTTCGCAGCTGTCAGCGTGTATTCGACCACTACCACAGGTGCAAGCACAGGAGCATGTCTGCCGTAGCATAACACTGTTCCCACCAGCCTACGTCGTGGCGCGCTGCACGTTTCGAGCTGCCATTCACCTCGACGACGCCGTTTGTGGAGACGACGATCGACCTAGTGTAGCAAAAATGTGATTCACCTGAAGAGCCGACTCGTTCCCATTGATCGACGGTCGAATCCTGATGGTCCCTCCCCACTGCAATCGTAACTGACATTGTCGTTGGGTCACCACGTGAACACGCAGTGGTGGTCTACTGTAGAAATCCATGTTCAACCTGTTGTGCTCTGAAATACTTGTGCGTGCACCAGCATTGTGCTCTTTCGACATAGATGCCACAGATCACTGTCTATCCTACTTTACAGAGCGGACAAGCCTCCGAACCCCACATTCTGTGGAAGAGTCGTGGTCGTCCAACCATTTAGCGCCTAGTGGTAGTTTCACTGTCTTTCTACATTTTTCCGTAGATGCTCACGACAGTACCAAGTGAACATTCCACCACCTTCACCGTTTTCGAGATACTCGTTCACAGATTCTGTGTGATAATAATAATTTACCCCTTATCTAAAGGGATTTTCCCATTTGCGGCTCATATCTTCGCTAGTGTTATCCCCCGTCCGTATCTGCTCCGCTTACATACTTTTGTTGCCCTGTCACGACTCGAAACGCCATCAGGCGGCATTCGACGTCGCGGTGGGCATTGGCATAATGTTTTGGCTTATCAGTGTAAAATATCATTTGATTCGGTACCACCTGTCTGCAGCCTGTACGGTTTGACGAGATTCTGATTTTGACTACGCAAAACTATTCTATTCCTCACGCTTTGTGTCACGACTTTCTTTGTGTCAAAGTACGTTCTAGTTAACCACATTTTATTAATTTATGACGATTCTTCGTAGTTGTTTTCTTGTATTCTGAAGAGCCTGTGACAACTACAGGTAAGAGTAATGTACTCGTACTTTGCCATAGACCTGCACGAATCATCTCCGTGATTGATAAAAACAATGTCTGTACTAAAGCTTCACAGCAAGCTCGCTCTAAAAGTTTTGACGGCAGATCCCAGTCGTTGCCATATCTAAGCTCAGATATACTTTTTTTCTTTTATAATGAAATGGTGGACGAGTAGCTTAGCCATTCTGACCGTTTTTTATTTTATTTTATTATTAATTTTTTTTCAAGCTGTAGGTCTGTCGCAAAGTTCTACTCAGATGCTTGCAATTTGGTGTAGATGTGGAATCATACCTCTCCAGTATTCCCTGAAAATCTTCTGGTTTGAATAATAGGTTGCTAAAGCTACAGAGAATCTATCGGAAAGAAATAAATTGCACTTTTATTCCAGACGATCTCCTTCCTTTAAATTTAGCAGCTTCCGTAAAAAGATGAAATTAAGAAATGGATGCTGTCAATTTATGTGTGAAAAGATGTGACAAAAAAACATGTTTAACGTATCACTGCTTTATACGCTCCATGTTCTGTGCATAGCTGTTGAAGGGATAATAATAACTTGAATACAGTAAATGCTGGTGTTGTGACAGTTTGTAACCAGCAGTTTCACAGGCTTTACTGCGGCGTAATTTCGTACTCTATGCACACAGCGGTGGTTATAGTATTTTGATAACTTCGTGTGGAACAGCCAACGGCTTGTTTCGGCGCTAATTTTATGACTTTTTTTAATTTGTGTTTAATGTTTATTTGGATTTACTGTAGCAATCAAATTCAGTTGCCATCAGACAGCGGTGGAAAGTAGAACACCAATAAATCCACGGCTAATATTTATCAGCAAAGCTTTAGTGAATAGCTACACAGCGTGAAACGATAACTTAGAAATGTTTATGAAAATTCGTTTTTGTGTTGTGTTGCTCAATTTTTGCATTCCACTCAGTTAACAAGCGACGGTACGAACTCAACGATGCTTGTCTGCTGACTCGAGCTGAGAAAAAAGGTGATGGGATTAAAACAAACAACGAATGTGAAGCAAAAATTCTTCGCTGTGTCATCAAGCACAATCCGTTTCGTGTTCGAGAGAACATACCCCTGCAGCAAACGAGCAACGGCTTGCTCCATCGACCAATCTTTACCAGTGAACTGACTGACAATACCACTCAGGTTCAGAGAGAATACTATGCAATTACTGTAAAGCACTTACGAGACTGAAGGGGAGCTGATCCATGGAATCTGTCATCCCTTCTAGCACGGAGATGTATTTCTTCGCTCAAACGTATAAGCTGATCAGTAGACCTGAGTGTATGGTTTGTGTCATCCTGTGTAGAGGTGAGAACAACATATTTTCTTGGTGAGCGATAGGATGTTCGGGTCGTAACTAGTATGAAAGCGAAATGGCACTTTGTTCTATTTTCTTGGTTGCTATATTTTATACAAGGAAGCACCGATTGATTGATATTAATTTCGCCTTTGTCTGTAGGATCCCTATTTTTTCCACAGAGACGCATAACGATTTCAGAGGTTTGATCATTAAACATAGTTATTACTCACATTTCATTAAATAGTAAAACATTTCTTTGAATCAGACACTTACTTTCTCTCGGGGGCGGGGAGGGGGGGTGGCAACTGGGGGCCCGAGACTGCTGTAGCCTGTTGTGGGGTCGTGTGCCACTGAGGGCTACGGAGGCGACGAAGCTTCTTCGTCGTTTCTAAGTCCCTAGTTCATACATACATACATTATATTTTTGCTTGCTAGATGATGTAGTTAGTTGTCTATTTTGAATATCATTTCCTTATAAATAAGGTGTAATATTCACTCGTTCTCGTAATATGGCACTGGAATTATCAATATAAAAAAAATAACAAAGCTCGCTTACAAGATGTTCCAGCAGAAAAAAACCATGAGGGTCGTTATAAATATACATTTTAATCATTAGCTGGCACACAAATGTGAAACAATACATACAGAGATTGTACAACTGACTACATACAGCAAAGAAAAACGTGATAGTAATTCACTGATCCACATGTTGATGAGGGGGTAAGCCCTCGAAACGCATAATGGAAGAAACTAAAAGTGACTGACACAGATAACTGTATTAATGTATCTTTTATGCAATAAACAGTCTCAGTTCCTGAAGTTCAGTCCGACACGGACGACATAAGATTTTCCACATTTTCTTTCTTTATTTTTTGTACTTCAGTAATTTCTTTGCACTTCACGGAAGCCGAGGATATCCCAATCGTGATTATGGAATTTGACGTTTGGTTACAGAGATAAACCAGGTATAAATGCGATCCTCTGCATCTTCATCTGCATTCCGCAAGCCGGCTTATGATGTGTGGAGAGAGTAGTTCTGGCACGAGTGCCACTTCACACATTACCTGATCCAGTCGCGAGTAGTGCTCACGAAGAAGGAATGTTGGTAAGGCTCTCTATTAATTAGACCTGCTCTAATTTTATCTTCGTTGCCCTTCCGCGAAATGTACAGGGTAAGTCAAAAATGACTTTACAAATTTGCACTGTTACAGAAATTGATTGAGATAAATTACAGAATCGGTAGATGTATCGTTTTTTTGCAAACTACCTCAAGTCTGATTCACGTACTGCATCAGTACCCCATTGCGCCACCATTAAAACGCCTATTTTTACCGGTGCGGAGTGTGCTCGCTGTGTTCTGGATCCTTGAAACGAACTCTACAAGAACTGTTCGGCCCAACTTTTGCTCCGAACGTGCTAAAGAACCTCCAAGCAGGCATACAGTTTTCTCTTGGCACAAGAACTTTGTTGAGACGGGTTGTTCACTGCGACATGATAAATCACCCGATCACCCGCGTGTTAATAATTATGTCGAACAGTTTAAGGAGACCTTTGCCCGCAGTCCACAAAAATCAATGCCATGACCGAGAGGGATTGGTTTAGTACCAGAAAGAGGGTGCACCACCTCATTTCCTCACGGCAGTTTGAGGATTCCTCGATAATCGCTTCCCAGGTCGGTGGATTGGCCGTGAGAGGCCAATCGCGTGACCACTTCGCTTCTCAGACTTGGATTTCTTTCTCTGAGTATGTATCAAAGACTGTGTGTATGTTCCTCCCATACAAAACAATTTAGCAGAGCTGAAAAATCGAATATACGCCGCCGTTGCACAAGTTACGCCCGATTTGGTGCAACGAGTGTGGGAAGAAATTGATGACCAATAGGATGTTTGCAGCATCACAAATGGTACTCCCATCGAAACAAAATGACACGTGACACTTTTATGTGGAACTTAAGATTTTTTGTGACAGAATGACACATCTATCGATCCTGTAAGTTATCTCAATAAGTTTCCATATCATTCCAAAGTAGTAAGGATTTTTTGACTCACCCAGTATGTAGGAACAAGCACTATACCTATTGGCTGACTCTTCTAGGAACGTATGCTCCCTAAATGCTGATAGTAAACCACACAGTGATGCAAAGCGCCAGTTTTGTATCGTCTGTCACTGGAGTTGGATGAGCATTTCCGTGACGCTTTCGTGCTTACTAGACGAAACCGTGGCGAAACGCACATCTCTTCGTTGGATCTTCTCTATTTTCTCTATCAGTCATATCTGGTATGACTCCTAGACGAATGGTATTCAGGTATCGGTCGAATGACAGTTATGTTAGCTACTTCCTTCCTGTGTGGACTCGTCTTACTGAGGATTCTTGCAATGAATCTCAGTTTGGCATCTGTCTTTCCTACTATTGGTTTTATATTGCCAAATTCTTTTAATCGCATGCCCGTAGATATGGTTGTGACCGGTTCCAGTGATTGTTCTGAAATCCTGTAATCACACACTAATGGGCGTTTTCACCTATTTAGGCTCCATTTGTCAATAAAAATCTCCTGGGCGGTTGAGCGCATTGTCAATAGCTCAGCACAAAGCCCTGAGGAAGGCCGTTTACAATAGTGGCCGAAACGTCGGACAATTTTGTTAGAGTATATTGACAACGCGGTCAACAGCCCAGAAGAATTTGATTGACAGTGACAACGATCGCAGCATCCTATGTTTAAGTTACATTTGTTCTTGTTCAAGATCAGTTGATAATCTTGGCACCATATCAATCCTCGGCAGGTATTTGTGTTTCACTAGAAATGTCTAGTTTTCCGATCTGTTCACATGGTCTTTGTTTGAGAAATCCATGTTGTTTACTACAGAGGAGATTTCCAGTTTCTACAAAGTATTACATTAGCATAAAACATGTTATACAATTCTACTATATACTCTTTTCAGTGATATAGGTTTATAGTTTAGTGCGACTGTTCGACGACCCTTCTTGATAACGGGAATGGCAAATAGCATTTTACCAGTCACTGGTAACGCTTCTCTCCTGCAGTGACCTACTGGGGATTGCTGTCAGAAGAGGATTAAAGTTCTTTCTCGTACTCTGTGTAGACTGCACGCTGGTGCACCATCAGCAGGGCACACGTGGGGAGAGCGGTAGTGGTGGGGTTACGGGCAGGCGCTCTAGGGGAAATGCTGAATGCTGGAGGGGAAGTGTTGTTCTGAACTGAAGCATACGCTCAGTTTTTTTGTAAATATTAAGTGGAGCCCCTCCACACCCACATTTACATGGTGACCATTCAAAAAGATCTGTCAAGACTCTTCTTTGGCTCGTATCTGAAAAGAATTTCGCTGAAATGCAACAAAAGCAGCAGTTTATTTTCACCTGACTTCTGAACCATTTCTAACTTTCAGAGGGGCATCATGAGTGGCGAATTTTTAATAAAACCTACACGTTTCTCTTGCTTCCATCTTAAAACTTGCTTCTTTTGCCAAAACACACCGGAGTTTACACTGTAACTCCAATAATGTTGTGCAGAGGCAACTGCGAGATAATTTTGAAATAGTAGTTTGCTGGTGAAGAAATGAGGAGAAGCGAGGTCACTAGCTTATGAAGAAGCACATCCTCGGTACAAAAAGTAAGGGTGCAGTGCGTTGACTTATGTTACTCCAAACTCCGTAGTATTTCTCGTTTCACCAGCAATCTACGGCTCTTAAAAATTACATTGTTTGAACGAAAAAGTGTGTAGTCAGTGGAATAACACTGAAGTTTCGTATAATAACCATATGGCAAAATGCTCTCCTCTTTGCTTGCTATCATTTGCCAAAATCTCGTTTCAGTATCTCAAAACGTTTGTGAAATAGGAAGAATGTTGTGGATACTTCATTCTGGCTCGGTGGATCACGTGACTGGCAGTGTGCCACATCAGATCAATTTTCTCAAAATTGGTGACTGGCAGAGAGACATTCACCCAAGTCTAAAGAAAAATTCAGTACCTTAGCTATATTTTATACGTAGTAACGTCTTATATAATATGCACCAAACGCAAAATCATAGCCACCATTACTTTTTATTGCAAACTTTTTCGAGCGTCGCGCAGTAACTTACTTACAAGCAAATATCACAATAACTGTGACCATTAACAAAAAGTTGGGCACATCATAGCGAAGCTTACATATGACGCTATAAGTTATGCAAAAATGAAACTTCTTTACCGGATAGTTTCCGTAAAATCGATTGAGAAATATTGCAGGACGCCCGCCTCGGTTCTGTCATCGCTGAGCTGCCGAAAGGGGGCATACGCAGGCGGACTCCCCTTTCGAACAAACAAATGAACTTGCCCAGAGTTCCGGACGAACACTGGTCGCTGCACATCGAACACCGTATCCTGCACGGACTCTATTTTTATTAGCTAGGTTTCCCATCAAGTTCAGTCAGTATTATGCCCTTCACCAATTTTAGTTGATTTCCTATTCCGTGGTTACTTAATCTGGTATCTGCCTTTTTGGCATTCGTGCAACAACTGGAAGGAGGAAACGCAATTGACTCTCCTCAGAGAAATAATTTTGGAAAAAGTAATTTAACTTCCGCTCTTCTCTCTGTCGACCTTCGTTTCGATGCCATTATGGACACAGAGTCCTTGGACAAATGGCTTTGATCTGTTTAATGATTCAACACCAAAACGTCTTATGATTTTCTGTCTGATCGGTACCTAGAATTTTACTTTCGAATTCCCTGAACGCTTTACATCTCTTATCGTAGTTTGTCGGCACATTTCTGACAACACATGGTCATGCGATATCTTGTTGAAAGATTATGTCATGGACACACCACAGCAACTGGCTTTAACAGCTCAGAAAACTAGCAGCTGCTGATCTCAGAGAGCGGTGATAGTGTTATATATCCAATGGCGCCCTTCCACATGCTCAGACTGTATGATGATATATGCAATCTGACAACGTTCGTCCTCTCGATGCTTCCACACATGGACACTTCCATTGTGCTTAACACAATGGGAATAGTCGACCTCAAGTTAAACAGGTAAATCACCGTGTAACCAAGTGGTGACCTGATCATTTTATGTTACACTGGATGTACTTACCTCAGTTGGTTAGCAGTCATTAATCCCCGATGTGGGATTCTGAGCCAAAATAATGAAATTAAATTTACTTCCCAACTAAAAAGCAATGTAATTGACTTATATCGTCTTGTACCTCAACCTAAACATATAAAGAGCAGGAGCAAGAAAACTGAATAAACTTCATTTCCTGACATAAATTACAGTTCTACATCTAAATCTACATGTACAACTACATATACTCTTTGCAAGACACCATATAGTGCTTTGAGGAGGGAACCCTGTACCACTACCAGTCATTTCTTTTTCTGTTCCACTCGCAAACAGAGCGAGGGAAAAACGACTATCTGTTAGTCTCCGTTCGAACCCTAATCTTTCTAATCTTATCTTCATGGTTCTCGCTTGCAATGTACGTTAGTGGCACTAGAATCGTTCTGCAGTCATCCCTCAAATTCTGGATCTCTAAATATTCTCAATATGCTCCTTAAAAAGAACGTCGCCTTCCGGCCAACGATTCCCGTTTGAGTTCCCAAAGCATCGACGTACTACGCGCGTGTTGTACGAACCTACCGATAACAAATCTGTCAGTTCGCCTGTGAATTGATTCGACGTCTTCCTTTGATCCGACGTTGTTCGGATCCCAAACACTCGAACAGTACTCAACAAAGGATCGCACTAGTGTCCTACATGCGGTCTCCTTTACAGATGAACCCACAAGTATACACCATGGCGTGCTGAAAGATAATGCCTCTGAACTTTTTATTGTTCTCATTATCATTTGATATATCATACGTCATACATACTAGTCGGTCTACTTTCCTGCTTTGCTGACGCTTGTTGCAACCCTCTAGCCCTAGAGGGCTCCGAGCTGTAGCGTGTAACGTAACTATGTTGATGCGTGAACAACTGCGTGTTGTAATCGAGTTTAGAATTCGAAAATTTCTTCCGCAGATGGAGCATCCCCTCCATCAGCATGACACTGCCAGACCACAGACGGGCGCTGTGACATCTGCAACAGTCCGACGTTGGGTTCAGTGTCATCGATCATCCTCCATACAGCCTCAACTTGCCCCCATCCACTTTTCATCTGTTTCCATGTGATCGATCATCCCCCACACAGTCCCATTTAGGTTACGTAGGTTTACTGCAGTAAATGATGAGTTTGTATTGTGCATTTAAAGGCGCTCCCATCAGCATTACCTTTCCATGACTGCGTATGAATAAACGAATCTCACCCTCACAGTAAGTCATCGACTTTGGTACGGAGTAGCTGATTTAGAATACAGGGCTATTACAAATGATTGAAGCGATTTCATAAATTCACTGTAGCTCCATTCATTGACATATGGTCACAACACACTACAGATACGTAGAAAAACTCATAAAGTTTTGTTTGGCTGAAGCCGCACTTCAGTTTTCTGCCGCCAGAGCGCTTGAGAGCGCAGTGAGACAAAATGGCGACAGGAGCCGAGAAAGCGTATGTCGTGCTTGAAATGCACTCACATCAGTCAGTCATAACAGTGCAACGACACTTCAGGACGAAGTTCAACAAAGATCCACCAACTGCTAATTCCATTTGGCGATGGTATGCGCAGTTTAAAGCTTCTGGATGCCTCTGTAAGGGGAAATCAACGGGTCGGCCTGCAGTGAGCGAAGAAACGGTTGAACGCGTGCGGGCAAGTTTCACGCGTAGCCCGCGGAAGTCGACGAATAAAGCAAGCAGGGAGCTAAGCGTACCACAGCCGACGGTTTGGAAAATCTTACGGAAAAGGCTAAAGCAGAAGCCTTAACGTTTACAATTGCTACAAGCCCTGACACCCGATGACAAAGTCCAACGCTTTGAATTTTCGGCACGGTTGCAACAGCTCATGGAAGAGGATGCGTTCAGTGCGAAACTTGTTTTCAGTGATGAAGCAACATTTTTTCTTAATGGTGAAGTGAACAGACACAATGTGCCAGAACTGCGAGCTCGCATCAACGATGCTTTCAAACTCATTGATGGGGACTTGCTGCGCCGAGTGTGGGAGGAACTTGATTATCAGCTTGATGTCTGCCGAATCACTAAAGGGGCACATATCGTACATTTGTGAATGCCTAAAAAAACTTTATGAGTTTTTGTATGTGTGTGCAAAGCATTGTGAAAATATCTCAAATAATAAAGTTATTGTAGAGCTGTGAAATCGCTTCAATCATTTGTAATAACCCTGTAGAAGTATTGGTCACGTAGACGATAACTGTTTGTGGGAAAATTAGGATGAATCATGATTTCGGGTGAGAAGCAAACTAATTCTGCAACCTATGGTTTTTTTTCGAAAAAGCGCTATATGAACAGGATAGGAAGTATAAGGCTACATACGAAGACATACAGTAAGTGTTAGTTCATGATTTATGTTAATAATACAGGAAGAAAATTAACTAATTAAGACAAAGCGTATTCTCCGCCAAGAAGTTTTTTTAGCAGCTTTAGGTGTATTCGGAAAGAACGGAAATGACAAAACACATGAAATTTAGGGCCGCAAGTAACGACGTGTTTTACGATGTGCAGTTTGTATACCGGCGGTGTGGCCGAGTGGTTCTAGGCACTTCAGTCTGGAACCGCTCGACCGCTGCGGTCGCCGGTCCGAATCCTGCCTCGGGCATGGATGTGTGTGATAGTTAGGTTTAAGTAGTTCTAAGTTCTAGGGGGCTGATGACCTCAGCTGTTAAGCCCCATAGTTTCTATGACAAGATGCAGATCTTTAACTGTCTGTAATCAGAAGAGACTACCCAGAGAGCGTTGGTTATTATACAGATACGGGAATAGCTATCTACAACGTGCCGTGCACCTCCTACATACAAATCCCAGAATCCAGTTTAGTGGATTCTGTTTATTTTTAGGAGCTTTGTGCCAATCTGTGATAACGAACAAAAAACAAAAAAAGAGAAACCGGACAGTGGAATACGTTTCTTTCATCTTAACACAGTTGGAAAGTTGGTGGCAGGATCGAGTTCCGTCACACGCCTATCGTTGTTTGTTCTTGTTGTGATCTTCCGTCCGAGGACTTGTTTGCTGCAGCTCTCCGCGCTAGTCTGTCCTGTGCTAGCCTCTTCATTTCTGTGTAGTTACCACAAGTTACAAGGGGCGTTCAGTAAGTAATGCAACACTTTTTCGTTTTCTTCCGCCAGTTTCCAATGGAAAAATGCGGAATGTGTGGTGGGACATCGTGGAATATTCCCTCTTTAGCTCCCATAGTTTCATGGGGTTCCGATAGGTACCGGTGCTATAAGTAGCCTTCAAAATGGCGTTTATAACGGATGTGCGTTCCAGTAGAGAGCTTCTCTTGGCGGAAAACCAGATATTCATAGGCGCTTGCAGAATGTCTACGGAGGCCTAGCAATGAACAAAAGCATGACGAGTCGTTGAGCGAGGCGTCCATCATCATCGCATCTGCCCGATCCCCCGCGTGCCGGCCAGCCGCACACAGCAGTGACTCCTGCAATGTTGGAACTTGCGGACACTCTCACTCGATGTGATCGATGGAGCACAGTCAAACACCTCGCTGCTCAACTGGACGTCTCTGTTGGTAGTGCTGATATACTCAGCCATAAGTTGGGGTACTCAAACGTGTGTCTACTTGCTGCCTTACAGAAGACCATAAACAGTAAGGCACTATCCATTCCGTTTAGCTGTTCTTCCATGTCAGCTGCCGTCTCTGAGAGAATTACAGTTTTATCTTAAGGGGCTCCGGAACGCCCTATACTTGCAATGTTAAAATAACGCTTATAAATTACATCTTTCCTCACAAAGTATTTGAGGTAGGAAGTTGAACTTTTTACAGACTATTTATTGGAATATGGGCTACTACTTAACACAGGGATTTTACAAAACTTTAGTTCAGTTATTAAAGTGATTTTTTTCAATTGTAATGAAAATTCACAACATTTTTTTGCAATTTTTTATTTATATATTTAAAAATATACAGTTTTTTGGAAAAAGGCTGTGTTAAATTATGCAGAAGGTACTGTGTAACATTTACTGAAAGTTTGAAACAAATATGTTTGGAAGATCCTTAGAAAACATGTAATTAGTATGAGAAAATAAAAGTTTTGGGAATCGAGCGACAAAGATTGGATTAACTTTTTAGTGCATTCCAGGTCCATAGGATGGATTATCTTCATCCTCTGCAAACTCCTCGTCCAGCTTCCTCTTGTTCCTCCTCCTGTTTACTCTTGCTTGTATTTCTAGACTCTTTACAGCCCTGTCTGCAGCCCGAAGGCGTTCCTTGTCTAAAGCAAGCATCGCTCGTACCATGTTAGAACCTATCTTCATTCCCATATTTCTAAATACCTTGCACCTTACAATGTTGCCATCATTGAAAGTCGCAACAGCATCATACACACCAAAGTGAAGTGTTTCTATTCCAACAAATACAGTCTTGGGGATTCTCGACCATATAACACTATTTACACTTTCATTGGGGTTTTGAGTTTTTCCTTGAATACACTTTTTCAACAGTTCAGGTGCTGCTAAGTCTCTGAAAATAGGTTTTATCACCTCCATTATTGCATGAGTGTACACTTCACCAGTTAGCAATCCTTTGTTATATTTAAACCAACTGTCTTCTTCTTTGGGACACAAGCTATGTTGGGGATTTTCATCGGTTGAAGAAGTATGAGAAAAAAGAGCCCAAACAGCCTTCTTCATTTCGTCGACACTTTGTGTATTTTGCCTAATAGCCATTCCATAATAGTTCTGTATTTTGTCAATTACACTGTCAGTAACCTTCCCTTCCCATCCAACCCTTTACCATCACTGAGTTTTCGTTTTTTGTACGAAGCTTTCAGTCGCCGAAGTCTTGTTCCCATTCGCTTCTGTACGTGTCCAATACACTCAAATTTCTGCACTACAACATCATCACCATAGGGCTTCAGTCCTTGAAAATGTTTGAAACTTTTAGAATCACCGTCACCAAGGTAATTAACATATCGCACTTTATCACACGCCTCAGAACGCTGGAATATACTGGCAACACCAGCCACTTCCATTCCTCCACTACTGCCACTATAGTTAGCTTTGCAATTATTTTCATGTGTACCTTTATATTTTTGTGGACATCTACAATACTTTGATATTACTGCTACATCTAAAACTTTTCCTGTATACATACTGGTGGCAGATACTACACCATGAAGAGATGTGTGTCCCCGTTTATGCCAGGTACCATCGAACGCTGCAGTCAAATCTCTGTTACCATTATTTTCCATTACTGCCTCTTCCACAGCGTTCTTCATAGACTCTATACAGACATCTTCTACTTTAGACCCTATTAATTTATTATAGGTCGTAAACTTGGTTGGGGGATTTGGAAGATTCATGATGCCACAGAAAATTGCACCTGCAGTAGCACCCTTACCAACTGAACGCAAGGAATAAACAAATCTAATGTTGTGTTCGTAGATTTTGCTACCATTTTCTTCAGTTGCAGTTACTGCAACACTGTTCCAAAAGGTGGTCATGTACGAACACTTATCACATTTCAGTTGTATTTCACTAGCAAGTCCTACGTGCTTTATTATGGAGAGTTCCAGACCAACTTCACTACAATGAATACATCTTACACAGTTTGAAAAAATTCCTTTGAGAACCGACATTTCAAATATTTCATTCACATCCGATTCGCCCATAAAACATTCATAGTTTTCACTCATTGAACCAAGCTTCTTCTGTGAAGTATTTTCTTTCCCACTTTGACTGCTATGGGCAGATGTACTTGAGAGGTTAGGTTCACTCACTTGGTTATCGTCTTTATTGTTTACAGTAATAACACATACCTTTGGCTTTCCAACGTTTCTCCTTTTCTTAAAAGCCTTCAGAGGATTTCTAATAACTTTACTTTTACTCATTATTATACTTCAACAAAACAGAGACTCAAGAAACAGAATTAATTACGAATATTTTCGAGATAACGACAGAGTAAATAAACATGAAACAATCGACAATCACACCAGTGATATATATTGAACCATCACAGGTTAACCACAACACATACTTTATCTCACATCACTAAAATGTACCTGATGAACACGGACGTTAATAATAACACCATTTGACAGCAGTTTAACAGCGCCACAGTGGGTCACGCCCATGTAGAACACATTTCAAAAAAAATTTAAAAATAGTTGTAGTCATCAGAATTGAATAAATTATATATCTATCAAAAGGTAATAGTCTGCAGATTCAGAAAACGCAAAAAAGTAAAAATTGAACTTTTCATGATTTTGAGCCTTTCCGGAGCCCCTTAAGGCTTTTATTTCTTCTGCTTGAACTTGACCTTTTTTTTCCCAAATTTCTCTTTGGGTTCCTTCACACCTTGCTCGGTATATAGGGTGTTACAAAAAGGTACGGCCAAACTTTCAGGAAACATTCCTCACACACAAAGAAAGAAAATATGTTATGTGGACATGTGTCTGGAAACGCTTACTTTCCATGTTAGAGCTCATTTTATTACTTCTCTTCAAATCACATTAATCATGGAATGGAAACAGAGCAACAGAACGTACCAGCGTGACTTCAAACACTTTGTTACAGGAAATGTTCAAAATGTTCTCCGTTAGCGAGGATACATGCATCCACCCTCCGTCGCATGGAATCCCTGATGCGCTGATGCAGCCCTGGAGAATGGCGTATTGTATCACAGCCGTCCACAATACGAGCACGAAGAGTCTCTACATTTGGTACCGGGGTTGCGTAGACAAGAGCTTTCAAATGCCCCCATAAATGAAAGTCAAGAGGGTTGAGGAGAGCGTGGAGGCCATGGAATTGGTCAGCCTCTACCAATCCATGGGTCACCGAATCTGTTGTTGAGAAGCGTACGAACACTTCGACTGAAATGTGCAGGAGCTCCATCGTGCATGAACCACATGTTGTGTCCTACTTGTAAAGGCACATGTTCTAGCAGCACAAGTAGAGTATCCCGTATGAAATCATGATAACGTGCTCCATTGAGCGTGGGTGGAAGAACATGGGGCCCAATCAAGACATCGCCAACAATACCTGCCCAAACGTTCACAGAAAATCCATGTTGATGACGTGATTGCACAATTGCATGCGGATTCTCGTCTGCCCACACATGTTGATTGTGAAAATTTACAATTCGATACATACTGACGAAACTAAAATGAGCTCTAACATGGAAATTAAGCGTTTCCGGACACATGTCCACATAACATCTTTTCTTTATTTGTGTGTGAGGAGTGTTTCCTGAAAGTTTGGCCGTACCTTTTTGTAACACCCCGTATAGATTAAATAATATCGGGAATGGGTTACAACTATGGCATTCCTTTCAATTCCTACTCTTAAATCTACAGTTTGGTTCCTGTACAAGTTGAAAATAACCATTCGCTCACTTTATTTCCTTGCTGCTAACTTCTAAATTTCGAAGAGTGTAGTCCGATCAACATTGTCAAATGATTTCCCTCAATCTACAAAAACTATAAACAGTAGTTTACCTTTCTTCAACCCATCTTCTGGGATAGGTCGTAGAGTAAGTATTTCCTCGCGAGTTCCTATGCTTCTTCAGAACCCAAACTGATATTGCCCGAGGTCGTGTTCTACTAGCTGTTCCACTTTTCTGTAGAGAATTCATGTCAGTATTTTATAACCATCACTTACTAAACTGATGGTTCGGTAGTATTCACACCTGTCGTCTTTGGAATTCGGATTAGTGCATTGTTCTTGACGTCTGAGAGTGTTTCACATGTCTCATATATCTTGCACACCAGGTGAAATAATTTTGTCAACGCTCGCTCCTCTAACGATCTTAATAATCATGGGGGAATATCGTCTACTCCAAGGGACATGTTTCCACTTAAGTCTTCCAACGAAAGGCCAAATTCTTCTCGCTGTATCTCACCCCCTATCTCACATTCACAGTTCCACTTCTTTTTTTATAATATTGTCTTCGAGGTTGCTACCGTCGCATAGGCCCTCTATACCTTCGACTTTTCAGTTTCTCATCTTTTCTTAGTACTGGTTCTCGTCTGAACTCTTGATGTTCACACAGCTCATTCTCTTTTCACAAAATCTCTTCTTAATTTTCCTATAAGTGCATCTGTCTTTTCTGCTTATTATGCGTGCTTTTACAGCCTTGCATTCTGTCTATTAGCCATTCCTGCTTAGTCATTTTGCACTTCCTGTCAGTATCATTCTAAAGACGCCTGTATATCCTTTCGCCTGCTTCATGTGATGCATTTTTATATTTTCACCTTTCATCAATTAAATTCGTTATCTCCTGGGCTCTACAAGGATTTCTATTAGTCATTGCCTTTTTACCTTTATGGTCCTCTACATCTTTCACTATTTCATCATCCAAAGTTACCTTTTAGCCTTCTGTTGTACCCCTTTCCCCTGTTTGTCCATCATTGCCTAATACTCCCTCTGAAACTCACAACAACCTCTAATTCTTTCAATTTATGCTGGTCTCATCTCCATAATTTCGTTGATTATTGCAATCTCTTCAGTTTTATCTGGAGTATATAAAAAGTAAACTACGGCCAGTGTCCATTTCTACCTCTGCAAATGCCTTACAACGTAAAACCTGGTTTCGAAATCTCTGTCTCAACATTTTATAATCAATCTTAAGCCTTCCAGTGTCGTCAGGTCCGTTTCACTTAATTTTTTTTTTTTCGTATTCCTTCGACCAAGTGTCAGCGATGATTAAATTATGCTCTGTGCAAAATTCTACCAGTGGTTTCCTCTTTCAGTCCTTTCCTCCGGTCTGTGTTTTCCCATTATCTTTTCTTCTCGCTGTTTTGCAGCTATCGAATTCCCCTTTCATCGACGAAGCGTGTTCACAAGTTTCTTGAGGTCTGAAGACCGCCTCTGTACCTAGGTGGTCAGCACGGCTGACTGCCCATGTAGGGGCCCGAGTTTGATTCTCAGACGGGTCGGAGGTATTATCCACTTAGCGATTCGGTGTTGTGTTGTCCTCATCATCTTTTCATCATTATCGACGCACAAGTCGCTGAATTGGCGTCAAATTAAAAGACTTCCACTAGGCGGCCGAACGACCTCAGAGGGGTCTCCCGTCATTTTATTTCAGGTTAGCAATACGCAGCTGAAGCCACTAATTAATTGATGGTTATATCCCGTAGAGCTACGATACCGCTAAGTTATTGACTGCTGCGTTTCACCTGCTGTTCGAAATTGGACCAGACATTTTCTGTGGGATTAAGATCCGATGAACACGTCTGTTATCTCGTGTGAGACATAGTGTGGGCAACACGTTCATCATGAAGATGTAATAGAACGGGTAACTCTTCATCACCGAGAATGTCGGAATGATCCATGTTCACGATAATCTGACTGAGTGGGCGGTAGTGACTACACTTAATAAAAGCGTACTCTTTAGTTGCACTTCAACATTTATGGCCACTTTGGTACAGAAGTTTCACTTGATGTCGTTATCAAAGATCAGAGTCGTGCGTCCCACACAGATTGTGGCAGGCGACGTTCAGAGCCAGCTTGCGAAGTATTTATAAAAAGTTCGTTGCTTATTCTTTAGGGCTATATAAAGGTGTAGGTATCATAGTCACACAGCTCGATATGACATTCTTAGCAAAGTTGAAGACAGTGTAGAAAATGTGTGTTTGTCATGGAATTTGTTAATTTTTCTACAGGCGGAGCGCTAGGGACTAGGACTGTTGATATTTTTAAAAATATCCGAGATATAAATTTTTAAAAAACTTCATTATCGGCCCTAAATATAAAAATGTATCGATATATCATTATATCGACGGAAAAAACATCAACGTACCTGCCTATAAAAATTTGGCTGCACATTGTAGATATAGCGCTGGTTTTAGAGCTGCATCTTTAGGTATTGATTTATTATTATATATTCTGTGCATCAACAAGCTGGTATGAAACTTCCTGGCAGATTAAAACTGTGTGCCCGACCGAGACTCGAACTCTGCCAGGAAGTTTCATATAAGCGCACACTCCGCTGCAGAGTGAAAATCTCATTCTGGGAACAAGCTGGTAGCTTGCCCATCCCCGTTAGAGCTAGAACTGAAAGGAAAACAATGCTTGGCGATAATCACTTTGTTAACAACTGTTACTGCAAGTAAGTGGCACAATAAGAGGTGCCCGATGGCAGGCACATAGCGGTTTTGTCCGGAACACTTCATGTCGGCATCCCTATTTTGTCATCTCTGCCAACGTCAGTCACCTAGCAGTTGTAGTGTGAAAACGGCGTACTGAAGCTAAACGTTGCAGTTCCTGTTGGTATCGCCGAGCGCCGATTACTTCAGCATTTCCCCTCACACGTCTCCACCCACTGCAAAGACAAGTGTTGCCATTTAGACTTTTGTTCATTTTCAGCAACTGTTTTTGAAGAATGTCGATGTGGAGAAATAGAACATTAGTTCCGTTTTTAACGCAACTGGTGTGCAATATTCACATCGGAAATCTTGTTATTCTATTCAACCGCCCCCCCCCCCCTCCCCCCCCCCCCCCACCACTCTCCGCCCCCCAGTGCAATCGGACTACTTCTTTTGTGCCACATATACTTACTTCACAAAGTCAAAAGAGAAAGATTGGACGTGATGAAAGCTCAAAGAATAGTAAGATTCCTTCACGCAGTAAAAGTAAAACTACGTTCTGCAAATACACACATCAAAAAAAGTTTTGCATCGCCCCGGTTCCCAGAATCCTGTAGATAGGCGTTGACTAGATATCGTATCACAGACACAGTCCCTTTGACTGTTCAGAGAGGTCACTAAACCCGCTCAGAGATGTAAACAACCAGGCATGAGGAGCGCCTATTAGACGGAGGGGGTCCGACAGCCGATGCCTAGACGGTCGATACCACAGCTCCATCGCGTCCGCACTGTTACTTTGTGCCAGGAAGGGCTCTCAACAAAGGAAGTGTCCAGGCGTTTCGGAGTGAACCAAAGCGATGTTGATCGGACATGGAGGAGATACAGAGAGACAGAAACTGTGAATGACATGCCTCGATCAGGCTGCCCGAGGGCTACTGCTGCAGTGAGTGGACGGTCGCTACCTACAGATTATGGCTCGGAGGATTCCTAACAACAACAACGCCACCATGTTGAATAATGCTTTTCTTGCAGCCACAGGACGTCGTGTTACGACTCAAACTGTGCGCAATAGGCTGCATGATGCATAACTTCACTCCCGCCGTCCAGTCGTCCATGGCGAGGTCCATCTTTGCAACCACGACACTATGCAGCGCTGTACTGATGGGCCCAACAACATGTCGAAGGGACCGCTCGGGCTTGGCATCACGTTCTCTTCACCAATGAGTGTCGCATATGCCTTCAACCGGACAATCGTCGGAGACCCGGTCAGGCCGAACGCCTTAGACACACTGTCCAGCGAGTGTAGCAAGGTGGAGGTTTCCTGCTGTTTTGGGTTGGCATTATGTGGGGCTGGCGTATGCCGCTGTTGTTATAGAAGGCGCTGTAACGGCTGTACGATACGCGAATGCCATCCTCCGGCCGACAGTGCAACCATATCGGCAGCATATTGGTGAGGGATTCGTCTTCACGGACACATGTTGTGAATGACTTCATTTAGGCTAACGACATCGCTCGACTAGAGTGTTCAGCATGTTCTCCAGACATGCTTGGGATAGATTGAAAAGGGCTGTTTATGGACGACGTGACCCTCCAACCACTTTGAGGGATCTACGCCGAATCGCCGTTGAAGAGTGGGACGTTCTGGACCAACAGTGCCTTGATGAACTTCTGTATAGTATGCCACGACGAATACAGGCATGCAAAAATGCAAGAGGACGTGCTACTGGGTATTAGAGGTACGTGTGTGTGTGCAGCAGTCTGGGCCATCACCTCTGAAGGTCTCGCTGTATGGTTGTACAACATGCAATGTGTGGTTTTCATGAGCAATAAAAAGGGGGAAATGGTGTTTATGTTGATCTCCGTTCCGATTTTCTGTACAGGTTCCGAAAGTCTCGGAACCGAGGTGATGCAAAACTTTTTTTGATGTGTGTATTTTCTAAAAATTGTGAAAAGAATGTAATGTAAATAAAAATATCGGCACATGATATTGCTATTAGATTCCTTTTGGAAAAAAGTATAGATTATTTATCAACAAACCTACTAGGGATACTGGAAAATAAATCAGGATTCGTACTAACCTGACGGAATGGGAAAATGAAAACGCTTGCAGTACACAATTCACGCTGACCTGCAGCTTGAAGTAATGAATCTGCAGTGCGATAGGGAGATATAAAGACAATTTAGATTCCTCCAATCCTTTCCCTCTGGATCGATTTCCTCGTTTACACAAGTCTTCACACGGCTCCGTAAAATTTCTCTGACGATGGAAGGAGGTACAGAGTATTCGCTGCTTGCAGGCCTGCACTCACCGTCCGTTCGCGGATTACGCTAAGACAACGTTAAAGGTGTCACTTATATCTATGTAGTCTCCCAGATTGACCGCCCTCTACAGCTTCTCCAAAGCACGTAAAAATCAGCGTCCAAACAGTCTTCTGCTGTCAGGTTCATTGTTTCCAGGTAAGATAGGTGGTGCACTGTGCTATTCTGATTTTTTGCGTTCGACATTTGTGCGGTGTACGAAGGTAGTACGTCTGTTCACAAGATAAATTTCTAGTATTCTGTTGACAAATGCACTACATTAAGCTCGATGAACTGAACAACATTCTGGATCTGCTTATGCGTCACACTGCATTCTGGGGTGCTTTTGTTTATTTTTCGTCTGTATTGCACCTCGAGAGATGAGACTCCCGACATCGTGAAGTTAATGCGGTTAGACATTAGATAGGTCCATAGGTTTCAATGACGTGGCATCATAGCTGTTTTTGTGCTTTAATGCAATACGGAACAACTAAAATGATCTCTGTTACAAGAAAATCAAGGTTTTATTGATGCTTTTACCCAAAATAACCGTGGGAGTGCATTAGGTTCAAAAATGTTTCTATTTTTGTTGCAGGTATGAGCCTTGTTTAACTGAGGAAGAAGTGGGCCACACATTACCGCTGTGAGTATTCATCGTGTGACGTTGCCCCGTGTTGCGAGGCTAGAAAAATATGTGACTAAGAATTATGGATGTCCAGGGGGCCGTAGAGGACGGGTGCGCTTTCACTTTCGTGTCTACCGAAATATAAAACTGAAGTATCCAGTACCGGAATAGTCTTGCTTTTCTTAATAAAATGAAGTGACTGATCTTTAAAGGAAAAAGTAAGTAGAAATCACTGTTCATTAGTTCCTCAACACAATAATACAATGTGTGTTTCATGTAGTGTAAATGGCATTCTGATCAATGTATGTTGTATTTGCTGCCACATTCCTGCTTCACAGGAATTATTCGAAGCCTGAACTTTGTCCCAAATATTGAGTAGTCCAGGGTCCCCTAGATAAAAACAAACCGCCTACAATCTTGCATAATTCTAAGTTCGACGGTTATCAGGAATCATTCAAAATGACGGAACAATCGAAAATATTTCGAACACCAGCCGGAATATTTATAAGTCTCACAACTTAGCAAACTAGCAGAATTTCCCCAAGGCGACACTCAGGATCGTACACAACCCTAGCCAGCAAAAGACTAACTGCACATGCGTTTCTCATCCCTCCTAGAGTCGAAGTGACCGTTTCTCAGTGCCATTCACATTATATGTAGCTTCACCATTTAAGAGTTTTTCAGTTTACACAAATTTTATACGCATCAAATTAAGCGTCTTTTCGTTGTGCATCTCTTGATGCGATTCTAAATTCTCCATGTTTAATATTTCTCCTACAATATGTACAGAATGAGTGTAAATATTTTCCGTACAGAATGAGTGTAAATATTTATTCTTAGACAATCACTTAAAATAATATCATATAAAAAATATAGTCGTATGACAGCGTTGGAGTCCTCTGGAGTAGCCCCGTGGTGGTCACCGAGCTCAGCGTCCCCATCCGGCGGATAGGTCACCATCAACAGCGTCACATGCCTTCAGTTCTTGCCTTTGGGATGTATTCCACGGCGTTGGCGCAAGTATTACAGACTTTACCACAACTCCCCTTAGCGGTAAAAGTAAAGGGAAAGCATACTCAGACGGTTACCCATCCAAGTACTGGCTACACCTGAAGTTGCTTATCTTCAGTGGTATAACGTGAACCGCTGTATCCGACGAGACAAGGCCGTTGGCAGTGTAAAGTTATATTATTTTATCACATTTTGAGCAATGGTAAATCACGAGACTTTCTGTGGTGCATGTTACTGCAAATGGAAATTTGTGGTAAGGACTATGGGACCCAACTGCTGATGTCATCGGTCCCTAAGCTTACACACTAATTAAACTAACTTGCGCTAAGGACAACACACACCCATGCCCGAGGAAGGACTCGAACCTCCGACCGGGTTGAGCCGCGCGAACCGTGACAAGACGTCTTAGATCGCACGGCTACCCCGTGCGGTCATGTTATTGTCGGTGAGAATAATTTGTAGGTGCTATTTTGGGCGATCACGGATTTTGATACCGTTTAATGACGAGCTTCTCGAGTCTGCTTGAGTGCACCATGCGATTTATCAAGCGAATGGTGTATCGCTACTTCATCATCTATTTTCTTATTTATAATTAATATAAACAGTATTTTTACTAAGATTAAATGCAAAATACCGATAAATACTCATAACACAAAAACAAATATTAATTCTTAACTTGTGGCATCATATCAGCATTTCAATTTGTGTTACGCTTCTTTTGGCCCATCGCTCAGCTCTGTAAATTTAATACAACAAGAGTTACTAGTTTTCTTAATGTATGATATGTGTACATCTTTATGGCTCTTGAGATCCCAAACTTACTGTGCTGCGAGATTCAGTGTAGGTTTGTCTATTTCGTCTCGACGAGATAATTAATCCTATATGCTTAACTTTTACATAGATATCGTGCGTCAGGCACTTCCTATCGTGACTGTGGTTTTAAATGTCCTGTAGAAGGCTGCATGCTTTGGCAGCGGACAAGAAGGACCGTGCACCTCAATGTGTTTTCTCAAACTTGTTATCCCTGCTCTCGTAGCTCAACAAACACGCAAGTCGGCATACCGCTTCGGACAAGCACGGGTATGTCCGACTTCTGGGTTCTGCACAGAGCGCGCCTGCCGACCACGCCCCCTCAGCTCTCAGAGCGGCGAGTGCGATCGTGTGCGTGATGTCGCTCGGTGCTCAAAGCGACGTACAGTCACAATCATAACAAAGTACATTATATGTGCCAGTTATGACGGCCCAGACTCAGAATGCTTTCACGGAAAAGTAATGAAGCATCAAACAAGTCCACCACCAAGTACTGGAAAAATTGCAAACGAGAGGTAATGTTGCAGATGCAGCCATGAAGTGGACGACTAGAAGTACCAAGTTGATCGACTTTCAAGCTGCATATTCTTTGAGTCTCCCGAACACTGCGCGGAGCCGCTATCGAAAACAATTGTAACTTGGTCACTGTCCCATAACGCCGTGCTACTTTTGAATACCATGTACGAGTATTGTGTATTTGTTCATATACAGTGCTTTCTTTTTCATTTGTAGAGTGGTTCGTGCTGAATGAAAGGTTAAGTCTCCTAACAAGCTTTACACTGCAGCAGTCATTCTAGCCGTATCTACACTCCTGGAAATGGAAAAAAGAACACATTGACACCGGTGTGTCAGACCCACCATACTTGCTCCGGACACTGCGTGAGGGCTGTACAAGCAATGATCACACGCACGGCACAGCGGACACACCAGGAACCGCGGTGTTGGCCGTCGAATGGCGCTAGCTGCGCAGCATTTGTGCACCGCCGCCGTCAGTGTCAGCCAGTTTGCCGTGGCATACGGAGCTCCATCGCAGTCTTTAACACTGGTAGCATGCCGCGACAGCGTGGACGTGAACCGTATGTGCAGTTGACGGACTTTGAGCGAGGGCGTATAGTGGGCATGCGGGAGGCCGGGTGGACGTACCGCCGAATTGCTCAACACGTGGGGCGTGAGGTCTCCACAGTACATCGATGTTGTCGCCAGTGGTCGGCGGAAGGTGCACGTGCCCGTCGACCTGGGACCGGACCGCAGCGACGCACGGATGCACACCAACACCGTAGGATCCTACGCAGTGCAGTAGGGGACCGCACCCCCACTTCCCAGCAAATTAGGGACACTGTTGCTCCTGGGGTATCGGCGAGGACCATTCGCAACCGTCTCCATGAAGCTGGGCTACGGTCCCGCACACCGTTAGGCCATCTTCCGCTCACGCCCCAACATCGTGCAGCCCGCCTCCAGTGGTGTCGCGACAGGCGTGAATGGAGGGACGAATGGAGACGTGTCGTCTTCAGCGATGAGAGTCGCTTCTGCCTTGGTGTCAATGATGGTCGTATGCGTGTTTGGCGCCGTGCAGGTGAGCGCCACAATCAGGACTGCATACGACCGAGGCACACAGGGCCAACACCCAGCATCATGGTGTGGGGAGTGATCTCCTACACTGGCCGTACACCACTGGTGATCGTCGAGGGGACACTGAATAGTGCACGGTACATCCAAACCGTCATCGAACCCATCGTTCTACCATTCCTAGACCGGCAAGGGAACTTGCTGTTCCAACAGGACAATGCACGTCCGCATGTATCCCGTGCCACCCAACGTGCTCTAGAAGGTGTAAGTCAACTACCCTGGCCAGCAAGATCTCCGGATCTGTCCCCCATTGAGCATGTTTGGGACTGGATGAAGCGTCGTCTCACGCGGTCTGCACGTCCAGCACGAACGCTGGTCCAACTGAGGCGCCAGGTGGAAATGGCATGGCAAGCCGTTCCACAGGACTACATCCAGCATCTCTACGATCGTCTCCATGGGAGAATAGCAGCCTGCATTGCTGCGAAAGGTGGATATACACTGTACTAGTGCCGACATTGTGCATGCTCTGTTGCCTGTGTCTATGTGCCTGTGGTTCTGTCAGTGTGATCATGTGATGTATCTGACCCCAGGAATGTGTCAAAGTTTCCCCTTCCTGGGACAATGAATTCACGGTGTTCTTATTTCAATTTCCAGGAGTGTATTTTACAGGGTGGTTGGTGGTCGAGCCTTAAAGGTTGGAAAGTGAGAAGAGGTACTAGGACATTGATACTGTTAGGCAAGTTACTGCGTGACCATATATAGCGCAGCTGGTGAATCTCTTGCTTCGGAAAAGCAGACGTCGGAAATGGGGTTGGTGTATACAGGGTGCAGTGTATACACAGTGCATCATAATAAATTGCGAAAAATGAAACTGG
This sequence comes from Schistocerca serialis cubense, assembly GCF_023864345.2. Taxonomy (NCBI): domain Eukaryota; kingdom Metazoa; phylum Arthropoda; class Insecta; order Orthoptera; family Acrididae; genus Schistocerca; species Schistocerca serialis. The sequence continues at coordinate 412,105,613 of NC_064641.1, read as the reverse complement.
TGGAAGTACACGGTAATACGAGGGCCTGCTGAAAAGCAATGACTCAGAATTTCTTATATGAAAACTTTTAAAGCTTTTTAAGTAAAAAATGGTTCAAATGGCTCTGAGCACTATGGGACTTAACATCTGAGGTCATCAGTCCGCTAGAACTTAGAACTACTTAAACCTAACTAACTTAAGGACATCACACACATCCATGTCCTAGGCAGGATTCGAACCTACGACCGTAGCGGTCGCGCGGTTCCGGACTGAAGCGTCTAGAACCCCTCGGCCACACCGGCCTGCTTTAAGTAAAACAAACGTTATTAACATTGTTCATATTTATTCTTCATGCACACATATTTCTTACTCAACATAGTCACTCCGGTGATGAGCACCTTTCTCGTGACGAGAGATCAGTTTGTTGATATCGTCACTGTAGAATGTTTGGCTTTGTTGGCCGCAACCTCACCTCTGCTTGTACCACTTCAACACATCAAAGTGAAGTCCTCGAAGGTGTTCTTTAAGTTCCGTAAACAGATAAAAATGAGATGGAGCCAAGTCGGGACTTTATGGAGGATGATCGATGACGGTGAATCGAGGGTGTCGGCACGCTGCAGATGTCGCAGCGCTCGTGTGTGGTCTGGTATTGTCGTGACGAAGGAAAGGGTGCTGTAAATGTGGACGGACTCTCTGAATTCGGAGCTCGATTGCAGCACGCTGTTCCTCACGCACCGAAAAAGTTACATTACACACTGCCATGTTACATGCCACAATTCGGAGCCCTCTAGAGGCAAAGGGCTGCAAATATGTGACTAAATACGTACGATGTTAATAATGTTTGTTTTATTTAAAAAGCGTTTAGAGTCTTTGCATAAAAATTTCGGACGCATTACTTTTCAGCACGCTCTCGTAGAAGGAATAATATTACAGTAAAGCCGGTCGGAGTGGCCGAGAGGTTCTAGGCGCCACAGTCTGGAACCGCGCGACCGCTACGGTCGCAGGTTCGAATCCTGCCTCGGGCATGGATGTTTGTGATGTCCTTAGGTTAGTTAGGTTTAAGTAGTTCTAAGTTCTAGGGGACTGATGACCGCAGTAGTTATGTCCCATAGTACTCAGAGCCATTTGAACCACTACAGTAAACATAGGTCAATATACTCGTTTTGGAGGTAAATGTGAATGTGCGGTTATGAGCCGTCATTGACTGCAGTCTCAAATATTACCCAGTTTAGTACAAATGTGTTTTAAAGATAAACCTTTATATAATTGGGCTCAAACATACCCATGGTGTTTACAGGGTGGACCGAAACAGTTTCGAAAGCTAGTAAGAGTTCTGGTGAGAAATAATTGTTAAGAAAAAGTTCCATACGTTGTCCCGCTTACGAGCTGATTAGCACCTAAGTTAGCCAATAAGGCCATTGCGTGTGCAAATTCAAGAAGTCCGCCAGATACAATTATTTATATGAATTTGTGGTGTCTGTTGTTTTGGACATGACCGAAAGAAAAAGACACGAGGCATTCATGAGGTTGATTGACCTCGATGGGCAACGAATTCACAACCTTTAGCGCGGATGCACAATTACTTTCGACCTCCTGCAGGAATCTCAAACTAGAGAGCATGAAGGACATGGGCGGGGACTGTGGGCAGGTGGCGCTGGGTGGGAGCGTGGCTTGGACAAGAGGGGTGCCCAGATGGTCTGGCAATCGCAATAAACACTGTGTCCGCGTGGCGCAGTGGGTAACGCAACTGCGTAGTAAGCAGGAGATCCAAGGTTCGAATCCCTGTTTGGCACACATTTTCACTCGTCGTCGCTGAACCGCATAAAGTCCGGGTGCAGCTGACGTCAATAATTCCTTCTCTTCCTTTCCCTTTCTCTCCCTTCCACCTTCAATTACCGTAAAATGTGAGGCGTGGTATTTGCTGGTATTAAGGAAAACGTGGAAGGGACGACCCACCAATGTAACGTTCTTTTCACACATCCTTTTTATTCAACAATATATAAATTTCTTTTCTTTACAAATTAACAAATTTGTGAAATGAATGAACTTTTACAAGAGAAATCAAACCAAGAACAACATGACAGTAATTGCAAGGGCCCGAACCTGCATCCCGTCCGTTAGCAGGTGAAACAGCGGTGTCTACTACCGCGCTGGACACAATTTCTCTTATTAAATGCCCTTCTGCAACATATGAGTAATATTGATGAAAAGATATTTCAATTACTCAAACAGATGACGTATTTTCTTTTAATTTGGAAACTGTATGTCGAAAGGTTCGGGGTTAAGATGCGCACCTGCTTAAAGGTTAAACAAATCAGGAAACAATTATGACAGTGATAAGGCTTGCTTCAAAGCGAGCAACCTTTTCATCTCAATCAGCAAGCAAGTTGCAGCTGGATTCTAGTGGGTCCACCTTGACAATATTATTCTGAGTATAGTCCTGGTGACGGTTGGCCGTTAATATTTCAAAACTTAAACTGCTTGTCAGTTATGAAGGCCGCTGTGAAAGAACGTTTTAAAACATTACGTATGAGCACTTATTACAAGAGAACTCACTCGGCGGAACCACAAGATACAGTTAAAAAGACACGAACGCACAGATTAGTACAACAGCTAGTTCAGATTATCTCAAATACAATGACAATCAAGAAATTGAACCGGTTAACATCTAAATCTAACCACAAGACCCCTGTTTGTTTAACGGCAACTTGTGCCTTGGTACAATTGTTCCGACTGTATTTCCGACCAGGAGCTGATTCGTTAAAACATAAATGATCGCGTATAAATTAGAAAGGAAGGGCAATATAATATCAGTACAAATGTTCAAACGACAACTAGTGTCTAGTACAATACTAAAGTCTATATTTACGACCAAAGAGCCGACATTGTAAAACTCTGAGGGTCGGAGTCAAACCGGAAAATAACTAGAAGGTCGGGCAGGCAATGACATTAATCACAACGAGGATTACAAGATTTTACTCCCCTGTATCAGCAAGCACCTCATAGATCCACGGTGCGTCGCGGCGGTTACTGAGTGGTGCCGATGACAGCCAAGTAGAAGGGGGCAGCCGGGCGACGAACGCCCGTCCGACACACTTTGTGCCTCCTCCCTCGGGCCAGCGAACCCCTATATAGTATATATCGGCAAGCAAAGACCTTCTGAGGACACAACCCACAGATACCAACTCTTCCTCATAGATATTGGCAATGGGGCCGCAAGAGGGATAGTCGATACTACCCGTGCGCTAGTGTCGCCAGACAGAACAGTCCACTAACTTAATGGCGCCACTGCTCAAAATGTATCACAGCAGCAGATTACGCGTGATGTCTGTTCTTTCGGATTTGTTTGAAGGAACAGCCAACTGGTATTCGTATAACTGATTCTCTTCTATGGGCAATGAACTCACCACCTTCAATCCGGATGCACAATTACGTTCGACCTCCTGCGAGATCTCAAAGTACCGAGCACATAGGACATGGACGGAGACTGCGGACAGGTGGTCCTATGCTGGAGTGTTGGTCGGTCGGGAGATGTGCCGAGATAGCCCACGCAATTACGATAAACACTGTGTCCGGATGCCTTACTGGTCAACACAGTTGCCTACTAAGTAGCAGATCCCAGTTTCAAATCCCAGTCCTGTACACATTTTCACTCGCCGCCGCTGATTTCGCACGAAATCCCGATGCAACTGGTATCAATAGTTTCTTTCCTTTCCTTTCCTTTCCTTCCCCCCCCCCCCCCCCCCCCCACCTTCAACTTACATAACATAACAAGATACAACTAGTGTCAGTTGCTCTCATCATGTAGATGAGACTGCTCGGCCTTTGGCTCGGGCTGGATACTTAGTACCATCCCATGATGAATTTTTATATAGCTCTGTTTTTCGGTTTTAGAAAACCAAGCGAAGAACGCTTTTGACGATACCATTTCTGGCGTTTCGCTTGAATTTGCGCGCGCAACGGTCGGAGGAACATATCATGGTACCTCGGAACAACACATGCATTGCAATATCGAATTCATCCGCCGACACCGGGCAAGGTACTTTCAATTGAAATACGATATTGCAGTGCCTACGTTATTCCGAATACGATGCAAAGTTCCTTTGGACATGCATGAATGTCCAATTCAGAATAACACAGGCACTGCAATATCGTATATATCCGCCGACACTGGACAAATGATTTTAAATTAAAATGTCTCGCATTTACGGGAATATACATAATGGACGTACGAGTACAAGTTGTCTACACATGGTTGACGACGTATGGGTGTTAGGGTCTGACTGTGAGTCGTGCACGGACAGCTAAATGGTAGTGCGACTGCTCGCGATAAGCGGGTAATCCCGGTTCGAGTCCCCGTACCGCAAATTTTCGTTGTTGTCATTCCATTATACAGCTGATGGTTGTCCATCTTGGCAACTGGGAATATATTTCATGCAATGCTAATTAACTATGAAACGGTGCAACTTTTGGAATTTTTTCTTAAGAAGTTTTTCTCAGTAGAGCTTACCCTTACAAGATTTTCAGGCTGTTTCTGATCACCTTGTTCACGGCAAATGTGACAGTGCATTAGGGGGTACCGGCCCAGTTTGATGCTGGTATAAGACGGCATCTAAAGCGCCAATATGACGCAAAAAGGGTACATCGAGCAGGGCGTCATCTCAAATGTGAATTGCGCAGCACTCCCGTAGATACGGTTGAAGAACTGGAGCAGCGAATTGTATTTTTATCAAGATTTAGGACATAACCGTGGTGTGTTGGTGGACGAATTCGTAACTTGCTGAAGATACGAGTGCAGTATTGCATCAAATGAAGAAAGGCACGCGAAACACCTCTTCTGACAGGTATCACTGTGCAGTAAATTGCAACATTTAACGGGCTGAACCAGTATAGTTAAGGTTGTTCATGGATGGATTTTGGACATAATTTTACGGTGACTTAATCGAGAAGTTTTCATTTATAATTCATTTTTACTAACAAGGACAACTTTTGTACTGAAGTCAGTGATGAACACTAACCACACAAACGCTATCACCCTTGAAACGGCTCTTTTTGCAGATTGTCCGTTATTAGTCTGGGAATCTCGTCACGTAGGTCTAGTAGAACAGATAGAGAAATTCAAAAGGTGAGTCGCGTGTTTCCTCACGAATTCGTGTAGCAAGCACGAGAGACGCTCATAAACGTACTTTTCAGGAAAAGTCATTAAATTTTCGCTACTTGAGCCAGTCCAGACGGAAAACCACACTCATCTTCAGAGAAAAACATAGCTCCTTGAACGACTAGAGATAGGGCGTTCATATTCACAGGACATGTACATTAATATGTTCTGCAGAAATGATTAGCATCTGATTTCTGCCCACAGGCCGTAGGTAATGGATCAGTGTGACTTGAGCAGACGAGCAGGATGCCTCGCAGACGTATTCGCGAACTGTACCGTCAAATCAGTGAGTTTGAAAGAGGGCGCATTATTGGCATGAGAGAATGTGATGCATCCATCCGGGTTGCTCGTGTGGGTTGAAGTGTTTCGACAGTGCAACGGGTGTGTGCAGAATGGTTTACGGAAGGCCGTAGAACACAACGAGATGGGTCAGGTCGCGCCACCCAGACCGCCCCCCCCCCCCCCCCCCCCCTCCTGAGAAGATCGACATCTCATCCGAAAGGCACTGTAGGATAGATCTGCGTCCCACTCGGCTCTGGCGCAACTGTGTAACACATCGTACACTATCAGGGATGGCAGTCCGTCGCTATTACGGCATAGGTTATGTGAGCGTCGTCCACTTCCCGCCTATCTTTGATGAATGTCCAGAAACTTGCTAGACGGCAATTGTGTGTGGAATGACGTCACTGGGTACATGAATGGCATGATATAGCATTTTCGGATGAATCCCGGTTCTGTTTGTTTGAAAATGATGATTGCGTTTTGGTTCGCCGCAGATGGGAAACGGCATTCGCTCAAGAAATATAGCGCAAACTCAAGGCCTTGTGGTGTGGGGTGCTATTTGGCACAATCACAAACCACAGTTGGTGCGCGTCCAGCACCCTGCGACCAGTGCGACCTACGTGAATGACATCCTGAAGCCCGAGGCCATTCATTTTCTGCACAACATTTCAGAAGCTATTTGTCGTTACTGTAATCTGCTTCACCAACATATGATCACTGCTCTACGGCAGAGAGAAGCTCTGGCGTCAACTGTTTCGATGAACGATGCAGATCCATCTCACACTGCTCGTGAGATTATTCGGTTACTCCGTAATACGTGTGGAAAAGAGAATCTTTGGCCGATGGTTCCAAATTATGTGGCCACCAAGATGGCCAGATTTGAACTCATATGATTTCTGGCTGTGGTATTATCTGAAAGATAGGGTTTATCATCGGAACACTAACACACTTCGGATCTTGAAGATGAGCATAGTGAGGGATGCATCCAACTTCCCACCTGAAATGTTTCGGGCAGCAATAGAGCAAGCTCTAGTGTGGTTCCAGCCTGCTGTGGATGCACATGTTCGTCATAGAGAGCAACGTTTGTGACCTGCAACGTAAACATGGTACGCAATTAACAAATGTCACCCTATCACGAGAAAATTAGAATGCCTTTCTTTCAATGGTTTGTTCGTTATCTTCCGCATGTCCTTACCAATGGTTCCACTAAGTTTCATTGTCCTACGATCACTTGTTTTTAAGGTGGCCCTCTCAAATAGTGAAAGTTAAATTATAATCACCCAGTATATATATTCATGATTCCCCCGTTGTGCAGTACAGTGGCTGCATGGTGATATCTGTTGTGTTTATGCAGATATAAGTGCTTGAAGGGTCTTCATCACATCATGGTGGTCAGCAGGACTTCTTGTGCCTCTTTCGCATCAATATACACTATGTAATCAAAAGTATCCGGAAATATGGCTGCAAATGACTTACAAGTTCGTGGTGCCCTCCATCGGTAATGCTGGAATTCAATATGGTGTTGTCCCATCCTTAGTCTTGATGACAGCTTCCACTCTCGCAGGCATACGTTCCATCAGGTGCTGGAAGGTTTCTTGGGGAATGGCAGCCCATTCTTCACGGAGTGCTGCACTGAGGAGAGGTACTGATGTTGGTCGGTGAGGCCTGGCACGAAGTCGGTGTTCGAAAACATCCCAAAGGTGTTCTATAGGATTCAGGTCAGGACTCTGTGCAGGCCGGTTCAATACAGGGATGTTATTGTCATGTAACCACTCCGCCACAGGCCGTGCATTACGAACAGGTGCTCGATCGTGTTGAAAGACGCAATCGCCATCCCCGAATTGCTCCTCAACAGTGGGAAGTAAGAATGTGCTTAAAACAACAATGTAGGCCTGTGCTGTTATAGTGCCACGTAAAACAACAAGGGGTGCAAGCCCCCTCCATGAAAAACACGACCACACCATAACACCACGGCCTCCGAATTTTACTGTTGTCACTACACACGCTGGCAGATGACGTTCACTGGGCATTCGCCATACCCATGCCCTGTCATCGGCCCTCCACATTGTGTACCGTGATTCGTCACTCCACACAACGTTTCTACATCGTCCAATGTTTACGCTCCTTACACCTGGCGAGGCGTCGTTTGGCAATTTCCGGCGTGATGTGTGGCTTATGTGCAGCCGTTAGACTATTAAATCCAAGTTTTCTCACCTCCCGCAAAACTGTCATAGTACTTGCAGTGGATCCTGATGCAGTTTGGAATTCCTGTGTGATGAACTGGATAGATGTCGGCCTATTACACATTACGACCATCTTCAACTGTCGGAGCTCTCTGTTAGTCAACAGACGAGGTCGGCCTGTACCATTTTGTACTGTACGTGTCCCTTCACGTTTCCACTTCCCCATCACATCGGAAACAGTGGACCTATGGATGTTTAGGAGTGTGGAAATCTCGCGTACAGACGTATGACACAGGTGACCACGTTCAAAGTCCGTGAGTTCCGCGGAGCGCCCCTTTCTGCTCTCTCACGATGTCTAATGACTACTGAGGTCGCTGATATGGAATACCTGGCAGTAGGTGGCAGCACAATGCACCTAAAATGAAAAACTTATGTTTTTTGTGGTGTTCGGGTAAGTTTGATCACATAGACTATTTTTCAAAGGAAAAATTCGAGATCGTTCTATATTTTTCTGCATCTGTTACGAATACTCAGGGATGTTAAAGAATGATTTCTGTTGTTCTTTGATTTTTCGGTCTTAAGCATCTGAAAATAATTAAAAATTACGACGAAAAACCCAACAACAACTGAAGAGCTGCTATGGAAGATTGGCATCCAAAAACCATATTATGGTTCTAGATATGGTATTTTTAAATGTTACAGAACGCACCTTGGAAACAGTAAGTACCACATTTATGCCAACCTCTGCAATATCGTCTTAATTCATTAGATGCGAAACGTAGTAAAAACAAAGCAAGAGCTTTTCGAAAAAGTATACCTCCTTATAGAGAGAAATACGTAAACTAAGAATGGTTGTAAACAATTCTAGCCAAAAAAGAAAAAAAAATATCATGCAGTTCACCAGACTAATCAGCAAACACAGAACATGAAACCAGGGCAAGGAAAAACATTTAAAAGGATTGATACAATAATGAAGCAAGACGAAAGCGCAATATCCCTAGAGAATTCGTGAACTTTCTCTGTGTTCCCGGCATGCCCTTCGCATAAACGCTTCTGAAGAACATCACATTGGCGGAAATATCAACTGGAAAAGAAAAAGGTAAGTCTGTATTCATATGTCGAATTCCACTACATCGACTAACTATTCATCTAAGGCTCCTATTTCCGGCGTTATTAGCGTACATTACAAAAGGACACGGGAAACAGTTCAGTGTCGTCGAGTGCAATTCAAAAAAATCGTGTTTCTCGCGCATAACGTGTCTGGCTGTTGGACATACTGACTCGTCTCTGATTTCCAGGGCAAAACATCGAACGTAGTTTATATGAAGGTATTTTGAATAAGTTAAATGTTACACAAGTAAGACAGTTAATTGCAAATTAATTTCGGTTCGGAAAACAATGAAATTAATTCTTTAAATTGAAAAACTTTTTAATATAACAAATTTTTAAAGCTGAGAAAAGTATACAGTGATTTCTCCTAGCCCCATACTGTTTCCTAACGCCATCCAGACAGTCTTGGAAATTAACGCTTATGAACTTTTAATACCTATGACAACACTTGTAAAATTTAAAACAAAAATATTGGGGCGCATTGTACATGAATATTTCACCTAATTCACTAACAACTTTATTGCACAGCAAATGAAATGAAGTCCTGTGCTATTTTTCTCAACGACAGCTACCCTCAACATTCCTTACTGTTCATAATTTTAAAATTTACAAGTATGTGACAGATATTAAAAACTAAGAAGCACAAATTTTCAGGACTATCTGTATAGGGTGATGGATCTGTATGGAGCTAAGAGAAATTATTTTATAATTTCAATCTGTTTTAAAAACGTTTTAAATTAAAAAGGTTTATTCAAATAATTGTTTTCTCTTGTTAAGTCTTGTGTGTGTGATATTTTGCTATCGATTTCAAACATGGCGATGAATTACAATAGAAACATGTGATAAATTTGAGGTTTATTTCAGTTTCTCTTGACCTGAGTCAACCAATATATTGCTTGCTTCCACGTATATCTCGCGATAAGATCGTGAAGGTAAAAATTAGAGAGACTCGGGCTCACACGGAAGCTTACCAGCATTCCTTCTGACCACGAAACGTTCGAGACTGGAACAGCAAAAGGGCGAAACAGCAGTGATACACAAAGTACCCTGCCCCACACAACAGGCAAGAAACCGAGGTAATATTGCACTGTCATCCAGTTGTGTGTTGACAGTTTCAAGTCTGTACCTCATGGGGAAATTTGTTTGAAATCAGCTGCAAAGCTTGTGTCCGACAGACAAACAGACAAGGAAGCGACTAAGTAAACACATATTTAAAAAAGAAGAGCAAGCGAACCATTTCCTTTCCAGCTAGTACACTTTATTACTTGCTCCAAAACAGATTTCGCGAAATGACCATGGCGATAAAATCAGAAAAAATTGAGATCGTACGGGGGCTTAGGGACAGTCGTTCTTTTCTTGTTTCATTCAGGACTGGAGCAGGAAAGCTGAAAATATTAATGATGCCAGAAATTCGTATCTATGCTGAGATTTAAAAGCCGCTCTTCCTGAACTGGGGTGCTCTGACATAATCACGGAGTCTCCGTGATGGGCGTGATGGATGTCTTACGCCTTTGCAATGAAAATTAACTCACGGAAATTAATGAAGTTTACAAGACTGGTCTTATTATTTCGTCATTTTTGTATGTGTCACTAAACGCACTAAACTGTATAAACTTTATTTCATCGTACTCGGATGAGCTAATTTGTTTCTGTATTTTCATCTCCGTAGTTGCTAAGTGCCCCGCTACGCGGTAGCGTATTCGTGTCACAGAGAGTAGAAGTGGCCTCTACGGAGACGAGAGGCGATGTGTTTGGACGGCTCTGCTGCCTCTCAGGTGGCACTGTGTGTGTGTATGTGTGTGTGTGTGTGTGTGTGTGTGTGCGTGCGCGGGCACGGCAGCAAGTGGCGCCGTAACGCGCTCAAGTGTTTCCGCAATTTGCGCACTTGACGCCGTGTGAGGGACTGGCCCGCCCGGCGCCCAAACCCGCTTCTCACGGGATAGCGGCGGTGCCGGTGCCGACCAGCTGGCTCGCCACTACCTGCCATCCAAACCCGTGTTCTGCACATCGACTCTGAGCCCCATCAGGTCCCCATCTACATCTGTACTTCACAAACCAATCTGAAGCAGAGGGTACTGCCCACTGTAACACTTATTAGGCGTGTCTTCCGTTCCAGTCTGAAGACTTCATCGAAAAGTTTATATTTCAGGTACATTTGTACTCGTAATTGGGATGATATTTCGTGGTGAAGTAAGTCGCTGCTCGTAACTATACATTCCAATTATCTTGCAAACGGCACATTTGTGGGCCGTTGTATACTTAAACCCTTTTTGCTTCCATTATCCTAAAACTTTTATCTGTGTCAGTTTTCGCTATTAATTAATTATGAAACACTCCGTATAAACATTTTTCATCCGATCCAGTAGGCTTCTACCAGGGAGTGTGCCAAGTAAAACAAGGAAATTGTCCAATCCGACATGTCGAAACCTGTCCTGAAATTGTTTACACAGGAAGAACACACCGAAAGAAATACAAAGTCAAAATTTTATCTGGTAAGACACACTGCAAGTGCTTTTTAAAAAATGTTGAAAATTGCCAAATTCGTAGCTCGCAGGGTAGTTGGAGAAATGTACACTCTTGCGGTAGCTGTGATAGAGAGCATATCCGCAACACGGCAGTCCCGTATCTTTGATTCAAGGCACAGGTAACACGACAGAACTCCATCGTAATTTGTAAAGTGAGTTTGAGTTTCAGTTGATAGTTTCTCTGACACAATTGTTCGGAGTTTCTATACACTTAAATTCGCAACTCATCTAATATAATTAGCTATTGCCTTTCCGGTATCGCTAAGTGTTGACAATGGAGAGAAAACTGAATTAAATTTTTTTGTGTTTTCTTCGCATGTGCTAGCTAATAGCATTTGTCTCTGTGCATGTTTCGGAGTTTCACAGTAATGTGGCACCCAATTAATGTTCTCAATCAAAAATGGTTCATATTGCTCTCAGCACTATGGGACTTAACATCTGAGATCGTCAGTCCCCTAACTAACCTAAGGACATCACACACATCCATGCCGGAGGTAGGATTCGAACCTGCGACCGTAGCTGTCGCGCGGTTCCAGACTGAAACGCCTAGAACCGCTCGGCCAGTCCGGCCGGCTGTTTTCAATCTCACAAAGATGAAATCTGAAGAACGTGGTATGTGAAACAAATCATCTGCTTCTCCTAAAGACCTCCATATGTATTACTTATTAATTAATTTCCTGGACATTCATACAAATGATGTCGACTTTTCATTACAAATTACGGAAACATTAAAAGAAAAAGGAAATAACATTCAGTGAATTGTTGCTAGTTAAAGTCCAGAACAAAAACGCAGGACCTTCCTAGCCCGGAAAAAACACGTACGATAATAGCTTTCTGTGTCAAAAACAAGGCTGTAAATTTTTTGGTTAAACGTAGTAGGGAGAAAACGCTTACAGTTAAGCAGGGTGTAAAGCCGGTTCCATTTTGTAAAATCTGAACGTGAATTGTATAAATGTAACAAAGATTTACACAAAGTGGGAAATACACACCAAAATGAGATTAGAAAAATTGTGAAAGATAAACTGTTCGACAGATTTAGATCTTCTCCTGAGAGTCATTGCACCATTACTAAGGGAAATATTCGTGACTGGGCGCTCTCTGAGTTGCAAGAGAGATTATGGTGACTGATTTCCAAGTTTCTTCGTTCTAGTTAAACAGATTCAGCAAATTATGTGGGAAAGTAAATAGCAAAATTAAGAAGTTTACTTCAAGTAAACGCGTAAAGAAATCGTGATTAATAGGTAATAAACTGAAATTTATAGCTGACATAAAGATGAAACTGCTTGTTATCCGCTAAAATGCTGTGCATACAGCCAATATGTCAGGTTTCGTGCAAGAATTGCGTGTCAACCGCACTTTATTGTTTCGAGAGAAAGAAAGACAAAGTCGCTTGTGGATTCGATGAATGCTGTGGCACATTCGTATTCAACAAATTAGGATAAAAAAAAATCACTATTTGCAAAAATCTTGTAATCGACACAGCGCAATGTGGAAAAATGGGAAAGAATAATTTTCAGTATTACATCCGAAACATCTTCTTACCAGATGGAGTAAATTATTCATCGCTTTTGTTGGATACTTGGTCTAGATATCACATCTGTCTTTTGAGGACTACGGAAAGATTCAGTCTCTCAATAAAGAAATTTTTCGACACTGCAAAGCATTTTTCAGAAAAGTTTTGGACAGTGCAGATTCTGATATCTCTTTGTCACTTAAGGTGTGTCAGAGGTTCAGAGTTGTTACACTTCAGCCACTTGTGCATTGTCAGTTTGCATCACTAGGTTTTTCGAATTTGATCATGTGTGATTGGTGTGAAGCACAATGTGCAGAACAACGGCCATGAGCATTTCTTACAGTGTCTCAATTCTGTCTAAACAAAACTAGTAATTATTGTGACGTGCCTAAATGTATTAATTTTTTCCTTTCTCAGGTGTGCTTGACGTAAAGAAAATGTTAGTTTTCGTCATCCAATAGACACTTCGCACTTTTGTGAAGATTACTGAAAATAATAAATGAACCGTTTCATTGTTAGTAAAATGTACATTATTAAAAAAAATTATCATGAGAGCTTTACTATAGAAATTGTTATGAAATACTTCATGTCAACATGTTAAAGTCCCGATTAATGGAAGTCGTCTGCAATGTAACATTAAACACGACCTTTATTTTCTTCACTCTGTTAGTCACTTGTGTGACAATTACATCTGCAGCTGTTTGGCTAACGATGTGAACTGCAAGTTATTCAAAAAATTAATGACTTTAGACATTTCTGATATGGCTTAAGAGCTTAAAATTCGCCTGTGTGCATTTTGAACTTGGGGCTACGCGGTTCTACCTTCTCATGTCGGAGTAATTCCTCGTAATTTCTGGTTATGCTATGTCGCTCCACGTTTAAGAAATACTGTACGGTATGTCTTTAATACTGTAGATTACAGTTAAAGGGGTTCTTAGTGAACTTTACGTCTCCCTCTCAATCGTAAATGCCTCAGATGGGAGACGTTTCGGGGATTAATTGAAGCAGATGATAGCAACGTTTTGAAGTCATACCATTCCTTGGGAACATATCTATAAAACGAATATAGCACTAGATTGAGTTGAGACCGCCCCATCGAATGGCCAGATGAAATATCCCCTTATAAATTATTTTGTTTGTAACGGGAAATAAACCATCGCCGTCCATCGCCGCTAGGCGTTGCATGAAAGACTTGGTGAGCAGTATTTGTTCGGACTGAGTCCAGCTACACTTTTCAAAAAAGGAATTGCAAATATTTGCGGAAACACCAGAGAAAACGAGCCTGACTCTTAGGAAGGACACTCGGTAAATACAGAGTGGTCAGAAACACTCTAAAAAGCAAGTAAGGGTGTTGCAGGGTACGTTGTGCTGGGAAAGAACTGTTCAGCAAAATATTCGATACGTTGCGCCGTTTCCGAGTTAATTAGCATTGAAGTTAGCCAATCAGGCCCTCGCGCGAAAATTCTAACGGCCCACCAGATAGAAGTAGTGTCAGTTGTTTTCATAGCGTAGATGATAGCGCACGAGACTGCGCAGTCTGTGGCTCGGGTTCGATCTTTACTACCGCCCCACGTCCAATTTTTGTATCTTGTTCTGTTTAAGAAACAAAACGAAAAATACATTTGGCGACACCGTCTCTGGCCGGCCGCTTGAATTTGCGCGCGCGAGAGCCTGATTGGCTAGCATGAATGCTAGTTAATTCGGTAACGGCACAACATATCGAATTTTTTTCGCAACAGTTACTTCTCAGCACAACTTATCCCGCAACAGCCTTGCAAACTTTTCAGAGCGTTTCTTACCACACGTATACACATACACATACTCATCTCATCCCCTTGCCCGCATCTCGTGGTCGTGCGGTAGCGTTCTCGCTTCCCACGCACGGGTTCCCGGGTTCGATTCCCGGCGGGGTCAGGGATTTTCTCTGCCTCGTGATGGCTGGGTGTTGTGTGCTGTCCTTAGGTTAGTTAGGTTTAAGTAGTTCTAAGTTCTAGGGGACTGATGACCACAGATGTTAAGTCCCATAGTGCTCAGAGCCATTTGAACCATTTTTTTTCATCTCATCCCACGCCGAGACAACAGTGAAACGAAAGTGGCGCTTTGTCAGAAAAGAATACATATTATGGCTTTCGTGAAGACACACCTCTGCGGCATTACGCTTCACAGTATATAACAGTGTGGGTGTGAAATGGCGCTACAAATGAAAACGTCCTCCAAAGTACACGGGATAATCCGCTTCTTTTGAGCTAAACGTCTAAACTGTACTCTGATTCACTGTGAAGTTCTGTAGGTGTATGGACCAAACGCATTGTAGCGTCCAGCAGTGGTGAAATTTGGCGAGCAATTTAACCAAGGCCTCAATGACATGTATACGCTGTCGTGATAATTCCTCGCACAAGTATTAATCTTTTCCCCCAGCTTAGCAGTACAAATACACTTATACAATATTTAAGCATTCTAACATAGCAACAACGTGTCTATACCACACGCTGAATGAATCGTGCTGCTATGTTGTAATGCTTCAAGACCATGAACTCAAATTGACCTGTCTCCTTTAGGTGTAATTATGCCCTTTATTGAATAACCTAAGGTAATAGTAATTTTTGGCACTGAATAAACATTGCCTTCCGTATTATAAATGTAACTTGCAAAACTAGATTTCTGCTCTAGTTATTAAAAATGCAAATATTTCGATTGTAAACTAATCTCACCGTTTTTCGATACAATACTATACCATAAATACAAATAAGTCACCAGTTCCGGATTGAATCCCAGTTCGGTTTCTCAAAAAGCATTGACCCCTTACTTAGCTTGCATTTATCGCAATTCTCTCTCACAGAGGAAAGCCCCAAGCGACTGAAAAAAAGGACAATCAATACCTTCACTGCGCGATAACAACGGTCAAGTCACTGATGACACTGACACTAAAGCGGAGTTATTAAACACGGTTTTCCGAAATTCTTTCACCAAAGAAGACGAAGTAAGTATTGCTTAATTCCAATCAAGAACAACTGCAAAGATGAGAAACATAGAAGTAGATATCCTCGGCGCAGCAAAGCAATTTGAATCACTTGATAATGGCAAGGCCTCCAGTCCAGATTGTATACAAGTGAGGTTCCTTTCAGAGTATGCTGATACAACATATCTGCGTATTATTAGACACAGTTCCTGCTTTTTCGTCATGGGCTACAGTAGAGCTGCGCAGCACGTGCCGATAGTCCGTTTATTTGCATAGTTTAGTTTTCCACGGTCTTTAGTATGGACAAGAACTGCGATTGTTGTGTGCGGATGCGAGCCGAGTTGGTGGCACTTTACTCTCAGCTTCGGTTACACAGCTTGAGGCTACAATGGATGGGCGCCACTGTTGTGGGCCGGCAGTGGGGATCCAACGGACGTCTAGCACGTCAGAGTCCTCCGATCCGTCCTCACCGGTGGCCAGCCCAGTTATTGCTCACACTGAGGCTGATCCCTCACCTGTGGTCGAGTGGGCGGTCACCACGGGACGAAGCAGGCGGCGAACGACTTCCCAGGCGGCCGCACGTAAGGCCCCCAGGATTGTCTGACAAACAGGTTCCAGGCGCTGTCTGTGGCTGACACTGTCGCTGAGCCAGAGGCTGTCGCCTGTCCTGTTTCAGGGGAAACCACTCAGCCTGCAAGATCCGGGCAATCATAGAGGGTGGGATTACTGGTAGTTGGCAGCTCCAACGTTAGGCGCGTTATGGGGCCCCTTAGGGAATTGGCAGGCAATAAGGGAAAGAAATCCAATGTTCACTCCGTGTGCATACCGGGTGGAGTCATTCCAGATGTGGAAATGGTCCTCCCGGATGCCATGAAGAGCACAAGGTGCAGCCAACTGCAGGTGGTTGCTCACGTCGGTATCAATGATGTGTGTCACTTTGGAACAGAAGAGATTCTATCTGGTTTCTAGCGGCTAACAGAACCGATAAGTCTGTCAGTCTTGCTTGCAAGATGAAAGCAGAGCTGACCATTTGCAGCCTAGTCGACTGGATCGATTGCGGACCTCTGGTCCAGAGCTAAGTGGAGGGTCTGAATCAGAGGCTCAGACGGTTCTGCGACCGTGTAGGCTGCAGTTTACTGGACTTGCGTCAAAGGGTGGTTGGGTTTCGGGTTCCGCTGAGTAGGTCAGGTGTACATATACACAAGAGGCGACTACAGGAACCATTGGTATGTTGTTGTTGTGGTCTTCAGTCCTGAGACTGGTTTGATGCAGCCCTTCATGCTACTCTATACTGTGCAAGCTTTTTCATCTCCCAGTACCTACTGCAACCTACATCCTTCTGAATCTGCTTAGTCTATTCATCTCTTGGTCTCCCTCTATGATTTTTACCCTCCACGCTGCCCTCCAATACTAAATTGGTGATCCCTTGATGTCTCAGAACATGTCCTACCAACCGATCCCATCTTCTAGTCAAGTTGTGCCACAAACTTCTCTTCTCCCCAATCCTATTCAGTACTTCCTCATTAGTTATGTGATCTACCCATCTAATCTTCAGCATTATTCTGTAGCACCACATTTCGAAAGCTTCTATTCTCTTCTTGTCCAAAGTATTTATCGTCCATGTTTCACTTCCATACATGGCTACGCTCCATACAAATACTTTCAGAAATGACTTCCTGACACTTAAATCTATACTCGATGTTAACAAATTTCTCTTCTTCAGAAACGCTTTCCTTGCCATTGCCAGTCTACATTTTATATCCTCTCTACTTCGACCATCATCAGTTATATTGCTCCCCAAATAGCAAAACTCCCAGACTACTTTAAGTGTCTCATTTCCTATTCTAATTCCTTCAGCATCACCCGACTTAATTCGACTACATTTCATTATCCTTGTTTTGCTTTTGTTCAAAAAAAATGGTTCAAATGGCTCTGAGCACTATGGGACTCAACTGCTGAGGTCATTAGTCCCCTAGAACTTAGAACTAGTTAAACCTAACTAACCTAAGGACATCACAAACATCCATGCCCGAGGCAGGATTCGAACCTGCGACCGTAGCGGCCTTGCGGTTCCAGACTGCAGCGCCTTTAACCGCACGGCCACTTCGGCCGGCTTGCTTTTGTTGTTGTTCATCTTATACCCTCCTTTCAAGACACTGTCCATTCCGTTCAACTGCTCTTCCAAGTCCTTTGCTGTCTCTGACAGAATTACAATGTCATCGGCGAACCTCAAAGTTTATATTTCTTCTCCATGGATTTTAATACCTTCTCCGAATTTTTCTTTTGTTTCCTACACTGCTTGCTCAATATAGAGATTGAATAACATCGGGGAGAGGTTACAATCCTGTCTCACTCCATTCCCAACCACTGCTTCCCTTTCACGTCCCTCGACTCTTATAGCTGCCATCTGGCTTCTTTACAAATTGTAAATAGCTTTTCGCTCCCTGTATTTTACCCCTGCCACCTTCAGAATTTGAAAGAGAGTATTCCAGTCAACATCGTCAAAAGCTTTCTCTGAGTCTACAAATGCTAGAAACGTAGGTTTGCCTTTCCTTAATCTAGCTCCTAAGATAAGTCGTAGGGTCAGTATTGCCTCACGTGTTCCAGTGTTTCTATGGAATCCAAACTGATCTTCCCCGAGGTCGGCTTCTACTAGTTTTTCCATTCGTCTGTAAAGAATTCGCGTTAGTATTTTGCAGCCGTGACTTATTAAACTGATAGTTTGGTAATTTTCACATCTGTCAACACCTGCTTTCTTTGAGATTGGAATTATTATATTCTTCTTGAAGTCTGAGGGTATTTCGCCTGTCTCATACATCTTGCTCACCAGATGGTAGAATTTCGTCAGGACTGGCTCTCCCAAGGCTGTCAGTAGTTCTAATGGAATGTTGTCTACTCCCGGGGCCTTGTTTCGACTCAGGTCTTTCAGTGCTGTGTCAAACTCTTCACGCAGTATCATATCTCCCAATTCATCTTCATCTACATCCTCTTCCATTTCCATAATATTGTCCGCAAGTACATCGCCCTTGTGTAGACCCTCTATATACTCCTTCCACCTTTTGCTTTCCCTTCTTTGCTTAGAACTGGGTTTCCATCTGAGCTCTTGATATTCATACAAGTGGTTCTCTTTTCTCCAAAGGTCTCTTTAATTTTCCTGTAGGCAGTATCTATCATACCCCTAGTGAGATAAGCCTCTACATCCTTACATTTGTCCTCTAGCCATCCCTGCTTAGCCATTTTACGCTTCTTGTTGATCTCATTTTTGAGACGTTTGTATTCGTTTTTGCCTGCTTCATTTACTGCATTTTTAAATTTTCTCTTTCATCAATTAAGTTCAATATTTCTTCTGTTACCCAAGGATTTCTACTAGCCCTCGACTTTTTACCTACTTGATCCTCTGCTGCCTTCACTACTTCATCCCTCAAAGCTACCCATTCTTCTTCTACTGTATTTCTTTCCCCCCTCCTTGCCAATTGTTCCCTTATGCTCTCCCTGAAAATCTGTACAACCACTGGTTTAGTCAGTTTATCCATGTCCCATCTCCTTAAACTCCCACCTTTTTGCAGTTTCTTCAGTTTTAATCTACAGTTCATAACCAATAGATTGTGGTCAGAGTCCACATCTGCCCCTGGAAATGTCTTACAATTTAAAACCTGGTTCCTAAATCTCTGTCTTACCATTATATAATCTATCTGAAACCTGCCAGTATCTCCAGGATTCTTCCATGTTTACAACCTTCTTTTATGATTCTTGAACCAAGTGTTAGCTATGATTAAGTTGTGCTCTGTGCAAAATTCTACCAGACGGCTTCCTCTTTCATTTCTTAGCCCCAGTCCATATTCACCTACTACGTTTCCTTCTCTCCCTTTTCCTACTGACGAATTCCAGTCACCCATGACTATTAAATTTTCGTCTCCCTTCACTATCTGAATAATTTCTTTGTTTCATCATACATTTCTTCAATTTCTTCATCATCTGCAGAGCTAGTTGGCATATAAACTTGTACTACTGTGGTAGGCGTGGGCTTCGTATCTATCTTGACCACAATAATGCGTTCACTATGCTGTTTGTAGTAGCTTACCCGCATTCCTATTTTTTATTCATTATTAAACCTACTCCTGCATTACCCCTATTTGATTTTGTGTTAATAACCCTGTATTCACCTGACCAGAAGTCTTGTTCCTCCTGCCACCGAACTTCACTAATTTCCACTATATCTAACTTTAACCTATCCATTTCCCTTTTTAAATTTTCTAACCTACTTGCCCGATTAAGGGATCTGACATTCCACGCTCCGATCCGTAGAACGCCAGTTTTCTTTCTCCTGATAATGACATCCTCTTGAGTAGTCCCCGCCCGGAGATCCGATGGGGGACTATTTTACCTCCGGAATATTTTACCCAAGAGGATGCCATCATCATTTAAACATACAGTAAAGCTGCATGCCCTCGGGAAAAATTACGGCTGTAGTTTCCCATTGCTTTCATCCATTGGTATAACAGTTGTAAATTGTCGTAGCTGTGTTGGGAAAGTACCAGAGCTCCAAGCGCTAATAGAAAGCACTGATGCTCAAATCGTTACAGGCACTGAAAGCTGGCTATATCCGCATATAAGCTCACCCGAAATTTTTGCGAAGAACCTAACAATTGGCGGTGGTGTGTTTGTTGCTGTTAGAAGCAGTTTAACTTGTCGCGAAATTAAAGTAGATACTTCCTGTGAGTTAGTCTGGGCAGAGGTTACTGTTGGAAACCGGAATAAAATAATAATAGAATCCTTTTACCGACCTCCCAGTTCATATGATACAGTTGCTGAAAAGTTCAAAGAAAACTTGACATTGATTTCAAATACGTACCCGACTCATACGATAATTGTTGGTGGTGACTTTAATTTACCCTCGATATGTTGGCGAAAATACATGTTTAATTCGTGAAGTACGCATAAAATGTGTGCTAAACGCAATCTCTGAAAATTATTTCGTGCGGTCAGTTCATGAGCCCACGCGAATAATACCTCTTGGCAACAAATAATCCTGAGTTAATAACTAGCATCAAAACCGATACAGGGATTAATGAACACAGGGTTGTCGTAGCGAGACTGCATATTGCAATCCCCAAATCCTCGAAAAAATTAACGAAAAATATACCTATTCAAAAAAGCAGATAAAATTCACTTGACGCTTTCCTGAGAGACAATCTCCACTCATTCCAAATTACTGATATAAGTGTAGACCAGATGTGACTTGAATTCAAAGAAGTAGCATCGGTAGCAGTTGAGAGATTTATACCAAATAAATTAACAAACGACGGAGCTGATCCTCCTTGGTACACAAAACGGGTTAGAACACTGTCACAGAAACAACGAAACAAACATGTCAAATTTAAACAGACGCAAAATCCCCAAGATTGCCAATGTTTTACAGAAGCTCGAAATTTAGCGCGGATTTCAATACGAGATGCTTATAACAGCTTCCACAACGAAACTTTGTCTCGAAACCTGGCAGAAAATCCAAAGAGATTCTGGTCGTATGTGAAGTATGTTAGCGGCACGAAACAATCAATGCCTTCTCTACGCGATAGCAATGGAGTTACTATCGAAGACAGTGCTGCCAAAGCAGAGTTACTGTACACAGCCTTCCGAAGTGCGTCCACGAAAGAAGACGAAGTAAATGTTGCAGAATTCGAATCGAAAACAGCTGCCAACATGAGTAACGTAGAAGTAAATATCCTCGGAGTAGTGAAGCAACTTAAATCACTTAACAAAAGGAAGTGTTCTGGTCCAGACTGTATACCAATTAGGTTCCTTTCGGTGTATGCCGATGCATTAACTCCATACTTAACAATCATATACAACCGTTCGCTCGACGAATGATCCGTACCCAAAGACTGGAAAGTTGCACAGGTCTCATCAATATACAGGGTGTTACAAAAAGGTACGGCCAAACTTTCAGGAAACATTCCTCACACACAAAGAAAGAAAATATGTTATGTGGACATGTGTCCGGAAATGCTTACTTTCCATGTTAGAGCTCATTTTATTGCTTCTCTTAAAATCACATTAATCACGGAATGGAAACACACAGCAACAGAACGTACCAGCGTGACTTCAAACACTTTGTTACAGGAAATGTTCAAAATGTCCTCCGTTAGCGAGGATACATGCATCCACCCTCCGTCGCATGGAATCCCTGATGCGCTGATGCAACCCTGGAGAACGGCGTATTGTATCACAGCCGTCCACAATACGAGCACGAAGAGTCTCTACATTTGGTACCGGGGTTGCGTAGACAAGAGCTTTCAAATGCTCCCATAAATGAAAGTCAAGAGGGTTGAGGAGAGCGTAGAGGCCATGGAATTGGTCCGCCTCTACCAATCCATGGGTCACCGAATCTGTTGTTGAGAAGCGTACGAACACTTCGACTGAAATGTGCAGGAGCTCCATCGTGCATGAACCACATGTTGTGTCGTACTTGTAAAGGTACATGTTCTAGCAACAGTGGTAGAGTATCCCGTATGAAATCATGATAACGTGCTTCATTGAGCGTACATACTGACGAAACTAAAATGAGATCTAACATGGAAATTAAGCGTTTCCGGACACATGTCCACATAACATCTTTTCTTTATTTGTGTGTGAGGAATGTTTCCTGAAAGTTTGGCCGTACCTTTTAGTAACACCCTGTTTGGTAGCAGGAGTAATCCACTAAAATACAGGCCCATATCGCTAACGTCAATA
This sequence comes from Schistocerca serialis cubense, assembly GCF_023864345.2. NCBI lineage: Eukaryota > Metazoa > Arthropoda > Insecta > Orthoptera > Acrididae > Schistocerca > Schistocerca serialis. Next base: position 412,083,172 of record NC_064641.1, on the reverse strand, counting down.
TGCAGCCGGGTTTTGGAACATATATTGTGTTCAAACATTACGAATTACCTCGAAGAAAACTGTCTATTGACACACAGCCAACATGGGTTTAGAAAACATCGTTCATGTGAAACACAACCAACTCTATTCACATGAAATGCTATTGACAAGGGATTTCAGATGGATTCCGTATTTATGGATTTCCGGAAGGCTTTTGACACTGTACCCCACAAACGGCTTGTAGTGAAATTGCGTGCTTATGCAATATCGTCTCGGTTACGTGATTGGATTTGTGATTTCCTGTCAGAGAGGTCACAGTTCGTAGTAATTGACGGGAAGTCATCGAGTAAAACAGAAGTAATATCCGGCGTTCCGCAAGGAAGTGTTACAGGACTCTGCTGTTCCTGATCTATACTAACGACATAGGAGACAATCTAAGCAGCCCTCTCAGATTGTTTGCAGCTGATGCTGTCATTTACCGTCTTGTAAAGTCATCAGTCAATTCGTATTGATCAAAACGAATTGCAAAATGATTTAGATAAGATCTCTATATGGTGTGAAAAGTGGCAATTGACCCTAAATAAATAAAAATGTGAAGTTATTCACATGAGTACTAAAAGAAATCCGCTAAATTTCGATTACGCAATTAAGTTACACAAATTTGAAGGCTGTAAATTCAACTAAATACTTAGGGATTACAATTACAAATAACCTAAATTGGAACGATCACAGAGATAATGTTGTGGGTAGAGGCAGAACACTTAGAAGATGCAACAGGTATACTAAAGAGACTGCTTGTCTGCCAAATTCAGGAGTATTGCTGTACGGTGTGGAATCCGCATAACGTGGAACTGACGAAACATTTCAAAGAAGGGCATCTCGTTTTGTATTATCGCGAAATAGGGGAGATTGTGCTACAGACGTGATACGTGAATTGGATTAGTAATCATTAAAACAAAGCCGTTTTTCGTTGCGGCGAGATGTTCTCATGAAATTTCAATCACCAGTTTTCTCCTCCGATTGCGAAAACATGCTGTTGGCATACACGTTCCTAGGGAGAAATGATTATCACGATAAAATAAGAGAAATCAGGGCTCGCAAAGAAAAATTTAATTGTTGTTTGTCCCGCGCGCCGTTCTAGAATGGAACGGCAGAGAGACAGCTTGGAGGTGTTTCATTGAACCCCTGCCAGGCACTTTATGGTGAAGAGCAGAGTAATCACGTAGATGCGATCCTGTGTATAACAAGGGCAAAAGAACGAACCCACAAAATTACAGACAAATATCCCTAACATTGGTTTTCTGCAGAATTCTTGGACATATTCTCAATTCGAATATAGTAAATTTTCTTGAGACCGAGAAGCTTCCTTCCACGAATCAGCGTGGGTTCTGAAAGTATCGCTCGTGCGAAACGTCACGCTACTGCGGGACCCTGAATATCGACAACACGTCACCGACACGTGGCACGCTTGTGTTCAACGCATCATGTATTACGAGACCAAACTGCAATGGTGGTTACTGTGCGCCAAACCGGCCATCCGACGCACCTTGACACACTGTGGCAGAGCCAAAGCCAGGTGGAATCACCACACAACAGATTTCTACTATAGCGCTCTACGCGAGTTCATGGGCCATCCCCCATCCCCGAACCGTCTAAAAGAAGCTCAACGCATCAAGGCAAAGATTTTATCCTTGACCAGGTGCCTTCTGGAAGGAGCCATTATACGAGCATGCGGCCAAGAGAGGATTAACTGTGAAGGACCTTCTATGCATCATATTGTTCAAAATGTTCGCCGACGCCGACGGGAGGCCTTAATGACAACTTTAGACCTACCAGATGGATGACTGCTGATTTCGCAAGCTTCCATTGCTGATGCCTTCACAACGCACTACAGACTTCTCTATCAAGAAGTACCTGCCGGTGCAGAGGCCATTGCTGACGTTGCCCAGGAGATCCACTGTACACTAAACGCCGCGGCAGCAACCCTCCTGTTTGCGGAAGTGAGCACTGACGACGTCCTTGGCGCTGTGGTCAAAGGATCACTGAATCGGTCTCCCGGCCCGGATGGTTTACTGCTCAAATTTTAAAGAACTTTCCAAGATTTGATGTTCCCACGATGGAGCGACATGTACTGGGAACTTCTGTCCGGCGGGGCACTCCCGCCACAAACGTTCATGGAAGGCGTACTCGTACCACTCCCGAAACCTGAAGGAAAAACACGACTCGAGACTTCAAAATTTTCACACGCCTTCTAGCTGTGCCACTCAAACATGTATTACGAGAAATCGTTTCCCACGATCAAACATCCTTAGGCGGCGATCATAATATACAGACTGCCCTCAGTCAATATCGAGATGTGATCGCTGTGGCAACACACTCGTGACTGCCAGGCGCTTTAATCTCCATCGGCTTCAATCAGGCGTTTGACGGTGTCAATTATGCATTCCTCAACGCAGTGATGGACCGGATGACGATTAACCCTACGTTCACGCAGGTAATCATGTGACTCCTTCGTGGGGCAACGTCCAGGCTCCTCCTCAACGGCAGACTTACAGAACAGATACGTACTGGACGCTCAGTACGGCAGGGTTGCTCACTGTCGACGATGCTTTATGCCACTGCGTGGAACCACTCATTTGCGAATTACAGCGACGCTTGACAGATATTCCACTCCGGGATCATGTGTTCCGCTGCCGAGCCTACGCGGACGACTTGGGCATCGTGGTACGTTCAGCGGTCGAAATACAAGCTGCGATTCAATGGATTATCCGTTACAGTGCAGGGGCAGGGAGCCCTATGAACGTCGTAAAATCATGCACCATAAAGACCGGTCGCAGCTGACAGCGTAGTCCCCTTGCAACTAGTGGACACCCTTCGCTGTCTCGGATTGGTGTACAGGCGAGACATTCGCCGCACCTCGGCGATCAATTTTCGGGCTCTACTGCAACGCACCCGGGCAAACATACAAAATCACCTATAACACCCGCTGAGTATGTACCAGAGAATAACCTTCGTCAATAACCATCTGGCAGCCCGGATACCCCATATCGTTCAGATTCTGCCTATCAATGCGACAATAGCGGCAGTCCAGTATGATGCCCTCACCTTACCGAAGCGGGATGGTGGGCTCGATCTGGTTAAGGTGATAGCCAGGAACATGGCACTTTACATTAATACTATGCTCTGGTTATGGAAAAGCCAAAATGCTACATTTACTGGAATGTTGACCACCGAGGTCGCACCTTTTTCGAGACGCCTACCGACGTCTTTGACACACTTCCCACCTCCGATGTCGCACATCGGCCGTTTCTTTTTGGAATACAGCTACATATACACCAAGCTCTCCAGTACTAGGAAGACGACCATCCGCGACATCTGCCGCCTTCTCCGAACGTACGCAACCCGAAACCCCGTCGAAGCACGTCACACCTAGGTTTCATAGCCTACAGTTTGGAAAACGATCCACCGAGCGTACCACATCACTGACACCACCACGATGTGGTATCTTCCCATCAGCAGCAAATATACTACAAGACAGAAACTGTATCGCATCGCGCTGGTGGACTCACCCCTGTGCCTGAAGTGCAATGTCGAAGATACAGATTTACACCGTATTGAGTGAGGGACGGCAGCAGCAGCTGTCTGGACCTTTGTACAGAAGATTGTGGCTTTCTACCTCCTAGTACCCGCATATCACGTCTTTCCTACCATGCTGATATATCCTAATACGACCTACTTTCCATCGTCTAAGTGGCACGCCTTCACATGGATCAGTGGCACGGCTATCAACTACCTCTTCCGGCACGACATCGTCGATCCGGCGGACTTCCGGACAACCCTCCAAGTACACCACCACACTCTTCGTCAATATGGACACTATCGGGCCACTTTCGTGAACTATTTCCAGAGTATTTTCGCCAGCCCGTCGCGGGGCTGGAATCTCAACGAAACGTGCCAGCCAAGACTGGACGATCCCACGTTCCCCTTGTAATGGTCAATGATCGAATAGATTTTGTTCTGACGGCGCGCCAAAGAGGAGCATGGCACAGCAAGTATTCCTAATTTCTTTCACTTCTCCTTTGTCTTCAACTTCTATTTCTTTTTCATTGCATCTGTTTATTTTATTCACGAATGGCTCTGTACCTGCAGGCTATTTGTTTTCTTTCTCATGTGCTCCCCCATTAAAAAAAGATAAAAAAATAAAAAATGTTAATTATGTTGACGATGTTGAAACTGTATACTTATTTACATTTACAAAAAAAAGAAGGATGTTGAGAAAGTATATTTATTTATGTTTTAGGTTTTCAAGAAATATTGTTTTATATTATGAAGAACGTCTTGTTTTATTTTCAAACAATAGAGATTTAAAAAATAAACAAAAATAAAGAAGATGAGAAAAGTCGTTAGAGCACTTTACCACGAAAGGCAAAGGTCCCGAGTTCGAGACTAGATCCGGCGCGCAGGTTTAATCTGCCAGGAAGTTTCATATCAGCGCACACTCCGCTGCAGAGTGAAAATTTCATTCTGTTATTCATGATTTCAATAGTGAAAAGTGCAACCGTTACTTATTAAATTAGATCCTAACTAAACTTTGTCAGGTTAAGGGCAAAGAAAGTCGCTGACAACTCAAGCTCCCTGCTTATGCGAACGTAGTCCCTGCTACCTCAACAAATTTTGCTCTTGAGCATATTACACGTACTCAAGATAAAGCCATAAATCCTTCGCACACTATGAGACAGCAACCACTCTTACCAGAAATGATTCTTTGCACGACACCTACTTCGCACCAGAACTAATCGGAAGTTATGCCGATCACAATACTGCATTCCACACACCAAATATAACTGCATTTGATTTGTTACCGATAAATGGTCTGTTTGAGATCCTCTCCGATTTTATCCCCCCATAAATTGCCCAGTAATTCTAATTCCGTTCATTTACCTAATGATAAAGGAACAATATATACTTATTACTCTGTGGAACAGCGTGAACTCACTATAGACAGACAGTTTCAACTTGACCTGATAACTTTTGAGTAAAACCAAGCTCTCAAGCTCACTTACCCAACCTGGGGTCTGGAAATGAATAGTACTGCCGGTAGTTTTAAACGATGTTTCGTTGTATTCGTTGGCCATGTGCGACGTGTGGAGCGGTCGGAGAAGCGTTTGTGGTGTACTCCTTGCCGTCACGGAGTTTCGACGTAACTGGCTACTCTCGGCAACCACAGTTTTCGGCATCTGCCTCCTTCCTTTTATCTACAACATATTTTGTGCAAATTTCTACATCGAGAAGAATAAATAATTAAATCACATACCTCATTAATTCACATAAATATACTTTGTCCACTTACCGTAGACTGGGACACTCAGATGTTTAGGACGGGTGGTAGGGACAGAGCATCGAGTGACATTATACTGAGTGCACTATTCGAAAATTACCTCGAGCAATTAAACAGAGAACCGACTCGTGGAGATAACATCTTGGACCTACTGATAACAAACAGACCCTGAACTTTTCCATTCCGTAAGCGCAGAACAGGGAATCAGTGATCATAATGTCGTTGCAGCATCCCTGAATATGGAAGTAAATAGGAATATAAAAAAGGGAAGAAGGTTTATCTGTTTAGCAAGAGTAATAGGAGGCAGATTTCAGACCACCTAACAGATCAAAACGAAAATTTCTGTTCCGACACTGACAATGTTGAGTGTTTATGGAAAAAGTTCAAGGCAACCGTAAAATGCGTTTTAGACAGGTACGTGCTGAGTAGAACTGTGAGGGACGGGAAAAACCCACCGTGGTTCAACAACAAAGTTAGGAAACTACTGCGAAAGCAAAGAGAGCTTCACTGCAAGTTTAAACTCAGCCAAAACCTCTCAGACAAACAGAAGCTAAACGATGTCAACGTTAGCATAAGGAGGGCTATGCGTGAAGCGTTCAGTGAATTCGAAAGTAAAATTCTATGTACCGACTTGACAGAAAATCCTAGGAAATTCTGGTCTAACGTTAAATCAGCAAGTGGATCGAAACAGCATATCCAGACACTCTGGGATGATGATGGCATTGAAACAGAGGATGACACGCGTAAAGCTGAAATACTAAACACATTTTTCCAAAGCTGTTTCACAGAGGAAAACAGCACTGCAGTTCCTTCTATAAATCCTCGCACGAACGAAAAAATGGCTGACATCGAAATAAGTGTCCAAGGAATAGAAAAGCAACCGAAATCACTCAACAGAGGAATGTCCATTGGACCTGACGGGATACCAATTCGATTTTTCATTAAAAACTCTCAAAACAGTTGATTGACTTGTGTTCAGGGCTCGTACTGTGTGTCATGTACTAGATGCAGAATCGTCACCAAACGTTTGTAACACATTCTCTTCAATATCGGGTATTCCAGCATATCTCACGTAGGCAGTATCTGCCATTCTAAAACAGAAGGAGGTGCCGATAGAAGCGAAAGTACGAGTATTGCGGTGTGGTTGCTGTTAGCGCGGAAGTAGCTCAGCACAACGTCGTTGTTCCTGTCTTCCACTGTTTGCCGTGAACCCAAACGCGGGGTGCATATCGGCCAACCCTCCATCAGTAAACTTGTCCATAGTACTGCTGTATGTCACTGTAAACGGACGGCTAACAATGCCTCAAAACAGACCCTCGACAGAACAGTACTGAATGCAGACTTGAGGGCAACGAGGTACGGTGAGCATCAAAAATGGTTCAAATGGCCCTGATCACTATGGGACTTAACATCTATGGTCATCAGTCCCCTAGAACTTAGAACTACTTAAACCTAACTAACCTAAGGACATCACACAGCACCCAGCCATCACGAGGCAGAGAAAATCCCTGACCCCGCCGGGAATCGAACCCGGGAACCCGGGCGTAGGAAGCGAGAACGCTACCGCACGACCACGAGATGCGGGCTCGGTGTGCATCACCGTCAGAGAATGGAAACAAGACACACAGCGCATTCCGTCGGCATTTGCACTGGTGTGCGCAATTTTCAGTGCAATAGAGATACAAATCTAAATGGGGCGAGAAACCAAACGAAACGCAATATCTCTGCAACAAGCAGCCAGAGACCGAGGGTCCTTTATACCACAATACTCTGAAGGCATCCCTGAACAACCTCTGAAAGGTTGTCGGTGGAGTTCTGATTCACCCTGTTTACAATCAAATCTTTCAGCAATTTGTATACGTACAGGAAAATCCTACGCTGGTTGACTTACTTGAAGCGTCTACCGCATATACTTATTTGTGCTGCTCTCCCCCCCCCCCCCCCCTCCTTCTCTCTCTCTCCAAGAAACATTGTTTACTTTTTTGCTGCTGAAAGGTCCTCAGGGCTATGCTGTTTAGTTGGTTCAACTTTTTCACATTGACTGTTGGAGTGCTACGTGTAAAGGAGGTAATGTGTTGAAACTGTTCTTATTGTCTTGGTCGCTACGAAATTAACGATGTCGATAGTTTACTAGTGACGAATACTGATACATCTTTGGAGCCTGTTTTTTGTAGCATTGGAGAAATGATGTTTTTAAATTAAAGTTTTCGGTGTTCAGTTTCATCAAAATTTTGGTTTGATTACATTTCTTGTATGCAGCAATTTTTCGGATATTTTGGTTTTTAATCTTATAGAAAATATTTGCGAAATAATTTTGACGTGTCGCTCCACATTTACCTCGAGAGGATATTAAACGTGTACAATTTTACATTTCAGTTTCCTTATTTTCTCGACGTAGGATCTAAAATGTCTCTTAAATTGTAACAAAACAGAGCCATACTGCAGATACTGGTGAAGGACTGTTGAAGACGACACGCCGTATACGACGAGGCGGTAGAGTGTGCACTGCAAAGTAAATCCGATTACGCCCGGCTCTTACTGGACCGCAGCGGTTCAGTAAAACACACACACACACACACACACACACACACACACACACACACACACACACACACACACACGCTGTTGACGGTGACTATTTGTGACCAGTGCACGGAATGCACGGGCCGTTTTCAGTGATACTCGGTTTTTCTCTGTTTAGCACCACCCAGCTGCTTCTGTTTGTTATTCACGAAACGTCTCTTCCAGTAACTCACAGCTTATTTTTACGATCTGCAATTCGTCTTCATAGCCTTTTAGAAACACGTTATATTGTAATAGTTTAAGAAGCAAAGCATTTAGGCAAAAGGAACAAAAATCGTTGAGTTAGAGAGACAAAAAGATTTTGTTTTAATATTAGTTTCAGGGAAAAAATGTATCCCAGGACGGTAAAGCTCGCCTGTTCGGTAGCTCTTGCCTCGCAGGAATCTGGCTTGATAATTGGTGGCAGACGAAATTTTCAACTCCCGTGTTTTGCCCGTAAAGGGAGGAGTGTTGGTGGTGAAGATTTCCTGATCAGCGGCCTTTTCGACAGTTTCCTGGACTAAATTCCAAACCTCTCTGCAGCGTCTCATGAATAGAGAACTTGTACACTGTTGATGGTCATTCGTCCTTTGCATGGGGATGTTAAGCCCGACAGTCCGCCTGATAAAATTTGAGAGCAATGGGATGTGTGCCGGCAGGGAGTTGCATTTCAACCTTTTGGCATCATCACACCATAAAAATCACGACACCATCGTCTACACACATCTATTAGCGTCACTTAAAATAAACAGTATAAAAAAATTCACACACTGCGAGGAAAGGCGGAGGAAGAGGAACCCATTCCCACTGGACTGCTGAACCTACCCTTCGAGGTGTCCCAGACAACAGTACCAAACTACTGTTTCGTTCTTTTGTATGATCCGCATCAGACGTCATCATCTATAAGTAAAGATAGGTTTTGAGGTGAAATACGACAGAGTGTCAGCCCTGACTTCCTTCTCCGAGGATAATGCGGACCACAATCTTGTTTTGTACTTAGCTTCACAAAAATTGACATAAACCCACCAACAATTTTGAACGGACACATAAAGAACTTTGACTCCAATCTCCTCCATAGAATGACTCGTCTTTACCTATACATTGAAAGAAGAAAAATTGGATGGGTTGCTGATAACAACCGAATAATGGTGCAATATTTTTAAAGCAGGCGTACACTTCAGTTCGGTTTTTCCGTACGGAGTAATAGATACTACACATGTTATATCTTATGGAGAAAGATGAAAAACAGTGCCTCAGAATATTTTACGTGAAAACTCTTACAGATTTTTTAAATAAAACAAACGTTATTGATACTCTACATTTCTTCATGGCCATATATTTGCAGCCTTGTGCCGCTAGAGGGTTCGAAATTAAATCGTGCAACATGGCGGTGCGTAACGTAACTATGTCGGTGCGTGAGAAACAGTGTGCTGTAATCGAGTTTAGAATTCGACTTTGCCCACACATGGCGCACCCTGTTTTTCAGCATGCCAGTGCCAGACCACGCTCGACGGTGTGACAAATCGGACGATCTGGCGCCTTGAGGTCACTACCATCGATCATCTTCCATACAATCCCGACTTGTCCTCATCCGATATTTATGTGTTTCCAAAACTTAAAGAACATCCCGGACTCCACTTTCTTAATGATGAAGCGGTGCAAGCAGAGGTGAGGTTGTGGCCCCGTCAACGAAGTGAAACATTCTACAGTGACGGTATCGATAAACCGGTCTCTCCTTGAGAGAAATGTGTTCGTTGCCAGGGTGCCTATGTTAAGAAGTAGATATATAGACACGATGAATAAAGATGCAGAATGTCAATAACGTTTATTTTATTTAAAAAGCCTTAAGGGTTTCCACGTAAAAAATCGGAGGCATTCCTTTTCAGTGCACCCTCATATTTGTTATAGATGTCCACACCACACCGCCTGTTAATCACTATCAACAGACTGTCTACGGCCTCAGAAAATCATGTCTAAAGTTTTCGAGAGCGCCATGGAAACATTCAGTCCGTCATTTATTCCCAAGTGAGAGAGCTCTCGTGTCAAATAAGGTATACAATTGGAGTCTAATGGCATTAGTAATATTTATGATTATTATGGAAAATTCCGTCGGTTCTTGGAGGAACATCTCATATTAATAACTTCAATACACAGTATTAATGTTCCACAATAATATATGACTATATCGGTACAAAACACAAGCCTAATGTAATACCTAATGAGACTCTGAACAAATAAATCTTACATTACAGTATACTTCAATACTAAAACGATATGAAAGTATAAGCCAAAAATGTTGAACAAGTGAGCAATGGCACAAGTTACTATATGATATGGACAGACTGGTGAATGTGACGAACTGGCCGAAAAAGAGGATGGGGGGAGAAAGAAGTGTATGGGATGTGGGTGTGGAACGGTCGTAACAAGCTTATTAGAGAGAAATACTAACTTGCTGCTGCTATTGTAAAAAGGCTGAGTGATGGAACTGTGTTTGGTCATTAAGGTTTAGGTCAGGATTCTTTGACTGGTGTTTATTAATGGCCAGTAATGTTAGTTTTCTGCCTTTAATTCTTTTATGGAAAACATCACATTTCACATCTTATGAATGGCATTCATTCAGAACGTGTTCAGCAAAGGCGGAATCTTTATTTTTCAGTCTCCAACTACTTTCATGCTCAGTCAGTTTCATAATATAAGAACCGAATTACTGTGACCCCTGCACAGCCGGCTGTATGGAGTTAGATTAGTCGACGTGGGTGCGTGACAGAATGGCAGAGACGAGGTATCGTGTGGAATAGCCATGAGCACACCGTGAATGAAGTTGCCCGATTTGTTAGGGTACTAACGCGGACCTTCCAACGTGTCTGCAAAGGATGACGTCCCACTTGTAGTCATACAACACGGCATAAGAGTAGTGGTCATCAGAAGGTCTTCGCCGTGTCGACAGGGTCGGTTTGGGGCCCACTCGACACAACCGGCCGCTTGAGGCCCCACACTGTCTCACACGCACCATTATGAATCTTTTATTTCTGAAACAACTCTTCTCCACTCAGTCATTTCCCAGGAAATGAAAAGAACATACTATGAGGGTAATGTAGAGAGGAGAGTTATGGATTTTGTTTTGTTTTATCTACTGCTGAGTGCATCTTGTTTGATAACGTGAGACCAATACAAAAGCCTACAGAACTTCTTAAAAGTGATGGAGAAGTGCTGTGTCAAATAAACGGCTGTAACTTAGATAAGAAAAAGCAGTAAATCGGTTTCAAAAGACTGTAACAAATTTAGAAACTTTACTTATTAGTACAGAGTAATATTAAACTGATAACAGATTATAGGACCCATACTTCCTATATACCAGTAACAAAAAAAAACCCCGCTGCAGAGTGAAAATCTCATTCTGGAAAAAAAAAAATTACTGTTGTTTACGACTCACAAACTTCGACGCCGGTCCTGTTGTCTGACGTAAAAAGCAAATAGTTTTACGACCTAAAAGCTACGGTGTTAGACATACAATAAAGAATGCAAATTTAAAAATATCTTATATCTACGAATGGAGTTTTATTAACATAATCTGTCACCAATTGTTATGGGGGGGGGGGGGGGTGTAGTTAGTATTCATTATAAAAGGCACCATTTTCTATTGCTATATATGGCTGTGATTTCTTTACATCAGTTTCTTCTCATTTACCTCCACATGGCCCTGTGGATAATCAGGCGCACATGGCAACAATAGGCGGTTGATTGTAGAAAGCAATAAAATTATGAACAGCTAGTCCAGGAATATAATTCCTTCTCTTGAGACCATCCTCTTTACATTAAAACTCCATAAATTCAGATTCAGAATGTTACTTTTCATCTTTTTTCACTCTCCTTCACTAAAAATACTGATTTAATTATTTTGGCAACCAGTTGTGAAAACAAAAATCTCTGCTGTAAATCGGCTGTGCTCGTTCGAAGCTACTATTCATTCCATGTATTTACTCATTGAATAGACTACGGCTGCTACGTGAATCTTCTTCTTTATAACACCAAAATCACGATCACATGGCATGAAAGAATCCACACGTATGGGACAATAATCGTTTACATTTTGTAAATTTCCACTAGTAATGAGGATTTCGAAAAACCTAACACTAGTGTTATTTTGTCCTGATCGGGACACCCATCAGAAAATATGTATAGGTGCTTGGTAGAACTGTAACTCACTATTAATATCGTCTAAGATAAAGGAGCAGACTTCATCCGGACTTCCCTTCTCATCTTGTGAATATTAACTATATTAATGTAGTAGAACGCTTCCAGTACTTACATAGTTTGGTCCCATAGGTACTTACCATAAATTTCCAAATTTGTACTAATACCCCACGTACACATTTAGAGCAGAAATAGCAACTCTCCAGGAGAATTGTCGTTCCTGCACTAAAGTAAATTTTACATCCTTTCTGTGGGCTAGGGATATATGGTAGCCGTGTCCTTTCTACATATAACTGTTGGTGTTTCCTTTGTAATCACGAAAATAGGAATAACTGATATAGTGTCAAAAATTAGAGAAGTGCTGTTTCTGCAATAAACGATTCATTTGTATATAGCGTGAAAAATTATTAGAAATTAAAATTGATGTGGGTGGAAGTATGCGGTAATACTAGTACAAGTAAAGACGTTCCAATGGAGCCGCAAGCGAGCCTTTAGCGAACGTATGGTCACAAGCCACCACTGACTTCAGTACAAAATATTGTTCTACTTAGTAATAATGTATTTGAAATGTAAATTTTTCGATTAAGCCCCCATCTAACTAGGCTCAAATTTCACCCATGGCCTATCTTAGCAAGAAATACAATACGAATTCAGCACGTTACAAGTTACTGTGTATCCTATACATCTACATCTACCTGATTACTCTGCAGTTCACAACTAAATGCATGGCTGAAGCTTCATCGAACGGTTTTGAAGCCGCTTCTCTACCGCTCCACACTCTAACAGTGTGGGGGAGAAACTAACACATAACTATTTCCTTGCGAATTCTACTTTCTCTTATTTTATTATCATGGTCATTCCTTACTACGTAAGAGAGTGCCAACAAAATGTTTTCAGACACTGCGGAGAAAGTTGGCGACTGAAATTTCGTGAGAAGGTCCTGCCGCAGAGAAGAGCGCCTTTGTTTTAATGACTACCACACCAATTCGTGTATCATACCCGTTGCACTCACTCCCCTATTTCGTGATAATACAAAACGAGCTGCCCTTCTTTGAACTTTTTCAACGTCCTGCGCCAATCCTTCTGATACGGATCCCACACCGCACAGCAATATTCCAGAAGAGGGCGCACAAGCGTAGTATTAACAGTCTCTTTAGTGAACATCTTACATTTTCCGAGTGTTCTGCGAGTAAATCGCAATCTTTGGTTTGCTTTCCCCACACCATAGTATATGTGATAGTTCCAATTTCATTTATTCGTGACTGTAATCCCTAAGTATTTTGAGTTTATAACGTTTAGATTAGTGTGATCTTTCGGGTAATTGCAATTTAGCGGATTCCTTTTAGTGCTCATGTACATGACCTCACACTTTTCGTGATTTACAGTCAATTGCCACTTTTTTCACCATACACACATCTTATTTAAATCGTTTTGCAATTCGTTTTGCTCATCTGATAACTTTACATGACGGTAAATGACAGCACCGTCTGCAAACAATCTAAGAGAGCTGCTCAGATTATCTCCTACATCGTTAATGTAAACCAGGAACAACAGAGGGTCCACAACACTTACTTGGGAAACATATATTATTTCTTTTTTAATCGATTACTTCCCGTCACTTATTACGAACTGTGACTTGCTCATAGAAAATCACGAACCCAGTTACACCACTATGACAGCACTCCATAGGGACTAAATTTAATTAGCAGTCGCTTGTGAGGCACGGTGTCAAAAGCCTTCTGGAAGTCTAAAAGCATAGAGTCAATTTGAGGTCCCCTGTTGTTAGCACTCATTATTTCGTGAAGATACGGAGCTACACTACTGACCATCAAAACTGCTACACCAAGAAGAAATGCAGATGATAAACGGGTATTCATTGGACAAATATATTATACTAGAACTGACATGTGATTACATTTTCACGCGATTTGGGTGCATATATCCTGAGAAATCAGTACCCAGAACCACCACCTCTGGCCGTAATAATGGCCTTGATACGCCTGGGCATTGAGTCAAACAGAGCTTGGATGGCGTGTACAGGTACAGCTGCCCATGCAGCTTCAACACGATACCACAGTTCATCGAGAGTAGTAAATGACGTATTGTGACGAGCCAGTTGCTCGGCCACCATTGACCAGACGTTTTCAGTTGGTGAGAGATCTGGAGAATGTGCTGGCCAGGGCAGCAGTCGAACATTTTCTGTATCCAGAAAGGCCCGTACAGGACCTGCAACATGCGGTCGTGCATTATCCTGCTGAAATGTAGGGTTTCGCAGGGATTGAATGAAGGGTAGAGCCACGGGTCGTAACACATCTGAAATGTAACGTCCACTGTTCAAAATGTCGTCAATGCGAACAAGAGGTGACCGAGACGTGTAACCAATGGCACCCCATACCATCACGCCAGGTGATACGCCAGTATGGCGATGACGAATACACGCTTCCAATGTGCGTTCACCACGATATCGCCAAACACGGATGCGACCATGATGATGCTGTAAACAGAACCTGCATTCATCCGAAAAAATGACTTTTTGCCATTCGTGCACCCAGGTTCGTCGTTGAGTACACCATCGCAGGCGCTCTTGTCTTTGATGCAGCGTCAAGGGTAACCGCAGCCATGGTCTCCGAGTTGATAGCCCATGCTTCTGCAAACGTCGTCGCACTGTTCGTGCAGATGGTTGTTGTCTTTCAAACGTCCCCATCTGTTGACTAAGTGATCGACACGTGGCTGCACGATCCGTTACAGCCATGCGGATAAGATGCCTGCCATCTCGACTGCTAGTGGTACGAGGCCGTTGGGATCCAGCACGACGTTCCGTATTACCCTCCTGAACCCACTGATTCCATATTCTGCTAACAGTCATTAGATCTCGACCAACGCGAGCAGAAATGTCGCGATACGATAAACCGCAATCGCGATAGGCTACACTCCGACCTTTATCAAAGTCAGAAACGTGATGGTATATATTTCTCCTCCTTACACGAGGCATCACAACAATGTTTCACCAGGCAACGCCAGTCAACTGCTGTTTGTGTATGAGAAATCGGTTGGAAACTTACCTCATTCAGCACGTTGTAGGTGTCGCCACCGGCGCCAGACTTGTGTGAATGCTCTGAAAAGCTAATCGTTTGCATATCACAGCATCTTCTTCCTGTTGGTTAATTTCGCGTCTGTAGCACGTCATCTTCGTGGTGTAGCATTTTTAATGGCCAGTAGTGTAGTTGTGTTCCACAACGACGACACTTTCTGAATCCGTGTAGGCTGTTTGTTGTACCTGTTACAGGAGGTGTTCCACGTGTAATACATTTGGAGGTAATACTGCCCTCGTTTCTGCAGTGAGTTATGTATTCTTTGAAACACATTCGCTGCTCCAGCTCTTCAGCCGTATCAACGAGAGTGCTATACACTTCACTTTCCCCATTATGCGTCCACATCCGTAGTGATCATTACGAGAGACCCTCATGCGGGGGGGCCCAGGTTCGATTTTCGGTACTGCCAATGATTTTTCCTTGGTGGAGGGACTGAACAAGAGTGGACACAGCCTCGAGTTTCCAGTTGAGGAGCTACTTGATTCAGAGGCAGCGCCTCCAAGGTCGAAATGTCGACAGTGGTCGGAAGTGCGGTGTACAGACTCCATGCTCCTCCATACCGCATTCGATGATGAATGCTGAGAATGTCGCAGCTAAATAACAGATGAAGTCGAAATGGAGAGCATATAAACGGAGACTGGCAACAGCAGAAAAGTGTTGCTGAAAAAGATAAACATCTGACATGAATGCAAATATTAGGAAGTCTTTTATGAAGGTATCAGTCTGGAGTGTAGATTTGTTCGGAAGCGAAACGTGGACGATAAACGTTAAAGACAATAAGAGAACAGAAGCATTTGAAATGTGCCGCTAGAAGGCTAGATGCACAGATAGCATATCTGGTGAAGAGATACTGATTCTAAAAGCGTAGAAAATAAATTTGCTGCTCAACTTGACTAAAAGAAGGAGTCGGTCCATATGATGCATCCTGAGGGAACAAGGAATAGTCAGTTTGGGTATGGAGGGGAAAGTGGAGGAAAAATTGTAGAGGAAGACCAAGACTTGACAACAGTCAGGAAATTCGAGAGGCTGTAATTTGGAGTAGTTACGAAGAGGAAATAACACGACAGAGTAGGGAGGAGAGGTACATCAAATCAGTCTTCACACTTCACTGCTCTAATCGTCAAGGATGTCACTGTATTGATCTCCATCCACAGTACATTCCACACGCTACATTACGGTGTGTGGCGAAGGGTACTTCTAGTAATGCTATCTCTGATTTCACCCCTCTTCTCTCCCCCCCCCCCCTCCCCCCGCGGTGCATTTAAGGTTCTGTATTAGCTCTAATTTCTCCAATTTTCTCATCGCGGTCATTTCGCGAGATGTATGTAGGAGAACGTAATTTCTCGTCGTGTTGACTTTGCGAGACGTCTGTAGGAGAACGTAGTCTCTCACAATTTCAATAGTTAACTGTTGTGTCCTCGCCAATGGACGCAATTGGAGCTGGGAGCCTGAGAGACTTTCCGACTGGTACCAACTGAAGTTCGCCGGCAACCACAAGCGCGCCCAATCGTAAACCTCCGCGCCGCCGCCAGTGGGATGGTCTTCTGCATTATGATACCAGGCGGCCACAGACAACAACGGGGTCACGTTCGGCGTTATCGTGCGACAGCTTTAGTACAGATTTCCAGGACTGCAGTTCATAGCTACTGTTTGTAGTGGAGAATACCCTATGAGACTTAGTGTACAAGTGGAGTCGACTATAGCCTTCGCATAGGGACAAGTGTTTACTAAAGTGATTGACAGTGTGACGCCCATGGTGGATATAGCCTTGTTAACATTGTTTTCAGAACGCACACCTTGACAGACCATTGCTAGTTGTATCTGTACGCAAACACATCCAACGTGATGCCGTGTAACTTAAGTATCGCAGCGCAGTAAAGTGTATATTTGTGTGTCACTAATGTGTTTCCATTGTCACAGTTCCTCCGTCCACCTCGGAGCACCTAAATCGAAAACGACGTGTGCAAGCCGTTCTACCGAGACGACTGTACACTTCACTAACCTCTCCTTGACGCAAAACGCCCCTCTAGTGGAGGCTAGCACTGGAGTTTATTGAGGATCTTCGTAACGCTCTCGCATCGACTAGGCGAACCCCTGGCGAAACGAGGAATCTTGTCTGTTTATTCTCTTAATACATCCTCGTAATTGTTTTAGACTGATGAGCGACACTGAAAACGGGGACGAACAAGTGTTAGACGAATCACGCCATTCGTTGGTAAATACATTTCCTTAACATTATTTCAATGGATATTAGCCGTATTTTACGATGGAAGTGGAAATTCGGCTGTCTACTGTTTCTAGTAGTCTTAGTCAGTTGGAAAGTAGATTAGTCTTTGGACGTCGCGTTTACTTCAAGCCCAAACATACGGACCTATATTTGCAGTCGTCTAGTTGCTACCACCCTTCAAAACTATGGGCGTGCTTCGAACGTTGTTGCAGTGCCACATGTTGTGGGCGATGGAGAGAGCCTTGCAGAGGAGCTGGAACAATGGAACAACATAGAGTCCGTGTTGAAAGGTAATCGATATTCTCTCACCTCTGGAGTGCCACACCTTTAAGGAAGAATAGTGACCACTCACAAGATCAAGAGGAAAGAAAGCTATTCAAATCCAGGACGTTCCTCCCACAGCTTGGAAATATTTCGTCGAAATTAGGCACAATCCTAAGAATAAGTTAAAGCAATCCTCCGGCCAACTATGCTCTTCTTGGTTCGGTAAAGTAAGACCTGCGTTTTCGGGAAGTCTGGAATTTACAGAATACCTTCCAAGAGCGGTAGTCCACATGTACAGTGCAAGAAATATGCTTGGACCACGATCGCCACACTCTCCTTTCGCAACCGAGCATTGTATCTGTGAAGGACATGCTATGGATTGTACTGCCGCAAAAATCTTAGCCAAGATGAAATCTTCTAGGATTCAATTGTTAAGGAATGTGTGGAAATACGTTTGGCGCGAGATCGTACTAATCGTGATGACAGCTTTCAACTGGATAAGACGAGCGATCCGGTGATTTCTTTAATGTCTTAAGCAAGAAAGCATTTTATGCCTAATGACACATCTAGCAATTCAGTTTTATCGATTGACACTTGAATTTTTAAGTCCATGGCCGTGCATGCACTATTACCATTTAGCATGCGCCTGCGCGCCTCAGATGAGCAGTATTCGAAGAGAGCGCTAAATTCGGCACAGGGAGGACATGCAGCGGTAAAGTATGCGCACGCGCCTCCACGTCGATCTTTGATATAAACGTAGCGACGCAACACATACCAGATTATGGCTGAATGGTTGAGGGCTGAAATATGACGGCAAGATGTCAACGCC
Source organism: Schistocerca serialis cubense (assembly GCF_023864345.2). Classification (NCBI taxonomy): domain Eukaryota; kingdom Metazoa; phylum Arthropoda; class Insecta; order Orthoptera; family Acrididae; genus Schistocerca; species Schistocerca serialis. The sequence goes on along the minus strand of NC_064641.1, from coordinate 412,064,687 downwards.
TTTCGGCTGCAATCCTGAAACCTCGTGGGATATCCTACTTATGTATTGTAAACAGTGATGGCACTATTACACTTCCTTGGGGGTCCTAAAATTATCACCACATCTGTCAGTTTTTTCCATTAATAGTGGCGTATTCAGTTCTGTCTACATATATCTTACGCAAACCACCTTACGGAGGCGGAGTGCGGTCGAGGGTACCTCTGGTAGCATTATCATTTAGCCTAACCCCTTCTCTCAACCGCGAATGGTGCATGGAAAGTCTCACTGAGGATAAACTGCCATATGCCATTTAATTTCTCTAATTTTTTCATCGTGATCATTTCGCGAGAAAATAGTGGCAATAAGTAATGTGTTTCCCAACTCTTCGCCGAAGGCATGCACTTGGAATGTCAACAGACTGATGAACAATACTTAAGAATTGGTCGAACAAGTCTTTTGTGGATGGTTTATATTTCCCTAAAAAGGGGAGGGTCTGATATGTGGGTCAACGATTCCGATCAAGTTTTGCAAGGACGTTCCATACAGAAAATAAAGAAACACGTTTTTCAGATTTTTGCTAGACATTCCCTCATTTTTTAAAAAATCGAGGTCAAAGTTGATGACGGAAAATTATATTTATGATGCTGTACAACGAAATTTCGTCTAAAAACAAATGAAAGAGTGATGAAACGGCAAACAAAAGATGATCCCCATCGTCGCATTTTTCAAAAACCAAAGATGATTAAAGGTAAAAATATCTTCTGAACTAATTTGGACCTTTTATTGGCATCATGCCCATATATACATACAAAATAGTATTGATTTCAAACGTTCTGAATGTGTATTTTTGTTTGACTTCATTATGTCAATTTTCGCTATTACCATTTTTTATTCTCCTGTGTATCTAGGAAATGTGACATCATAGAGAAAAACTGATTTTACCAGTGTATTCAGTACCCAAAAGTTAGGTAAATCCACCCCATTTATAAACCAGAAAAAAAGGTTAAATTTGTGTAAGGTGGCAGATTGAATGAATGTCAATTTCGCACCTTACATGAAATATTTTATACGTCACAACGAGTGGATGATTATGTCACCTGACATACTTCAGCGATAATGAGCAGATTTGTCTACTAAAGTGTATAGTGTGCAAAGCAAAGGGATGACACTCAGTTCGATGACATTAACACACAGAACCTAAATCCTGCATGTCAATGAGCAAAAGGTGAAAAAAGCTGCTGGAGGAACCATTTTAGTTTGGGGGCAGGCACGAGTTGCAGCATAATGGCCCGAATAAAACGGAATGCTTTTAGAAAAGGAGTTGGGCACCCGTGGCGGCAGGGACAATGAATGCGCTGGGCGATACAGCGAGGAGAGCAGGTAGTGGGCCAGTGCTGCATGCTATGGAGAAACTCTTCAGAAAACTGCATTGGGGAATTACCAGATGGATACAAACAGACCAGCGATGCAGTTGATCACTGGAAATACTCGTGGTACACTCATAATGTATGCGTGTAACTTTTAGGCGTCTGGAGCGGGCACAATATGTCTGATTGGCTGAAACGAACTAGGAAGGAGTAAAGTGCCGAAATTTCGATGCAGTTTAAAGGTGGGCCCTTTGCGATTGGCAGAGGTAGTTTCCACAAAATGAAAGGAATGCTCCTATTGGTTGGAAAAAGTCATGACGTGAAGCATGAAAGGACCCAGGTGGGGGATAGTTTAGCTACTAGAAACACAAGACCGAGAACTTCAAGGACTCTCCTCTGAACCAACGTCAAGGGCAGATCGGGGCGCATCACACTCTGAACGATGCCAAAGGAGGAATTTTGCGTGAACACTGTGTTCACTTCAGCTGACAGTCAGCTAGATATTAGATGAAGAGTCATTGAGCTCTGACAGCAGAGAAACGAGACAGCCATGTAGTTAACTGTTCTTGTGAGAATGGAGAGGGCATTGTAATATGCATACTGCTCCATCTATGCACATGTATATCGCCATATTTTCAGACTATGGATGAGCTCATGTTTTATCACCGAACGAGAAACATAGGACAATTTCTGCTGATAATGTCACTAAAGATTTTGATTAGCTTTTATTGGATTTTCAGAGGACGAGAGCAGCCAGGCAGTCGACAGCTCATCACAGCTAAGGTAAATACCGCTAGCAGTGGCGTAAACTTGTTGGTTCACCAGCTTGCGTCAACTGCGAACTCGAGCAGCCTTGAGTAATCTTTTGCTCAACTTGTCACAAAAACTAACCATCCTCATAGACTTGATTGTCATCCTAAATAGCACCGAACTTAGAACTCGCTTTCGATGATTTGTTGTAATATTGACGAACTTCATGGTGTAGTCATAAGAAGAATTCTGTAGAGAACCTTCTGGTTAAAATTTGATAGTGTTGTGTTCAGCGTTATTTCGATTAAACAGGACATAAAGCGTTATCTTGACAATCGTCCTAACATTGTCATGTTACAAACTATGTAAATTTGTGTACTTTTTTGACAATAATCCTGAATTAAAAACAATTTGTGTACAGCTAAGCACTGATGTGCTCTGTCATAGAGTAAGGGCCCACTCCTAACCCCAGTCATTTATTCTACAGACGCTTACGCTCTCACAGCGTGTTTTTGCTGATGTCTGACAATAGAGAAAGAGAGTGGAGTGTTAGATTATTGACTAGTGTTAGAAGACGGCCAGACCTGCAGCCCACCCGTTATCGGGTGAAACAGCGGTGTGTTCTACCGTGCTGTCTTATTAAATGTCCTTCAGCAACACATGAAAACTATATAAGTACCATTGATGAAAAGAGTGATTCAATCACTCTACACAAATGAAAGCTGTATGTCGAAAGGTTCGGGGTTACGATGCACACCTGTGCTTAAAGGTTAAACAGTTTAACAAACAGTATGACAATGATATGGCTTACTTCAAAGCAACCAACCTCTTAATTTCAATCGGCAGCCAAGGTGCGACAGGACCCCAACCCGTCCCTTCCGACAATTGACTAAAGCCCTGGAGTCAGTTGGTTGTTAATATTTTCAAGGTTAGATTGATTGTCAGTTACTAAGACCGCTCTGAAGGTACGCCTTAAAACATCGCTTGTGAACACTTATTACCAGAGAACTCACTCGATGGAACCACAAGATCCAGCTAAAATACATCAATAATGACCCGGACTTTCTAACATGGAAACGAACAGCTTAGTACAACAGCTTGTTCAGATTATAACTGATGACCGAGGAATGCAATTACAATCAAAGAACTGAACCGGTTAACAGCTAAATCTAAACACAAGGTCCCTCTGTTGTTTAACGGCAACCCATGCCTTAGTACAACTTTTCCGGCTGTATTTACGACCAAGAGCTGATTAATTAGAACATTAATAATCGGGCACAAACCAGAAAGGAAATACAATACAATAGCGGGACAAATTTTCAAATGACAACTAGTGCCTAAATACAATACTACTGCCTATATTTACGACCAAATAGCCGACCGAGCAAAACTCTGAGGGTCGGGTTCAATCCCGAAAATAATAAGGAGAGCAGATAGACAAAGAAACAAATCACGACGAGGATTACAGAATGTTACTTCCCTTTATCGGGAAGCAGTTCCATGGATCCACGGTGAGTTGCAGCGGTTACTGAGTGGTGCCGGTGAAAGCCAGGTAGAAGAGGGCAGCCAGGCCACGAGCCGTCGTCCGATACAAATGTTATGTTGCTAACCAACCAACGAAATATAGGCCTGCTGTTTGTAATCGACGCCGACCCGGTGAAGTGCTGCTTTATCTTCGCTGGCTGTGCAGAGGCCCTCCTTACGAAGCTCGTGGCATCGGCCGCTCTGACATGACCACCTCTTGTCGCAACGCTACCGCCAATCCCCAAACTTCGTGCCTCGCTCTCATGGGCCAGCGAACCCCGTATTATATATATATATATATATATATATATATATATATATATATATATATATATAAAGCCGGCCGCTGTGGCCGAGCGGTTCTAGGCTCTGCAGTCTGGAACCGCGCGACCACTACGGTCGCAGGTTCGAATCCTGCCTCGGGCATGGATGTGTGTGATGTTCTTAGGTTAGGTTTAAGTAGTTCTAGGGGACTGATGATCTCAGCAGTTAAGTCCCATAGTGCTCAGAGCCATATATATAAGCAAATGCCTTCAGTTGCGCCACGGCTCATCCAGTGTCACCTGACTTGTTTCGAGAATATTCCGTTCCACTAACTTTGCTTTACTTTTGTTCGCTTTCATCGTATAAACTCTTTTAAAGACACTATTTCGTTGAACCGATCTTGTAAGTCCTTTCGCATCTCTTATGAGATTACAATGTCATCGTCCAAAGTCGGGATTTTATTTCCTCTCACGAACGTTTAATTCTTTTTTCCATATTTTTCTGTTAATTAATTTATTGGGAGCTAAATGTACAGATCCAGTAGAACCCCGTCTTACGCATTTCTCAACTGCTACTTCCTTTTCAAGTTCTTCAGTTTTTGGAACTGCAGTCTGGTTTCTGAATTTTATCTTTCCTCCTTTCTATAGCGTATTCCAGTCAGTACCGAGAAAACCTTATATGTGCACCTACAAATACTATAAACTCAGGTTCGTCTTACTTCAGTCTATCTTTTTAAGATAAGTCGTAGTATCAGTTTGCCTCGTGGCTTCTTTCATGTCTCCGTAACCAAAATTCATCTTCTCTGGGGGCGGCTTCCACCAGTTTTTCCATTCTTCAGTGAACGATTCGTGTCAGTATTCCGCAACCGTAATAGACACACTTGTCAGCACCTGCCTTCTGGAGTTATTACCACCGTCTTGAGGTCTCGGGGGTATTTCATCTGTCTCATGCGTATTGCATATCACGTCGAGTAGATTTGTTATTTTACTACTGCTACTCCAGTAATGAGAGCCTTACTGCTCAGTGACTGCTTACAAGGAAACGCAGTCCAACCACTGGACCAGAAAGAAATTTTCACTTCTCTCTCGTCTAACGTATTGCCTGAACAAAACAGCCTTGAAGGAGCAGTTATATCTAATCAAAAACTTTGATTTTATCTGAAACATAACATTCCAATGTAACTTTTGGAACTCTGTTCTTTTTCAGCGTAGGCTCCACCCGCTTCATGTTAACACCTAGAATGGTCTACCTCCGACAAGTCCCGCGACCTTAACTGAAAACAAAAAAGTTTCTCCGAAAGTCTTTTCCCCTTCAGCCGCTCACTAAAGTTCTGTAACTACACTTCACTCTCCTAACCGCGCACTTGGATCGAAAGTCCGCACCTCCCTCCAACAAACAGGCCAAACCCACTAACTTCATCAAGAGTAGTCCCGGAGCGTTTGGAAACCCCTAGAAGTCAACTATGATCAACTTGGAAAAATCTAAACTCATTAGCTAAGTAGTGACGAGAAGGGGACCATACGCCCACTTCTCTTGCAAATGCTGTTGTTTCCTTCATTCGCGTCTTTGACAACGGTATTCCATCGGACTGGCGTCCCTTACAAGTACTTTCGTCCCCACAAGGTTCATAAACGAACCGATAAAAAAAGGGGGGACATATGCCGTCGCTGCTGTTAATCATTGAGTTAGACCTGACAGCAGAAATGACTATCTGCGTTCAAAATTCTCGACTGAAACGATGAATGGTTTCCTTCGTTTTGCCTTAAAACGACAGTACCATGAAAAGGGCATGTAACAAACGTCAGTCCACTATATGCTTGCATATGCAAATGGTTAACATTTCATTGCAATCGTACATAGCAGGTAGCAGCACCGTCACCTACATTTTATGTACAAGAAAAAATTACGCAGCGGGTTTCTCATTTATTTAAAGTCATGGGATAACGATATGCACATATATAGAAGGCAGTGGTATCGCGTATCAATATATCGGATAGTGTATTGGCGGAGCTGTCATTTGTACTTAGGTGATTCATGTGAAAAAGTTCCCGACGTGACTATAGTCGAACTACTGAAATTAATAAACTTTGAACGCGGAATGGTACTTGGAGATACAAGCATGGGACATTCCATTTCGGAAATAGTTACGGAATTCAGTACTCCGAGATACACAGCGTTTTGAGTGTCCCGAGAATCACATTTGAGGCATTACCTCTCACCACGAACAATGCAGTGGCCGGTGGCCTTCACTCAATGACCGAGAGCAGCGGCATTTACGTAGAGTTGCCAGTGCTAACAGAGAAGCAACGCTACGCGAAATAACCGCAGAAATCAATGTGGGACGTACGACAAACGTATCCTTTAGGACAGTGCGGTGAATTTCGGTATTAATGGGGTCTGGCAGCAGAAGACCGACGCGAATGGTTTTGGTAACAGCACAGCAACTGCAGCGCCTCTTTTGGGTTCATGAGCATATCGGTTGGACCCTAGACAACTGGAAAACCGCGGCCTGGGCAGATGAGTCCCGATTTTAGTTGGTAAGAGCTGACTGTAGGGTTCGAATGTGGCGCAGATCCCAGGAAGCATGGACCCTACTTGTCAATAAGGCACTTGTTCAAGCTGGTTGGAGCTCCATAATGGTGTGGACTGTGTTTACATGGAATGGAATGGGTCCTCTGGTCCAACTGAACCTATCATTGACTGGAAATGATTATTTTCGGCTACCTGGAGACCATATGTAGCCATTCATGGACTTCATGTTCCCGAACAACGATGGAATTTTTATGGCTGACAATGCGCCATTTCACCAGGCCACGACTGTCTGCGATTGGTTTGCGAACGTTGTGGGCAATTCGAGTGAATGATTTGGCCACCCATATCGCTCGACGAACATATATTCGACGGAACAGGGAGGTCAGTACAAACTGCTTTCGCAATTATAGACTGGTGTAGAGGCAGCATGGCTGTGTTTCTGAGGGAACTTCCAACCACTTGTTGAGTCCATGCCACGTCGAGTTGCTGCACTATGCCGGGCAAGAGGAGGTCCGACAAGGTAGTAGTAGGTATCCCATGGCCCTGGTCACCTCATGTAAATCGAATGTTTTTTGTCATTCTGCGACATTGATAGGGATCGCGCGATGTGACACGAATATGGAGTTAAGTACGTACTTAACCCTGTGCAGGACCTAAACTACCCCACACGAGTAGTGCCCGACAGGACAATCGTTTGCTGGGGCGTGCGAAGGATAGCGCTACCAATTCGGACGCATAGAGTCAGGAAATGGGCTTGTTTTTAGTAAGACAAGTATTCGCAAAGGCAGTTAGATACTGTCTACTGTTCCACAGACTGTCAGCACGGCGACAGTTGTGGCAGCTTCTTTTGACACTATAACAAAGAGTGGCGCGCCGACAGTGGTGTGCAGAATACCAACACCGGACACAGGGCAGCATGAGAGAATGAGTGTCAGGCTGCATTCGTAATCGACATACGGGCCCAGGAACTGACGTGATGGTATGGGATGCCATCGGGTACGCAACACAATCACTTCTGGTTCGCATAACCGACAATGTGGACAGCAGCCGGTTGGCTCTTCTTCCGGGTCTCCGTGACATCATCTTTCAACAAGATAACGTAAGACAACATTTTGCCCATGCTGTCTTGACCTACCTTGAAACAGAGTATTCGACTGTTGCCCTAGACAAGATGTTTTGCAGATCCTCCATTCATTGAAGACTTTTGGTCGTTGGTTGCAGAAAGAATAGCACGTGACAGCTCACCACTCAGTACAGCTGATGAACCTTGGCACAAAGTTGAAGCAGCGTCGAATGACGTGTATGTGTGTTTCATACAAGCCTAGCTCGACTCAGTGCCCTACCGGATTACAGCCATTATGACTGTCTGAGGTGGCAGAGCTGAAGAGCATATTTTGAGTCCTGTGTATCCCAAAATTACTTACAAATGCAACTGTAGAAAACTGATTCGCTTTTATTTACTGTAGTGAGTGCTTTCGCTCAATCGGCCATCATCAGACAAATTTTAGACAAGAGCGCTGTGGGCATCGAGGTAATGCCAATTCGTATCTGAAATGATGAGCAGTTTCGCAAACATTCTACATATACATGTACACGATTATTGTGTAATTCACAATCAAGTGCTGGCACAGGGTTCATCGAATCACCTTCGAGATATTTCTCCTCCATTCCAATATCGAATAGCGCAAGCGTAAAACGAACACTGAAACCTCTCCGTGCGAGCTCTGATTCCTCTTACTTTATTATGAGGATCATATCTCCGTCTGTACGTGGGCGTCAATAAAATATTTTCATACTCTGACAAGGGAACCTCCCCTTCGCACCCCCCTCAGATTCAGTTATAAGTTGCCACGCTGGATAGGCCTTGAAAAACTGAACACAGATCAAGCGAGAAAACAGGAAGAAGTTGTGTGGCACTACGAAAAAAAAAAAAAAAAAAAAAAAAGCAAAATATACAAACTGAGTAGTCCATGCGCAAGATAGGCAACATGAAGGGTAGTCTCGGCTCCGGAGCGCCGTGGCCCGTGGTTAGCGTGAGCAGCTGCGGAACGAGAGGTCCTTGGTTCAAGTCTTCCCTCGAGTCAGAAGTTTACTTTCTTTACTTTCGCAAAGTTATGATCTGTCCGTTCGTACATTGATGTCTCTGTTCACTGTAATAAGTTTAGTGTCTGTGTTTTGCGACCGCACCGCAAAACCGTGCGATTAGTAAACGAAAGGATGTGCCTCTCTAATGGGAGCCGAAAACATTTGATCATAAGGTCATAGGTCAACCGATTCCTGCACAGGAAAACACGTCTGATATATTCTATACGACAATGGTGACGGCATGTGCGTCACATGACAGGAATATGTTGTCGACCCACCTAACTTGTACACTTGGCGAATGGGTAAAAAGATTTTTCTGCCTTTCCCGATTTAGGTTTTCTTGTGAATGTGAGGAGAAAGATGGTGACAGAAGTTTCGTTAGAAGATTCTGCCGCAAGGAAAAACGCTTTTGTTTTAATGATTGCCCCTTCAATTTGCGTATCATATCCGTGGGACTCTGTCCCCTATTTCGCGATAAAACAAGCAGGTTGCCTTTCTTTAAACTTTTTCGATGTCCTCCGTCAGTCCTACCTGATGCAGATCCCACGCCGCACAACAGTATTTCCGAAGTGGGGGGGAGAAGTGTGATGTTAGCAGTATCTTTAAAGAGACCTGTCGCATTATCTAAGTAATTTGCCAAAAATCGCAGTTTTGGTTTGCTTTCCCCATAACATTGTGGATGTGATCGCTCCAATGTAAGTTACTCGTTTTTGTAATCCCTGAGAATTTATTTGGATTTACGGTCTGTAGGTTTGATTGTTTTATACCGATACCTAGCGGATTCCTTTTGGTACTCCTATGGATGTCTTCACACTTTTCATTATTTAGAGTCAATTGCCACTTTTTGGACCATTCAGATGTTGTTGTTGTTGTTGTTGTTGTGGTCTTCAGTCCTGAGACTGGTTTGATGCAGCTCTCCATGCTACTCTATCCTGTGCAAGCTTCTTCATCTCCCAGTACCTACTGCAACCTACATCCTTCTGAATCTGCTTAGTGTATTCATCTCTTGGTCTCCCTCTAAGATTTTTACCCTCCACGCTGCCCTCCAATACTAAATTGATGATCCCTTGAGGCCTCAGAACATGTCCTATCAACCGATCCCTTCTTCTGGTCAAGTTATGCCACAAACTTCTCTTCTCCCCAATCCTATTCAATACTTCCTCATTAGTTATGTGATCTACCCATCTAATCTTCAGCATTCTTCTGTAGCACCACATTTCGAAAGATTCTATTCTCTTCTTGTCTAAACTACTTATTGTCCATGTTTCACTTCCATACATGGCTACACTCCATACAAATACTTTCAGAAATGACTTCCTGACACTTAAATCTATGCTCGATGTTAACAAATTTCTCTTCTTCAGAAACGCTTTCCTTGCCATTGCCACTCTACATTTTATATCCTCTCTACTTCGACCATCATCAGTTATTTTGCTCCCCAAATAGCAAAACTCCTTTACTACTTTAAGTGTCTCATTTCCTAATCTAATTCCCTCAGCATCACCCGACTTAATTAGACTACATTCCATTATCCTTGTTTTGCTTTTGTTGATGTTCATCTTATATCCTCCTTTCAAGACACTGTCCATTCCATTCAACTGCTCTTCCAAGTCCTTTGCTGTCTCTGACAGAATTACAATGTCATCGGCGAACCTCAAAGTTTTTATTTCTTCTCCATGAATTTTAATACCTTCTCCGAATTTTTCTTTTGTTTCCTTTACTGCTTGCTCAATATACAGATTGAACAACATCGGGGAGAGGCTACAACCCTGTCTTACTCCCTTCCCAACCACTGCTTCCCTTTCATGTCCCTCGACTTTTATAACTGCCATCTGGTTTCTGTACAAATTGTAAATAGCCCTTCGCTCCCTGTATTTTACCCCTGCCACCTTTAGAATTTGAAAGAGAGTATTCCAGTCAACATTGTCAAAAGCTTTCTCTAAGTCTACAAATACTAGAAACGTAGGTTTGCCTTTCCTTAATCTTTCTTCTAAGATAAGTCGTAAGGTCAGTATTGCCTCACGTGTTCCAGTGTTTCTACGGAATCCAAACTGATCTTCCCCGAGGTTGGCTTCTACTAGTTTTTCCATTCGTCTGTAAAAAATTCGTGTTAGTATTTTGCAGCTGTGACTTATTAAACTGATAGTTCGGTAATTTTCACATCTGCTTTCTTTGGGATTGGAATTATTATATTCTTCTTGAAGTCTGACGGTATTTCGCCTGTTTTATACATCTTGCTCACCAGATGGTAGACTTTTGTCAGGACTGGCTCTCCCAAGGCCGTCAGTAGTTCCAATGGAATGTTGTCTACTCCGGGGGCCTTGTTTCGACTCAGGTCTTTCAGTGCTCTGTCAAACTCTTCACGCAGTATCATATCTCCCGTTTCACCTTCATCTACATGCTCTTCCATTTCCATAATATTGTCCTCAAGTACATCGCCCTTGTATAGACCCTCTATATACTCCTTCCACCTTTCTGCTTTCCCTTCTTTGCTTAGAACAGGGTTTTCATCTGAGCTCTTGATGTTCATACAACTGGTTCTCTTATCTCCAAAGGTCTCTTTAATTTTCCTGTAGGCAGTATCTATCTTACCCCTAGTGAGATAGGCCTCTACATCCTTACATTTGTCCTCTAGCCATCCCTGCTTAGCCATTTTGCACCTCCTGTTGATCTCATTTTTGAGACGTTTGTATTCCTTTTTGCCTGCGCCATTCAGATATCGTGTCGAAATCGTTTTGCGATAAATTTTGATCTTCTGATGACTTTACGAGACGGTGACAGCATCATCTTCAAACAGTCTAAATGGGACGATCAGATCAGGGACAGCAGAAGGTCTGTAACACTGCCTTGGGGAACGACAGATATTACATCTGTTTTACTCGATGACTTCCCGTCAGTTACTACGAACTATGGCCTTACTGATTTGAAATCACCTAGAACGGCTCGGCTCACATCAGTCTCACGTCGTATTTACTGTATAGTTAGGTTGTTCTGACAGCAATTCATAAGCGTCTTTATGTCAGTTCCACTCTTGAGGTTGTCTTGTTTCTTTCAGTTCTTTAAGTACCAATGCTAATGGTAAAATGAGAAAGTATTTTGTTTTGCTTTGTTGTAAACTGTACGGGAGAAGTGCGTACAATACCAAATACATAAATGAACATGTTTTCAGCAAGTAACCACGTGATTTCCACCATTGCATAACAAGATCAACGATTCAGGTGGTAGAAGGTGACACTCTGAATAAAGGCAATCGGCTCTGTGCGGTGTTAGGGTGTGCGTACTTACCTATACTGCAGATGGGAAGCAGACTGCATTGGCGCCAGTGCGTGTTGTGCACGAAAACCACGATTGTGATAACTTAACGCGGAAAACTTGTGAATGGAAACAGGACTCTCTAACCGTCAAACTGCCAAGATGTTGAACGGTTCAAGTACAGTGATTGATAATTTCATTGGACCGAGTGCAAGATATAGACAGAACGGAAAATATCGGCAAAGTGGAAAATTATCTGAGGCATAGAAAGGGTCACTTTTGCACAAAGCAACCTTGTTGCTTATTTACAGTTACCAGTAACTGCCAAACCTGAATGACAGATTTTGTCACACGACAAACATCTTGCAGTGAAGAAACGAGTGCAGGCATCCACTTTGACACCCAAACATAAACAGGTTAGATTGGAGTTTGCTGAAAAACTTTTGTCATGGACTTCAGAATAGGATAAAGTGATCTCCAGTGATGAAAAGAAGTTTGATTTAGATGGGCAGGATGGTTTTCAATATTATTGGCATTATATAAGAACAGAGCAGCAGATGAGAATGAGCAGAAACTTTGATGGTGGAAGTGTTATGATTTGGACAGCCTTCTGCGCTAAAGGTAGGTCACGCATTGCTTGGCTGAACGCTATAACATGTACATTGAGGTGCTAGAGACAGGAATGATTGGAATGTATGAGGACCTAGGAACGAAAGTCTAATGTTTCAGCAAGATAATGCATCTGCAAAAACTGGTTTGAAGCTAAAGATATCGAAGACTTGCCGTGGCCTGCACGTAACCCGGATTTTAACCCACAGAAAACCTTTGAGGAATACTTACAAGGCATGTTTACCGCAATGGAAGGCAATTTGAGGCCGTACGTGAGCTGAAAAAAGCGACACGAGGAGAATGGGGGAAAATTTCACTGCAAGAACTACTAACTTTAACGAAATAGATGCCGAAGAGATTTTTTGAGCTAATTAGGAAGAATGGCGGTTGGACAACGTACTAACAATGCAGTAACTCAGTAGGACAGCGAGTGCCTTTAAACTAATTTCCATCCATGAAAGGCAAACGCCTTATTTTGGTACTTGTGTTATGAAAGAAACTATGTAACTGCGTCACAATTGTTTGTGTCTTCTATGTATATCTACTATTTTAGTAGGAAATTCGGTACATCTGTGCTTCAGACGTCATGATGACGACAACCGAAGATACTTTCTTTCAGTGCGGTTTTACACCATTCCTGATATCTTTGGGGTATCAGGAGCTGCCAGTAAGGGGTTCATCGGTAGATGACGCTGCGTCAGTAGAGGATAAGACGCTGGGAACTTGGCTTGAATGGAAAGCGTGCTTGGATAGCCGAAGCACTTAAGGCGAACACTCGCTTTAAGCAGGCAATGTGGGTTCGATTCCCAGCCGGCACAAATGTTTACCTACTGCCATTGATTCATTTCAGTGCCCAAATGCAGCTGATGTCATTAAAAACATTTGACAACAAGTTTCGTCGGTGAGCAAGTATACTGTGTTAACGTACCGTATCTGTAAAAGATACCATGTACTGAACCTATTCTAGACTACTGTTCGAATGTATGGGATTTCCTCTAGGTGGGATGAAAGAAAAACATCTAATCAATTCATAGACCTGCTGGTGAATTACTTTCGTCAAGCCGACCAGTACTAAAGAACTATAGAACACTTCGGGAACGTGAACGATAATCCTTTTATAGAACAAAACTACTGTGTCCCTCCTACATCTCACATCATAATAGCAAGAGATATTAGGGCTTTCACAGAGACATCAATCAGCTTTTAAGAAAGTCATATTTACAAACCACTAATAGCTCCAAAACTTAGTTACAGATCTTGCATCGGAATGTCAGCTGGTTGGCTTGAACATGAACCTTTTCAAAACAAAAGTAATATACAACAAATGGGTCCCAGCTGGAGATGTGAAAGTGAAGGACAGTCTACTAGAAGAAGTCAGTGAATATGTCTACCTTGGCCAGATTATAAATATGAAAGGAGACATAAGGCCAGAAATCCATCGACGCATCAAGCTTGGCTGGCAAGCATTTGGGAAGAATTCAAAAGTATTCAGATCAAAAATGCCAGTAAATCTGAAGAAAGCAGTATTTGATCAATGCATTCTTCCTGTGATGACGTATGGCTGCGAGACATGGACACTGAACTCATTCACAAAAGGGAAACTTAGGACAGCACAGAGAGCCATGGAGAGATCAATGCTGGGCTATACAAGAAAGGATAGGAAAAGGGCAGATGACATCCGGTCTGTAACGAAGGTTAATGACATCTTAGAGAGAGTAGGTTCCTTGAAATGGCAGTGGACTGGCCACGTCGCAAGAAGAAAAGACAACAGATGGACGAAGCTAGTACTGGAGTGGAGTCCGAGAGATCACCGGAGGCCTAGAGGAAGACCACCAGACAGATAGGACAAAGACATCAAGAAGATCGCTGGTAACACCTGGCAGAGAACTCCCCAAGACCGTCCCACTTGGAGAAGACTTCTGAAAGCCTACCTCAATCCACGACTCGAAGAGGCCACATCATCTAATAATTGAACTGGCTGATGATGATGATGATGATGATGATGATGATGATGATGATGAATAGCTATTGATAAAAAAAATCTTTATTCTCTACCAGTTTTGAACAAACGATCATCATCAACTAACATAAATTTTTTGCATCATATGATATAGTACAAAATAAAATAAATCCATCCCGCTCCATCGAAACTGCTGCCAACAATATAAAGCGTTTATAAACAGTCTCAGTACACTTTCCGTATTTAGGTCACGTATTGTATTGTAAAATACTCTCAGCATATTCTGCATACTTCTGTTTTATTTACGTCACATTAAGAACGTTACCATACACTACAGGCTGATTTAAATAATTTCATGTTACTTGTGTTAATCGAAATGGGTGGTGAATAAGCGTTTATCTCACCAGAGCCTATTGGTGGTTTATAAGTGGGACATTTTTCAAGTGCATAAAATATGTTGATCATTTTCCCCTGACTCCACTTGTGAGTTGAACGGAAAAGGAAATGATCAGTATCTCCCACCATGCACTTTACAGCGACTTGTGTTGTACGTATGTAGTTGTAGAAATTAAGCTACCATCGTCTGTGGGACTTTGCTATGCGCTGTTAATGAAATTTCGTACGAGTGCTGCACGTTTCAGTAGAGATTACGTAAAAACTTTTCAACAGTAATGCTACACATAACTGAAACTAAATTCGCACTTGCAAAATTGGATTCATTTGATCATTGTATTGTATAATCATCAGGGGAAAGCAAAGCAATGGAGCGGGTTTTGGAGCACGTGCAGCGTCCTTTTTCTTTCCTGCAGAGTGGCATGAGGGCGAAAGGGGGGGGGGGAAGGGAGAAAGAGAGGGGAAGAGGCTTCAGAAAGAGCCTCCTGAGTGGAGCTCTGCAATTAGAAACAGCAGAACGACGCATCCGAGGTAGGCCGCCAAGCACAACGCCGATTCATCTAATTCAGAAATACGGCGAGTTAGTTCGTTGAAAAACCCTTCATAGGTGCATGACGACAACCAGAAATACTGCCTCACAAAAAGATTAAGCACCCAAAAGACATGGTCAAATGTCAAAGTAACTTCGTACAAGCACACACCATCGGCCGGTACGTAAATGGTCAGAGCTGGAATTTTCTGTGATAGGCAAAACGACCACCAGAGTGAATTACTGTTGGTCGTGTTCAGCCTGGTAATATAGATAAGGTACGTGAACATCGTCAGGTGTTGAGTGAGCACTGTGAAGGAGACGAATTTGCCCCGCATCCGCGTGAGACAGCGTTATCGTAAGCCGACATATTTTGAAAGGTGAGTTTTCCATTTGGCTGGCTGGCCGAATGATGCAATATCCAAGTTTGTGGAGCAATCGGATGTAACAGTAGCCCGATACTGGACAGCTTGGTAACGTGAGGAGAGGCGTACTCGTGATGGTTCCGATGGACCACATCTGACGACCACAAGGGCGGATCGCCCTAATGCGCGCCAATCACTCTGGAAGACCTTCAGAACTGTGCCTACTATCCGCGAATAACTAATGGGCTCCCTGCAACATTCTGCGTCATCCCCCTCCAAACCACAAATGGCTGCTTGTGGAATGTTGCCGTATGAAGGAAGTATGGACTGCTGATGAATGGCCCCTCGTGTTCATCGATCAATCGCGATTCTGAACTACTCCAGATGATAATTGTCGGCTGGGTCGGCTGGCATGGTGACGACCTACGAAGAGGTCTCATTCTTCCAATGTTTTGGATTGATACAGCGGTGTTGCTCCTGGCGTGATGGTGTGGGGAGTTGTCAGATACCAGTAGTTACGGACACCCTGCCTCCTCATGTGCTGCCTCTCATGTGACAGTATAGTGGTGCCATTTTCGAGCACAACAATGCTCGTCCACAAACGGCGTGTGTCTTTGTGAACTGTCTGCTGCGAGTTGAGGTACTCCCGTGACCAGCAAGGGCCACAGGTCTCTCGCACAAAGACCATGTGTGGCACTGGCTTGGACGTCAACTCCGTCCCAGTGCCAGTACCCAAGCTATCATGGACCAGTTTCAACAGTTGTGGGCCAGTTGCCTCAGAAGAGGAAACAAAAGTTTCACGACACTCTTCTTGACCCGGTCAGTGCATGCATCCGGCCCAGATTGGTGCAATGTCATACTGATTAGTGAGCTCGATTTTATAATCACTGCGGTAACGTCGCACACTTTCAACCCGCGAAGTTTTATTCGTTTTCTCCACTCCTTCTGGGTTCTTCATTTTTTTTGTCAAGCATTGTAGTTTTCTTGCATGAGAGAGAGTGACTTTGCCATCAGAAAACGACAGCACATCCGGGGCATTGCTATCTTTTGGAGTAATACGGAGAGCCATTTCACGCATATGATTTGATAATGGAAAGGGTATTCCTATCACATGTTAAAAAGTGAGGTGAACGAACAGGACGTGAGAAATTTCCTGAGCCATGTATGTACAGCTGGGTGCTGGAACAAACTGGAGTTTAGGGCATGCGCAGAGGGACAGGGGCGAACTGTTTTACACGTCTCCCGTAAGTGGCTATGTTTGTATTCCCGCGACACTTGGCAGCGAGCAGCGGAGCGGTGAACGCAGCCTCCCACGCGGCGCCTTTGATCTTCGGGCGAGGCTGGCTGATGCAGTGGCAGGCGCCAGGCGTCAGTAATGTCGAGGGACCAAGGCACAGCACGCTGAAATGTTCGTAACACCAGTATCGAACAAATTTGTTGTCGGGTCCAGCAACGTACTGGGTCTATGGAAAAGAGATTTCAACAATTTGTATTTATTGATAAAAAAGTGTGCTACAAAACAAACTTTTATGTGGTGAAATTTTATGTGGTGTTCACCAAATGTCGTCCGTCATAAATGTGGCAGAAAGCGAACCCCATACCACTGAAAGTAGTTACTGTTATGAGGTAGCTTGCTTGCACGCAGCAGCCTCGTCACAGGGCCAAATGGATTTAGCCAAACTACAGCAAAAATGCTGTTAACACTCATTTGCAAAATTTTACAATAATTTACTAACATAAATTATACATCACATAACTAGCGTGAGAAGATGCTGCGTGGAATTGTAGTTAAATGTTCACTTGCACGGATTAAGCTTTGTACACCAGTCTAGTCGAATCCAATGAACGACGGCTGATGTAATTGGCAGAGGGCTCTTCTGAACGGCGACTGTAGATATGTCCTGATGCTGTCTTGGAGCACTGCGATACAGTCGGACTAACTGTTGATATACACTGACTCGAGCCCAAAACAAGTTGAGGGCGATTAAAGTGTTCACTAAAGTGTGCCATACATCTTTCCAGGACTCTTGGAAGACACCCTCGCGTTGTGCCGTATACGCGTCGGCCACACGAGACTCATCCAGGAATTTCCTCTCCATCGGGAGGATCCTTCTCACTGCAGCTGCGGTAGACTACTGACGATAACGCATGTTCTTGTTGAGTGCGCCCTGCTGGCCGATCTGCGGCACGCTTTCACCTTGTCTACGTCAGATGCTTGCGGATGGCGAGAGAGCCACTGACATAGTGTTGCATTTCCTGAGGGAGAGCGTATTTTACACTAAACTACAGTACTCTTCCACTTTCAGTGTTAGGGGTATTCGAGGGAGGGAGAACCTCCCCCTGCGGCGGGTACAAACCATACGACCGCGGGTTGCTTTCTTCCACCCTCACCTTATTGTGTCTGTAGATCCTTTTGTGCAAGATGGCGCCTGAGTTCTCTCTTTTTTTCTTTTACCTACAGTATTACTATCAGATCCGTTTTCAAACTCTTAGCCTCGCTTGTCTAGTTGGAGCAGCAAGTCGCCACTTTTTTTCGCTTTTTACCTTTTTACGTGTTTCTTCCACGAAATGAAAGGACTGATGACCCAGTAATTTAGTACCTTTAAACACAACCATTAATCGTCCTCAGCCAAGCCGTGCATGTGCTTATATCCGCGTGTGGCGGGTGAATGTTCACTTGAGATTTATTTGTGTGACGTCAAGTGAAAGCATAATGTAGCCTGTGTTGTGTGCGCCCTTTATGGCGTCTCACGTAATTGTGCTGCGTCTCTCTGGAGGCTGACCTTGCCGTTTGGCGGCCGCTCTGTTTATGGCTGTGAGCCGCATCTTCTGGCGAACACAGCAATAACAGCAAAACTCTAATTATTCGAGATCTACTGTCACGGCTGATTTCAAATATAGGTACAATACTCACACTAATGTCTTGTACACGGCTTCCTTTGCAGTTGCACTACACTTTCCCATAAACTTTCTACCTGTTCACGTGGCCTTCTGCTGTTGGACACCCAGGTTAACCAAAACACAATATATAATCACTACTTCTCTATTTTTAATTAGTATTATTTCTGAACTGACGGGGCTCCAAAAATATGACGCAGTGCTTAAGACGCTGGATTCACGTTCGGGTGGACGGCGGTTCTCATTCCAGTTTAGATTTTGCATCTCTTTAGATTAATTCCAGTATGATTCCTCTTAAAAGTTCTTGGCAGCCTGTGGTCCGTTGCTGATAACCTCATCGTAGACCAGACGTTATAGCCTAATTATTGTTCTGTCCTTCAATTTACAAGAAAAGTGACTTTTAAAGGAAGCGTAGTAGTGTTACGTAATGCAGTCCTCTCAAACCTTCTGTACTTTTCATATCGAGTAACGGATCAAGCGAATGATGCGGCCATCACTGGCATAAACCACGTCATTGTTTCGAAAACAATCTTTCAAGGGTAAATTCTCTAGCGCATTTGCCGCTCAAGGCAAAGGTTATGGGTTCGAGTCCTGATATGGCAAACAGTTTTTACGAGTTAGGAAGCTTGAAATCAGCGCACCCTCCGCTGAAAAGTGAATATGCGTTCTGAATTACTTCCCCTTCGTGCTGTAATTGCAGTAAGTTTATCAAAACTAGACATGATTGTCTTAATGGGAATTCCACGATCGTTCATTAAATAAAATATGGCGTTTCAGTCTTCGATCGCTATTCTTTATTTTCAATTACCGGTTTCGGGATAGCTGCCCATCTTCAGATAATATATTGAAGTTACAGAGTAACTTGTCCGTACAGAACACTAGCCATATTTTATTGCAGTAAGTGACAAATCTTCCTGTTATCAGACTTCGAGTCCGCTACCTCTGAATCTTCCAATACGAAAGCACGTCGACTAAGCGATTTCCGTCACAAAGGCAAGTAAAAGGGAGCAGTAATAACAGAAACCGTTTATATATATCAGGATTAAGCCGTATAATAACCTATTGAATATACGAGGATTTAGATTCATTGTCATTCAGTAATGAAAATATAACCATGCAAGATAGAACTATAAAGTTTAGAATTTCACTATGTACCAAATTATTACGAGTGACCTAGCAGGAATTTAGAGCCATGAAATAATTTTTCCTCATTAAAATTCTTTTCAGCGCTCGAGCTTATAGCTCCTAAAGCGAGACGAATTTAAGAGACCACATTAACGTCGGGCGCTTACAGGATATAGCTATTTAATTAAAAGTGAGAGCTCCTGAACTTTGCGGTAAAGCGTAAGAGAACTATGTCGCCGTGTATTTTGAGTACGAGCTTTAAATAGACGTCATAAGTAAAGTGAATGCAAGAAAATTTTATTTTATTAACCGCAGTATCAACTCAAGCCATAACTCGTGCCACTGAGTGTATGCTCCATACTGAAACCTTGAGTACCTCATTGGAGATTCGGAATAAACAGCAAAGGGTAACTTTTCAGAGCTGACTAACTTTGAGGAGTCTGAAGTGCATAACTTTTTTATAAGGAAATAAGATGAGTAGGCGAGAATCTTATACACAAAGGAAAAGGCTTTCCATTTGAAATCGACAGAAATTCCGCTGTAGAGTAGAAAAAGCCCACGTAATTTATTAACTATAGTAAAAGTTCACTTAACTTTAGGTGTCTTTGTAGCAGTTATGACAGACTGTTCATAAGAAACTGTAGGATCAATCCGAATAAACATCGAAAGAGAATCGCATCGGCATACAAACAACGGAAAATCAGCAATGAGGATAAGTAATTTGAAATTCAGGATGTTTCTGTAAGACGTGATAATTCCGTTCTTCTTTTTCTTCCAAATTCTTCTTATTCATCTTCTAAGATGCCGCGTGGCCACGGGGATCGCTTTTCTGTTTCATGACTTACCAGGTTTACGTTTGTGCCTTGCCCCTTTCTCCCGCCACAGTAGTCATTTACCCTGAGGTTGGGAACTCGGGATCACCATTTGTCTGTGAATATATAAATTTTATTTTGTGCGTTACCGCATTTGAGCTATTTGTATATAATGTTTTCTAGGGCAAAGATGGGGAAAAGAGTCCGGTCTCTGCCTAAACAAGCTTGGGAAACCGTCTGAAATCCGATTTATGGATTCGGTCTGTATTTGGGTCACCTCCCCATCTCGTGTTGCGAGCTATGCCACACGAGCCCCTGTGATAACATAGAAAACTGCTTTCAAACACTTTCTTTTCAATGACTTCCGAGATGCAATTATTTGCAACTATGAGCAATGCATATCAAATTAATAGAAGCCGGCCGAGGTGGCGGAGCGGTTCTAGGCGCTACAGTCTGGAACCACGCGACCGCTACGGTCGCAGGTTCGAATCCTGCCTCGGGCATGGATGTGTGTGATGTCCTTAGGTTAGTTAGGTTTAAGTAGTTCTAAGATCTGGGAGACCGATGACCTCAGATGTTAAGTCCCATGGCGCCCAGAGCCATTTGAACCATTTTTGAAATTAATAGATCCTTGTTTATTGTCGATTTTAAAATAACATCGCCAACTCCCATGACATCTGCAACTTTGCAGACGGGTGTATTGCTAATCTGAGATTTGGACAATAACCTTAAAGACAACACCAACAGACGTAAATTACTTCTTTTTCCACTTAATCTTGGAAATGGCGTAGTGTTACAACTTTCTCAAAAATGGCATGTGTATAATATTTTTCATGTTTTCTGTTTAGCTTTACGGAATAAGATTTTGGTTTCTAACTACATAGTTGACTGCGAAAGATTAACTCAACATGGTAATGGTAATAATCTATCATTATACTATTTCTCCGTCTTACGCTCACTGCAATTTAATAATGTTTTTCATCAAAAACATTTTGGTTTTATTTAGAGGCTTCACAATGGTCATTCTGAAAAGATGCTACACATTGCTGTTTATAAATATTAAACAGTTTTGCATTATAATTTAGGCGTACAGTTTGCTTATAACTTTTTCTCTTTTTTTCTTTTACATGTTATGAAGTATATTGCTTTCTGCTTCGTAGTTGGTGAAGATTGAAGTCGAAATAAAAAAAACTATGTTTCAGGTTCACCGATCTCGGTTTTTCACCTGTTGCGAGCCTCCATTTTTTGCCTATGCGTTTCTCGCTTTTCACTTTTATAAAACTTCACAAAACTTGTCATTATAGAAATATTACTGTAGCTTCATCTGCTCTGCGCTCAACACAGAGTTTTTACGTGTTTATTGGTTTCTCGTGTAGGTTGTGAGTGCTGTCGACTTTGAGAATCCATATTGTTTTCGCTTTCGTCTCGTATCAGAAAATGTTGTTGTTGTTGTTTTCTTCAGTCCTGAAACTGGTTTGATGCAGCTCTCCATGCTACTCTACCCCGTGCAAGCTTCTTCATCTCCCAGTACCTACTGCAACCTAATTCCTTCTGAATCTGCTTAGTGTATTCATCTCTTGGTCTCCCTCTACGATTTTTACCCTCCAAGCTGCACTCCAATACTAAATTGGTGATCCCTTGATGCCTCAGAACACGTCCTACCAACCGATCCCTTCTTCTAGTCAAGTTGTGCCACAAAATTCTCTTCTCCCCAATCCTATTCAATACTTCCTCATTAGTTATGTGATCTACCCATCTAATCTTCAGCATTCTTCTGTAGCACCACATTTCAAAAGCTTCTATTCTCTTCTTGTCCAAACTGTTTATCGTCCATGTTTCACTTCCATACATGGTTACACTCCATACAAATACTTTCAAAAATGACTTCCTGACACTTAAATCTATACTCGATGTTAACAAATTTCTCTTCTTCAGAAACGGTTTCCTTGCCATTGCCAGTCTACATTTTATATCCTCTCTACTTCGACCATCATCAGTTATTTTGCTCCCCAAATACCAAGGTTGCGACCGGGACAGTACTGAGAAGAATAGAAACGGAAAATATAGAAGAAAAATACAGGAGAAAATCAGTCCGGATTTAAAAAAGGAAGCGGGACCAGAGACGCAAATGATGTCTGAGTATGATGGCAAAATCATTTTGGAAATGAATAGAAATGTGTATGTTGGTTTTGTCGGACGGGAATAACCATTTGCCAGAAGTGACTGCGAAGAGGTATGAGACAGCGTTGCCATATGTCACCACTACACACTCACTCACTCACACACACACACACACACACACACACACACACATATATATATATATATATATATATATATATATATATATATATATATATATATATATATATATATATATATATACAAGGTGGTCCATTGATAGTGACCGGGCCAAATATCTCACGAAATAAGCATCAAACGAAGAAACTACAAAGAACGAAACTCATCTAGCTTGAAGTGGGAAACCAGATGGCGCTATGGTTGGCCCGCCAGTTGGCGCTGCCATAGGTCAAACGGATATGAACTGCGTTTTTTTTAAAATAGGAACCCCCATTTTTTATTACATATTCGTGTAGTACGTAAAGAAATATGAATGTTTTAGTTGGACCACTTTTTTCGCTTGGTGATAGATGGTGCTGTAATAGTCACAAACGTACAAGTACATGGTATCACGTAAAATTCCGCCAGACACGGACGGTATTTGCTTCGTGATACATTACCCGTGTTAAAATGGACCGTTTGCCAACTGCGGAAAAGGTCGATATCGTGTTGATGTATGGCTATTGCGATTAAAATGCCCAACGGGCGTGTGCTATGTATGCTGCTCGGTATCCTGGACGACATCATCCAATTGTCCGGACCGTTCGCCGGATAATTACGTTATTTAAGGAAACAGGAAGTGTTCAACCACATGTGAAACGTCAACCACAACCTGCTACAAATGATGATGCCCAAGTAGGTGTTTTAGTTGCTGTCGCGGCTAATCCGCACATCAGTAGCAGACAAATTGCCTGAGAATCGGGAATCTCAAAAACGTCGATGTTGAGAATGCTACATCAACATCGACTGCACCCGTACCATATTTCTATGCACCAAGAATTGCATGGCGACGGCTTTGAACGTCGTGTACTGTTCTGCCACCGGGCACAAGAGAAATTACTGGACGATGACAAATTTTTTGCACGTGTTCTACTTAGCGGCGAACAGCGGTAACGTAAATCGGTATAATATGCACTATTGGGCAACGGAAAATCCACGATGGCTGCGACAAGTGGAACATCAGCGACCTTGGCGGGTTAATGTATGGTGCGGCATTATGGGAGGAAGGATAATTGGTCCCCATTTTATCCATAGCAATCTAAATGGTGCAATGTATGCTGATTTCCTACGTAATGTTCTACCGATGTTACTACAAGATTTTTCACTGCATGACAGAAAGGCAATGTACTTCCAACATGATGGATGTCCGGCACATAGCTCGCGTGCGGTTTAAGCGGTATTGAATAGCATATTTAATGACAGGTGGATTGGTCGTCGAAGCACCATACCATGGCCCGCACGATCACCGGATCTGACGTCCCCGGATTTCTTTCTGTAGGGAAAGTTGAAGGATATTTGCTATCATGATGCACCGACAACGCCTGACGACATGCGTCAGCGCATTGTCAATGCATGTGCGATATTACGGAAGGCGAACTACTTGCTGTTGAGAGGAATGTCGTTAGACCTATTGCCAAATGCTTTGAGGTTGACGGACATCATTTTTGCATTTATTGCATTAACGTGGTATTTACGGGTAATCACGCTGTAACAGTATGCTTTCTCAGAAATGATAAGTTCACAAAGGTACATGTATTCAATTGGAACAACCGAAATAAAATGTTGAAACGTACCTACGTTCCGTATTTTAATTTTAAAACAATACCTACCTGTTACCAACTATTCGTCTAAAATTGTGAGCCATATGTTTGTGACTATTACAGCGCCATCTATCACAAAGCGAAAAAAGTGGTCCAACTAAAACATTCATATTTCTTTACGTACTACACGAATATGTAATAAAAGTGGGAGTCCCTATTTAAAAAAAACGCAGTTGATATCCGTTTGACGTATGGCAGCGCCATCTAGCGGGCCAACCATAGCTCCATTTGGTTTTCCCCTTCGAGCTAGACAAGTTTCTTCTTTGTAGTTTTTTCGTTTGACGCTTATTTCGTGAGATATTTGGGCCGGTCACCATCAATGGTCCACCCATATGTGTGTGTGTGTGTGTGTGTGTGTGTGTGTGTTTAAAGCTAAAAAGACCTTGGAAAAATCAAAAGGAGTTGTAGTATGAGGAGAAAGTATAAAAACTATCAAGTATGCTGATGATATGTGCTAGCAGAAACGGAGGAAGAGCTCTAGGTATTGTTGGAGAATAATGTGAGTAACGAGTTTGAAATGAAACTGAGCCTTGGGAAGACCAAAGTGATGAGAATCGGAAAAGATTACGACACGATTAATATATCACTAGATGGAAAGCTACTTGAACAGGTTCGGTTACTCCACTATTTGGGAAGCTTGACCACTTGGAATGGAAGCTGTGCAGAGGGAGTGAGACGCAGAATCTCCATGGGAAAGAGAGCTTTCGAGAGAGTAAAAGATTTGTTGACATCCAGAAGCATGCCCACTATACTCAGGAAGAGACTCGCCAAATGTCTTGTGTCGAGTGTGCTTCTGAAACGTGGGCAGAAATATGTAGAAAATTAAGAACTGTGATTACGGAGAAGATTGGAAAAGCGAAATGGATCGACAGAATGAGAAATGAGGAGGTGCTGAGCGGGGTAGGTGAGGAGAGAAACTTCATGAGGATGATATAGAAAAGGAAAACGCCTTGTTTGGTACGTAGTACTGTCTGCTACAGAGAATCATGAAGGTAAAGTAGTAGGAAATAGAGGAAGAGGAAGTTGGGTTGGGTGGTGTTGTTTGGGGGGGGAGGGGGGAGGGGAGGGGGGGGGGGGGAAGAGACGAAACTGCGAGGTCATCGGTCTCATCGGATTAGGGAAGGACGGGGAAGGAAGTGTTCTTTCAAAGGAACCATCCCGGTGAGGAAGTAGAAGGTTTGGAATGCTAAGAGATGTAAAGAGATGAAGATGATACAAGCAAATGAAGGAGGATGCTCAGGACAGAGAAATATGAAGGACGTCCAGCTGATAGCTTTTTGAGGTCGGATTTACTTAAAGAAACTGAAGTAAAGTTAAGAAGGAAAAATCAATGACGACTGATATGTAACAGCTGCCACGGTGGAAGATAGCCACGCAAACAAAAATGGTAAAAATCTGAATTATAATGAGACTGAAAATTATACATTAATGTATATTACCAGTAACAGCGGTGAAATGGCTCTGCCGTTTTGAAAAGTTATTGCTATTGCATTGTCTGCTACCCTGAGTCGGGCGCAAGACATTGTACGCTCCACTCGTGATGCAAGAGGCGTTGCGGTTAAGACCACCGTTAGCCTTCCCGCAACTTTGTGTGGGCAGACTATGGGATGGTCGCTTTAAATTGCTTATAGGTCTAGGGAGGGGGAGGGGGAGACGTACACGACCGTAGGCACGACCACGGTCGTGCGATCCGCTTCGTCGACTGCAACTTCATCAGTGCAGTGAGCCGCCTCCGTAGGAGCCTACTGTTCCTAGGACAGAGCCTTTATTTGAAGTGTATGCTTGGCCACTCATTTCGCTTATAAAGTCTAAGAGTAATAAATGAATATGATGGTGATATTCTTGTAACTTTCATTTATAAAAATATTGTTATTTGTGTTTGTTATGGATATGCAATGCGTGATGTTTGTCTTACGGAAATTTTGCTGCGTAATGTGTTGTTGAGCAACGCTTAATCAATTTTACTGTAGCCCAAAGAAAAATTAAACAACTTAATCTGGGAAACCAGTATGTAATGCCTATAATGAAATCAATCCGTCTGAAATTTACTCAGTCTCATGAACACCGGGTTCATGGCCCTATGCAATAAACTGATAAACTTCCCTATGCAAATAAACAATGAAATACATTTTCCTTAGGTCTCGAGTCACAACGAATGTAATCTTGGTATTACACTACTGGCCATTAAAATTGCTACACCAAGAAGATGACGAGATACAGACGCGTAATTTAACCGATAGGAAGAAGATGCTGTGATATGAAAATCTTTTCAGAGCATTCACACAAGGTTGGCGCCTGTGGCGACACCTACAACGTGCTGACATGAGGAAAGTTTCCAACCGATTTCTCATACACAAACAGCAGTTGACTGGCGTTGCCTGGTGAAACGTTGTTGTGATGCCTCGTGTAAGGAGGAGAAATACGTACCATCACGTTTCCGACTTTGATAAAGGTCGGATTGTAGCCTATCGCGATTGCGGTTAATCGTATCGCGACATTTCTGTTCGCGTTGGTCCAGATCCAATGACTGTTAGCAGAATATGGAATCCGTGGGTTCAGGAGGGTAATGCGGAACGCCGTGCTGGATCCCAACGGCCTCGTATCACTAGCTGTCGAGATGACAGGCATCTTATCCGCATGGCTGTAGCGGATCGTGCAGCCACGTCTCGATCCCTGAGTCCACAGATGGGGACGTTTGTAAGACAACAACCATTTGCACGAACAGTTCGACGACGTTTGCAGCAGCATGGGCTATCAGCTCGGTGACCATGGCTGCGGTTACCCTTGACGCTACATCAAAGACAAGAGCGCTTGCGATGGTGTACTCAACGACGAACCTGGGTGCGCAAATGGCAAATCGTCATTTTTTCGGATGAATCCAGGTTCTGTTTACAGCATCGTGATGTTCGCATTCGTGTTTGGCGACATCGCGGTGAACGCACATTGGAAGCGTGTATTTGTCATCACCATACTGGCGTATCACCCGGCGTGATGGTATGGGGTGCCATTGGTTACACTTCTCGGTCACCTCTTGTTCGCATTGACGGCACTTTGAACAACGGACGTTACGTTTCAGATGTGTTACGACCCGTGGCTCTACCCTTCGTTCGATACCTGCTAAACCCTACATTTCAGCAGGATAATGCACGACCGCATGTTGCAGGTCCTGTACGGGCCTTCTGGATACAGAAAAAGTGTTCGACTGCTGCCCTGGCCAGCACATTCTCCAGATCTCCCACCTATTGAAAACGTCTGGTCAATGGTGGCCGAGCAACTTGCCTGTCACAATACGCCAGTCACTACTCTTGATGAACTGTGGTATCGTGTTGAAGCTGCATGGGCAGCTGTACCCTCTGGTATGATTTTCTGGTTCTACAATTTTAGGTATGGGATCTAACCATTCATTTCTTTCCCGATGACTCGTCATTAGTTCCGCAGGTGTAAATCCAGTTGAGAAGTGTGGAAGATTGTTGACAATCTGCTCGAATGAAGATACAAAGTCAATCCAACGGGTTTGTCTATTAGGTATGTAGGTTCGAATGAATCTATTGAACTCTTTGAAGATACGTTCGGTGGGATTAGATTGCGGTCTGAAACGAGATATAAGTATTTGTTTGATGCCATGTCTGGCAAGAAAATTGCGCCATTGTCTGCCAGTGAAATTCGATGCATTATCTGATAGAATGGCCTCCGGCTTGCCAAATCGAGGAAAATAGTCTTGTTCGATTCGACGGATGATCGGAAGTGCACTGGATGATTTCACTGCATAAAGTCTCACATGTTTTGTGAAAAGATCCAACAATGCGACTAGGTATTTCACCCCTCCCCTCCCTTGCGGCATGGGGCCGGCGAGATCAAGGGCCAGAACTTGATTTGGATGCAAAACTTAGGCAAGCATTGGTATCCTTAGCTGTACAGGCGAATCTACGCAAGAAGTCTTATGACAAGAAAGTATCTAAGGCCCTTACATATGATATTAATGAAAAGGTGCTTTTACGGACACATTTTAAGCCATCGAAGTTGTTGAAAAGAAATCGGAAATGGAGGCTATTGTACGACGGACCATTTGTAGTAATTAGAAAACCACATACAGGATGTTATCTAATGGCGGATCCAGCATCTGGTAGAATTAAAGGATTGTATCACCACCAGGATCTCAAGAAGTATAACGAGGCAAAGTAACGAGCAAAGGAACATTAGCCTAAGGTTTAACCTGCGAAACACTTCGGTATTCAAACACACCAATACGAGTACTCACACTTTGGCGAAAAACTATGGAGGTAATTGAAGATTTGATTTATTATGGCGTACGAAAAAGAAAGCACATTCCATTTGAGAGGATAGATTCTCAGTTAGTTTTAAGTTAGTCCTAGGTGTAAGCAGTCCAAGTTGGCTGTTGGCATTGAGGAATGCCGTTATTGGTGAAAGGAGATACGGAAGGAAGTAGCAGATTGCCACCTTCCAACTCCAATGAATATATATATATATATATGAAATATTAGGTTAAGCAATTTCTTTTTCAGCCCTCAAGATGGAATGTTAGTCTTTAAGTGTACAGAGTACAGCCTATTGCGTGTAAACTGTGCGTTATTGTAACACCGCCATGAACTATACCTTTTGTTAGCGCAATCTTTAGAATTAAACAGATTTGTGTAGCCAAGTGTTTGAACTGTCAAAAGCAGTAAATAACAGATAGAGTATCACGTAGTATTTGATAGTTTTCAGGAGATTCAATCTCAGATTCAAAATATCATCTACGAACAGTAAGCCTCATAAAGATTTAATAGCTAAGCAACAAAGCATTTCCTTTATTGTGTTTTACAACAGCTGTTAGGTCATGTAGTCGAGAGTGCCACTACATCGAAACATATACGTCGTACTGACAAGCCTGGAGTATTCCTGATGGTAAATGTTTCTTCTTTAAACATGTAAGATGCACTAAAGTAATTAGCTATTTCACAGCCAAGCCCGACAATCGCCCAGAAGGAAGCGTGATAAACTAGAAAGCTGTCACCAGATATAACTCACATTATAATAATAAAACTAAGATCTGATATTAGATTAAAGAATAGCCACTTGAAGGCACACGTGACGCATGTCATGCATCTAAGGTAAAAAAAAATATCCTAGTGTAGTTGTGCTAGAATTTGTATATGTATATAGTATATTTATGTTCATATTTGATCCTCTCCTCTTCCACTTCCCCATCCTATCCCATTAAAAAAAAATTGAGGATTAGAATTTGACAGGCTCATCTGAGTGCTCTTTAGACGGTTGAAGTGGAAACGAAATTTGTGGGAGAGATCCGTTAGCGAAAATTTTGTTCTAATCGCGTATCGCGAGTAGCAATGTTGAGAGATTATAATACATCCCGCGAGTAGCACTTGCAGCCAGTAACTTTATGAAGCATGAATCTTCCGGAGAGAAATGCATGAATATGCTCGACCAGTAGAGACAGAATTTGTTCAATCTGTGCTCTACATAAACAGTGACACTAAATTTTGAAGAGAAACGAAATAACAAGCTGCTTAAAAGATTTGTTTTAAAAAAAAAATTTTACCTTTGTAAAAGGGAGAGAGAATAACCGAAATAACCGTGCCTTGATGCACAAGTAGTGGTATTCAATACGCTAATCCGGCGTGGCGTGACTGAAAAGGTTAACAGAATTTTGTGACTGTAAGCAAACTTAAGAAATGTATGTATGTATGTATGTAATTTATGGACATTGTTTAATCTTGTAATGTATTTACCTGTGAGTAACTTGAACTGTGAACTTTGAAATCACAATGTGAGATGGGAGATGTGAATTTGCAGACACTAAGACGTTCTAAACAAAATGCGAGTGATAAAGTGTACAAAATACGTGTGCAGTGACATGTGTACACGCAAGTGCAGGTAGTGACAGCGATCACAGCAAAGCATTTTGCAAACTATATGTAAAACGTTGACTTCACTTACCTGTGTGTAAGCAGCATGGCGGGTCGCAGGGACTGTCGTGTGAAATCCTCGAAACAGACGGTGGTATTTTCTACCCAAGTTTTCGATACGCCGATCGACGATGGAGAAAGGACACTAGACGTGTGTTTCCGCGTGTTCTCATTTTAGCAGAGCGCGAGTGACACACGTTAAACTTCATACGAGCATACACGAGCGCGTGTTGCACTGGACTAGTAACCGGCAACAGCGCGGAGCTGCTTGCAATTGGACTCAACAATTAACATTTGAAACACAACCGACGCGCGCGCTGTGGAGGCGTGTCATTGACCTTAGAATGTTTTCCGTCTCACAACTACGCAAGAGACATTGCTAAAGCTATCACAGTGAAACTTAATTATGAACTTTATTTATTCTGTAAAACGAGAAGTCTTAGCTTCAAATTAATTTCCATTTAATCAGTCACGTCGGATATTTTGCGATAGATAGTTAAATAAAGACAAGGCATTACTGAGCACTGAAACGTTAACTGGAGGGGAAGGTTATCAATCCTGTCCAGAATCCTATAAAACCTTTACCTGTAAGTCTACATTATAGCACGAACCTAACACAAGTTTCTTTCTGTTTATTTGCATGTAAACGACATGACGCTTGATGCGAGACACTAGAGAGGCAACACGAGCGAACACAAAAAAAAAAGGACGCTACCCAGGGTCGTGACCTCTCGGACGACGCCGCTCACCGAACGAGAATAGACGTTGCAGACTCCGGTTAAGTGAGCGCGTGACAAATAAAAGTGTACAGTGTAGTGTCAAGTGAAACGTCCTGATTAACAACGACATTCTAAAAGAATCTAATGAAACGGATAAAAAAAACATTACGAGACCAAACAGGTCACAGACAATTTTAGAGGACTGTTTAAGTAATTATTTCAATGTATCTGTGTATGTTTGTCTACTGACATGTTTTGTTTTCTATATAGAGTATTATTCATTTATCTTTGTGTGTGTTAGACTTAAGATTGTTTTTTTTTTCATATTTTGTTTCACCGTAACAGCAATTAAGATGACAGTGCAAGGACACCTTACAATGAACTGAGAGAAGTGCCAAAGTGCACAAAAGACACTGAAAGACTATTTGTTTTCATAACTGTACTGGAAGCATAAAATAACTAGATGACAAACTCATTCCAATTTTATGTTAGAACGAAAGTAAACAGATGATAAAACACAGTAATGTCTTGAAACTACATGTGAGTCCTGATGATCCTTCCGGAATCATCATGCCTCACATGGGAGGCATTGTGACATTACAGCCTTTATCACTGCGATTTTTAACATGTAAAAGTTTTTTTTCTGTATTTGCGTCAGTATGTGCGAACTTCTAACATATACCAATGAATGTTGTAACCAGATATCTTTGCCGCGCTCCTGAAAAGCGCAGAATATCACGATAGCTATAAACTGTTATACGCTGCTATCGATCAGTAAAAAAAAACCGATGCACCTATGTTTCAAAATAACAATTGCCAGTTTTTACTTCTGCAGGGAGCCGCGTCGCTGTCTAGCTCTTCTGTGAATGTGTTGCGAGTCGGACGCAAAAGTATTGTGCTCCATCTGATATAATCATTTTTATTGTAAAGTTAAGAGTTTAAGTGATTAAAAATATATGTAGCCACAAACAAGCGAGAATGTATATCGTGAAAAATTCGCTCCACCGCCACAATGGGTGGCCATGTTAATGTAAGTTTCCGTTTCATATTATAATACTTGAAGCCTTGAAGTTTATTTAATTTCAAAGAAAATCTCTCAACCTTATTTTCATTAATTATACTTATGATAATCCTTCCTGTTTAAAAGATTTATGCAGCTTATGATCCAGCGTGTGTTCTGTCGGAACAGGAGGCTGTCGTGACGACATCGCTATAGTATTTATTCAGTTCCGTTTATATGTTCGTACAAATCCAATCAGTTGGTCCCTTAGGTTTCTTTCATGTAACTTCCGTCTGTTTTCTCCGCGCGATCTTCCTCCGAAAAAAAATTTCTGTTCATTTTCTTTAGTAATTTTCGATATCGCGAAGGAGAAAAGACAGCCGCCTCCTGCTCCGAACGGAACACTACGACTTTTCTAACGTCGGAGAGTACCGCACGAATTTTCCGCTAAAAGGTAATAGAGTTTCTTAAAGCTGGATCAATTACACATGTTGCTGCTGTTCTCCGACAAATCTGGTGTGATTAATAGTAATTTATTCTGTCACGACAAAAAGAACCAATTTTATTTTTACCAAAGCAACAAAGCTTTCAATTAAATTACTAAAAAAAAAAAAAAAAAAAAATCATACCAGAACCCGTACACGCAATCCAAGCTCTGCTTGACTCGATGCCCAGGCGTATCAAGGCCGTTATTACGGCCAGAGGTGGTTGTTCTGGGTACTGATTTCTCAGGATCTATGCACCCAAATTGCGTGAAAATGTAATCACATGTCAGTTCTAGTATAATGTATTTGTCCAATGAACACCCGTTTATCATCTGCATTTCTTCTTGGTGTAGCAATTTTAATGACCAGTAGTGTATGTTCTCTCCACAGTAGACATAGAAAATATTCAATCTTGGAACAGTGAAGTGCAATGCCGGCCGTAAAATAGCTTCATACAAATAATACCAGTAGATTATTTGATAAATGAATAACCTTGCAGATGTTCAGTGATAATTTTGGATATTATCTCAGCGCTGTGCAATGCTGCCCGCATTAAAGCTATTACAAACATTAACACTTTTCTGATTCTGGAACATTATATTTTTTCTGTCACTGATTGAAAATACATTTCTTTTAAAAAATATTCATTGGATTTAAATAAATACGATTTGGAAGAGGAAGAGGTACTGGTAAGGGGATACGCTAGGACCGATTGGTTCAGTTAGAAACTTGTATTCAAAATAAAGTTTCTCCTTCAAAAAGTCTGATATGAAACATTTTATGTTAACTTCAGAATCAGTGAACTCCTCAACTGTTCTACAATTCTCACTTACGGACTTAGTTAACAGTACTTGGATTGTTACATGACAAAAGTGTTGTGTCTAGACAAGACAGCCTAGACACAATGAGAGGAAGCCGAAAGGCACGCGCTAAGCTAAAGCAGGATGGCGTGAGGTCTGAAACAGGATACGTAATGAATGCTATAAAGAAAAGTACGTAGCTTCTGGAATACTTAACTTTAATCCATCCTTTTGGTACATCTGGAGATTGTGGCGATACAAGTGAGACTCTTTAGATACATGCAATGTTACTAATGGCGCCTTGCTAGGTCGTAGCCATTGACTTAGCTGAAGGCTATTCTAACTATCTGCTCTGCAAATGAGCGAGGCTTCGTCAGTGTGCATCGCTAGCTACGTCGTCCGTACAACTGGGGCGAGTGCTAGTCAGTCTCTCGAGACCTGCCTTGTGGTGGCGCTCGGTCTGCGATCCCTGACAGTGGCGACACGCGGGTCCGACATGTACTAATGGACCGCGGCTGATTTAAAACTACCACCTAGCAAGTGTGGTGTCTGGCGGTGACACCACAAAAGGGTCTGACATAGTTTGACAAAATAGATTCCAAAATTTAACTCCCTAGTATCAGGTTTACAAAATACACAAAATATTACAAATGGGGTATACCTAATCAACCTATACATTAAATCAGATGGAAGATACTTGGTTCCTACATTCAAAGGTCAGCAGTTTTAAAATTAGCAAAATCCATATTGCGATCCTGCATACTTAAAACTAAATACGCGAAGTTTCTTTACCTTACAAAACTGTATCATGCTGCGTCCATAGGCCAAAAGCTAAATTCTCACAGCTAGCCACTAGTTTCAAGTCTTACATCCTAATTTTAACAGAGTGCAGCCGGCCAGTGTGGCCGAGCGGTTCTAGGCGCTACGGTCGAAGGTTCGAATCCTGCCTCGGGCATGGATGTGTGTGATGTCCTTAGGTTAGTTAGGTTTAAGTAGTTCTAAGTTCTAGGAGACTGATGACCTCAGATGTTAAGTCCCATAGTGCTCAGAGCCATTTGAACCATTTTTTAACAGAGTGCAACGCAACTGCTACTGCACTCCTCGCACCCCTACTTACAATCGATTCTGCCCCTTAGGGAACATCTTTGGTTCAGTGGTGTCAAAAATACAATCTCATCTACATGTGATAACCATCACATGTCATTCTTCGTGAAATATATTAGAAAAATCAGGCTCCACGTACAAGTGGACCCCTCACATTCTAAGGGCTAATGCCTTGTTGATGCAACCGCTCTCTGCTGTCATTGGCTGTACGTTTCAGTTCCATGTAATTGCCGCTTCCAATCCTCTCCCCGATGTCTCCCAAACATTCATCCCAGGCCGTCCCCTTCCTTCCTTTCCCACAACTTTCTCTTCAGGAGCACTAACGATGTTGTACCTAATGACATGTCCAACAAATTTTATTTTTCTCATAATCATTTAATCAATTAAAAAGGAGCTTTTGTCCCAAGTTGCATTGTAATATCATTTTATTTTAGATTTTGCGCAACTGCGCGCTTTAGGTTGTATAACTGATTTTAAGTGAGTTGAGGCCTTACGTCGTATAATCCGACGAAAAAGACAAATTAATTTTCCCTGGGGATAAGTCGCCAAAGTAAACAGCCATAGACAGGTTCCGCAAACTGTTAGGCTAAAAAATATCTATGATTCAGGGGTCGCATTACAAACTAACAGACATCATTACAGATACCTTCCTTTATTATTATTATTATTATTATTATTTCATTTGACTTTTGTTTTTCAGCGCTCCACCGTGTTTATTAGACGATGCAACACCATTTTCCTGTTTCTCATCCCGGAAAGTGCGAAACGTCTTTACAGCTATTTGTATGGATTCCCTGATGAAACAGCCTGACTCGTGGAGATAACATCTTGGACCTACTGATAACAAACAGACCCGAACTTTTCGACTCTGTATGTACAGAACAGGGAATCAGTGATCATAAGGCCGTTGCAGCATCCCTGAATATGGAAGTTAATAGGAATATAAAAAAAGGGAGGAAGGTTTATCTGTTTAGCAAGAGTAATACAAGGCAGATTTCAGACTACCTAACAGATCAAAACGAAAATTTCTGTTCCGACACTGACAATGTTGAGTGTTTATGGAAAAAGTTCAAGGCAGTCGTAAAATGCGTTTTAGACAGGTACGTGCCGAGTAAAACTGTGAGGGACGGGAAAAACCCACCGTGGCACAACTACAAAGTTAGGAAACTACTGCGAAAGCAAAGAGAGCTCCACTCCAAGTTTAAACGCAGCCAAAACCTCTCAGACAAACAGAAGCTAAACGATGTCAAAGTTAGCGTAAGGAGGGTTATGCGTGAAGCGTTCATTGAATTCGAAAGTAAAATTCTATGTACCGACTTGACAGAAAATCCTAGGAAGTTCTGGTCTTACGTTAAATCAGTAAGTGGCTCGAAACAGCATATCCAGACACTACGGGATGATGATGGCATTGAAACAGAGGATGACACGCGGAAAGCTGAAATACTAAACACCCATTTCCAAAGCTGTTTCACAGAGGAAGACCGCACTGCAGTTCCTTCTCTAAATCCTCGCACAAACGAAAAAATGGCTGACATCGAAATAAGTGTCCAAGGAATAGAAAAGCAACTGGAATCACTCAATAGAGGAAAGTCCACTGGACCTGACGGGATACCAATTCGATTCTACACAGAGTACGCGAAAGAACTTGCCCCCCTTCTAACAGCCGTGGACCGCAAGTCTCTAGAGGAACGGAGGGTTCCAAATGATTGGAAAAGAGCACAGATAGTCCCAGTCTTCAAGAAGGGTCGTCGAGCAGATGCGCAAAACTATAGACCTACATCTCTTACGTCGATCTCTTGTAGAATTTTAGAACATGTTTTTTGCTCGCGTATCATGTCATTTCTGGAAACCCAGAATCTACTATGTAGGAATCAACATGGATTCCGGAAACAGCGATCGTGTGAGACCCAACTCGCTTTATTTGTTCATGAGACCCAGAAAATATTAGATACAGGCTCCCAGGTAGATGCTATTTTTCTTGACTTCCGGAAGGCGTTCGATACAGTTCCGCACTGTCGCCTGATAAACAAAGTAAGAGCCTACGGAATATCAGACCAGCTGTGTGGCTGGATTGAAGAGTTTTTAGCAAACAGAACACAGCATGTTGTTATCAATGGAGAGACGTCTACAGACGTTAAAGTAACCTCTGGCGTGCCACAGGGGAGTGTTATGGGACCATTGCTTTTCACAATATATATAAATGACTTAGTAGATAGTGTCGGAAGTTCCATGAGGCTTTTCGCGGATGATGCTGTAGTATACAGAGAAGTTGCAGCATTAGAAAATTGTAGCGAAATGCAGGAAGATCTGCAGCGGATATGCACTTGGTGCAGGGAGTGGCAACTGACCCTTAACATAGACAAATGTAATGTATTGCGAATACATAGAAAGAAGGATCCTTTATTGTATGATTATATGATAGCGGAACAAACACTGGTAGCAGTTACGTCTGTAAAATATCTGGGAGTATGCGTGCGGAACGATTTGAAGTGGAATGATCATATAAAATTAATTGTTGGTAAGGCGGGTACCAGGTTGAGATTCATTGGGAGAGTGCTTAGAAAATGTAGTCCATCAACAAAGGAGGTGGCTTACAAAACACTCGTTCGACCTATACTTGAGTATTGCTCATCAGTGTGGGATCCGTACCAGGTCGGGTTGACGGTGGAGATAGAGAAGATCCAAAGAAGAGCGGCGCGTTTCGTCACCGGGTTATTTGGTAACCGTGATAGCGTTACGGAGATGTTTAATAAACTCAAGTGGCAGACTCTGCAAGAGAGGCGCTCTGCATCGCGGTGTAGCTTGCTCGCCCGGTTTCGAGAGGGTGCGTTTCTGGATGAGGTATCGAATATATTGCTTCCCCCTACTTATACCTCCCGAGGAGATCACGAATGTAAAATTAGAGAGAGATTAGAGCGCGCACGGAGGCTTTCAGACAGTCGTTCTTCCCGCGAACCATACGCGACTGGAACAGGAAAGGGAGGTAATGACAGTGGCACGTAAAGTGCCCTCCGCCACACACCGTTGGGTGGCTTGCGGAGTATCAATGTAGATGTAGATGTACTGGGTTTGTTGCTTAAGTTCGTAACCTTTTGGTTTGCATGGTGGTATTCCGATTGCTATGGTTTTATTTCTCGATTGTCATTTTTATTTGTAGTTCACTGTTGCCATTTCAGTTTACATATTGCCATTTGGAGATAGTGAGTGGAGCTGTGGACCTGGAAAATGGAGTGCCAAGCATCCGCGAAAGATAATGTTATGCATCTGCTGGAAAAGCGACGGTGTCGTGTACTACGAAATCATTCCCCGAGGTTTAACCGCAACTGCTGACATTTATTGTCAACAACTCAGACGTCTTACAGTCACAATCGAAAAACACAACCAGGAAGACAGTGAGAAGTGATGTTACTCTACGATAACACCCACCTGCCTTCTGCTAGACTGACAAAAAAACGCTATAAAATGATTGGCTTGGGAAGTCATTGCGCATCCACATTACTCATAAAGTGATGTAGCTATTTTCATTTGTTCGCAGCTACATGAGTGGAGTCGAGATATTGAAATCACAGCAACACTGTATGGTAACAAAATGGCGACGCCCATTGATACAGCAGAATATCGCGCGGTAATTTGTTTACTGCATCTGAAGAGGGTCAACTACTGATGGTAACAACCAAATTAACACAGTAGATTCAGTCGGTTGTAGTTTTACGTGTCGCTTACAGTATTATTCATTCATTTCTTTGGAGTGAAATCAGTCTTTGGGAGCAACTGAACAAAAACAATGGACACAGCCCGTGATGGTTTTGCGTATTGACTGAATCATCCATTATTTCTGTTCAAGTGAAACTAGGCTGTAGTTTTTCTGTTAGTTGAGCCATGTGTTAGTTTTTGCTATCTGAAACCACTCTTAGTGTTTTAGTTCACTGAGCTATCAATTCATTTTTCTGATTATGAATGAAATCAAACTGCAGTTATTTCAAAGATTGAAGTACAGAAGCGGTATACAATTGGGGTAGACAGTCTCGTACTCACGGAGGATAGCCCCTGTGGTACGTGAAGACATCTAGGGACGTACGCCATAGTTAAAATATTATACATGTTCATTATTATGTACTGAATAGCTTAACTCTTCTTTTCATCATTTAAAACTGATTAATATATTGCTATGGATTAAGTCATTCCAGATGCAGTTAATACATATCTAATTAAGCCGTTGTATCGTCTGGGGTACAAACTTAAGCTCCAAAGTTCCCTTAGGGGTACGTGAAGAAGAAAGGAACATTGGCAGATTTTAGCGCCTATTTGTATTCCGTTTTACTGACGACGTGTGATGATATGCATTAGTCAAAATCATTTGAATCCAGCCGTTTAACACTTATTCAGCTACTTACTTGTGTGGGAGGTAAATACATTGTGCAGAAAATTACTTTACCCGCTATGTACGTACAAATCACACCCATATGCAGAAACCTGTTTACAATTTAAAGCCTCTGGAAAGTAGTAGATGCAGTATTTCACAGGTATGGCAAAACACTATTCCGTTCCGATATTTGATTTTTAATGAGTGGCAATAAGCAGCATTTATTTAAGATTTTCGGCCATTTTATGAATAAGCGTTTACTTAATAATAAACTTTGCCTTTATCAAAATACCGAAACGTTCAGTGGTGTGAGATTGGAATAAATTAGTTGATTCGACAAAAAATGTCATCAAGATAAATCCAGTGCTGTTCACAGAATCTACAAGGATGATTGATATTTTGAAACAATATTAAGTAAAGAAATTCAGAGAAAATTAACAAATGATGACACATTTCTCGCGAAATAAATACCTCCAAGAAGTAACAATACAAGGTGAGTCACCTAACGTTACCGCTGGATATATTTCGTAAACCACATCAAATACTGACGAATCGATTCCACAGACCGAACGTGAGGAGAGGGGCTACTGTAATTGGTTAATACAAACCATAAAAAAATGCACGGAAGTATGTTTTTTAATACAAACCTACGTTTTTTTAAATGGAACCCCGTTAGTTTTGTTAGCACATCTGAACATAGAAACAAATACGTTATCAGTGCTGTTTGTTGCATTGTAAAATGTTAATTACATCCGGAGATATTGTAACCTAAAGTTGACGCTTGAGTACCACTCCTCCGCTGTTCGATCGTGTGTATCGGAGAACACCGAATTACGCAGAGATCCAAAGGGAACGGTGATGGACCTTAGGTACAGATGAGACTGGAACAGCACATTACGTCCACATGCTAACACCTTTTTATTGGTCTTTTTCTCTGACGCACATGTACATGACCATGAGGGGTGAGGTAAACGTACACACGTGGTTTCCGTTTTCAATTACGAAGTGGAATAGAGTGTGTCCCACTGGAAACGCGTCGACGTATGTGGTATCAGCATGATAGTGCACCTGCACATTCCGCAATTAACACTAGGCTGACCCTTGACAGGATGTTCGACGGGCGTTTCATAGGACGTGGAGGACGCATAAATTTGCCAGCCCGTTCTCCTGATCTTACACCTCTGGACTTTTTTCTGTGGGGTACGTTAAAGGAGAATGTGTACCGTGATGTGCCTACAACCCCAGAGGATATGAAACAACGTATTGTGGCAGCCTGCGGCGACATTACACCAGATGTACTGCGGCGTGTACGACATTCATTACTCCAGAGATTGCAATTGTGTGCAGCAAATGATGGCCACCACATTGAACATCTACTGGCCTGACATGTCGGGACACACTCTTCCACTCCGTAACTGAAAACAGAAACCACGTGTGTACGTTTACCTCACCCCTCATGGTAATGTACATATGCGTCAGTGAAAAAGACCAATAAAAAGGTGTTAGCATGTGGACGTAATGTGCTATTGCAGTCTCTTCTGTACCTAAGGTCCATCACCGTTCCCTTTGGATCCCTACGTAATTCGGTATTCGCCGATACACACGATCGAACAGCGGAGGAGTGGTACTCAAGCGTCAACTTTAGGTTACAATATCTCCGGATGTAATTAACATTTTACAATGCAACAAACGGCACTGATTACATATTTGTTTCTGTGTTCAGATGTGCTAACAAAACTAACGGGGTTCCATTTAAAAAAAACGTAGGTTTGTGTTAAAAAACATACTTCCGTGCATTTTTTTATGGCTTGTATTAACTAATTACACTAGCCCCTCTCCTCACGTTCGGTCTGTGGAATCGATTCGTCAATATTTGATGTGGTTTACGAAATATATCCAGCGGTAATGTTAGGTGACTCACCCTGTATAAGCTTAAAAAGCAAGTGGTTAAGTTGCCAAACAAGTAAAAGAATTGGCCAGGTGTGAGTTGGTCTCACGCACCGAGCGTACCGTACAGACCTAATTATGTGGACATATAGTTCAACCCGTACGGAAATCGAGGTTCTCTGCCGCTTTTGCCTCCTATCGAAATTGAAACTGGCAAGTATGGATGCCAGGGATTCCAAGATTTTCGAGACTTTTAATTTCAATAATATAAATGTGCTGAAGTTATGCTGGAGGCGTGCGACCATTACTGTAATGATCAGTAGTTCTGCATTCAAGCTGACTGGGTCGCAGTGTTAGAAATCAGACATTAAGCAAGGAATGATTTTATTTGCTCATATGACTTGCTTCGGAATTTATCCATCATCAGATATCGAGGAGCGATTACTGAACGTAGACATGGCGTTTCAAGCTGTATTTGAAACAAACTAGTCTGCAAATGTTTGTTTCACATACAACTTCAAAAGCATCATCTACCTGCAGTAATCGCTGCTGGATATCTGATGATGAATAAATTTCGAAATGCGTCATATGAGCAGTAAAGTCATTCCTTGCCTGATGTATGACTTTTCCCATTGCGACTAGTCAGCCTGAATGGGAATTACTGTTTGTTTTATTTCAAGTTTGACGTCGGATGAAAAAGGACCCAAGAGAATTTTTTTTGCTATGTAAATACACATCAACAGTTCTCGAATTTTCGCCTTCACTTGTACTGTGAAAACCTTACTTCTTGACAAATCTCATCATTGTAGATCAACGAGAAGTATCTTGTAGGTTTTGATGAGCGAGTATGCGAGTGTAAAAATATGTGACCTACATTACTGTACTTTTAAATTGCCTGGACTTAGAATCTTTCGTTTATTATACCACCAGGAGTCCATCAACCTTAGTGAGCGACATAAATTTCAATTTGATAAGTCAAAGTGTTCCTGAGAAAAACGCGTCTTAACAGACGGACGGACCGACAGACACTCTGATAACAAATGACAATTTTTGTGTGATATAATTACAAATTTACAGTTTTCGGACTCTTTTCCTTTAGTTGTACTGCGAAACCTTGCATCTTGCCAAATTTCATGATTCTAGGCCAACAGGAAGTACCCTAACGGTTGTGGTGAGCGACTATTAAAATATGTGACATAATTGGCGGCATCTTTTGACTGAATTGGCGTAGAAGCTTCAATTTTTTACACTGTTAAGGAACCATATTCCTCAGTATGTGACATAATACGTCTACCCGCTCCTGAGAAAAAAGGTTTTCAACAGTCGGGCAGACAAACAGATGGATAGACGGACGGACGGACAACAGATCGAGTCTGTAAGGGTACCGGTCTGATCGACCGAGCCATGCCACGTCGCATCTGAGAGAGAACTTCAATAAATTTAAATAAAAAGTAGT
Organism: Schistocerca serialis cubense; assembly: GCF_023864345.2. NCBI lineage: Eukaryota > Metazoa > Arthropoda > Insecta > Orthoptera > Acrididae > Schistocerca > Schistocerca serialis. Next base: position 412,022,561 of record NC_064641.1, on the reverse strand, counting down.
TATTCATTATATGTGATCGCAACCTCTCTCGGCGTATTCCAATGATGAAATGTTATCGGGGGATAAGGCGGGTGGAGATGTCGTCTTGTCGCAATGTTTCGATGAGTTTCGTACCCCTCATCTTCGTTTGAAGATAATGGATACGAAACTCATCTAACGTTGCGACAAGACGACGCCATACTCGGCTGATCATCATGAAGATTTAACCATTGTTCATTAATTTAAACAAATTTATGATATAGCACCAGTTATCAACTTTGTAAAAGCAAACAAACATCCATATTTAATGCCAGAAGCACGAAACACTCGTATTCAGGTTGATAAATAAATAAATTACGAAGATGCATCTATTTTTGAAATATCGTCTCTAGAAATATATGATTGTGTCACATTGAGTGAAAGCACTCAAACCCGGAGAGTGAGGGAAAAACCTTCATGTAGCTGATGTGGCCACAGAGACTAGTCGCATTCGGTTGCTTCAGTCGGCGGAAAAAACGACTAAACACAGAAGATAGTTGAAACCATTCGGTTGCCCACAACTAGGGACAATGCTGCAGCAATCCGTGGTTAGTTCCTCGAAGTGTACAACAACAATGCACCATACTGTTTTGAGGCACTAACGCTTCCAAGGTTATCAGCCACGCCTGAATGACGAAGAACGAGGTGGCAAATACTCTCTCTGTGGAATCTGGAGAATGGCAAGAGAATCAGAGGCCCCGGTTCTCTAAGACAAGCACATCATGATCGCGGCGGTAATGGAAAAATTGAAAATTTATCATGGATCATATTTTAACAACTTCCCCGACATTTTGAAAATGGCAAAGGGATCAGTCATAAAACGATTCCGCCTCCAGAACTATAGCGTTTAATGGAGCTCTTCTTACTAAGGTGGACACATTCCGGAATCAAGGTTCGCGACGACGGAGTAAGGAGTATGTGGATGAGGATGTGCGAGTGAGAATGGAAGCGACCTGGATGCGATTCAGTGACGCCACTTTGTTCTTTGTGGTAAGAGTATGCCTGACCACTTAAAATCAAAGATAGGTGCACAATGGTAAGGTTCAAATGGTTCAAATGGCTCTAAGCATTATGAGACTTAACAACTGAGGTCATAAATCCCCTAGACTTAGAACTATTTAAACCTAACTAACCTAAGGACATCACACACATCCATGCCCGAGGCAGGATTCGAACCTGCAACCGTAGCAGCAGTGCGGTTCCGGACTGAAGCATCTAGAACCGCTCGGTCACAGCGGCCGGCCAATGGTAAGGCCAGTTGCATTATGTAGTACCGAATTTTTGCCCAGTTCACGTTTTTGGAAATGCGGATACTGAAAAGATCATTAGACATTGTCCTGTTGGATCACATCAACGACACAACGATCCAAAAACTAGCTGAAATGGCTCCAGTCAATGAAAAGATGCAATAACGGACATCATACGGGCACCACCTACTTCATTTATCAGCTCAGCCTATCATCGTACTGTCAGGGAGAACGTAGAAGACCTAAATTACCGTGGCAAGGCACTATCAACGCAGACCCGTCACCAAGAAGCCTAAATCCACAGGAAGCGATAGACGTAAGAAATGGCGTGCTCTCACCCAAAAAGCAGATACCGCTCCAATTGGATGGCGCTAAGGAGAAGAATGTGCTGAACCGAAGCAGCATCGGAAATGTTGTTGCTGTGGCCAATGAATCACGAGGATTTCCTTAGTCCCTGATGACCATGGACGACTGCTATGTGTGTCAGTATGACCTCAAGACGAAACACCAAAGTGAGTAGTGCAAATATTTAAATTTATCACCGCCGAAACAGACGAACATAGACCCATCAACGCGCAAGATGACGTTGAGTGTTTATTGGAACTGCCACGGGTTGGTGCGAACGGATTATTCTCGTTATTGGCAAACCGTCGCAGGAGCACACTACCACAATTGCCTGACTAGCTGGCGGGGGGCTGTACAGATAAAGGGTCTTGTACAGCTGCCAAAGGGGGTGTTTCTGCTCCACTACTCCCCAGGTCGTTCTTCATATTCACGCACGTAGCTTCTTTGGAGTATTAAATTGTGGCTCACCGCCGTAGTCTTCTGACGTGGCACTTGCCCTTCTTTCATCGGATGAAGAAACCATTGCATGGAAGGCATTTCCAGAAAGACGACGAGCTGATTTTGGTGATTGAACGTTGATTTAACGGCCAAAATGCAGACTTTCAGAAGCGGTCTTCGAGTGGAATATATGAAAACTACAAGCGCGCGAAAAAAAAAATGTGAAACTTGCCCCCAGTACACCTAGAAACTGCCTGTTTACTGAGTCACGGCCTACCTCCACCCTCAGAATGGTTGACCACCGGAGACGCTCCATATGCTCGCACTCACGTGTTGTGCCATCCTGCCCGAGCCGCGTCGACGCAGCCATGCAAATAAATGACCAGCAACGTGAACATCCTCTTCGCAGAAGAAGCGTATCAGCAATGGTCGGCATAACGTTCAACAATACGCCCTCTTACCTATGTATATTTACATTAGGTCTAGTTATTTTCGTGTTAAATTCTGCTTTTGCTTCTTTTATGATGAATACTCTGTCCTAACAAGTATTTTTATGATGAAAACTCTCTTCTTTTAAAGAATATCGTACGTAATATACAGTTTTACATTGCTCATGTGCCTTCCACTCGGCAGTAACGACAATGATATGCAGAATTGCAATTATAAAGAAAACTATTATTATTTTTGAAGTGACACACAGAGGATAAGTGTATTTAGCGCTCGGAGTGGAAGGAGAAGCTATGTACATCTTGTGTCACCTATATGCAGGCCTTTCACTTGTATGACAACGCGTCTTATGTACATTACATATACCATATGGTGATCCACATATGGAACATTTTTTATTTTGTATTATTTTAAAGATATACTTCATCATGTCGAGGAGAAACAAATTTAAAATTCTGGGTTCGTAATGTGGTTGTCATGTTTTAAATTGTAGTTCCTGGAGATCCTCTCAAAAGCAAAAATTTTGTGATTGCAGTCGACAAAAAATAAATCTGATTACCTCCAAGTGTAAAAATTTTGCCATTTCGGTTCTTGTTCGAGAATCACCAGTTCTCTTCATCGTTACACCACGCAAGAGCCCTCAGCTTTTCTACCTGCTGGGCAAACTTCACCGGGCACAGTTCAGTGGACACCTTCCGCATGCAGTTATTGAAAAGGCTGTATATATAATGGTCACTGATCATCGCAGTTCACACAATCTGGTGACAAACGTATAGTTTGGTTTTAGAAGTGGATTAACAACTGAAATTGCTATATTCTTCTTTGATTTAACTAAGGCGTTTGACTGTATTGATGACAAAATATTTCTGCAGAAGTTGGAGAATTATAGAACAAGAGGAGCAACTCACAGTTAGTTCGTCTCATAATATTCAGAACTGACAACGAAAGGTCATTTTCTACAGTAATGAGAACAAGTACGACGTGAAGTTCGACTGGGGCATGGTTATGTGGGCGGTGCCTCAGGAATCAGTACTGGGACCGCTCCCATTTCTTACTTATATAAATGACAGGTCTTCTAATATGACAGGTAATTCTAAAATATTTCTGTTTCCTGATGAGACTTGGTTTGTAGAGAGCGATGTTGTGAGCATCATACGCAGTGCAGCAGATAGTGCAATTATACAAGTAAGTTCGTGGCTTGTAGAAAGTAAACGGACGCTAAATCACAGTAAAACTTGGTTTATACTGTTTATAGCAGACAATTCTACTACAACTGACATTTCAGTTACAGAGAATGGAAATACGATTAGTGGGCCTGAACAACCCAAATTCCTAGGTGTTCAAATAGGTGGTAAGCTCTCATGGAAAGCCCACGATCGGAATCTCTTTCAACAACGTAATGCTGCTATTTCACAATTAGAATAGTATCTGAAATAAATTGTATTTCAACAGGAAAATAAGTCTGCTTAGCTTTTTTCATTCGCTTATGACATACGGTATCTATTCTGCAGTAAATCTTCCTATTAACAAAGAGTACGTTTGGCTCAGGGAATTCTGCCTTTGCCCTCTCGTTACGCATTTTCTTTAACGCGATTTGTTGTCAGCAATATCAGCTTACTGCGAACAGCTAGTAGATTTCATTCTGTTAACACCAAGCAGTAATCGAATCCGCATTTGCGTCGCACTACCTTGACTCTTGCGCAGAACGGTGTGCGGTTTTCTGCTGCACCCATTTTCAGTGAGCTACACCAAGAATAAAAAAAAAAAAATCTTAGCAATAATCCGCTTACTTTCAAATCCAAACAGAAGAATTTGCTCATGGCTCACTCCCATTCTGTCTGGGGGTTCCTGGATAAAAATTCAGCAGACTCATGTGTTATATTGTTGGTTCTGTAAGAATTTACTCGGCAGCGTGTCATCTGCATACAATGCATGTAAATAGTATTTGTTATTAACGTTTCTTATGATAATTTCATGTACAGACTTGTTCATGACCATGGAGATTGGCTCCTCAGTTTGGTCCTGCGTGACTAGACGCTTAAAATAAGAAAGAATGAAATATACGGACTGCTGAAAAGTAATGCCTCCGAAATTTTCATACGAAAACTCTTAAAACTGTTTAAATAAAACAGACGTTATTAACATTCTACATCTTTATTCTTTATTTATATGTATTCATTTCTCAACATCGTCAACCTGGCGACAAACACACTTCTCCAAGGTAGAGACCAATTTGTTGATGTTGTCACTCTAGAATGTTTGACATTGTTGACGGAGCACGACCTCACCTCTACTTGCACCACTTCGTCGCTGTCGAAATGAAGTCCTCGTAGGCGTTCTTCAAGTTTTGGAAACAGATGAAACTGCGATGGGGCCAAGTCGGTACTGTATAGAGGATGATCGACGACAGTGAAAACGAGGTGTCGGTTTATTACAGATGTAGCAGCGCTCGTGTGTGGTCTGGCATTATCGTGCTGAAGAAGAAGGTGTTCTATGTGTGGATGCACTTTTCGAACTGGAAACTCGATTACAGCCCTCTGTGTCTCAAGCAGCGAAACAGTTACGTTACGCGCTGCCGTGCTACACTCTGTCATTCGGAGCCATCTAGCAGAAGAGGACTGCAAATATGTAGACATGAAAAATAAAGATGTAGAATTTGTTTTAGTAAAAAGCTTTAATAGTTTTCACATGAAAAACTCGGAGGTACGCCCCCGTATCACGTTGAAGCATGAATATATTGTGTGTAGTGTGTGTGTGTGTAGAGAAGGTTCCATGGTCGCAGCTTGATTTTCTCCAGGTGATAATCAAGACGTTACGACTGCCACAGGTAGCTGCGTGTCACACGCACCGGGAGCCACGTACGCAGGGTGTGCTGCCAGGCTGCCGCCACACGCGCTGCGCAGTGCGAGCCTCCGCAAATTGGCTTAGCAGCTGAGGGCCCGTGATTGCAGCAGACGTGGCACGCGATGGCACGGGATGGGACACGGCCCGCACGCGTGACCTGACAGCCAATTAAGGCCGGCCGCAGCGGCGCGTCGTGGCGCCGTGCACAATCTCCCAGCGGCCACACTTCCGCTGTTAGCTCGCGCCGACCCTGCCAGCCGCTGCTACTCCGCGTGTTCGCTACAGACCGAAGACCGTCGCTAAAGCCGCTACCGTTTTCTATCGGTACGCGTGTGACAGCATGCGCCACGTAATATGTACCAAGACGCCGCGCCTATAAACGGGATTCTTCCGGGGCTTATACCTCGAGTTCTGTTGGCCATAGAAAGGTAGAGTCCATTGTTTTGAATAGCCCTTGGGCTAGGGACCATTTGTATAACCGACAGAAGGATCGTTATACTGTAACTATCCTACACTGCAGAATCAAAATTTCCAGCTTAGGCAAATGGAGCGAATCGGCTGGTTCTTTTTACAGTAGATGTCGTCTACGGTGCGCCTTAAGGGGCTTTTGGAAACACCAATTAGTTTTTGGCAGCTACTGAGAAAAATGTAGTTTTTGGGTATGAAAAGCGAGTCGCGTATGCACAGCAATTGGTTCTAATTTTTTTGATAAATTCCTGAGGTCCCGATGTCGAACAACTCTGAAAATTTTGTTCCTATCTTTGTCCGTTTCCGAGACACAGAGATTCTAATTTATCTGTCTTGTGCACTTAAAATCTGGTATCAGGCGAAAAGGTTGTTTATGAAGTTACTTACCACGGGAAATTGCTGTAAAGTGTCTGAGTTATGGTCATATGGATTCTGGGATCTACCTGTTGTTGTAGTACTGAAGCACATGCAAAACATTTGCGCACATAAAATCACATAAGTAAACTATCGAAATTTTACTGGGTCATAAAGTTTTTTGTATGACCGTAGCAGGAAAAAGAAGGGAACCAGCGGAAAAATGCTCCTATCGGAGCACAAAAAAGGCTAAATGCTTCTGTTTACTAAAAGACTCAGACTGAAAAGCTGTGTACCGGCTGCCTCATTCTACCTTCCTCAGAACCTTTAAAAACTTCCCAAGCGTTTTGGCATGCGAACATATTCGCGCTTTTTTATGCTGAGAGAGAAGGAGAGAGTGGCAGTGGGAAAGAGACGGAAAAGTAACAAATACTGGAAGATAGTAGATGTGGTTGTGGTACGGAAAGAGCGAAGGAACAATGACAGTTTGAGAAGGAGAGAGGGACACAGTGAGAGAACAGCGCTAGAAAAGAACGAAAGAGACTTTGCGAGTGGGACAGGAACAGAGAGAAGGTGAAAGTGTAAGTGGCTGAGAGCCGGAAATAATGAGAAAGAGTCTATGACAATGACGGCGAGGAAGAGAGAGATAGCGACAGTGAGAAGAGGCATCAGCATTGGGAAGGAATGAATGAGATGGTAGCAATAAGAGAGAACAGAAGGGCGACAGTGACAGTGAAAGGAGAAGGTATTAGCAGGACAGAACGAAGGAGACTGCGGCTGTGAGACAGAGAGACACAAAGAAATAATGACAATGAACTGGGCTGAGTGAGTGAGTGAGTGAGTGGGCAGCTGGTAGGTGAGGGACATGAGCGACTTAGAGCGATGGACTAGTGAGTGTGAGCGAGGGAACTTGTGTAAGTGAGGCGTGAGTTGAATGTTAAACAGAGCCCGAATATGTTCGCCTATGAAAATTTTTGGAAGTTCTTTTAAAGCTTCTAAGGAAAGTAAAATGAGACAGCTGGTACCCCACTTTTCAGCCAAAGTCTTTTAATAAACAGGATCATGTTCGCCTTCTTTGTGCTCCGATAGGAGAATTTTTTCTGATGCTTTTGTCACCCCACTCCTCTCGTTTGTTTTCGACTTTCGTAACTCACCGACACTTTTCTCTCCACCACCTGTGTTCTCCTTTATAGTGTAATATCGTGATTATGGTACAAATTTTAAAGGATCAGGAAGGAGGTGAATCGAGATAAGGGACCCTGGTCCGGAAACGGCCGAGTGGAAAGTTGCGGAACTCTCATCGCTATTGAGAGAGTGAGACATGAGGCTAGTTAGTTATCTATCTAGATATCTCGTCCTACGAGCCACACTAATTAAACTCTGTGAAATGGGGTTAATGAATTAATGAATACTAGTTTTGGCCCAGCAGTGGATCTGCGGGTGGGGGTAATCACGTAGTTCCCTCACTTATTAACAGGGACTAGCTATGAAATGAAATTCAAGGATACGATAAATTCCTGAGCTTATTAGCACAAGTTGATTTCGTTGAAAACATTGTCTTTCAGTATCAGTTACTCCAGATGCAACGACAATAACGATAAACTCAAAACAAGATAAAACTGAACTAACTTATGGTTTGCAAAGTTCAGGAAAAGGAGCACGAGATGACCTATACTGTCGATGCTCCCCGCCAATCTCACCATCGTTGGAGTGTAACGCGCTGGCTGCGGGAAGTACCAATGACTCGGTAAGCGTGGCTATGTGGGTGCCGCTGCTGCACCGCACTCGGACTAGGTCGGCAATTGAGAGATTTACACCAAATAAATTAACAAACGATGGAGCTGATTCTCCTTGGTACACAAAACGGGTCAGAACACTGTTGCTGAAACAGCGAGAAAAACGTGTCAAATTTAAACAAACGCAAAATCTCCAGGACTGACGATCTTTTACAGAAGCTCGAAATTTAGCGCGGACTTCAATGCGAGATGCTTATAATTGTTTCCACAACGAAACTTTGTCTCGAAACCTGTCAGAAAATCCAAATAGATTCTGGCCATATGTGAAGTATGCTAGCGGCAAGCCACAATCAATGCCTTCTCTTCGCGATAGTAATGGAGATACTACCGAATACAGTGCTGCCAAAGCAGAGTTACTAAACACAGCCTTCCGAAATGCCTTCACAAAAGAAGACGAAGTAAATATTCCAGAATTTCAATCAAGAGCAGCTGACAACATGAGTAACGTAGAAGTAGATATCCTTGGAGTAGTGAAGCAACATAAATCACTTAATAAAAACAAGTCTTCTGATCCAGACCGTATACCAGTTATGTTTATTTCAGAGTATGCTGATGCAATAGCTCCACACTTAATAATCAGATACAACCGTCCGCTCGACGAAAGATCCGTACCCAAAGACTGGAAAGTTGCACAGGTCACACCAATATTCAAGAAAGGTAGTAGGAATAGTCCACTAAATTACAGGCCCATATCGTTAACGTCGATATGCAGCAGGATTTTGGAACGTATATTATGTTCAAACATTATGAATGACATGTGACTGTAGGCTTTGATGAAGATTTCTCGGGTCTCCAGCCGGGTGACAGCGTTGATATCTCGCGACGTTTCGGGAAGTGTCGTACTACCCAGGTTCTGGCGAAGTGTCGAGATTCTTTTAAAAGTAGGATGGGGCCCCTCCACGCCCGCACCAACGTGGTGACCAAACCAAAAGTTCTACTGTCACCTCCGTAAACATGTTAGTTTTTGAATCAGGCGTCACAGGATGCAGGCTGTGATGTTATCCATACGTCTGGGTAAGATTACTCATTAACATGGTCCATCAGGAGATAGAAGTGGTCGAAAAACGATCGAAGGGTAGCGGCTGTAAGAGCAGAGGAAAAAAAGTGCCAAGGCCAGCGCCAAGGGAAAGAAACCTCTGCGACAGTAGGACGGGTAGTAAGGCAGTAGCGGCTTGCTAGCTGCGACAGAGCATGCAAGGTGAGGGAAGGTTAGCATGAGGTATCGTGCATCGTTACCTATGTGTTGCGTGGTCGTTGGCTGGGTCAGTCCGGGTGCTGCGGCTGGGCTCGCTTGTAGTTTCCTGGGCCGGCCGCAGTGGCTTCTTCCCTGTAACATAAAGAGTCCGGCGCGGCAACGCGTGCGTTGCTGTTAGGCCCTCTGCTGCGCCTTGTCGTCAGTGACTTGGTGCAGCTTCATCAGACTGGTGCAGAACGGCGGCGATCGGCTACCGATCAGCGTCCTCCTCTACTGCACGGCGCAGGACTTCTGCATTGCAGCTTCGAGCCGCTCCGCTTGTTCAGTGAGCTGCGCCGCTTCAGCGTCGGAGAAATGTATGCCGTTCGCTCTCGCTGTCGCGATGATGGACTCTTCCGCAGCGGTCGGCGTCGCCACCGGTTCCGCTGGGGCGGCGGTTGTCTTCTTTGCGCCTCTCACCTGCGGTGCTGCTGGGACAACCGCTGGGATAGGCGCGCGAACGTCCTTCTGCGAGGTCGCAGGAGGAGTGTTCGCGGGTACGACTGCGCTGAGGCCTTGGGCGAAGACTGCTCGCAGTTCCCTCAGGGCCTCTTCCTTCTCTGCAGCCACTGCGGCTGCGAAGGCAGCCCTCTCCGCCGCCATGACGGCTTTGAGGGCTGCTGTGGCCTCCTTCACGGCGGTGCCGAGTTCGAGGTCACATCTCCTCACGGGAGAGCGAGCTGCGTCCTGGCTGCCCGTTTCCGAGCGGCCGTCCCTGCCCCTGGCAGGTGGATCTGCTGCTGCGCCGTCCCTCAGCTGCGCCGGGCTGTTCTGCGCCCTACGCCGTTTCCGGCGTCGTCTTCTCTTCTGCTGCTGCGTCGGTGCGGCCGCGGCCGCTTCGCCGCCCCCGGCACGGTTGCGGCTTGAGAAAGCTGCACAACCGCGCCAACTGGCGATGTGCGGGCCGCCACACCGGACACAACTCGGCAGAGCGTTGCTGCCGCGGTCGCAGGCGCGGCTGTCGTGCTCAACTGAGCACTTGACGCACCGCGCCGCGTTGCGGCAATACTTCGCAACGTGGCCATCGCCCTGGCACCTGAAGCACTGGGGCTGAGGGTCCATGGCGGTCGGGAGAGCCTCCGTCGTGACCGGGAAGCCCAGCAACTTCCGCAAGTCGAAGATGTCGCTCCCGCCGTCGACCGTTTGCACGGTCACGGCATAGAGCGGCGCCCTCTTCCTGTTGGTCCGGTTGTGCAACCTTGCGGCTGCATTACCAAACCCGGCTCGCAGCAGCCCTTCCCGGACCGCTGCCTCATCACAGCACCAAGGTAACCCCCTGAGGAGTGCCTTAGTCGTCTTCATCCTTCCTACGGAAGGTGCCTTCTCACGCGCCGGCGGCGCGTCGACGATGTGGTCGGCCACTGCGACCTTGATCGCCCTGTGGTCGGCCACGTTTACGGCTCGAACGCAGATCAGCGAGTCTGTATCGACAGACTCGTAGACCACCTCGTTCCGAGCGCAATTCGTCATGGTGTCGAACAGCGCTGTCCACCCGCCTTTGCACTTGACGTACAAAGGGGGGACAGGCCGCGACTCGTCTTCTCGGGAGTTCCTTGCCCGGTCGGCAGACTCGGTGAGTTGCACAACCGAAGGACCCTTCGTAGCGGCAGGTTTCCTCTGCCCGCTCTCCACGAATCTCGACACTTCGCCAGAACCTGGGTAGTATGACACTTCCCGCAATGTCGCGAGATATCAACGCTGTCACCCGGCTGGAGACCCGAGAAACCTTCATCAATTATGAATTACCTCGAAGAAAATGGTCTTTTGGCACACAGTGATCACGGATTTAGGAAACATCGTTCTTTTGAAACACAACTAGCTCTTTACTCGCACGAAGTGTTGAGTGCTATCGAAAGGATTTCCGGAAGGCTTTTGACACTGTACCACACAAGATCAGAGCGTGGAATGTTAGATCCCTTAATCGCGCAAGTTGGTTAGAAAAGCTAAAAAGGGAGATAGATAGGTTGAAATGGGATACAGTGGGAATTAATGAAGTTCGGTGAAAGGACTTCTGGTTAGGTATACAAGGGATTATAAATACAAAATCAAATATGGGTAATACAGAAGTAGATTTAATAATGAATAAGAAGATAGGAAGCGGGAAAGCTACTATGAACACCATAGTGAACGCGTTATCGCAGCCAAAATGGGCACAGAGCCAACACCCACCAAGCAGAACATATGCCAAGTAGCTCCGCAGATCATGAGGAGATTGAAGAAATGTATGATGGGATACAAGAAATTATTCAGATATTTAAGGGAGAAGAAAATTTAATTGTGGTGAGGACTAGAATCGTTAGTAGGAAAAGGAAAAATAGTAGGTGAATATGGACTGGGTGGGAAAGGAATGAAAGAGGAAGACGCCAGTAGAATTTTGCACAGAACGTAAGTTAATCATCACTAACTCCTGGTTTAAGAATCGTGAAAGAAGGCTGTACGAGGGGCGTTTGAAAAGTTCGTGCAAAGTCCGAGAGATGGCACCAACGACTCGTATCGTGGTCATGTTTAGTTAGTAGCATCTTTGGAAGGAACGCACACCAAGTTTCAGCCATATTGGTCTCTTTCTTTGTGTTTGGCATTCGTGTGAATCATGGAAGTCGAGTGATTGTCAAAAAATGGACGAAAAAGAATTTCTTGTGGTGATTGAAGTCAAAAGGCAAGGCAAAACACCTTGGTAGACTAAAGAGAAGCTTGATAAACATTACGGTGACTCTGCACCTTCGATTAGAACACTTTGTAAGTGGTTTCAAAATTTTCGAAGTGGCCATATGGGCACAGGTGATGGTGAATGTTCTGGACGCCCTGTGGAGGTTACGATTCCAGAAATAATTGATAAAATCCATGATATGATGATGAATGACAGAAGAGTTAAGGTGCGTGAGATTGCTAGTTCTGTGGACATCTCGAATGAACGGGTACATAATATTTTGCATAAACATTTGGATATGAGAAAGCTATCCCCAACATGGGTTCCGCGATTGCTCACTCTTGACCAAAAACGGAATCGTGTGAAGTGTTGTAAGGATGGTTTGCAGCTGTTCAGGAAGAATCAGCAGGACTTTAAGCGTCGTTTCGTCACTGTGGATGAAACATGGATACATTACTATACTCCTGAGACCTAACAACAATCTAAACAATGGGCTACCAAGCGAGAATCTGCACCAAAAAAGGAGATGACCAGTCCTTCGGCCAGAAAAGTTATGGCGACTGTCTTTTGGGATTCGCAAGGGATAATCCTCATCGACTGTCTGGAAAATGGTAAAACTATTACAGGTGCATGCTATTCATCGTTATTAGACCGTCTGAAAACCGAGTTGCAAGAAAAACGTCGGCAATTGGACAGCAAAAAAGTCCTTTTCCATCATGACAATGCTCCAGCACACACCTCAGCAGTTGTGGTCGCAAAATTAATGGAAATAAGATTCCAACTCCTTTCACATCCCCCCTATTCTCCAGACTTGGCTCCCTCGGACTACCATTTGTTCCCCAGTTTGAAGATATGGCTGGTGGGACAAAGATTTTATTCAAACTAGAAGGTGATTGCAGCAACTAATAGCTACTTTGCAGACTTGGACAATTCCTATTATTCGGAAGGGATTAACAAATTAGAATGGCGTTGGACGAAGTGTATAAGTCTAAAAGGAGACTATGTAGAAAAATAAAAAAGGTTTACCCCAAACAAGTAAGTAGTTTTTATTTTTGTACGGACTTTTCAAACGCCCCTCGTATACATGAAAGAGACCTGGAGCCATCGAAAGGTTCAAACCGCTTTATATAACGGTAAGACAGAGATTTCGGAAACCGATTTTAAATCGTAAGACATTTTCAGGGGCAGCTGCGGACTCAGACCTAACTTTATTGGTAACGAAATATGGATTAAAACTGAAGAAATTGCAAAAGCGTAGGAAATTAAGGAGGTGGGACCTGGACAAGTTGAAGGAACCAGAGGTTCCTGAGAACCTCACAGGGAGCATTAGGCAACGATTGACTCGAAGAGAGAAAAGGTGTACAGCAGAAGACGAATGGGAAGCGCTGAGAGATGAAGTAGTGAAAGCAGCAGAGGATGAAGTAGGTAAAAAGAAAAGGCCTAGCAGAAATTCTTGGACATCACAGGAGACACTGAATTTAGTTGATCAAAGGAGTAAATATAACAATGCAGCAAATGAAGCAGGTGAAATGAAAAACGAACGTCTAAAAAAAAAGAGAGTGACAGGAAGTGCGAAATGGCTAAGCACGAATGGCCAGACGGCAAATGATAGAATTTAAAGCACGCTTCACTAGGGGAAGGATAGACACCGTCTATAGAAGTAATGAAGAGGCCTTTGGAAAAAAGAGAATCATCTGTGTTAATACCAAGAGCTCAGACGGAAAACCAGCCCTAAGTAAAATAGGGAGGGTGAAGGGTGGACGGAGTATATAGAGGGTCTATACAAGGGAGATGAAGCTAACATAATAGAAATGGAAGGGGACGTAAATGAAGATGAGATGGGAGATATGAAGCTGCGAGAACAATCTGACAACGCATTGAAAGACCTAAATCGCAGCAAGGCCCCAGAAGTAGAAGACTTTCAATCAGAATTGTTGCCAGGCCTGGGAAAGCGGCCGTGACAAAACTCTTCCACCTCGTGTGCAAGGTGTGTGAGACATACGAATTATCCCAGACTTTAAGAAGAGTGCAATAATTCGAGTTCCAAAGAAACCAGGTGCTGACAGGTGTGGACATTACCGACCTGTCAGTTTAATATGTCATGGTTGCAAAATAGTAACGCGAATTCTGTACAGAAGAACGGAAAGACTGGTAGAAGCTGACCTCGCGGAAGATCAGTTTTGGTTCGGGAGAAATATGGCAGAACGCGAGGCAATACTGACCCTACGACTAATCTTAGAGGATATCTTAAGGCAAACCTACGTTTATAGCATTTGCACACTTAGAGAAAGCTTCTGTCAAGGTTGACTGGAATGGTCTCTTTGAAATTCTGATGGTAACAGGAATAAAACAGAGGGAGTGAATGGCTATTTACAACTTGTACGGAAACCAGACGGCAGTTACAGGAGTCGAGGGCACGGAAGGAAAGCAGTGGTTAAGAAAGGAGTGAGACTGTGTTGTGAGCTATCCCCGATGTTATTCAGTCTGTGCATTGAACGAGCAGTAACGGAAACAAAGGAAAAATCTAGAGTAGGAATTAGAATCTAAGGAGAAGAATGAAAAACTTTGTGGTATACCGATGTCATTGCAGTTCTCTCAGAGAGAGAAAAGGACTTGAATGAGCAGTTGAACGGAATGAACAGTTTCTTGAAAGGAGGATATAAGATGAACGTTAACAAATGCAAAACAAGAGTAATGGCATGTAGTGAATTAAATCAGATGGTGCTGAATGAATTAGATTGGGAAATGAGACACTTAAAATAGTAGATGAGTTTTGTTATTTGGACAACAAAACATGATTAGGTCTGAAGTAGCAAGGATATAAAACACATACTAGTAATGGCAAGAAAAGCGTTTTTGAAGAAGAGAAATTTATTAACATTGATTACAGAGTTAAGTGTTAGGAAGTGTTTCCTGAAAGTATTTGCGTGGAGTGTAGCACTGTATGGAAGTGAACCATGGACGATAAACAATTTAGTCAAGAAGAGAACAGAAACTTTTGAAACATGGTGATACAGAAGGAAGTTGGAAATTAGATGAGTAAATCACGTAACTAATGAGAGATACTGGGTAGAATTGAGGAGAAATGAAATTTGTGGCACAACCTGACTATAAGAAGGGTTCGGTTGAATAGACATATCCTGAGATATCAAGGGATCACCAATTCAGTATTAGAGGGAAGTGTGTTGTGTAGTGTGTGGCGAGGAGGTTAAAATTATAGAGGGAGACCAAGAAATGAATACAGTAAGCAGATTCAGAATTATGTAAGATGCAATAGCTACTCGGGGATGATGACGCTTCCACAGGATAAAGTACCATGAAGAATTGCATGAAACGAGTATTCTGATTGAAGACCGCAACAACAAATCTCAAATTGATACGTTTACCCTTCTCCATCATCACTGAAAGTTTGTAGCATTATCACCGAACCACTCTGTGTTTCCTCGTCTCCAAATGTTGAAAGCTCCCTGCTACCATCACAAGCCTCCGTCTTTGGTCCTTCTTCATTCATTCCCATCGACGCGCAAGTTGCCGAAGTGGTGTCAAATCGAAAGACTTGCACCAGGCGAGCGGTCTACCCGACGGGAGGCCCTCGTCACACGCCATTAATTTACCGGAACCATCTGTGTCCGGCAGACTGTTTATTTATTCACATCTGTTTGGCTATTTTCGCAAAATACACATGGTCTCAGACTTAACTAGGTGTTGGGAAGAAACCTCTTCCCACCCAAATTTGATGTTATGAGATTGCATACTTGCACGTAGCAACTATACATGTTCGGCACGAAGCCAAATAAGGTTAGGCAACACCAAAAAACAAATAAACCTTATGTATAGCAGCACAGATTTAGTAAAAGAAACATTACACTTCTTAAATTTAATCTGAAGATTGTATGGCATTAGCACAAAATTCACTTGCACTGAACTCTCTTTAACTCATCTGGTGCTGAGTGTATGGCAATATAGATTTACAATAATTTATTATTAGAAACATTACAGTTCTTAACTTTAATATGAAGACGTTGTGTGGGACTAGTTCAACACGTATACTGATCTGTCTTCAGTCTAGTGCTGAATTCAGTGAACGATAGCCGCGGTGACTTATAGACTGTCCAGTTCCGTTCTACTCGGCGGCTAGTATATACACAGTCCTGATCTTTTTGACGTTCCATGACGCTGACGCTACACCGTGTTACTGAATGTGAGAAGCCATATGTCCTCATATATCCGCGTTTGGCAGGTAGATGTCCACTTGGGAACTGAGTGACGTGTGGCGGATGCATAAAATAGTCTTTGTCATGTTTTTCCCTCTCCGGACACTAGTCTTAATTCAGTGCTGCCTGAGTTGCTATGTGCACTATGAATGTCTCTCGTGCCGCTGGAAGATGCAGCAACATCTGTGTTATTGTTGAGTAACTGAGGATGGGTTAAATGACGATCTGTTTGGTTGTAGAAAAGATAAAGGCACCAGAGAGGCAGTTCTGACGTTCCGATATATAATGGAAGTAAGACTGACGAAAAAACAAGACACGTTCATAGAATTTGTCGTTGTTGAAAAAGCATCCGACGGTATTGAATGGCGCAAGATGTTCGAAATTCTGAGAAAAAGAGGGGTAAGCTACAGGAAAAGAGGGGAAATATACAATATGTACAAGAACCAAGAGGGAACAACAAAAATCGAAAACCAGGAACGATGTTTTCGGCTAAAAAATGGTGTAAGCGATGTAGACTTTCGCCCCTACTGTTCGATCGGTACATAGAAGAAACGATTCACAATGCCATTTAGGATCCCAAAAGTCACACTCGTCAAGGGCCTGAGAGAACAGACATTTTGTTCTTTCTGTCGAACAGGATCGTTCAGCCACGTCACATTCCTTGTGTCAGGAAATGGGCTCACTCGTAACAAGACAAATACCCACACGGATAGTGCGACGATGGTTGGAGCAGCACTTGCTCTGAGCACGGCTACCATTGTTGCGGTTTCCCCTGACGTGGCTACAGAGAAAGGCGCGGCGACTATGGTACACCCAACGACATCACTTGACGGCGTCCTTTCAGACGAGTCCTAGTTCTGCGTACAGTTGCAACTTGTATGTAGGTGCGTGTGGAGGCTCAGCCTGGAACATACGTTACCACATCGCGTTCATCACTGTCATGCGGGCCCACCACCTGGCCTGACGGTGTGGAGTGCTATTGGGTACACAAAACGATCACCTACGATTCACATAGCCGGTAATGTCGATAGAAACCGTTGCATTTGTCGTGTGTTAAGTCCGGTGTCCGTGCCCTATCTTTGAGGTCCCTGCTATATTATGTTTCACCACTATAATGCACGACATCAAGTTGTTGCCTTTGGTGTCTTGACTTATCTCGATACAGAGAGTGTTGGATTGTCGCCCTGGCCAGCACGACCTCATGTTCTGAAAACATCTGGTTATGGGATGCCGACACATTAGCACATCACTGAGCGCCAGCTACTACAGCTGATGAACATAGGTATAAAACTGAAGCAGCATGAAGAGACGTAACTATATCTGGGATCCAAGCTTAGTTTGATTTGATGTCCATCTGGGTTAAAGCCATTGTCTCTGTCAGAGGTGTCAATTTTTTTAACTAAATTTCTCACCCTACGTACCCAAATGACAAACAAATTTCATCGTGTATTCTTCCTACTACAATGAAAGAAATGTTCAAGAGTGGGATTAAAATTCAAAATGGTTCAAATGGCTCTGAGCACTATGGGACTCAACTTCTGAGGTCATCAGTCCCCTAGAACTTAGAACTACTTAAACCTAACTAACCTAAGGATATCACCGACATCCATTCCCGAGGCAGGATTCGAACCCGGGACCGTAGCGCCCAGAACCGCTCGGCCACCCCGACCGGCTTAAAATTCAAGATGAAAGGATAGCAATGATAAGATTCGCTGATGACATACCATCAGCGAAAGGGAAGGAGAATTACAGGACATATTGAAATGAATACAGAATATGAATTGTGGGTAAATTGCAGAAAGGCGAAAGTAATGAGAGGTAGCAGAAATGAGAACAGCGAGAAATTTAACATCAGAACTGGGGATTACGATGTAGACGAAGTTAAAGAATTCTGCTACTTAGGCCACAAAATAGCCCACGATTGACGGAGAAGGAGGACAAAAAGCAGACTAGCACTGGCAAAACGGACATTCCTGGCCAAGAGAAGACTACTAGTTTCAAACATTGGCCGTAATTTGAGAAAGACATTTCCGAGAATGTATGTTTCAAGCACAGCATATTGTGGTAGTGAAATATGGGCTATGGGAAAACCTCAACAGAAGAGAATCGAAGCATTGGAGATTTGGTGCTACAGACCAATTTTGAAAATTTGGGGGACAGATAAGGTAAGAAATGAAGAGATTCCGCGCAGAATCGGCGAGGGAAGTAATATATGGAAAACACTGACAAGAAGTAGGGACATAATTATAGGATATCAAAAAGTACCTTCAGTGGTACCAGAGGGAGCTGTAGAGGGTGAAACTGTAGAGGAAGACAGAGACTGGAACACACCCAGCAAATAATTGAAGACGTAGGTTGCAGTAGTTACTCAGAGATTAAAAGGGTGTTACAGGAGGGTAATTCGTGGTGGGCCGCATCAAACCAATCACAAGACTGATGACTCAAAAACAAAAAACAAAAAAAGTCAAAAGTCATATTCTGTCTTTCGGGGGAGGTCACAGGACGTTTGTAACTCTTTTGTCGTTAGATTGTCCCTGATCAGACTGTTTGTTGATCTTTTTGAACGTGCGTAGCTTTTTCTGGCGGTTTCATGGAATCATTCAAGGACTCTCGATTCTCCTACTGCTTCGTGTAGGAAGATAGCCGATAAATGTGGTGCCGTGTGAAAAGTTATTCTGAGCCTCTCGCTCCGAAGTGTTTGGAGCGTCGGGTGAGGGTGTGAGCTGTGTTTCCTCCCATAGTACAAGCATAATTCGTCACTATTATGATAAAGATGCAGAAGATTCAGAGACCACATTGCACGGAGAGCTCTGACGTATGGTTTAGTAAGGGTTAAAGAACCCCTAGTCGTTGGAGTGTCTTCTTTCCGGTGTCCCGACAGGTGAGCTTTGTGTCCAAAATGGCAGCGAGATCTTAGGCTCCTTTCGTTCACTTAATGAGCTGTCCGAAGACATGGTGCTAGTGGGAACTATGGCCTGCCTCTTCGTCGTGTTGGAAGTTGCCCGGGTTGATAGTCCGATGGAAGCTTCCTGTAGTCTGTGGAGCACTGCTTGCGACCTTAGGAGGATAGTGTCGTCTGCCTGTACTGCTCTGGTGACAGAAACCACCTGGAGCACGTCAGCGGTGTAAAATGAGCCTACTGGTCAAAGTGCTCAACCCTGCAGCACGGCGGCGTCGATCGATCGGCGCTGACCACAGACGTCCCCCACTGTAGGTCGGTCGCGATCCAGTTGCTCGTATTCGGTGTGAAATAATAGTGCGAACAGATTATGAGGCAGCCCCTGATGTCAGACGCCATCAAAGGCCCGGGAGATGTCCGTGAAGATAATCTGCAGTACTCATTGCTGAAGGCCAATATGGTTTATTCAGTCAAATGATGAAAATGCAGCGTGGTCGAAGTCTACAGCCACTGCCGCCACAAATCTGAGCACCGCCAACGCATTCATTAAACGTTTATTAAAATGTCCGCTTAGAAAAATATTCAACATAACTGTCAGCTTACACCTATTCTGTCATTCTTCAGTTTCTCTCGGAGTATTTGTTGATCTAACAGTCCACGGGCGTCCAACCAGTCCGTAGCATGAAACGGACCCACTGGAGTGTGTCAGTGGACTGTTCAGTCAGCAACGTCCGTTTCCTTCCATATTTTCACACAGCTGATCGTGTTGCATAGACTGCTTTTTAAAATAGAAGAATAGTTAGCAAGCACAATGATGACAACTGACGACATAACGATGTCATATTGTGTGTGAATCATTGCGGAGCACAGCTATAGAGAAGTTATGACCAACAAAATTAAGATCCATATTGCAACTGAACCGATTAAAGATACACGTAATTATTTCTTTATTTTTGTGACAACGTCTGCAGAAAATGGAATCTCCTACCGAGTTCTCCCGGCGGTGCCTTTCCTCTTGGCGACGTAATTTCGAAATAGGTGGTACGCTCCTGTGGGACCAAACTGCTGAGGTCATCGGTCCCTAGGCTTACACACTACTTAATCTAACTTAAACTAACTTACGCTAAGGACCACACGCACACCCATGCCCGAGAGAGGAGTCGAATCTCCGACCGGCGGAGCCGCACGAAGCGTGGCAAGGCGTCTTGACCGAGCGGCTAATCCCGGTCTACTTGACGTGAGTAAATCCGGTTCTAGGGTAGAGAACGCACGGTTTCATTCTAGGCCAATGTCAGTGTTATTTTTACCAAATTAGGTGCTATTTTAAGCAAATTCTGGTCTAATTTTTTACCAGTTGTAGAGTTCTTCCCAAACTCCTTAATTCTAAATAGGATATCTTCTTTATTCGTGTCTTGTCTCATTATTTTACATTATCACGGTAAAAATAAGAATTCAGCTATCAGTTAAATTGTTCTGTGGTGGCCATTAAAGCTGCAGTACGAGGATGGATAGCAAATAATGATGTGTTAAAAATGGTACCGATAGGAATAAACGGAAATAAAAGAAATTTGATAAATATTGTAAACTTAGGCTGCACATACAATGTAGAAAAAAAAGGAAACCGCCACTCACGATGATTGTCATAGTAGTTCACATAGATGTAGAACGTTAACTTGTAGTAGACTATTGATGTTACTGAAAAACTGAACTAGAATAAGTAAATAAACAAGTAAACTAGTTTCATGTCCCATCCAACCGTCCAAGAGAGAGAGAGAGAGAGAGAGTTGTCCGTTACTGGCGTAGGAAACGGTCATGATGCTGTAGGTGTAGTTGAGGGAAAGCGAAGAAACATAATTTAGACGACTGGACGATAAATTTAACAGCGCTTCGACCTGACTGGCCATAGTTCTCAAAGAAACGACAGCACATATTGCAAATCACACTTTCGTCTCCATGAAGATTTCTTGCCTTTGCCAACGCGGAATCGACCGGGATTTATACAGAGCGGAATAACAGAAACAACGTCTCCGTTAAAAAAAAAAAAAAAAAAAAACTTGTTTGATTGTTGCCCCGTTAGGTTTCTTCTATAACACAATATGGTTCCTGTTATGCTTATTTTTCTGTTATTGTTAAGATCGAAACCGCGTGACAACAAAGCGACAGTAGGTGCCAGTAAAATTATCGCATTGTGTCTGTGACCTACACGTTCGAATCAGTGGAGTATATTAATAATTCTTATGTTAGGTAACTCTGTATGCAACTGAATAAAGTCAGTATTTGATATGACATACACTGTTCGCCTCAATGTATTAAGGTATCATGGGTGACTGTGTGTGCTGACATTCCTACACAAGTGCTCTTGTTTCACTTCCAGTTATTGTGCCCGCTGGACTAAAAGCAAATTTCAGAACAGGACACTAGACCATACGTCACATTATCAAACTGCTTAAAGATTTGCGGAAGTGAAATGTTGCACAGCTTCATAAAAGTCTAATCAGGTTCATAAAAGACGCCTTTCATAATCGAAGCTTCTCGCCACAGTAAATTGAGCTCCGTGGATTAGCCACCAGTTTCATACCCTGGCGCACTTCTAGTTTAAACTTCACGTGTAGGGTAGTTTATATGCATAAGCTTTGTTCCGGCTACATGTCCCCGCAGAAAAGCTCGCGCGCACTAGATTGACAACCGCTCTCCTGGGCTGCATTCCTAGCCCCGTAAAACTACATAATTAGAATACTTCTGTCATCGGATTTGCCTTATGCAAAATATAAACTCAGTTTTATGTGAACTCAAACTCATTTCACTGTTACTGTGCCGTTGTCATTGAAGTTTATTATTCATTATGAAAATAAGACATTTCTTGGAGCTAACACGTTTACCTTTGCGCATTATCTGTTCGCCTTCTCTCCTATTGCATTTTATGGCGTGTAGGTACGTTCGAATTTTACACTTTTCGCATATATGGCTACTACATACTACAAAATAAGTTTAGAACAGAAAAAACGTTTGTTTCAAGGTAAAAATGCAGTAATCAAAGTCGCTTACTGCCAATTTGTAACGCAAATGAACAAGTTACCTAGTTTTATGCCTTCTTGAATCTTGCTTATTATGCACGTCTGTGGCGCGCCGTGGCACGCTTACTATCAGTTTATGGACGCCTCTGAGTAATTGTAACAATGTCTGGGAGTGTCTGTGGAGAATGTGAGCGATCAGAAACATTCGTTTCCACTATGATCCGTGCACTCTAAGTGCTGTTGCTTTTCGCTGTTGAGCGGCGCAATTGATACGTTTGCTACCTTCCTCAGTCATGAACTTAGCACTTATGCACATCAACAAAAATTAAATCAACACCGCATTCCTCGGAAATAGTTGCGCAAATGCTCGACGAATACTGCAAGTATACCGCAGAATACTTAACGCCCGTGGGATTAGTATCAAAATCCTTCTACTTCAGTACACAATCCCACCCTAAAACAAGACATCACCACCTCCAAATGTAAGTAGCTCTTGAACTTTCTGATACTTTTCACAGTGTATTTTACGTCAACACACCATTTTTCGTCTTCTACCTGACCTAAGCTATATCCATGTTTCATCTATAAACACGGTATTACGCCATTTATTCAACGCCTAATGTCGATCTCGAATGTCCCATCGCGTGCTCTTCACACAATGACGACGATCGTGAGACACACGCGCTACGGTCTCAAGGACTGTAACCGCTCACTATGCAGCCGACTGCATATACCTTCCGGAGATACATGACCCGCGTTCATCTCGTAATTGAGGAGCAGTCGAAAGTGGTATTCTCTGTGTTGTTACGAGTGACAACCATTTTCACGTAGTGTTGTGGACCTCTGTCGACCTTTGACCGCTTGGTACGTCACGCCTTTGGTGTCCAGATACCTTTTCCACGTCTTCACTACTCCGTGAAAACTTCAAGGTATACGAAATGGAGACATCAGAACCACGAGTATTATCCGACGCACCTCAAGAAAGTGTGATAGGACCGGTAGTATTTACGAAACACCGGGCGTATCGAAACCACGCTATTAAACTTCGAGGGCAATGAAGGTGCTACAACTAAATTGAAAATGCCGAAAACACTCGAAACTGGTTTTCACCAATGTTAAGTAGGAACTGAAATAATCAGTTACAGGCCTACTCTCTCAACATCGCTGCATCTCCCTACAAAAATTACTATATCCGCCTTTTTAAACTTGTATTGTGAAGGGTGACATTTTCAAACATTAGTTCCTATCCACGATTTGTTCCTGAAGACATGCCATACAGTCCCACGACGTTGATAGGTGTGTGTTTGTGTAAAGTATATGAGCTAGTCTTTTAGATAGTGATAAATAGGCCGTGCGGTTCTAGGCGCTACAGTCTGGAACCGCGAGACCGCTACGGTCGCAGGTTCGAATCCTGCCTCGGGCATGGATGTGTATGATGTCCTTAGGTTAGTTAGGTTTAAGTAGTTCTAAGTTCTAGGGGACTGATGACCTCAGAAGTTGAATCCCATAGTGCTCAGAGCCACATGGAACCAAGTGATAAATAACCTTTATATTTCGATGACATACAGAATGAAATATGTAATGCACAAAGAATCGTTTGTCTCACTATCTGGCCCGAAAACAGCTATAAGGCAATGACACGGCACACACTTTCATAAATTGCGTGCAGTGGAAGGGGAAAAAGGACATGCATGTCTTAAAACAATATGTAATATATGAATGAACAATTTCGTGAAAGTAATAGGTTGCGTGAGCATGTTTGGGTACACAAAAATTCGGAATGCAGAGAATAGCTAATTAGCTGAAAAATTATTTTACACAAGTCTGAAATGATATCGGCCGTAGGATCGAACGCGGCCTCAGCTTACGAGATTCCTGAAAACAAACAACTATGCAAGGAAATTATACTATGAGCCAATAATAATAATAATAATAATAATAATAAATCCCCACACTGTGACTGAATGCCTTTTTATCAAAGTAGCTGCGAAGAAAATGCTTGGGTTCCACAAAAAGACAATGTGGCCGCTTTACAGCGTGAAACGTTTAAGCAAAGTTTGTATGCAGTAGGATACGTTTCTAATAAATACAGTCGCCACACATGGTAGTATACTGATGTACAGACCTCGAAAAGCAGTGAACGCAGTATACAAACTCGTAACTGTAATATAAGTCAGAGAGGTTTACCAAACATTGTTGAGCACGTCATTCAAAATCATCAGTAGAACAATAAAGTCACACTCGTTGAACTGTTATCATTGAAGGTATGGAGATTTCCGCAGTTAAATAAAGTTATAAATGATGCTGTATCCGGCTTCGAGGACCTCATAATTCGCAATCTCTCCGAATCTATTCCACTGCGCGTAAGCATGCGGAAGGATTTCAACGCCCGCAGCAATATTAATAAACGAACCTGGCTAACCCGAAGCGATAAACTGCACGTCAGCATAAAATATTAAATGGTGTTATTTTACCAGACATCTCCCAGACTGCTCAATAACATGGCTCTTCATCAACTTCATGAACAGCATGCATCCTTAAAAGTTTACTACTTCTCATTCATATATTAACACAGTACACGTATTAACCATGTTATGAATAAATTTCACGAATGCTTGTCTAGATCTGGTCCTCCATCATCTTCAAACTCAATTTAAAATTACAAACACTTTCAAAATATAAAAATTGTGATTGCTCGACCACAAAGAATGCCAGATAACGATCTGGGACACTCATGTTGCTTTCATCCTACATTCATCTGAGAAGAATTTGTAGGAATGGCACAATATGATTATTGTTTTAGTAAACTGATCTATAATTGTTCATAAATATGCCTGTAGTATGTTATGGGGATTACTGATTTCATGAGATTTTATCTGAAGCATCGTATACACATGCTGCTTCGCTGATTCATTTGTTAGCAATTTTATAAACTATCGTAATTAGAAGCAGCCCTAACTTTTAAAATGTAATGTAAAATTATGCTTAAAACTGTAAACCCCCCATGAACAATGGGTACCTTGCCGCTGGTGGGGAGGCTTGCGTGCTTCAGCGATACAGATGGCTGTACCGTAGGTGCAACCACAACGGAGGGGTATCTGTTGAGAGGCCAGACAAACGTGTGGTTCCTGAAGAGGGGCAGCAGCATTTTCAGTAGTTGCAGGGGCAACAGTCTGGATGATTGACTGATCTGGTCTTGCAACACTAACCAAAACGGCCTTGCTCTGCTGGTACTGCGAACGGCTGAAAGCAAGGGGAAACTACAGCCGTAATTTATCCCGAGGGCATGCAGCTTTACTGTATGGTTAAATGATGATGGCGTCGTCTTGGGTAAAATATTCCGGAGGTAAAATAGTCCCCCATTCGGATCTCCGGGCGGGGACTACTCAAGAGGACGTCGTTATCAGGAAAAAGAAAACTGGCGTTCTACGGATCGGAGCGTGGAATGTCAGATCCCTTAATCGAGCAGGTAGGTTGGAAAATTTAAAAGGGAAATGCATAGGTTAGTGTTAGATATAATGGGAATTAGTGAAGTTCGGTGCCAGGAGGAACAGGACTTTTGGTCAGGTGAATACAGGGTTATAAATACAAAATCAAATAGGGGTAATGCAAGAGTAGGATTAATAATGAATAAAAAAAATAGCATAGTGAACGCATTATTATGGCCAAGATAGACACGAAGCCCACGCCTACTACAGTAGTACAAGTTTATATGCCAACTAGCTCTGCAGATGATGAAGAAATTGATGAAATGTATGATGAGATAAAACAAATTATTCAGATAGTGAAGGAAGACGAAAATTTAATAGTCTTAGGTGACTGGAATTCGAGTGTAGGAAAACGAAGAGAAGGAAACATAGTAGGTGAATATGGTTTGGGGGTAAGAAATGAAAGAGGAAGCCGTCTGTTAGAATTCTGCACAGAGCATAGCTTAATCATAGCTAACACTTGGTTCAAGAATCATGAAAGAAGGATGTATACATGGAAGAATCCCGGAGATACTAAAAGGTATCAGATAGATTATATAATGGTAAGACAGAGCATTAGGAACCAGGTTTTAAATTGTAAGGCATTTCCAGGGGCAGATGTGGACTCTGACCACAATCTATTGGTTATGAACTGCAGATTAAAATTGAAGAAACTGCAAAAAGGTGGGAATTTAAGGAGATGGGACCTGGATAAACTGACTAAACCAGAGGTTGTACAGAGTTTCAGGGAGAGCATAAGGGAACAATTGACAGCAGTGGGGGAAAGAAGTACAGTAGAAGAAGAATGGGTAGCTCTGAGGGATGTATTAGTGAAGGCAGCAGATGATCAAGTAGGTAAATAGATGAGAGCTAGCAGAAATCCTTGGGTAACAGAAGAAATATTGAATTTAATTGATGAAAGAAGGAAACATAAAAACGCAGTAAATGAAGCAGGCAAAAAGGAATACAAACGTCTCAAAAACGAGACTGGCAGGAAGGAGTATATAGAGGGTCTGTAAAAGGGCGATGTACTTGAGGACAATATTATGGAAATGGAAGAGGATGTAGATGAAGATGAAATGGGAGATACGATATTGCGTGAAGAGTTTGACAGAGCACTGAAAGACCTGAGTCGAAACAAGGCCCCGGGAGTAGACAACATTCCATTAGAACTACTGACGGACTTGGGAGAGCCAGTCCTGACAAAACTCTACCATCTGGTGAGCAAGATGTATAAAACAGGCGAAATACCGTCAGACTTCAAGAAGAATCTAATAATTCCAATCCCAAAGAAAGCAGATGTGAAAATTACCGAACTATCAGTTTAATAAGTCACAGCTGCAAAATACTAACGCGAATTCTTTACAGACGAATGGAAAAACTGGTAGAAGCCGACCTCGGGGAAGATCAGTTTGGATTCCGTAGAAATATTGGAACACGTGAGGCAATACTGAGCTTACGACTTATCTTAGAAGAAAGATTAAGGAAAGGCAAACCTACGTTTCTAGCATTTGTAGACTTAAAGAAAGCTTTTGAGAACGTTGACTGGAATACTCTCTTTCAAATTCTAAAGGTGGCAGGGGTAAAATACAGGGAGCGACAGCTTTTGACAATGTTGACTGGAATACTCTCTTTCAAATTCTAAAGGTGGCAGGGGTAAAATACCGGGAGCGAAAGGCTATTTACAATTTGTACAGAAACCAGATGGCACTTATAAGAGTCGAAGGGCATGAAAGGGAAGCAGTGGTTGGGAAGGGAGTGAGACAGGGTTGTAGCCTCTCCTCAATGTTATTCAATCTGTATATTGAACAAGCAGTAAAGGAAAGAAAAGAAAAATTCGGAGTAGGTATTAAAATCCATGGAGAAGAAATAAAAACTTTGAGGTTCGCCGATGACATTGTAATTCTGTCAGAGACAGCAAAGGACTTGGAAGAGCAGTTGAAAGGAATGGATAGTGTCTTGAAAGGAGGATATAAGATGAACATCAACAAAAGCAAAACGAGGATAATGGAATGTAGTCGAATTAAGTCGGGTGATGTTGAGGGAATTAGATTAGGAAATGAGACACTTAAAGTAGTAAAGGAGTTTTGCTATTTGGGGAGCAAAATAACTGATGATGGTCGAAGTAGAGAGGATATAAAATGTAGACTGGCAGTGGCAAGGAAAGCGTTTCTGAAGAAGAGAAATTTGTTAACTTCGAGTACAGATTTAAGTGTCAGGAAGTCGTTTCTGAAAGTATTTGTATGGAGTGTAACCATGTATGGAAGTGAAACATGGACGATAATCAGTTTGGACAAGAAGAGAATAGAAGCTTTCGAAATGTGGTGCTACAGAAGAATGCTGAAGATTAGACGGGTAGATCACATAACTAATGAGGAGGTATTGAATAGAATTGGGGAGAAGAGAAGTTTGTGGCACAACTCGACGAGAAGAAGGGACCGGTTGGTAGGACATGTTCTGAGGCATCAAGGGATAACAAATTTAGCATTGGACGACAGTGTGGAGGGTAAAAATCGTAGAGGGAGACCAAGAGATGAATACACTTAGCAGATTCAGAAGGATGTAGGTTGCAGTAGGTACTGGGAGATGAAGAAACTTGCACAGTATAGGGTAGCATGGAGAGCTGCATCAAACCAGTCTCAGGACTGAAGACCACAACAACAACAAACAAAACTGTAACTCATCTCATTGCCACGAGTTCTCTGGATATTTAGTTGTTCTATACCATGTCTGTATGCCGTGTTATTTTTTTTTTTTTTGAAGCTATATATTCTTTTTCTCTTTGCAACCGTCTGTGGATGCCATTGTCCATTTCGTGCTAGAGGAGAGAGGCATCGCCACAACGGCATGGAGAATTCCCGCTAATCTGCCACCTGCGTCTCTGCTCTTCGCCCTTGCCAGCCAATCTCACGCTTGCTTACCTGCCTCGACCGCATTGTAAGATGATGATGTGGTTTCTACGTTTGTAAGAAGTACAACACAATGTTGCTTAGGATATGCATGCGAATAGGGGCTGTGGCGGCTACAGCCGTTTTGAAATACACGGAATGTAGCCGCAGTTTTGAATTTGATTTCAGTATTTCATGTAATTGTTGATCGAATTTAAAAATACAAATGCAAATTGAAGCAGCGTAGTTCACAGCGCTTAAATTACGCTATATATTCGGAAGGAAAGGAACATGCTTTGAGGAGTGATAGATTGGTGATACTGAACAAAATGTTCGAATAGACATGTGCCCTATGCCGAACGGTTTCCAAGGCAGAACACCTTTAGCGTCAGTTTAGTATGATTTTTGTGAATAACTGGAAAATCGCAGGCTCTCGCGAAAACATGTTTCAGTACAAAGTTAAACTCCATTATTTTCCCTACAGAAAAGGTCCTGTTCATTTTTTTTTTCTCTAGGGCTAATAGTTTTCGCAAAGAAACAGGGAGAATATTGAAAATCTCGAGCGACGCGCGTGAGCTGTTGTTTAGGTATATGAAGATAGTATCTGTTCCCGAAAGAACAGATACCATTGATGACCGTGCAGCTTCTCTAGAATGAAATGATAATTAAATCGAAACCCTTAGCTGCCGACAGGTGTTGTTGATATACATAAATGGGGACACCTGAAAATGTGTGCCGCGACCGGGACTCGAGTCCGAGATCTCCTACTTACATGGCAGACGCTCTGTCCATCTGAGCCACCGAGGGCACAGAGGATAGTGCGACTCCAGGGACTTAACCTTTGCATGCCTCCCGCGAGACCCACAGTCTCAACCGTCCACAACCTACATTCATAGTACTCCTAAAAGATATTTGCGCAGTCACCCATTACTCGCGCCAGACTAAGCTGACGAGTCCCGTAAGAGTTTTGCCCAAACTTTTACGGGACTCGTCTGCTTAATCTGGCGAGAGTAATGAGTGACTGGGCAAATATATATTAGGAGAACTACGAATGGAGGTTGTGGACAGTTGGAAATGTAGGTCTCAAGGGAGCCGTGCAAGGGATAAGTTGTGCAATTTTTTTAGTAATAATGATAATGCCTAAATAAGGAAGTTAATTTTTTTGTAACCAGAAGTCAATTATTTTGTATTACAGTTAATGGCCAAATTATGTAACTTTATATCTTCTCTCCTTTGAGTTCGTATTAAGTTGAACTTACTTCCATGTTGTCGAGATCTACACACTTCTGTTAGGTGCTTCTTCTTCCGATACCGTGCAGGTAATGTAATTTTCATTTATCGGACTTCTTCCTCATATACAGGCAGCAGGTGTGACATGACCTCTTCGTGTTGCGCGGAAGAAAATAAAAAGGCCTCATATTTTTGCACTGATAGACATTTTTATTCAGATACCGTGGAAGCTACTATACGCATCTCATATCCAAACACGTCCTCTCTCCACGAGAACTCAAGACATAAGGTGACAAAAAGTTGAATGAGGTCTTTATCATTTGTTCTTGCCTTTCGGTATAGCAAAATACATCTTTCGCGTGCGCTTACAGCGATTATCCTTGGCTTTTACTACGTACCAATACAAAGTCCCTGGAGTCGCACTATCATCTTTGCCCTCGGTGGTTCAGATGGATATAGCGTCTGCCATGTAAGCAGGAGATCACGGGTTCGAGTTTCGTTCGGGGCACACATTTTCAGCTATCCCCATTGACGTATATCAACAACACCTGCCGGCAACTAAAAGTTTCCATTTAATTAACATTTCGTTAATTAGGTAGTTTTTATAGGCCAATTTGAAGTATTTTCCCAACTTGATAGACCACAAGTGTCTTGTATCAGATTGTTCGTCTGGAATTCCTCTACACTACTGCTGTGCGATGCAAACAATAACAGTGCATTGAATAATACAGAAAATAAATAACAATATACATTAAATGCTTTCTATCTTCGAAATGATTCGGTGTAGGGCATAGGTCCTCACAGCACATACCTTTATTCCTGAGTTACCCTGTATTGATCTAGTATTTGAGAATGGGAGCATTTAGCAATTTCCAGAAAACTTTGGAAATAATTTCAAACCTTTTCGAAACTATTTCTCGCGGACACCCTCAAAAAATTAAGGGACAAAATATCCCTTACTACATTTTCGCTGTTCATGCAGTAAAGCTTCTGCATCAGGTACGACGTTTTAATTTATCACTTCTTTAGTGCCAACTTCGTTCGCAACACATTTTGCAGACGGTGTCCCATTCGGAACTGAATGAACCTGCAAAATTACATTGTTGTACAACACATGGTTCATAAACACTGAGATGCGTCGAAAACTAGCTTTTCTTAAAACGGAATACATATTATCCAGACTTAACTCATCCACCGTTCGATAATGAGATCACTTAGCGATATCCAACAAAGTTTTAACATAATTTCTAAACTTTTTTAATTAGCCTGTGAGTCATTAATCCGAAGCTTATAAAACCAACATAATTAGGGTTTTGCGTCTTCAACCATAAACTTTGCACACGCTTAACGCCCTTTATTAAACACATTAACTCATTTGTAGGGCAATGAGGCGTTTGGATCTGTTACATGGGAGTCCTGTTCTTGAAAGAATCGGGGGGTTGGGTTACTGTTCGTTTATTTAATCTTCTGCTACACACTTGCATCGTTACAACGAATCATGTTTCTTCCGAAGGGTACAATAACGTGAATGATAATCATTCCAGTACATTCGTGGCGCGATATAATGAGGAATGGTGATGAAACGAAAACTTATTTATCGATGTGCCCTGTACGTATCGATTGGAAAACAATGTACATTTGAAACTAATCAGCTTAAAACTTGTTTTCTAAAACACATGTAACTCAAAACTGTGTGACTTTTAAATCCCGATTACAGTGTCGCCCAAGTGTTCTGATCTAGAATAGTCTTTGCTAACCTATTTTTGAATACGAACACTAATTTCGTAAATTACTTTCAGTATGTGTGGTGCCACTTATTCTAAAATGAATATGACTATGACTGAAATTGAAGGAAAGGAATCGCTATTAATAATACGCAGAATGGCCTCCTTACAAAACAGTGATAACAGTAGTCAACTGTCGCGTACTGGAACTATAACCTTGTCGCATACTGAAACTATAACCTATTAGGGATGAGAATTATAAAAAAATTTTACAAATGAATACAATTCCTAATTCCATGTCAGAAAATTCTTTTAGGCACCTCAGTTGTTTGTTACATGCAACGGATAACTCGGCTCTTCCCTGTCTTGTTCAGTTGCAAAACTATGAAGTCCTGAATTGCATGATCGCCGCGGGGGGTAGCCGTGCGGTCTAAGGCGTATTGTCACGGTCCGCGCGGCTGTCCCCGTCGGAGGTTCGAATCCTCCCTCGGGCATGGGTGTGTGTGCGTTGTCCTTAGCGTAAGTTAGTTTAAGTTATATTAAGTAGTGTGTAAGCTTAGGGACCGATGACCTCAGCAGTTTGGTCCCGTAAGACCTTACCACAAATATCCAAACTTTCCAAAACTGCATGATGCTGAAGTAAATCAGCCACGAAAATGTGTAAATAAGTTGAATAATTTTTGTTACATGTGTGGTGAAATATCATTTTCCTCACAGAAACGCTTTCGATGTGCCTATGATTTGGCGGGAGCCTAAAAAACAATACAGATAACTGCTATTTCTGCTTGACTCCATCTATGAAGGGAGGACTGTCTATGAAAAAAAGAACAGTTCAGTTCCCGAATCTTCGCAATGCTAGTCGACCTATTCCGCATTCAGGTAGTTTACCAGTTCCTACTCCACCTGAAATTTGTGTGTTTTAAGTAGAAAATGAATGAAGGCAATGTGGAACAGGAAGAAGAACCAAACATGTCTTCCACATCCCGTGACATTGATTTTGAGGGAAAAGATGATAACCCGCACAGACCGAGTGAAGCGGGATCGAGTGATCTCATTAGAGACCTTGACCTGTCAAAGGAGAAGGTAGAAATTCTTGGATCTCGACTACAGCAATAGATTCTTCTCGATCGTGATGTCACACTTTCACAATGCAGAAGAAGTCACAAGGCACTGCTTCCCTTTTTGGGGAAGATAAACAATCTTGTTATTTGCTGCAACTTTAATGGCTTGATGAAATCTTTGAATTTGCCTCATGATCCAACTGAAAGGAGGCTTTTCATAGACTCCTCTAAACTTAGTTTGAAAGCTGTGTTACTTGAGAATGGCAACCGTCTTCCTTCTATTCCTGTTGGTCACGCAGTTGACATTAAGGAGACATATGCAAATATAGCAGCCTTCTTGGACACAATCAAATATCATGAATACAAATGGAAAATATATGATGATCACACTCTTAGGAATGCAAATGGGATACACAAAACATTCCTGTTTTTTTGTGTATGTGGGACAGCAGGGATAGGAAATCGCATTATATTAAAGCAGACTGGGCTACAAGAAATCTTAAACCTAGCGAGAAAAATGTCGTTGCCGAGCCTCTCGTGGACCTAGAAGATGTTCTTCTTCCACCCTTACATATCAAGCTAGATTTGATGTAAAATTTTGTCACAAGTATGAACCAAAAAGAATGAGCCTTTAAATGCATAACAGAGAAATTTCCGAAATTAGGTGATGCAAAAGTTAAGGAAGGTATATCTATCGGGTTACAAATTCGAGGACTTTTAAAGGATGCAGCATTTGACAAAGTTTTGGAGGGAAAGGAAAGGAAGCTTGGGAAACCTTCAACGGAGTTGTTCATGGATTTTTAGGCAAGAAAAGAGATGATAACAACAGTAAGTTGGTGACAATGGTCCTGCAATAATACCATAACCTTGGATGCAACATGTCCCTTAAAACCCATTTCCTCCGCTTCCACCTAGACTTTTTCACTCCTAGTTGTGGAGCTGAAAGTGACGAACATGAGAAAAGATTCCATCAGGACATTTCTTTTTCGAACAAATATATCGGGGCCATTGGAATGAAGCAATGCTTGCGGATTATTGCTGCTCTTTCTGGAGGGATGCTCTGAATCTCCGTTACAAGAGGCAAGAGGCATGCAGCCACCACATCATTATCTTCAGACCCAGCCATCTGCGAGGTACTCTTCCAGCATTTTGGAACTCTTAAAATATAATTATCCTTTAAAAAATTCAAATGTAAATTCAATGTTGTTAGCACATGTAAGAAAAATGAATCTTTTTCTCTTAATCCGTTAATGTGGCATACTTTCATCCAGTGTGCATCACAGAAACTAGAGCTCAGAAAAAGTTTTCATTTCATATTCGTTTTTCTCGAACCAAAGTTAGTATGAATTGACTAATGAAGTGCATGAAACATCGAAAATTTGTTTTTTTGTCGACCAGTGTAGTTAGAGTTATGAAATTTCGGGAATAAATTTGTGTTGGTAACATGTTTAAATGATTAACAATGCATGATCACAAGTTTATGTAAGAGCGAGATAAGCCATTGCAAATGTGAAATGCTGGTACATAAATAACCGGTGCAACCGTCAGAATGATAACTCAGGCATGCAAGCCTGCATGCATTACGTTGTACAGATGCCGGAGTGAGTTTGTGTGATGGAGTTTCTTACCTGTTGCACTTGGTCCATCAGTACAAGAACGGTAAGTGGGCGAGCGTTCCCTGCTGTAACACACCCCTTGGCACACTCTTACTCACTGACAGCACAATAGGGCGAATCAGCAGATTGACGTACAAACTTGCAATCAGAGTGCGCGGGATAACCACGAGAGTGCTCCTGCTGTCATACGAAATCGCAACCCAGACCATAACTCCAAGTGTAGGTCCAGTGTGTCCAGCACGCAGACATGTTTGTTGAAGGTCCTCAGAGCTGGCATCCTAATCAATACGCGGCCAGCGCTGCCATCGAGGCAGAACCAGCTTTCATCTGAAAACACAACAGACCTCCACCATCTCTCCAATGAGCTCCCGCCTGACACATCTGAAGTCTCAGACGGTGGTTGTTTGGGTGGAATGCAAGCTACAAGGCTTCTGTCTCGGAGCTCTCCTTGAAGTAATCGACTCGTAAGTTTGCTATGTCACTGTGGTGCCAACTGTTGCTCAGATAGCTGCTGCAGGGGCAGTACGACGCACCAGAGCCATAATCTGAACACGATGGTCTTCCCTGTCGGTAGTTCCACGTGGCCGTCCGGAGTATACAGTGCGACATGGGCTCACTGCAATGACTGACTAGCGATCGGTGCGTTGTGCTCTGTCAGCGCGTTCTTCACACGCTTTCCATCTTTCCCTCGGTCTCACTTTTGCCTTTTCCTATCATATCATTGCAATTCTATCGTCCCATCGGTAACCATACAATAATCTCACAGATTACATTACATAAGAGGTAGTCAAATGAAGATTTTGCAAAAGTAATCGCAGTAACTGTAAATACACTTTTCCGTCTGTGAGATAAGAAGGTCAGTAGCTCCATGGAAAAATGTTCGCAGTTGCCTGCTGAACAATGACTGTATCCAGGCGCGCACCTCTTCGTCCGAAGCAAATCGATGGTCATGATTGTCTTTCTTCAGGCCACCAAAAATAAGAAAAACGCATGGGGAGATATTCGGACTGTGTGGAGGATGTGTAAGCGCTTCCCAGCGTAGCTTCTGCAGCTTACTGGAAACAACCTTGCAAATATGTGGGCTTGTCCACTCCCTTTATACAGTCCCGATCTTTCCCGTGG
Organism: Schistocerca serialis cubense; assembly: GCF_023864345.2. Lineage (NCBI taxonomy): Eukaryota > Metazoa > Arthropoda > Insecta > Orthoptera > Acrididae > Schistocerca > Schistocerca serialis. The sequence goes on along the minus strand of NC_064641.1, from coordinate 411,987,488 downwards.
AATTTGTATATTTCTGGAGACCTGAAGAAGACATTCGTGGCCTTCGATTTGCTTCGGATGAAGAAGTGCTCGCCACGGTACAATCCTCGTTCCGCAGACAACCACAAACATTTTTCCAGGAGGGCACTGACCATCTTATCTCACAGAAAGACAAATGTATCAACAGTTATGTCGATTTCTTTTGAAATAATAAAGTTTAATTACTTTTCTCCTGTCTATCTCGTTTTCATTTGACTACCCCTTATATGTATAGAAATGATTCATATTTGGTAGAAAAATCAGAAATAAACATACAGGGCCATAAAGAAGTTGTCAAAAACGCGTTTTGGTCCAATAATATTAAACAAATGAAAATTCAAATTTATCATCAACATAGAAATACGTGCGCAGTTCAATGAACCTACAAAAGATACCCAAAGTGATGTGATGAAGCAGGTTTTCTCAGCGCGATCGATTAATAGTCAGCTTTCCGTTGTTCTGTCGAGTTGTTGTTTCCAAAATACATAAAATCGAAACAACAACTCGCCAGAACAGCAGGAAGCACACTATTAAAGTGCAAAGTGGTTTCCATGTAGTTCTAACCAAAAATTGTGTCTTTTTAACAGTGATTTACAAATTTTGTTGAATATCCTCCGGGACTATAGGTTTTCAGGTTCTGAACTGATTCGTTCCTTGAAATGCTCGACAGTACATATCTCGACGGAATAAACCTTATTTTTTGGTATATCCCAGACTGAAAAATCCAGGGATGTGATACAAGGGGATCGTGGTGGCCAGTGAATTGTACCCCGTCCGCCACTTCGTTCATCATTAATTCAGAAAAGTCTCTGACAGTAAGTCCATAATGCGGGGGTACTGCACATTGTTGCCATATGAACTATACATTAACCTGTTACAGATGTTCAAAAAGTAGACTATTTTCCATTTCGAACACTAATTGAAGCATATTTAAGTAATTTACAGAACTGATAATTCTGGACCTCCAGCATGCTAGGGTTGAAACAGGTCTGCAGCTTAAAGTGATTTGAGTAACTGTTAGAGGAACCGTCGTAAGTTGCGTAGGTAGTTTTATCTGTTTATTGATGATCAGTTTCGGACGACTTCTCCGTTATGAAATTTCCAGCCGCGCGTCTATGTATGTTACTAAGCACTAAATATAAAAACGTGGCAATATACATAGTAGTGATGTTCATATGCGGACGGGGCGTTCTATATTGCCACGTTTATATGTTTCCTGGCCAATATCTTACATGCACGTCTTGTTGTGCAGCAAGACTTTTGTACATGAATGATCTGATAAGGGACAAGTCGTCCGAAACTACTCATGAATAAATAAATAAAACTCCTTACGCAACGGTTTCTCTAACAGTTATTGTAAGAACTGATAGTAGTAAGATCCAGTTAGCCAACCTCTGAAAATCGCTGCCCTTACACTCACGTCAGGAGAGTTTAAATCTGTCTGCATGACGAGGTTTAAATGGTTCTGAGCACTATGGGACTTAACATCTGAGGTCATCTGTCGCCTAGACCTTAGAACTACTTAAACCTAACTAACCTAAGGACATCACACACATCCTCCCCGAGGCAGGATTCGAACCTGCGGCCGTAGCGGTCGCGCGGCTCCAGACTGAAGCGTCTAGAACCGCTCGGCCACTAAGGCCGGCAGCATGACGAGGAATGGAATCCCAGCAGACACAATTGTATCATCTTCAAAGTTGATACTTCGCTCCAAAGAACGCTTTTTTAAAACTTTGGTCGATTTCTAGTCACATAGTAAACAACTTCCAGAATCTCAACGGCTGTCCAGATCTTCATTTAGGCTTTTAAATAAAGTAGGACTACATGGTCTCAGTTTCACTTTTTTTCTATGAATTCTTGGTATTCCGTAATCCTTGCACACTTTTCTTTGAGATTTACTCGGCGATTGCACAGAAAAGTGGGAGGCAGCGTTAAGATTCTCTTCTGTACAAACAGACTGCAGCCTAGCTGAACGAGGAAGCTCCGCTACCGAGCCAGGCTCTTCAAGTCTTGCGAATACCTTGTCGAAGGGAGGTTATACGTACGAAAAAAGTTCAACAAACATCAATGTAATTATGTTCATGTTCAGTAGTCAACTTTCTATTCATTGTCTCTCAGGAAACAACATTCATTGTTTTTTGAGACTCTTCCGTTTGGTCCATGTTTGCTTAAAAAACAATATTTCTGTTGAAAGTGAATACCAAAGAGACACCATAAACAAGCTCATTAACAACATAGAAACCAGCTCAAGAGCACAACCAAGGTGTCTGAATACAGAGAGGCAGAACACACAGACAACACAGCGGACCACACTAGACCAGGAAAAAGAAACAAATTGTACACACAAACATATGAGAGTAAATTGGTAAATAGAATTGGAAACATACTGGAAAAGCAAACGATTCCAATAAAATTCAGAACAAACAGCACAGGTGGCATATAAGATAAGATCTGACAGGAGAACCTGAGACAAAATCAGCAATGCGGGAATATACCACCCACATGCAACTCCTATCAAGCCCAATACTTAGGACGAAGAAGCAGAAACGTCAGAACTGGATACGCATAGCACGTGAGCAATCTGAAGAGAGACAGCGCACATTCCACTTCCGCAGAACACTTAATAAATAAAAACCACCATCCACTGATACCGAAAGTGATCCACATATCCTGAAACCTAGCAACAGTCTACACCGAAAACTACAACAGGAGATAATTATTACACACAAAAGGCTCTAGTGGAAGGTAAAAACGTAATAAATGAAAATACAACACTTTACAACAACACCTTCTTCACGGCTTTAAGAGTACCGACATAGGACAGAGAAAAGAAGTAACACACACACACACACACACACACACACACACACACACTCACACACTCACGATCACTCCCCCACCACACAAAGAGACATAAGTGAGGAACAGAAATAGTCAAAATTCTCGCTACATTCTCGCAGCACACGCGAACAGCAAGATGGCGTAATGTTTTGAAAAACTGGAAATTTGTAGTAAGTTCCTATGGGACCAAATTGCTGGGCTCATCGGCCCCCAGGCTTAGACACGACTTAATCTAAATTTAACTTGCGCTAATGATAACATATGCATTCACTCCCCCCCGGGGGAGGACTCGAACCTACGACGGGGGCAGCCGCGCGAACCGTGGAAACGCGCCTCAGATCGCGCGGCTACCCCGCGCGGCTGGCGTGATGTTTCGAATTACGGCCAAGGTGTACAAGTTGCTTTATCTGTGGTTTAGAAGTAACCGCACACGGATCAGTGATCGTGAGTACATGGCAAATTACGTAACAAAGTAGTTCCCACAACACTACCTCAATTCGCAGTAGTATAACACTGACTTATGTATGTCCACATTTTTCTACTTGTTAATAACAGCCGCTCATACAGCTGTAGATGACATCCTGTTCTCCGAAGAAACGGCAACAAAGCACAGAAAATATCCCGGGAAACGGTGACAAACATAGAAATCGTGCTGTGACTTAAAAGTAAATAAGGTATTATAAAACTATTCACACAATACAGTACCTGGAGCCGAACAATACAACTATAATAAAGTTGTGTAATGTATGTAACGATGCTAATTTTATATGATAATTTTGCCACTGATGTCAGAGATATTTTTTAAATTTATTTTCAGCATGCTCCATTACAATATTTGTAATACGACATGTACGTAGGTGTGTGTGCGTGCGCCCACGCGCTCGCCTGTGTGGAGTGAAGTGTTACGCTCGTGTTGCGTGATGACAAGGGGACCGGTAAGCTTAACGTCCCCTTTCGACGAACGGATCACCATCAACCCATCAACAGTACCACATGCTCTCACCCCATGAGACGCGGCAGAGAGGTTTCGGTACTAAAAACACGACACTGGCTCGAATTCTGGTGATTAGGAACTTTATACCACCACCTCTCCTCCCCCTATCTGAATTTTTTTTCTACCACCAGGATTCGAACCGAGTTACCTCTGGGACGAGCGCAACCGCCAAAGCTTGCATGAGCGAGTTCGGTGATGTCGATATTGTCACTGAAACTATTTTCGGAAACAGCATAATAGTTTCTTGGATTAAGGTGTACAGCAATCCGGTATTCTTTAGCAAACAACATAATCTCAAATGGCTAATGTCAGCTGACGTATGACTACAACGCACTACTCAAGCTTACATCTGAGTACCGCTGCGCCATGCAGAACAAAGTCCAAGGATTCCTAGCGACAACTGACTTCTGGTCTACCCAATAAACATTAACTTAATAATCACAAAATGCAAAAGATTGAAAATTACGGATGACAAATACTGAGATGACAAAGTCTTGGGATAGCGATATGCGCATATACAGATGGTGGTAGAATCCCATCACAAGGTATAAAAGGGTAGTTTTTTGATGGAGCTATCATTTGCACTCGGGTCACTTACTGGAAATGGTTGTGTTGGGCTACTTGGACACCATCTGCAATCATTCATGGACTCACGCTACAAAACGTATCAGTGGGCCACAGTTGTTTCGACTAGTTTGAGGAACATTCTGGACAATTCTAGAGAATAATTTGTCGACATTAAATCGCCCGACATGAATCCCATCGAAAATTTGGTGGGCATAATCGAGAGATCAGTTCGTCCACAAAGCCCTACACCGTTAACACTTTCACAATTATGGACGGCTATAGAGGCGACATGGCTTTGTATTCCTGCGCGGACGACGTGTTGAGTCCTTGCCACGAAAGTTGTTGGACTAAGCCGAGCAAAACGAGGTCCGACACGATATTAGGAGGAATCACATGACTTAAGTGTAAAGTGGAACTGCGCTCCTGCTAGCTCACGCTAGCAGGTACGTGGGCTGTGTGTGTGTGTGTGTGTGTGTGTGTGTGTGTGCTGCTGCATACGGCGGTTGGTGTACTGCAGCGCCGTAGCGCCTCCTCGCCCCGTGCGCGCGTTAATTAAGCCCGGTGCCGGTTTTTCGCTTCACGGCGGCCGATTACATTACATTACGTAAATTTCTCGCTCTCTGGTGACGCAGATTCTCACTGCGGCGAGAACTTGCAGCAGGAAAAGTGCCGACAGGAAGTTACCGTGTCGCTGGCCTGCCGGTAGCGGCGGAGAGTTCACTGTCTGTGATATCCACGACACTATGTTCTAGCCACAAAATGTTAAAATGAACAAAGTGTACAAACTTCAACAAATATTATCGATACTACGTATAAAATAGACTATCGTGTAAAAATGACGATAATTATTTCATTCTTTCTGTAATAATTTAATTTCTGTGTGAATTAAAACTATTATCAGAGAACTACATTCATAGACAACGACAATTATAATCTTTTTTTTGGTATCTGTGATAATTGTGGTTCAGTTGTTCTTCCTGTGCTAACCGATGAATATTCGGACGTGAGACGTGTCAGGTCTGTAAAGAGAAAACCTTTAACTATATTGTTAATTATTATTTGAAAAATAGAGTCGCTATTGTCTAGACGTGGATTTGTATTTATTTCAATTGTAATCCAATCTAATTAATGTTTTTAAGCGTTAATTTTCAGCTCCGCAATTAGGAGCGCAACCGTTAGCGCTAGTAAGTTACAAAAAAAATGGTTGAAATGGCTCTGAGCACTATGGGACTTAACATCTTTGGTCATCAGTCCCCTAGAACTTAGAACTACTTAAACCTAACTAACCTAAGGACATCACACACAGCCATGCCTGATGCAGGATTCGAACCTGCGACCGTAGCAGTCCCGCGGTTCCGGACTGCAGCGTCTAGAACCGCACGGCCACAGCGGCCGGCTAGTAAGTTACAGCGCAGTTTACTAGTACCTGTATAAAACGCATGAAGTATTTTTCATTGAGATAATTTTAAATGCTAAAGAATAGAAAGCAAAAAGGCTTAAAGTCTTTTATCTAAATATATTAACTTGATATAAAAGGAATCGAGAATAACAATAGTCAAATTGACTATCGTCTGTCTTCCGCCATCTTAGCAAAAATATCTCCTCGGCAATTTTGAATCGAGAATTTTAACAAACATAAATGGAAATAAATGCGCACCGGTGGTCCCGAATCTACTTTAAAAGACAGAATTCAACTGAGATTGAATCTTTAAAATTAGTGCTCACAGCACGTTACGTAATATCAATTTCTTATTGACTGATGTATGAAGCCTAATTATTTCGGACGATGTACATGAAATATTTTAATAGGAGGCATACGTCAGTGTTGTGCGCGGGTAGTATTTTGTGACTAACTGTTCCTTTTACTAGAGAAAACTGCTTCCATTTTAAGTAACAGTTGTGTAAAATCTGATAAATGATATGCAACTTAGTGCCACTCACACGACTTTATAGACAACATTTCTGGAGATTTCTTTAGCAGAGTGACAAATACACTCCTGGAAATTGAAATAAGAACACCGTGAATTCATTGTCTCAGGAAGGGGAAACTTTATTGACACATTCCTTGGGTCAGATACATCACATGATCACACTGACAGAACCACAGGCACATAGACACAGGCAACAGAGCATGCACAATGTCGGCACTAGTACAGTGTATATCCACCTTTCGCAGCAATGCAGGCTGCTATTCTCCCATGGAGACGATCGTAGAGATGCTGGATATAGTCCTGTGGAACGGCTTGCCATGCCATTTCCACCTGGCGCCTCAGTTGGACCAGCGTTCGTGCTGGACGTGCAGACCGCGTGAGACGACGCTTCATCCAGTCCCAAACATGCTCAATGGGGGACAGATCCGGAGATCTTGCTGGCCAGGGTAGTTGACTTACACCTTCTAGAGCACGTTGGGTGGCACGGGATACATGCGGACGTGCATTGTCCTGTTGGAACAGCAAGTTCCCTTGCCGGTCTAGGAATGGTAGAACGATGGGTTCGATGACGGTTTGGATATACCGTGCACTATTCAGTGTCCCCTCGACGATCACCAGTGGTGTACGGCCAGTGTAGGAGATCGCTCCCCACACCATGATGCCGGGTGTTGGCCCTGTGTGCCTCGGTCGTATGCAGTCCTGATTGTGGCGCTCACCTGCACGGTGCCAAACACGCATACGACCATCATTGGCACCAAGGCAGAAGCGACTCTCATCGCTGAAGACGACACGTCTCCATTCGTCCCTCCATTCACGCCTGTCGCGACACCACTGGAGGCGGGCTGCACGATGTTGGGGCGTGAGCGGAAGACGGCCTAACGGTGTGCGGGACCGTAGCCCAGCTTCATGGAGACGGTTGCGAATGGTCCTCGCCGATACCCCAGGAGCAACAGTGTCCCTAATTTGCTGGGAAGTGGGGGTGCGGTCCCCTACGGCACTGCGTAGGATCCTACGGTCTTGGCGTGCATCCGTGCGTCGCTGCGGTCCGGTCCCAGGTCGACGGGCACGTGCACCTTCCGCCTACCACTGGCGACAACATCGATGTACTGTGGAGACCTCACGCCCCACGTGTTGAGCAATTCGGCGGTACGTCCACCCGGCCTCCCGCATGCCCACTATACGCCCTCGCTCAAAGTCCGTCAACTGCACATACGGTTCACGTCCACGCTGTCGCGACATGCTACCAGTGTTAAAGACTGCGATGGAGCTCCGTATGCCACGGGAAAGTGGCTGACACTGACGGCGGCGGTGCACAAATGCTGCGCAGCTAGCGCCATTCGACGGCCAACACCGCGGTTCCTGGTGTGTCCGCTGTGCCGTGCGTGTGATCATTGCTTGTACAGCCCTCTCGCAGTGTCCGGAGCAAGTATGGTGGGTCTGACACACCGGTGTCAATGTGTTCTTTTTTCCATTTCCAGGACTGTATTAGCCGGGATAATTATTTTTGAGATCAAACGAATTGTTACGCTGACAACAGGTAACTGGTTTTATATTTTTTGTTGTTGATCTACCTGAAATATCATTTATAAGTAATTAAAGTCACGAAATGCTATAAACCGGTTCCGCCACGTGTCTCTCGGTAGGCCACCCGGTTCCTCGTTAGGCGGTTAATCTGGCTACTCTCCGCTTCACGGTTGGCAGCATGGTTCTCCAGGACGGTCACTATTACAATGTCATGTTATAATGACAACTTCCATAGAGTAGCTTACCCGATTTACTTTTTATAATATTTTCCACCCTCAACTCATTCACCTAGTAAAATTACCGGTTTCGACATATAAACAGGTCTTCAACAAATGATCTTTTCAAAAAAGGAAAAAAAAGGAGATAGTTAAAATACTACGAAATAACCTGGAAAACATTCAAATAACTTGAGGGAGTGCAGCTGGGTGACGTCGACAACGGCCGAAATTTCGATAGGAGACCGCCCAGCCATTTTCAAGGCAAAATTGCAGTAGGAAAGCGCTGCGCAAGGAAATTTAAAACCTCGGTTTGCAGAGCGATTCCGGAAAGTTAACACACACGCACGCACACACAGACACACACACACACACACACACACACACACACACACACACTGTAAACACTAACGCCACCACACCATCCAAAGATGATCGACGCCAGAAGTTCTAGACAGTGAAAATTGCTGAACAACGGGTGAGGTAGCATTAACTCTGTCCATTTTTTGACAAGAGAGAGAGCAAGATTAGATGCAGAATTTAAGCAAAAGTCTCCATCTCTATTTACAAGGTAACTTGCTAATTTAATCTCAACTGCCTCCTTGATGACACTGCCGACAGCTGGAAGTGCATGCCAGATTCTCCATGTTGTTATATTCCACAGGGTGACCGGTGCGAAGACCATCGTCTGCAAATAGCCCATTTGCTTGATTGAGTGTTTTAAGCGTGTGTGACGCTCATGGCCAATACACTTTCTGCCTTTAAAATGGCAGGGTAGTCTCCTTTACAAGTACGGTGGTTGTCGACGACGTCACCTGGGTATATTCCTTTAAGTTATTTGAACATTATATATGTGGTGTCGGTTCTTTCGGACACGTCCGAAAGAGCAGACAACACGTATGTAACTAAGGCGAGGATGCCCAATGATTCCTTCAGCGTAGATGCACACCAAACTCGAAATCTTAAGGGAATCGTCGAAATGCCAGGAGCAATGAGGATAGTGGACAAGGAGCAATACATTATTAGCGTGTTGATAATTTGAGAATCTGGGTCCGATAGGAGGCGTGTTAGGGCAGTAGGTATAGTTGCGACGATCACTGTGTCTGATGGCGTAGTGGTCAGCACATCTGCCTTAAGTAGGAGATCTGGGTTCGAATCCCGTCCCGGCAAAAGTTTTCAACGCCCTATTGATTTAAATCAATGACCACTGGCAGCCAATGTCTTTAATTTCTTTGTGTATTTGAACCTTGTATACGCTGAGTGAAACTCAGCTCTCAAAGTTGAAAATAAATGACGTCTTCTGTCTTCACAGGAGTTTTGCTACGCCAGTCTACATTTCGAAGGGAAAACTTCATCAGGCCTTTCTCTTGGTATTGCCATATAAACTTGGCAGAAACGTATATCTGTGGGATTTGTGGTACATTCTTAATTGCAACATGCGAAATTATGGTCAAATACAGATAGAAGTACAGCAGAATATATCTAGATTTTTGTTGTAACTTACAGTATACCTACGAATTTTGTTAATTGTAATTACTTTCTTTTGCGCAGTGAATACTTTTGTCAAAGTGAAGAGTAATCACGAAATAAAATGTCGTAAGACATCAGTGAATGAAAATATACAAATAAGTTAAGGAACGGACTTCTACATCCTCAACGTTGGCAGTTATTGTTATGGCCAGAGTAGTCGAACCTAAACGTTTATCTATATGGTTTTTCCAGTTTTACCAGTTTGCACACCTAACAACTTAGAACTTTGTACTCCGTCTATTATTATTTATCCGTCTATTTATTGGTATACTAGGCTATCAGCGGGTGGGTTATTTCTGACAGTACAAACCTAAGTAAAATGTGTTTTATAAAAGTTTAAAGCTAGCTCATTTGCGCAAAACGTATCAGTAACTTTTACAAAAACATCACTTATTGTTTTTTCTGCTGATGCTTCTCTGCGCGGCTTCATAGCAATGTTTGTATCATTTGCAAACGGGGCAAATTCTGCCCTCTGATTCAAATAAAATAGCAGATCATTAACATAAAGCAAGAACAGTAGTGGACCAATGATGGAATCCTATGGGCCTTTCATTATAATGTCTCATCATGTAGGAGATGTGTCGTCCCTCTTTGTAGTACTCGAACAGCGTAGGGGAAACTTATTACATTCTGTTTCTTAAATAAGAAGTAAACAAGGTATGTGATGAGCTACACATGCTACAAAAACTGAACATCTCACAATAGAGTATTATTATTGACACAACTAAATACCTTCGACAAGTCACAGAAGATCCAATACAGCTATATTTTATCATTTAAAGATTTTACGTGCTTAGCAACTGTATAAATAGACGACTCAGTAAAATGGCTCTTTTGAAATCGAATCTGCTAAGTATCTGTTACTACACTTACTACACAGGAGGGTGACAATATTGGAATACATTACATTCTCAAATACACAAGAAAATGGTGTCAGGAGTAACCCTGGCCATAGTTATTGGCGCATCTGTGGAATCACCCTTTTAATTAATGGTGCATTATGCGATGTTCTGTGTTCATACTCAGTCCTGCCACCGAACTGAGACACTAGAGATCTTATGGCGAAGTTCTACCATTAGTTGTAGTGGTAGCTACAGGTTCGTTACTTTGCCATACGAGAGAAGAAAACAGATTGTAAGAGCTGAGTAGGGGTAACCACGGTGATCAGCCTCGGACGTTAGGCTCCCGTCGAAGCAACAGAACTTCGCCTCGAGTAGCCGCAAGCAGCAGACACGTACCAGCTTACACAAAAATTCTCAGAAGTAATGACGGTCTCTCTTCCAGTAAAACTATGATCCGATACTTCAGCTGAAGAAAAAAAATTTGTCTTTAGCTCCCGTTAAACTCTTCCGCTGGCTCGTCTCCAGTGCAACAGCAGACAAACGCATATACAAATCCCTCGATGAAGTTTTGCTGCGTAAAGTTTATTTACGCAAAGAACGTAATTGGCGGCTTTCTGTCGATATCAACATTTATTAAACCCTACAAAATTGGTTGAAAAATCAATCTGATTGCGTCACACAAGATAATAATACTTCCGGTATTAGCAAAATCTATAGAATAGCTTTCGGTTTAACAATTCTTGGAACGTCCAGGGGCGACGTGCGAAGCTTCTCGTAGGAGCGACTGCCGTTGACGCATGGGCCCAAACGGCCAGGTACTCGCCGTGGCTCGGGCAGATAGTGCGTCACGTGTTCTCCCTGTGCTCGGTCGTGGCACGAAACAAAACATTACCTCTTTATAGTTACCATAAGAATATGACTAATTTTCTCACTATGCAGCACATTAAAAGATGAAACCTCTCCTTTGCAGATAAACTAGATCGGCGCCACGGAAAAACGAGTGTCGCTAATGCGTATGCGACACTACAATTACGTAAGTGACCAACATGAACAATTTGTATTATAGGCCAGCAACATTTTAGACATTATCCGCTACATATGAACTTTTAGTCACGATTATCTTCCTTGTGTCAAATGCGGATGTGAGATTAATTTTTATTTCACTAGATGTCCACTGTATTACTTCCTCGGGTTACTGTTTTACTTTCTCTTCTGAATTATTTGCATAAATTTTGTCAACTATTATTAATAATAAATTATTAAAAATATCTGTTACACATGAATATCTTTTACAATGTCCAATTGTCTTTAACAGAAACCATGTCATCTTCTGTGGCTACTTTGCCTGTCTCCCAATATTCCATATTGATCTGATGTTATTGTCTGATCTGTTAATTTCAGACAACATGTGCATACTCTTGGAATTTGTTTTACAAGTGTTCGTAATATTTTACAGTACCGTATACGTCATAGAAGTATTTTTGGATCGTTACTTGTTCTGGCAATTTTTTTTTACAAGTCCGTTGTGAAGGTGCTCGAATAGGTGTAGTGATCCAGTGATCTGTAGTGACTTTCCAATATCGCATTAAATTATCTTTTTAGGTGAACTACTTTTAAAAATGAATGCGCACGCATTAAGAAACGTTTTGAATCTAGAGGTAGCATTAGGTTCGTTGTAAACTTCATCCCAGTCAACATTCTTTAAGCTTTCTTTAACTTCAGTTCATTGTGGCCGAGCGGTTCTAGACACTTCAGTGTTGAACCGTGCGACCGTTACGGTCGCAGGTTCGAATCCTGCCTCGGGCAGGGATGTGTGTGATCTCCTTAGGTTAGCTAGGTTTAAGTAGTTCTAAGTTCTAGGGGACTGATGACCTCAGATGTTAAGTCCAAGAGTGCTCAAAGCCATCTGAACCATTTTTTAACTTCAGTTGTTTTCCCTGAGTGTTTTTGTACTGTACGAGGGTTGCCCAGAAAGTAATGCACCTCATTTTTTTCTTTAACAATTCTTTATTGAATATAATAAGAATTACACACACGAAAGAAGGGTGTTTTATCTACGCATCCTATTTTTTCACGTAATCTCCATCCCGTTCTGTGGTTTCCCTCCAGCGTGGAGCAAGGGTGTTTACGCCCTGTCGGACCAGTCCTTGTCCTGGTGGCGGAGCCAGCGCTTCCCTGTGTGAATCACCTCCCCATCGTCCTTAAAATGTCTTCCACTAATGGCATCCTGTAATGCTCCAAACAAGTGGAAGTCCGAGGGGGCTATACCAGGGCTGTAGGGTGGATGGGGTAACACTGTTCAACCCTGTTTTGCAGTGTGTTCAACAGTCCTCAGACTTGTGTGGGGTCCAGCGTTATCGTCTTGCTGTGAAACATCTCCTGGTTGCTGTGGCGCCGAAGTCGCCGGAAGTACGTCTCGAGTTTTGTTAATGTGTGGACATATGCCTCTGAATTAATGGCACCGCGTCTTGGCATTACATCAGTGAGTATCACATCAATGAGAATGGCACCATCCCATCGACTGTCGTTTTGTTTCGGGCTCGAAATGGTGAACCCAGGTTTCATCATGTGTCATCATGTCTCCCTCTCAACTTCAGAACGTTGCAACAAATGAAGAGCCGTGCGGGGTAGCTGCGCGGTCTACGACATCTTGTCGCGGTTCGTGCGGCTGCCCCCGTCAGAAGTTAGAGTCCTCCCACGGGCATGGGTGTGTGTGTGTTGTTCTTAGCGTTAAGTTAGTTTCAGTTAGATTAAGTAGTGTGCAAGCTACTTCCGCAGCTTGGTCCCATAAGATCTTACCACAAATTTCCAAAACAAATGAAGACAAATTTTCTATGTGATTTGTGATCCACCGCTAGACACCGCGGGACCCATCTCGCACACACTTTTGAATACCCAAGAGTGCGGATAATTGCATCCACACTTCGTTTGCTGATCGACAGATGCAGCGCCTACTGCGGAATCGCAATGCGTCTGTCCTCGCGAATGACAACGTCAGCTCGCTGCAACATGACAGATGTGACAGCCGTGGATGGTGTCCCCGACCGCTGCAAATCGTGGCGCTCCGCCGAATCGCCCTCCGATGACCGCACCCGCAGTGCTCAGCTACTAACCGTGCTTCTGTCGACAGCAGATGATCCATAGACTTTGCACAGGCGTTTGTCAATATTCCGCACAGTTTCTCTCTCTGCAGTGAGAAATTCAATGACAGCACGTTGCTTGTAACGTATATCACCCACAGTCGCCATTTTGAAACTGTCCTGCATCTACGCTATCTGTCGGAAGTGACAGAAACTTGGCGAGGTCGCTCACGTGACTTCTAATAATACATACATAACGTTTCGCATTCGTAGCATTGTTTTCGGCTGAGAAAAAAATGAGGTGCCTCACTTTCTGGGAAACCATTGTACATGGAATGGAGATAAGTTATTTGAAACGACTAACTGTGCATCATGGCCTGACAGTCCATTTATCACAGGAGACGCATGCATTTCTGTAACTTCCACTTCTTGCGTGAAAACATTCTCTGTAAGGGTATAACTATCTTCAAAATTTGTGACACATACTAAAGATCATCTCTAGATTACTTTTCCAGTCAGATCCACTCAAGAAATTTACATTAAAATCACCACAAATTAAAAATCCCTTTTTTTCTTGTCTGATAGACTGCGCCATAAGGCCTCAAAAATTTTAATGAAAATCTCACTATTACCCAGTGAGGAACTGCATAGTGTAACAAATTTCTTCATATTTGTAGTAGTAGTAGCAGCAGCAGCAGCTTCATTTATCTGTAGAAAACTGCTAAGAGGATACTGGACATGTTTTGGTTTTGCAAGTTAAGAACAACAAAAACAACATAATTCATACATACAGACATTTACATACGTCCTGGTCTGGTTTGAGAAGAACGAACAGGTAGTCAGCCGTGGCCTTACAGAAGGAACCATCTCGGCATTTTCCTGAAATAATAGAGGGGTTTCAAGGGAAACCTAAACCAGGATCGTTGGATGAAGCTTGGAGCCTCCACCCTCCGTAACAAAAGGCCAGACTGTTTAAGACAATGCTACATCATTCGGTTTACCTCTAGTGTACAGTACTGTTTTGCAAAGTAGTTATTTAATGCAGTACAGTCCCGCTATCCCAAACTCCGCTGTTCCGAAAATCCGCCTATTCCGAACAGTTCAGAGAAAATACCGACTTCTTAACTTAAAAACAAGAGAAATTAAGAAGACCCTGAAAAAATGTTTGTTTATGTTAAACAAAGAAGTGAAATAGATACATACATAGAGATGATGAAAACGCCTGAAACCACAGTGGAAGAAAGCTGGTTACTTACAGTACAGTACATACAGTACAGGTCACCTTCATTTATACAGTTCTGTAGAATTATTTTTAATCACTGCTTAACACAAAGAATAATCAATTTACACACTGTTAAGAAGTAAAGTCAATCATTTATTTCTGACGAAGAGCCCTGGATCGACTTGAGGAGACAGTGTTTCGCCCTCGCCTCATGAACATAACATCATTTGGTGTTGATGAAGCGTGCTGTTCGACGTAGTGTAAGGCGAGGTCAAGAGCATGCGTCGCGTCTGTGTGTGATATGAGTTCAGTCTGAGCGTTCACCTTCTCCTCGCTTTCGTCCGAGTTGATCTGAGCTGATGAGCCCTGCACCGTTCCTACGATGTCTTCGTCTCCGTATTCCTGGTGGCCATTGTCGTCAACAGCAGTCCACTCCTCAACACAGCTTTCTTCTGTGTCTTCAAAGACAGGGATTTTCTTGATAAGGATGTTCACGTCGTTCTCGCATGAAATTTCAACGGCGAAACTCGCTGTCTTCTTCAGGTGCGACCCGAGAATGGCCCTAGGGTGGATCGAGTCTAGTATTTGTGCCTGGATGGTGCTGGGCGCACCGAACCGCTCCGTGACACGTCGAGTGTCTCGTCAGCGGTCCGCGCCCGCCGGGCGCGGTACCAATGGTCGCCGGTGTTCCGACTTCCGTCCACGCCTGCTTCGGCTTGCCTCTGGCGTAGTGGTCGTCATCTAAACTGTGTAAAATCCGATCTGTAATGTCTGATGCTCTGTTTTCCCGGACTGCATTTCTTGCGAAATCTCTGAGTTTTCTTGCAAGGCAAGATTCTGGGTTCCGTTCTTGCTCGGTCACTCGAGTTTAATCGGACAGAATTTTTCCAGACAACATACGCCATTGTAGAATGACAAATTCATTCTGCAAAGCATCTCGAGCAAGGGCTGAGCTCTTTCTCCGCAATGTCTATCCTTTCAGGGGTTCTATTCCTGTAAGGTCCTCCTTCCACGAAACATGGACCTTGCTGTTGGTGGGAAGGCTTGCGTGCCTCAGCGATACAGATAGTCGTACCGCAGGTGCAACCACAACGGAGGGGTATCTGTTGAGAATCCAAACAAACGTGTGGCTCCTGAAGAGGGCAGCAGCCTTTTCAGTAGTTACAGGGGCAACACTCGATGATTGACTGGTCTGAATTTGTAAAATTAACCAGAACGGTCTTGGTACGGCGAACGACTGAAAGCAAAGGGAAACTACAGCCGTAATTTTTCCTTGGGATATGCAGTTTTACTGTATGGTTAAATGATGATGGCGCCCTCTTGGGTAAAATATTCTGGAGGTAAAATAGTCCCCCATACGGATCTCCGGGCAGGGACTACTCAGCAGAATGTCATCAGGAGAAGCAAAACTGGCATTCTACGGATCGTAGCGTGGAATGTCAGACTTCTTAATTGGGCAGATAGATTAGGAAATTTAAAAGTGGAAATGGATAGGTTAAGGCTAGATATAGTGGGAATTAGTGAAGTTCGGTGGCAGGAGGAACAAGATTTCTGATAGGTGAATACAGGCTAAAAAAATACAAAATCAAATCGGGGTAATGCAGAAGTAGGTTTAATAATGAATAAAAAATAGGATCGCGGGTAAGCTACTACGAACAGCATAGTGAATGCATTATTCTAGCAAAGATAGATACGAAGCCCACGCCTACCACAGTAGTACAAGTTTATATGCCAACTAGCTCCGCAAATGACGAAGAGATTCAAGATATGTATGATGAGACAAAAGAAATTATTCAGATAATGAAGGGAGACGAAAATGTAATAGTCGTGGGGGACTGGAATTCGATAGTCGGAAAAGGAAGAAAAGGAAAAGTAGTAGGTGAATGAAAGGAATGAAAGAGGAAGACGCCTGGTAGAATTTTGCACAGAGCGAAACTTAATCATACCTAATACTTGGCTTAAGAATCATGAAAGAAGGTTGTAAATGTGGAAGAGGCCTGGAGACACTGGAAAGTTTCATATAGATTACATAATGGTAACACAGAGATTTAGGAACCAGGTTTTATATTGTAAGACATTTCCAGCGGCAGATGTGGACTGACCACAATCTATTGGTTATGAACTGTAGATTAAAACTGAAGAAACTGCAAAAAGGTGGGAATTTAAGGAGATGGGACATGGATACTCTGAAAGAACCAGCGGTTGTAGAGAGTTGCAAAGAGAACATTAGGGAACGATTGACAAGAACGAGGGAAAAAATACGGTAGAAGGAGAATGAGTAGCTTTGAGAGATGAAATAGTGAAGGCAGCAGAGGATTAAGTAGGTAAAAAGACGAGGTATAGTAGAAATCCTTGGGTAACAGAACAGATACTGAATTTAATTGATGAAAGATGAAAATATGAAAATCTAGTAAATAAAGCAGGCAATCGTCTCAAAAATGAGATCGACAGGAAGTGAAAAATGGCTAAGCGGGGATGGCTACAGGACAAATGTAAGGATGTACAGACATATATCACTAGGGGTAAGATGGATACAAGAAAATTAGAGAGATCTTTGGGGAGAAGGGAACCACTTGTATGAATATCAGGACCTCAGATGGAAAACGAGTTCTAAGTAAATAAGCGAAGGAAGAAAGGTGGAAGTAGTGTATAGAGGAATTATACAAGAGCGATGTAGTTGTTTGGGGGAAATATTGCAGAAATGGAAGAGGACATAGATGAAGATGAAATGGACATATGATACTGCGTGAAGATTTCAAAGGAGCACTGAAAGGTCTAAGTCGAAACAAGGCCCCGGGAATAGACAGCATTCCATTAGAACTACCGATAGCCTTGGGAGAGCTAGCCCTGATAAAAATCTACCATCCGGAGAACAAGATGTATGAGATACGCGAAATACCCTCAGATTTCAAGAAGAATATAATTCCAATCCCAAAGAAAACAGGTGTGAAAATTACTGAAGTATCAGTTTAATAAGTCACGGTTGCCAAATACTAACAAGAATTCTTTACAGACGAATGGAAATGAGCCATGGCTGGCTCATGTTATGCTTTGCATTAAACCCTGGTTGCGATTCTGTGTTCAGTCTCCCGCAGTTATCGCGATTATGCTGTTATCCTCTCTCTCTCTCTTTGCGAGTGGCAGCAGCGGTGTGTATCGATATTCGCACCTTGTACTATTTTTGGCCTGGCGCTTATAGTTCGGGCTCTGCGGTGTGCGCTGAGTTGGTCGGTTGGCGTGGAACTCAAGGAAATTTCCGCCGCGCGTAGTTTGGCCGAGGCTGCTGGCGGCGTCCACATGCGGTCGGAGTGTGTGGTGGTGTTCCCATTGCTACGAGGTCTGTGGCTCACCGATCCCGGACACGGAAGTTGAGGTTTGACTTAATCTACTAGCAAGTCACGACTGTTCACATTGTGTCGTTTGGATTTCGTTGTCGACTGTTGGGATATTCCCGCGAGTAACAACCTGTGTTTTCAAGTTGGCAAATTTTAGCCACCCTCCGGTCGAGTTTAACTGTACTTGGTTATTTTCAATTGAAGTGCACCAGCGGAATCTTCTGCCTTGTGGTAGTTAACGTTCTGGTTACTTACTCTGGCCGTTGACATTAATTCAGGCAGTGTATTTTCACCGTGTTGTCGCTGTCCAGCACGGTGTGTAGTTTGACAACTCAATATATAATTGGTTGTGGGCGCCAATACTTTCTACGTTGTGCCATTGAACTCCCTGGTGTGTGCTGGTCGGGTGGAGTGGAAGATATCTTGTCGGTGGGTCCGTTGACTGTCTGTCGGTTGGGTTGTCGTCGGATCGAGAATGGTTGGGCCGACTGCCTGTCTCGACTAAGCGAGTGTTAATGTTTGAATTACAGGCCGACCCTCGGAAACTTCTGAGCGCCGTTGAGTGTACTGCCTCGTTTTATTTGTTCTTTTTGTTTATATTTGTATGGCTTCTAGCCGATTTTTAAATTAAGGTTGTTTTGCCCTTAAGGCGTAAGATTGTTTGGGCCTTCAGCCTAATTAAAGAACTGTTTTAAGGTAAGGCCTTTGGCCTTTTAAAAATTTATTTTAGGTTGAGTCTTAAGTGATGGGCTTTCAGCCGATTTTAAATTAAAGTTGTTTGCTCTTAAGGTGTCAGATTGTTTGGGCTTTCAGCCTAATTGAAAAATTGCTTTAAGATAAGGCCTTTTGGCCTTTTAAAAATTTATTTTGGTTTGAGTCTTAAGTGATGGGCCTTCAGCCGATTTTTAAATTAAAGTTGTTTTGCTCTTAAGGTGTCAGATCGTTTGGGCCTTCAGCCTAATTGAAAGAATTGATTTAAGATAAGGCCTTCTGCCTTTCTCCCGCTTCCGGCCATCAGTGCTTTAGGTTTTCCGTGATTTCCCTAAATCGCTCCAGGCAAATGCCGGGATGGTTCCTTTGAAAAGGCGCGGCCGACTTCCTTCCCCGTCCTACTCTAATCCGATGAGACCGATGACCTCGCTGGCTGGTCTCCTTCCCCAAACAACCCAACCCAACCCTTCTGCCTTTTACATTTCTGATTTTGGTTTGAGTTTTAAGTTATTGGTTTCTAGCCGATTTTAAATTAAAGTGGTCTTGCCCTTAAGACATGAGATTGTACGGCGCATTCAGCCAGTAATTAAGTTCCAAAAATTAATGCTGTGTTTTTTTTTAAATTTTCTTGGCTCTTGTAACGTTAGGTCAAATAAATAAAGTTGTATGTTCGAGTATAACTGACAGCCGCTTATTTTGGCCCCTTTCCACAATTTAAACTACCTGTCCTGTCCTGCTGGTTTAGCAGGGCATCGCAGGAAAACTGGTAGAAGCCGACCTCGGGGAAGATCAGTTTGGATTCTGTAGAAAAGATGGAACACATGAGGCAATACTGACCCTACGACTTATCTTAGATGTTAGATTAAGGAAAGGCAAACCTACGTTTCTAGCATTTGTAGACTTACAGAAAGCGTTTGACAATGTTGACTGGAATACTCTCTTTCAAATTATGAAGGTGGCAGGGATAAAATACAGGGAGTGAAAGGCTATTTACAATTTGTACAAAAACCAGATGACAATTATAAGAGACGAGGGGCATGAAAGGGGAGCAGTGGTTGAGAAGGGAATGAGACAGGGTTGTAGTCTATCTCCGATGTTATTCAATCTGTATATTGAGCAAGCAGTAAATTAAACAAAAGAAAAATTTGGAGTAGGAATTAAAATCCATGGAAAATAAATGACAACATTGAGGTTTGCCGACGACATTGTAATTCTGTCAGAGACAGCAAAGGACCTGGAGGAGCAGTTGAACGGAATGGACAGTGCCTTGAAAGGAGAATATAAGATGAACATCAACAAAAGCAAAATGAGGGTAATGACCATGCCAAGGATGAGCCTGGACAAAACGGACCGCATCTGATGAATCAATAAACCAAAGTTACTGACTTGACACCAAGACAACGCCGACCGTATGATATACAAGGTAGTCCATTGATCGTGACCGGACCAAACGAAAAAACTACAAAACTTGTCTGGCTTGAAGGGGGAAACCAGAGGGCGCTATGGTTGACCCGCTAGTTGGCGCTGCTATAGGTCAAACGGATATCAACTGCGTTTTTTTTTAAAATAGGAACCCACATTTTTTATTACATATTCGTGTAGTACGTAAAGAAATATGAATGTTTTAAATGAACACGTTTTTTCGCTTTGTGATAGATGGCGCTGTAATAGTTACAAACATATGGCTCACAATTTTAGACGAATAGTTGGTAACAGGTAGGTTTTTTAAATTACAATACAGAACGTAGGTACGTTTGAACATTTTATTTCGGTTGTTCCAATGTGACACATGTACCTTTGTGAACGTATCATTTCTGAGAACGCATGCTGTTACAGCGTGATTACCTGTAGATACCACATTAATGCAATAAATCCTCAAAATGATGTCCGTCAACCTCAATGCATTTGGAAATACGTGTAACGACATTCCTCCCAACAACGAGTAGTTCGGCTTCCGTAATGTTCGCACATGCATTGACAATGCGCAGACGCATGTTATCAGGCGTTGTCGGTGGATCACGATAGCAAATATCCTTCAACTTTCCCCACAGAAAGAAATCGGGGGACGTCAGATCCGGTGAACGTGCGGGCCATAGTATGCTGCTTCGACGACCAATCCACCTGTCGTGAAATATGCTATTCAATACCGCTTCAACCGCACGCGAGCTATGTACCGGCCATCCATCATGTTGGAAGTGCATCGCCATTCTGTCATGCAGTGAAACATCTTGTAGTAACATCGGTAGAACATTAAGTAGGAAATCAGCATACATTGCACCATTTAGATTGCCATCGATAAAATGGGGCCAATTATTCTTCCTCCCATAATGCAACACCATACACTAACCCGCCAAGGTCGCTGATGTTCCACTTGTCGCAGCAATCTTGGATTTTCCGTTGCCCAATAGTGCACATTATGCCGGTTTACGTTACAGCTGTTGGTGAATGACGCTTCGTCGCTAAATAGAACGCGTGCAAAAAATCTGTCACCGTCCCGTAATTTCTCTTGTGCCCAGTGGCAGAATTATACATGAGGCTCAAAGTCGTCGCCATGCAATTCCTGGTACATAGAAATATGGTACGGGTGCAATCGATGTTGATGTAGCATTCTCAACACCGACGTTTTTGAGATTCCCGATTCTCGCGCAATTTGTCTGCTACTGATGTGTGGATTAGCCGCGACAGCAGCTAGAAGACCAACTTGGGCATCATCATTTGTTGCAGGTCGTGGTTGACGTTTCACATGTGGCTGAACACTCCCTGTTTCCTTAAATAACGTAACTATCCGACGAACGGTCCGGACAATTGGATGATGTCGTCCAGGATACCGAGCAGCATACTTTGCACACGCCCGTTGGGTATTTTGATCACAATAGCCATACATCAACACGATATCGACCTTTTCCGCAATTGGTAAACGGTCCATTTTAACACGGGTAATGTATCACGAAGCAAATACCGTCCGCACTGGCGGAATGTTACGTGATACGACGTACTTATACGTTTGTGACTATTACAGCGCCATCTGTCTCAAAGCGAGAAAAGTGGTCCAACTAAAACATTCATATTTCTTTATGTACTACACGAATATATAATAAAAAATGGGGGTTCCTATTTAAGAAAACGCAGTTGATATCCGTTTGACCTATGGCAGCACCGAGCGAGGTGGCGCAGTGATTAGACACTGGACTCGCATTCGGGAGGACGACGGTTCAATCCCGCGTCCGGCCATCCTGATTTAGGTTTTCCGTGATTTCCCTAAATCACTCCAGGCCAATGTCGGGATGGTTCCTCTGAAAGGGCACGGCCGACTTCCTTCCCCATCCTTCCCTAATCCGATGAGACCGATGACCACGCTGTCTGGTCTCCTTCCCCAAGTCAACCAACCAACCAACCTATGGCAGCGCCATCTAACGGGCCATCCATAGTGCCATCTGGTTTCCCCCTTCAAGCTACACAACTTTCGGGCTTTGTAGTTTTTTCGTTTGATGCTTATTTCGTGAGTTATTTGGCCCGGTCACTATCAATGGACCACCCTGTATAAAAAGACTGGTCTCCATAGATGATCAGAGGAGCAAAATCTTCGTCCTGATCTAGCACCATTGATCCTTTCGGAAATTCTATCCTATGAATTCTTGTTCTTCTCGCTACTGTGAAACATATCTCTTCTACTGAAAACCCCAAAGATTGCCAGATTTTGTAACCGATACTAGATACAGAATCATCTTTGCAGTAATGCTGCGGTAATTATTCCGCGAAGTAATGAAAATATTGAAATCATAAAATTGAGTTGGTGTTGCTTGCAGCATAATAAAAAATGGGGGTTCCTATTTAAGAAAACGCAGTTGATATCCGTTTGACCTATGGCAGCACCGAGCGAGGTGGCGCAGTGATTAGACACTGGACTCGCATTCGGGAGGACGACGAAAAAAGATCCCAAAGCTAGACACAACGCACATCGAATTTTATCTTAATAACGCAATGAACGCAACTCCGTTCGTCCGAACTGCCCTGAACGTCTCTGGGGTGAGATGCGACTTGGCTGGCAGTCACACCTGGCGACCTCAGCATGGTTGCAGAGTTGTTCGCTTTGTTACAGGAAATGTTGAAGAACGTCTCTGTAGAAGGTTTCCACAACGTATTTCAGACTTCCGAGGTGACAAGATGTGTCGACAAATGTGCTGCTATTAGACGACGGGCGTTCAATATATAATGCAACATATTTTTGTTCGCATCCAATTTCGGTTGGAAAAAAATCTGGAATTTATTGTTATACATCGTGGAATATTCCCGCTTCATCCCCTATATTTTCATGAAATTCCGATGCTTGGTGGCACTATACATAGCCTTCAAAATGACGTCTGTGTTGGAGGCGCGTTCCAATCAGAGAGGTGTTACTGAGTTTCTCTTGGAGGAAATTCAGAGTTCACAAAATATTCATAGGGGCCTGCACAATGTCGATGAGACCTGGTACTAAACGAAAGCACAGTGAGTCGTTAGGCGAGGCGCCTCTCGTCATCGCAATAAGGTCGTGCAAACCTGTCCAATCTCTGGCGTGTTAGCCGGCCGCGCACGCGAGGGGTGTCCGCCCGGTCTTAGGCGCCATGCCACGGTTCGCACGGCTCCCCCAGTTGGAGCTTCGAGTTCTCCCTCGGGCATGGGCGTGTGTGTTGTCCTTAGCGTAAGTTAGTTCAAGTTAGATTAAGTAGTGTATAAGCCCACGGACCAATGATCTCAGCAGTTTGGCCCCATAGGAACTTACCGCCAATCCAATCCGACCGCAAACAACTGTGATGTGCGGTCACTCTCATTCGAGGTGGTCGAAGGACCACAATCAGACATCCTCTTCTCCATGACAACGCAAGGCCTCACCCAAGTCTACGCACCCGAGAGCAGCTCACAAAACTTCAATGGACTGATATTCCTCATCCAACCTACGGCCTGGATGTCCCACCTTCCGACTTCCATCTGTTCCAGCCAATGAATAATGAACTCCGCGGGAAGTAGTACGGGGATGATGGGGAGATTATTGATACAGCAGGACATTGCCTCCGAAGTCTACCAGTAGAGTGGTACCATGCAGGCATACAGGGCCTCACAGTAGGGTGGCGTAATGGCATCGCATTGAAAGGAGATTATTTTGAAAAACAGGGTTTTGTAGCCAAGAGTAGGGAATAATATGGTGTAATGAAATCCTGAATAAAACCCGCCTTCTTTCAGAAAAAAAGTTAGTTGCATTTCGTATTGAATGGCCATCATGACAGCTTCAGATAGATAGTTTCTCACGAATGTCAGGTCGTTAACAAAGAAACAGTTTAAATTTTATACGATTAAACAGAATTTCGAAACAGTTATTGAAGAGAGTGCAAAAGGGCATTGTAAAACGGTATAGAACGCATTCCATTCCCATCAGTTCAATGTTTGAATGTAAGTTGTCCGTGGTTTCGTTTAAAGACTTCAGGGAAGTTCTTCATCAGTCACAACTACTTTCTTCCTATATCCTTCACCATTTGAATTAGTGATAAGTCAGATGTCACTCCAATCAAAGTCTCGTATTTTTCTGGTGAGATGTTCGAAGGTTGTGACTGACAATGAATCGGTTTCTGATTAATTTTTAATTTTAACCTCATGTTCATTTGAAAAGTATATTTAAAAGCTTCATTCACGGCATTCCAATGCTGAACAACTTTTGCGATAAATGTATTTAATATTTCAAGTCCATTGACCTTATAAGAATTTCGCTTAAATAGACAATTCAAAACAGCCAATTTCTATGAAATAATCGATCTTTCAGTTCGAAAATTTGTTTTAAAGAGAAATTACGCACCTCCTCCCTCATCTCAATAATAGAGTTAATTATCTTTCCTCCGGAAAATCAGATTGCAGTATGTAAAAGACTATCTACACTTCTCATATCCTCACATAGTATTTATAGTAAACAGTTATCTAGTGGCCGATATTTTATGAGGTTAATGATAACCTCATCAAAAGCATTCTTACGACAGACAGATTTTTTTTTTTTTTTTTTTTTTTTTTTTTTTTTTTTTTTTTTTTTTTTTTTGGCTACAGCTGTCATGCAGGGTCCAGTACAACAGTTTTTGGAAATATTTTAATAAACTTTCACCCATCTTCAAAAATTTCCAAATGTGTGTGAATTCCTATGGGATGAATCTGCCGAGGTCATCGGTCCTTAGAATTCCACACTACTTAAACGAACTTATGCTAAGAACAACACACACACCCATGCCCGAGGGAGAACTCGAACCTCCGACATGAGAGGCCGCGCAGTCCGTGACATGGTCCCTCCAGCCTCGCGGCCACCCCGCGCGGCTTCAGCCTTCTTAATGTTGCAGATATCTATGCCGTTCTCCCATAGTATTTGAGTCTCTTCAAGAAAAGAATTTAAAGATCAAATATATCAGCTCAAATAGTAAATGTGGCAGAGAGTTATATGAAAGAAGGTCCTCCAGTAATGTGTTTTTATGGTGATACATTTTATTGTTGTTGTTGTGGTCTTCACTACGACTGGTTGATGCAGCTCTCCATGCTAGTCTATCCTGTGCACGCCTCTCCATCTCCGAATAGCCATTACAACCTACATTCATTTGAACCTGCTTACTGAGTTCATCTCTTGGTCTCCCTCTACAGATTAGTGATTCTTTGTTGTCTCAGAATGTGGCCTATCAATTGATCCTTTCTTTTAGTCAAGTTGTGTAACAAATTCTTTCGTCCCTAATTCCTCGCCGTACCTCCTAATTAGCTACCCGATCTGCCAATCTAATTTAATCTTCAAGCTTTAAAAGCTTCTATTATCTTCTAATGTGAAATGCTCATCTCGCACGTTTCACTTGCATACAAGGCTGCACTCAACACAAATATCTTCAGAAATGATTTCCTATCTCCAATTTATATTCGAATTTCAAAAAACCCTCTTCTTCAGAAACGCTTTTCTTTTCATTGCCAGTCTTTATTTTATATCCTACTTCGATAATCATCATTTTATTTTACTGCACAAATAACAAAACTCTTCTAATACTTCTAGTGTCTCATTTAATAATCTAATTCCCAGTCGCCTACTCCAAGGACCTCGTTTCTGCTTAGTTCTTTCAGTTCTCTGTCAAATTGTTCTCTCATTATCACACCTGTACCTACTTATAGCAACACAGCAAGTGCAGCTACATTGTTAGATTTATTTTGAGAATCAAGTGCAGACAATTTTGTCGAGCTGAGTTCTATAAAAAAATAAAAATACACCTTTCTTTGTGTATGTTCGTAAATTGCTTGTACAAATCACAATCTGGATCACGTTTTTAACAAGAGACGACAGAATAGTACGGACTGCTGTGGATGCGAGTGCACTGTGACGCGAAAAACAGGATGGAAAACGGTGGCGTTTTAAATGCCTGCTATCGTTACATAGTGTGTCGCCTTTCCCATGGTGACGAATTAGCCGTCTGCGAGTTTGCCGTCTGGTCTCTGATAAATACAGCCTTATGCGTTATGGTTGTTGCTTTTGTATCTATTATCCAGATTAGTAAGTGGGAACGTGTTTTAGTTACTATTCTATTTTATTTTAATTTCGTCCACGGCTCAAATTTTACAGTATTTTGCAAGTTACTTTCTTGGGTGTATAAAAGAGGCACGTAATCGTCACGAAACCCTTGAGTGATATCCACAGAACGATAGGGCTACATGGAACACAGTTTAAAAAAAAAAAAACGTTAGATACAGACTATCTTAGGAAAAACCACAGGTAAAGTGATTGCTGAGCTGTTCTTATGACACTGTGATCTTCAGTGAGAATGCACTCACAGCACATTATTACCTTGATATGTTAAATTCAACTGAAAAGAATGCAACCACTATAATTATTTCACTCTTGGAGAGAGGAGAGGTTGCATGTTAAACTGTTTCTTTCTGATAATCATCTGAGTGGTGCACAACAATTACAGCCCAGAACTGAGGAAATCGTAACCTGAATCATAACTGAAATGGCCCACAGCACGTTGAACGAATTACTCAACTGACTTGAATTTGTAGAAGTTACCAATTTTCTCATATGAGAATTTGTCAAAACTACCATTCGCACACACATAAAAGGTTTTCTGAATGAAAGTATGTTTGGTCGATCTGTCTTAGGCCTTCCCTTTTCCAGTACCTCTTCCGTAATATGTAGCTAATTTCGTCCATTTTTCCTCACCCAGCATTCAAAACCTCCTTTCTCCTCTCATCTTAACTGCTGTTCATTTTAATTTAATTGCTTCTCTGCTCAACCATATTTCAAAACCATAGAATAGTTTTTCTTATTTCTTTTGGCTTCGTGACTCAACATTGCAAGCTTCTATATTACATTACAAATAACACACTCTGCGAATGTCTTTCTTATCTGTATTCAACAAGCCTTCCACATTTTAAACAGTTCCTTTATAGCTAGATATTCTACTTATTGTATCATTTGCTCCACACACCTTCCATTTTCCATCTCCAAACTTCCTCAGAGCCTAAAAGATTTTATTGATTCCTTGGCTTTTCTTCAAACGAAACTTTAACGGAACCCATGTGTTTGCTGATTCTGATTACTTTGGATTTTTTACCTTTATTTTCATCCAATTTTTTTACACTTTTACGACAGCTTCCATCACAAATTCTGCTTACTTCTGTCTGCATATACTGTTTGGTCACCTTTATACTTTGTTGTCTTTGTCCCTTCTGCTCCTACTATAATGCCTCTTGCGTTTTTAATGCTCTATACATTACTTTCTCAACATAAATATAAACCTTTGCAAATATTATTCTCAACTGATTTCTGGAGCCATTCCTTATTCCCACATTTTCTCTTTTGCACAGTTCCTTTGTCAGGCTTCTATCCTTCTGCTCTAAACAAAAAGATCTCAAAATCTTTCAGAGGATTCTTCAGGAAACTCTGTCAAATGCCTTTTCCCAATCAACAAAATAATTATACATTTTCTTATTAATTTTTCTCATTATTTACCGTAAATTTCTCAAGTTTTCAGTGCAATGTAATGTTATTAACAGACATTACGTCTTGGGTTGCTCGTGACTAGCATCTAGGCTACGGATTATTAATTAATAATATTCTGTCGTCTGTCACAAATTTTACTTTATAATTTTTGTCCATTGCGTTTCGGAGTTACAGGTCCGTTTTCAAGGACTATGTGGACATACTGAGTGATACATCTGCTCCAGTTTTGCGTCTAACAGTGAAAGAACGACGAAGTTGTTACATTTAACGAGATAAACAACAACTCAGGAAGGATTAATGAGATAAAGCTAGAGATCTGAGAGAAATAAAGTCTAGTAATATATTACCTACGTTCTACCACATGACTTTCGTCTTCTGCTTTGACGAAAAATTTCACGTTTCCACTTACATTTCGAAATTATTGTACATGTTTATTACAGTACTACATGACTCAATGTCGCATGTTACCCTAAATTACAAAGATATGAGGGAGCGTTAGATTTACTATTATATCCATTTACATAATTGAAGAAATAAAATAAGAAATTAAAGCATTGCTTAGAGGCATAACAGTTAACAATTTGAGTTTAACACGCTTACATGTTTAACACGACATCTGACATACTTATTTACATACAACGTCACTTAATAATCATTGCAGTTTGCTATTTCTATTGATAAGTATTTAATTTATACTTTTTGCGACTGTAACTTCAGGTCGCGTTCCTTTGCCATCCCGAATACGAACTGCCTCAGTTTTTCGTTAAAGTTCTCTGAGTACAATCCTACATACAGCTTTTGTAACATGATTATACAACTGATTGTCGTCTATTCTTTATATACTTAAGCCACCGTGTTTCTTTGTAATTGAATGTTCAGGTCAAATGCTCTCGTCATATAGCTTATTTAAGATCAGTATACACTACTGGCCATTAGAATTGCTACACCAACAAGAAATGCAGATGATAAACTGGAATTCATTGGGCAAATATATTATACTGGAACTGACATGTGATCACATTTTTACGCAATTTGGGTGCACAAATCCTGAGAAATCAGTGCCCAGAAAAACCACCTCTGACCGTAATAACGGCCTTGATACGCCTGGGCATTGAGTCGAGCAGAACTTGGATGGCGTGTACAGGTACAGCTGCCCATGCAGCTTCCACACCATACCACAGTTCATCAAGAGTAATGACTGGCGTATTGTAACGAGCAAGTTGCTCGGCCGCCATTGACCAGACGTTTTCATTTGGTGAGAGATCTGGAGAATGTGCTGGCCAGTGCAGCAGTCGAACATTTTCTGTATCCAGAAAGGCCCGTACAGGAACTGCAACATGCGGTCGTGCATTATCCTGCTGCAATGTAGGATTTAGCAGGGATCGAATGAAGGGTAGAGCCACGGGTCGTAACACATCTGAAATGTAACGTCTATTGTTCAAAGTGCCGTCAATGCGAACAAGAGGTGACCGAGACGCGTAACCAATGGCACCCCATGCTATCACGGCGGGTGATACGCCAGTATGGCGATGACGAATACACGCTTCCAATGTGCGTTAACCGCGATGTCGCCAAACACAGATGCCACCATCATGATGCTGTAAACAGAACCTGTATTCATCCGAAAAAATGACGTTTTGCCATCCGTGCACCTTGGTTAGTCGTTGAGTACACCATCGCTGGCGCTCCTGTCTGTGATGCAGCGTCAGGGGTAACCGCAGCCATGGTCTCCGAGCCGACAGTCCATGCTGCTGCAAACGGCGTCGCACTGTTCGTGCAGATGGTTGTAGTCTTGCAAACGTTCCTATCTGTTGCCTCAGGGATCGAGACGTGGCTGCACGATCCGCTACACCCATGCGGATAAGATGCCTGTTATCTCGACTGCTAGTGATACAAGGCCGTTGGGATCCAGCAGGGCGTTCCGTATTAACCCGCTGAACTCACCGATTTCATATTCTGCTAACAGTCATTGGATCTCGACCAACGCGAGCAGCAATGTCGCGATGCGATAAACCGCAATCGCTGTAGGCTACAATCCGACCTTTATCAAAGTCGGAAACGTGATGGTACGCATTTCTCCTCCTTACACGAGGCATCACAATAACATTTCACCAGGTTGCGCTGGTCAGCTGCTGTTTGAGTATGAAAAATCGGTTGGAAACTTTCCTCATGTCAGCACGTTGTAGGTGTCGCCACCGGCGCCAACCTTCTGTGAATGCTCTGAAAAGTTAATCACTTGCATATCACAGCATCTTCTTCCTGTCTGTTAAATTTCGCGTCTGTAGCACGTCATCTTCGTGGTGTAGCAATTTTAATGGCCAGTAGTGTAGATACTGCTCCATTTACCATGGTTTTTAATGTTTAAGTTGCTATTTTTTCACAGCCCGTTACTTTTCCCGTCTTCAGACCGTGAGTGGCCTTCTCATCTGAACTTAAATCTCTGGTGGAAGATTCATCTCATCACATTAAAATTAATTCTCCAATTTTAGCCATGTACTATGTCCTTGTATTTCATCGAATTCCTAACATTCTCCCTACTTATCCCTTTTTTGTTTTCTTGCCGGCCGGAGTGGCCGAGCGGTTAAAGGCGCTACAGTCTGGAACCGCACGACTGCTACGGTCGCAGGTTCGAATCCTGCCTCGGGCATGGATGTGTGTGATGTCCTTAGGTTAGTTAGGTTTAAGTAGTCCTAAGTTCTAGGGGACTTACGACCACAGCAGTTGAGTCCCATAGTGCTCCGAGCCGTTTTTTTTTTTTTTTTTTTTTTGTTTTCTTTGCTTGATGTCTATTTAATACACGACCTTTTGGCTTACTTTTCTCGAAACTAACATTTCATTTTACCTCTTATTAAATTACAATTTACAAATGAAAGGGTACTCCTAGTAACAGATGAAAAAGAATTACAAAGTATTGTGGATATCATTTGTAGCTTACCGTGCACAAAGAGAAAGAATATAATTAAATGAAAATTAAATATTTCAGCTTAAATAATAGTATTACAAATTGTGATCCATGTAGAGGACATCGTGTGAAAAAAACCCACTAACTGCAGATCTTCTCGAACAAAATGAAAATACCAATAGTTTTGCTGAGAGGCATGCTCGTACTCCCCTTCAGTATGAGTACACGGTGCTACGTAACATACTGTAAAGAACGTTACACAAGAAAAAAATGAGTGAGTGCTTCAATAATGATCGAAGTTACCACGACTAAGAAATGAATTGCTGAAATAGTAAACTTTTTTACCTTAGCGTTATTGTTTCTTTTCAGAATAATAAGTTACATCGCCTATGCCACCTGCTCTGATCATACATTCTTTGTATATTCAGTATGACGATAATATTAAGTGAGGTAGTCGAGTAATGGTGCCTAATTGCATACGGTTTACTCAATGGCTGACGAGAGAAGAAGAGCAGAGGAACAAGAAAAAGAATTAAAGTCACCCAAAACATTTTATGGACGAAATTGAATCAGACTGTGTCTCTGTAAGCGTTTACTCTCTCTGCTGAAAACTAGAGTTCTCGATGTAAATATTTGTTGTATTTAATCAAAACACTACCCACAAGTTAAAGGAAAGGTATATGGAATGAAAATCAGTACAAATAAAACAAAAGTAATTTCTCCAGGAGGAAATAAAAACGGAAAGATAATACTGAATGGAGAAATATTAGTACATGTGTACAGCTTTAGATAGTTTGAAGCAGGATGGAAACTGACTGGAAGAGCAACATAGAAATTAAAACCACGATAGCAATGGCGAAACGGTTATTTTATAATAAAAGGAGTATTTTATACAGCATTTTGGGCAAAATTTGTGATACATTCCAATAAAAAGTTTTGTATGGAGTGTCCTGCATGGTGTTGAAACGTGGAGACTGAGGAAGAAAGATAGAGCAAGGCTGGAGGCATTCGACATGTGGAAATGGCGGAGTATAGAAAGAATAAGTATGATGGATAGAGTGAAAAATGAACAGTTACTGAGACAAGTAGGAAAGCAAAGACAATTTCTGAAAGGAATAGAAATAAAAGGCAGAAACTGGAATGGACATATATTAAGGAAGAAGGAGTGCCTTATGAAAATAATCTTCAAGGGAAGGTGTATGTGGACGGGAAGAGGAAACGATGTGGAGGAAAAGATTTGAGATCCTGGATGATGTAAGGGACGTCAGCACATACAGTAACATTAAGAAGAAAGCAATGGATTGCAGGAAATGGAAATGCAAAGAACTTTCTAATACAGCAGAAAATTCATGATGATGATATTACAATTACTGCGATCTGTAATACCTAGTATATCTGGCGTTTGCGGTTTTACCGAAGCAGGAGTGGCTACGACGGGCAAACATTACGCACCGCAAACCACGGCTGCGAAGAGCTATCTTGAGCATCCAATTAAACAAGCCCTGGAAAATGGCCGCAAAACTGTATTTGAGAATAAAATCGGTTTAAATATGACGAATATTTTCTCCAATATTATTTCACTTAAGACTTTAGAAATAGCACTCCTCAGTAGTACATAAATCACGGACGACTACACGCAGCTGAGAAGTATTTCGCACAGAGCTACGGCGAAGGCTAAGTGATGGTGACGGACACTGGAGGCGACCATTACCACATACGGCGATGACGCGAATTGGTAATCGATGTCACCAAGGCTGCCTTGTGTGAGGACAGACGCTTCCACACTGTCGCAGACGATCACTTTAAAACGTTATACAGGATCCTAGAAACCAAGAATTTTCCGTAAATTCTTATCGATTCGAGACTGCATTCCGAGATTAGCATAGAGCCTGCATTTTAATGCAAAAGATGACGAATTACCCATATGGGCTTCAAATTCAAACCTAAATATTCAAATGGTTCAAATGGCTCTGAGCACTAAGGGACTTAACATCGGAGGTCATCAGTCCCATAGAACTTAGAACTACTTAAACCTAACTAACCTAAGAACATCGCACACATCCATGCCCGAGGCAGGATTCGAACCTGCGACCGTAGCGGTCGCGCGGTTCCAGACTGAAGCGCCTAGAACCACTCGGCCACACCAGCCGGCGCTGAATATTCGATCATAGAATTTTCCGTTAGTTTTAAGTAAGTACCGAACTCAAATATCGTTTCTACGAGTTCTCATAACGAAAACGAAAATAATATAAAAATTCAAATGAATAAACTTTTCGTCTTCTTAATGCAGTTTGCCATACGTCAGAATTACTTTTACTATCCTTAGGCAGAAAATGATAAAAATATGTCCTTAGAAAGATATGTCCGAAACATCATAAAATGATAATAATATGTCCTTAGAAAGATATGTCTGCAAATCTTTCGTCTGTGATTTTGAAATACCGTTTTTCCAAGTTCTCAAATCATAAACAGATAACGAATTTCAAAACGTCCTCTAGCTACGCGTACTTCACAGTGAGCTCTATAGCCATACACTTACTGAATTAAGGTGTCATGTTTATGAGGTTTCCGCAAATCAATCGGAAAAAAGGAACCCTTATAGTATCACTTTGTTGTCTATCTGTCTGTCTGTCTGCATGTCCGCCTTTTCAAAAGCCTTTTTCTCAGGAACGGGTAGAGGATCAAGCAGAAATTTTTGTCACATATTAAGGACTACTGTCCCTTCGTTTCGTAAAAAGTGAAACTTCTAAGTCAGTCCAGTCAAAAGATATGGCATTCATGTCAAGTATTTTGGCACTTGCAAACTCACTCATTAAAACCTATGGGGTTCTTCCCCTTGGCGTAGAATCATGAAATTTGGCAAGAGGAAAGATTTCGCAGTACAAAAAAAGAAACAAATCAGAAAACTGTTAATTTATAAATATATTTTTCTTTTGGCATTTGTTTTCAATCTTCAAACTTGAAATTAAGACACTCTCAGAAGTCTTGGCATCCCTGCGATCTACATTTTGTCAGTATCAACGTCGAGATTCTCAATTCCCGAAATGGGTGAACTCACTATACACACAGATAACTAAGTTTGTACGGAACCGAGTCCTACTCGCACCTGGCCAGTTCTTCCACTCAGGCTGCATTCATTCAGACGTCTTCTTCGTTGCACAACTTTTTTCGGCTTTTTAATCTATTATTGAATGTGTAGCTGTACAAAATGTTGTGGACGTAACTTGACGGAAAAGGTAGTTGTGCTGGAATTGGTGTTTGGTCTACAAATTTTACTGTTTTGATGGTTTGACATATAGTCAGTGCACTTGCAACGAAAAACGTGTCCAAAGACACAACGCTGAGCAAAGAATAAATGTGAGGACGGACTAACAATGTCAGGTATCTACGAAAGCATATTTGTCCGTAAACCTAAATACAAGCTGCACAAATCGAAATAAAAACGGTATTAATGGGACATGGAGGTTAAAAAGAGGAATACTCGAAAATTTTAAAGTGCACGGACTATTTATAAAACTAGTTGTATAACGAAGAAGGCTACATAAAAATAACCTAAATAGGAAGGTGCTACCTTCACTGATGGTATACTTATTTCATATACACATGCACTCTCGTCATTTGTGTGGTACAGCAGCGCTTTAAAGTGCAAACTAAAATCGTGTGCCACTGTTTGGGAGATCCGTATGATGTCCCTCCACGTGTTTATTCACGACAGTCCTCCACACCTCCTACAAGATGTACCAATGAAAATTTACGTCTATATTCGGCAAATCACTTTACGGTCTGTGGCGGAGGTACAGAGAAAAGGCGACGTCCTGGTATGATGCCATTACGACTCAATGAAGAGACTGAGAAGGAACGTTCTCTCTTCTGGCAGCCGATTGTCGTAACTCACAGGAGGAAGGGAGCATTCGAAGCGATTGAAAAAAGACCAGGTAATTCCGGTTTTCAGGTAGAGTCATCGAACAAATGCATCTTACTGTAAGCGTTTAACGCTCACGTGAATCTGTTGTAAAATTCTGGCACACATTTTAAGCTGTGTTATAACTCTTCTGGAGACTGTAAATCTGCTCTGTAGAAACCAAAAGATATTCCATAAACGACGATCGTGTAAAACCCAGCTCGCTCTGTTCATCGGCGCCTAGATTGGTGCCGATTTCCGAAAGGCTTTCGATACTGTACTGTGATGTCACATAAGGAAGAAAAAGCAAACGTACGAGATATCAGACCAGCTTTTTGTTTGAATTGGAGGGTTCCTAGCACAGATAACACAGTCATTCATAAAAGAGAGAAATCTTCAGAAGTAAAGGAAGCTTCGGACTTACATCAAGGGAGTACTAACAGATCTGTTATTGGTCACATTAAACACTGACAAAAATGCGAAGCACTTAGAAGGTGAGGAAGACACGAAATAAAACTTAACGAGTTGAGATGGTGTATGGAGTTATATTTGAGTGATTGCAAAACAGAGTCAAATTTACAAAGAACTTGGCAGTGTGAGCCGACTTATCGATGTTACGTTGTAGCCTCTCTGGCCTGGATGCTTGTACTGACTCGGCTTGGAAGGGTATTAGGAAGCCGTTGCAACCTCTCATGAGGTCAACCATTGTAACTAGTCCTTGATATCTTGGATACCGGGATGTCTGAGCTGGTCCCGCTCATATCCTGTCATGGACAAATCAAGGGATCTAACTGGCCAAGGAAGTAACCTTAACACCACGAACACAGTTCACAGAGAAACGTCCCATATGTGGAAGAAAATTGTCCTGTTGAAAAATGGCATTAGAGGTAACACACGAGGACGCAGGATGTCCGTGGCTTACCGCTATGCCGTCGGAGCTCCCTCAGTCACTACCAGCTGTGCCCTTAAGTCATCCCGACGGCTTCGCACACTCTGACTGCAGGAATAACCGTGCCGTGCCTCTCCAAAACATTGGAAGAATGAAAACTCTCCCCATGCCGCCGCCATACTCACCGACGATGGACAACCGAGGTAGTGCAGAACCGCGATTCATCGCTGGACACAGTGCAACGCCATTCGTCGGCAGTTCATGCTCTCCGGTCTCGCCACTACTCTGTTGGTTTAAAAGAGGAGGGGAGGGACGAAACTAACAGGTCATCGGTCCCTCGCTCCGATTAAAATAATTCCAGAAGGGTGGGAGTAAAACAAACGAGACACAAAAGAAAGCTGGAAGAAAGGGAAAACCACAAGAACGACAGAAAGGCAACAAACACTACAAAGAAAAAAAGAGGGCAAGAAAACCACAGAGAGGTGCAAGAAAGAGGTAGAAGAGATTAAAAGAAGAAAACAGATTACCATGGCTGGCTGACCATGAGAAAAAAAAAAGAAGAAGCCAGCCACTCTGCAACACGTTAAAACCTCCACCCTAAAAGCATTAGGATGGAGTACACAGAGGGACAAAAGACATGCGCTAAAATTTAGATCAAATGATAAAACCCACCCTCACGAATAAAACGTAAAATTAAAGCTGCTGTTGAGGCATTGTAGCCCAACACCGAAGGTAGGGTGCTGGGAAAGTTAAAAGTCCGCCGCAGAACGACTAAAACTGAGCAGTCCAGCAAGAGGTGGACCACTGTCATTTGTGAGCCACAGCGACACTGAGGTGGGTCCTCGCGATGGAGGAGGTAACCATGTGTTAGCCACATGTGGCCAATGCGGAGACGACAAAGGACAACTGATTCCCTGCGAGAAGCCAGCAGGGAAGACTTCCACACATTCGTAGTCTCCTTAATGACACGCACTTTGTTGTGGGTACTGTTATGCCATTCCATCCCCCAAAGCCGAAAAACCTAGCGGCGTAACACAAAATGCAGGTCAGATTCAGAGATTCCCATCTCCAGAAGCGGTTTCCGGTTAATCTGTTTGGCCAGCCTGTCAGCAAGTTCGTTGCCTGGGATTCTGACGTGTCCTGGGGTCCACACAAACACCACTGAATGACTGGACCGTTCCAGGGTATATAGGGACTCCTGGATGGCGACGGTAGCACTGGTCGATAGTTTATAAGCTGCTCAGGGAGTCAGGAATGAGAAGAAACGATTCACCAGAACAGGAACGGATGTACAGAAGCGCACGAGATATGCCTACAAGCTCTGCAGTGAATACACTGCAGCCAGCGGGCAACGAATGCTGTTCAAAATGCCCTCTGTGGACATAGGCGAAACCAACATTACCATCTGCCATCGAGCCGTCGGTGTAAACAACTTCAGAGCCCCGGAACACGTCAAGAATCGAGAGGAAGTGATAGCGGAGAGCGGCAGTGTTAACGGAGTCCTTAGGGCCAAGCAGAAGGTCCAGACGAAGCTGCGGACGAGGTGTACGTGAGTGGACCTCAAGTAGAGGTCGTAAAGGGAAGGACTCCAGTTCAGAAAGAAGGGATCCCACGCTAGCCGAAATCGTTAGCCCTGACCTGGGTCACCGATGCGGGAGATGGACTGCTGCGAGTGGGAAAAGGAGATGGTAAACCGGATGCTCAGGAGAACTAAGAATGTGTGCAACATAACTGGCGAGCATTTGTGCACGTCGGATTTGCAATGGAGAGACTCCGGCCTCCACCAGGACACTGGTCACCGGACTCGTTCTCAAAGCTTCCGTCGCTAGGCGAACACCACAGTGATGCACTGGGTCGAGTAAACGCAACGCTGAGGGAGCCGCCGAACCATAAACCACACTCCCATAGTCCAGGCGGAATTGAACAAGGGCTCTGTAGAGCTGCAGCAGCGTAGAGCTATCTGCACCCCAGCTGGTGTTGCTCAGGCAGTGGAGGGCATTGAGGTGCTGCCAGCACTTCCGCTTAAGCTGACGAAGGTGAGGAAGCCAAGTCAATCGGGCGTCGAAAACCAGTCCTAAAATCGATATGTCTCCACTAGAGTGAGTGCATCGTCATTAAGGTAAAGTTCTGGTTCCGGATGAATGGTACGACGCCGACAGAAGACCATAACACACGAGTTTGCTGCCGAAAACTGGAAACCTTGGGCTAGAGCCCATGACTGCGCCTTGTGATGGCTCCCTGTAGTCGCCGCTCAGCAACACCAGTACTGGTGGAGCAGTATGAAATGCAGAAGTCGTCTTCATACAGAGAGGGTGAGATGGACGGCCTTACAGCCGCTGCTATACCGTTAAGGACACTAAAAACAGATACACTTGGACACGGAAAGTACGAAGCGACAGGAAATTTTGGATAAAAATCGGGAGTGGGCCTCCGAGACCACACTCATACAATGTGGCAAGGTTATGATGCCACCAGGTGGTGTCATACACTTTTCATAAATCTAAAAAGACGGCAACAAGGTGTTGGCATCTGGAAAAGGCTGTTCGGATGGATGACTCGAGGGACACGAGATTATCAGTGGTAGAGCGACCCTGGCGCAAACCACCCTGGCACCAGCCAGTAGGCCACGTGACTCCAGGACCCAATCCAACCGCCAACACACTATATGTTGCAGCAGCTTACAAAAAACGTTGGTGAGGCTGATGGGCCCATAGCTATCCACGTAAAGCGGGTTTTTGCCGTGTTTGAGCACCGGAATGATGGTGCTCTCCCACCATTGCGATGGAAAGACGCCATCGCACCGGATCCGTTTGAAGAGGACGAGATGTCGCTTGTAGTCGGATGAGAGATGTTTAATCATGTGACCGTGGATCCGATCCGGCCCAGGAGCTGTATTAAGGCAATGTACAAGGGCGCTGAGGAGCTCCCCCTCTGTAAATGGGGCGTTATAGAGTTCACTGTGGCGTGTACTGAACGAGGGGACTTTCCTTTCCATCCGCCATTTAAGGGTGATAAAGGCGGGGGGGGGGGGGGGGGAGGTAATTCTCCGACGCAGAGGCTCGAGCATAGTGCTCATCAAAGTGCTCGGCAATCGCGTTTGCGTCGGTAGATAACACTCCATCGATGTTAACACCAGGGACTAGTACGCAAAAGGACGTCTTATCTTCACCCAGACTTAGGAAGGTGACGTATGGCATCCAATGGTCGAGACGCATGTCTCCCAACACTCCTGTTTCCATCCTTTTATAAGCTGACGAACGCGGGCACGGAGCCCTTTAAAGTCCATTAGGTGCTCTAGGGAAAAGTGCCGCTTATTTTGCTGTAGAGTTCGCCATCGCTCTTTAATTGCCTCAGCGACTTCAGGCGACCACCAAGGTACTGACTTTTGCCGCGGGCACCCTGAAGTACGAGGGATCGCGTTTTCCGCCACTGAAACGATCATTGTAGTGACCTGCTCAACCACAACATCAATGGCACCATGTGGGGGAGATTCAACGGTGACAGAAGAGGTGAAGGCATCCCAATCTGCCCTGTTAAAAGCCCATCTCGGTAGGCGTTTGTGGGCATGACGCCGGGAGAGTGACTAGAAGATGAGGAAGTGGTCACTACCACACAGGTAGTCTTGTGCTCTCCAGTGGGCAGATGAGAGAAGTTCTGGGCGCAAAGGGATAAATCAATGGCCGAGTAAGTGCCGTGAGCAACACTGAAATGTGTGGGGGCCCCAGTATTTAAGAGGCAGAGGTCGAACTGAGCCAGTAAAGTTTCGACATCTCTGCCTCAGCCAGTAAGCATGGTGCCAACCCACAAAGAGTTATGAGCGTTAAAATTTCGCAAAAGTAGGAAAGGTGTATGGAGTTGAACAATCAGTGCAACCAATGTGTTCAGGGGTACTGCACAATCTGGAATAAAATATACTTTGCAGTCAGTTATTCCCTGTGTCGTCCTTATCCTGACAGCCACAGCTTCAAAAGGGGTGTGAAAGGGCATAGGTACACTGCATACTAAGTTCAGGACATAGACACAAACTCCACGTGACATTCTGTTATAGTCGTTACAGTTCTTGCAATATCACCTATAGCCACGGAGGACCAAGTGTCCGAATTGCCAGGAACCCTGATGGACCCTGATGGACGCACCACTCGAAATTGGCACACAGCTCGTCGTCAGACTGAAAAAGAAGATCCTTGTGGAATATGATACCCTAGACCATGTTGAAGCTCTTAGGGAGCGTGATGGTAACAGAGACATCCCCCAACTTGTCACAAGCGAGTAGTACCTGTGACTGGGCAGAGGAAGCTGTTTTTTATCAAAACTGACTCTGACCACACATTGGACAAGCCCTCCACCTCCCCAAACTTGTCCTCGAAATGCTCCACAAAAAACTGAGGGTTCATTGACAGGAAAGATTCCCCATCAACTCTCGTACATACGAGGTACCAGGGTGAATAAGCTTCACTGCCACCCTTAGCCTGGCGTTGCTCCCATGGTGTGGCTAGAGAGAGGACCGATTTGGGGTCATATTGCTTAGCATTGAAGTTTTACTGCTTAGAGAATTCTGGTGGTGGACCACCAGCAATATATGATGTATTACGCTTCATGGCGTGTCATCCGCCCTGATTCCACCCACTCTGACTAGGGGTCCTCCCCACAGGCGCCACCCAGACTCAGCAAGGGCCACCTGGCAGAATGGCCATTGCTGAGAGTCCTGATGCCCCAGGATGACAGGCATCTACTCCTTGGCATACGT
The DNA here is from genome assembly GCF_023864345.2 of Schistocerca serialis cubense. Taxonomy (NCBI): domain Eukaryota; kingdom Metazoa; phylum Arthropoda; class Insecta; order Orthoptera; family Acrididae; genus Schistocerca; species Schistocerca serialis. The sequence continues at coordinate 411,947,256 of NC_064641.1, read as the reverse complement.
GGGGAGTTAACAGCTCAGGCATCAGCAGAACGATCCTTGTGTAGTCAGGAGGCTACAACCAACAGGGTACATGGCGGCCCCACCGAAATGGACTGGCTATCATGCTGGATATGAGATGCAAAGAAGGCCATGGTCATAGTCGGCGGAAAGCGGCATTGCATAGTGGATGGAGGAAGGTGTCCTCACCCAAGAGATGGAGAATGAGCGGGACTGCAATGCCACGATGAAAAATTGGGCTTAAGATCTCAATGCATGATGGACACGATGCACCATGAAAGGCGACCTTCCCCATTTGGCTCGCTCCTCGGGAAAATTTTGAAAAATGGAGGTCAAACCTTACAGGGGACCACCACATAAAGGCCAAAACATGTGAGACTGCTTTTAGTCACCTCTTACGAAAGGCAGGAATACCTCGGGGCTATTCTAACCCCCGGGCCTGCAAGGGGGACCTTTGTGTTGTCGCATTAACGAGAGCCTACGCATGCTACGATAATTCCGTAATCTCGCTACTGCAAGTGTCCGAGCAATGGTGCAGTATGACACAAAATGTTGCAGGGAGTCCATTATTTGTTCTCGTGTTGCAGGTGCCGACGTGAAGTTGTTACGACGTGCTTTCTGCACAGTAAGACGATCCTCCCTTATGTTGGTCAGACATGTTCGACTGTGCTGCCCTCCAGCTCCTATTCAGTCCAACATCGGGCCTGTGTGGTTCGCCAAATTAAGACCGACAATGAGGCCACTTTCAACTTCGGTCTCTCACACGATTACCCAGCATTTCCGTGTCCTTGACAGTCATCACTCGACATCTGAGGTCGTTTGGGCCACTTCTGTACGCTACTGGGCCTGGTAGTAACACTAAATACGAACAAAAGTAATCAGACTCTGGTTGCCGTTCTATCTGTCACAAAGAACTGCAACTATAACACTTAAATACCTGCCGATGGTGTGTATGTGTATGTAGTTACATTGTTGCTTGAATATATCTTCTGGGTGCTTCGTTTTCTTGTCAGGCAGTGTCTATAAATGACGTAGGGGATAACACTGCAAGCTCCATGAGGTTGTTGGCAGGTGAAGCTGTTCTACAGAAATTGCAACTCTAAAAAATTTGCAGTGAAATTCGGGAAGACCTGTAAGGGATCGACGGTGTGTAGAGGGGTTGGCTGTCGACATTCAAAATATTGAAAATTAACGTACTGTGAAAAAAATTAATAATAATAGTAACAACATATAAGCCGAAAGACCCGTTATATTTGAGAAATGATGTGATTTATGCCCAATGGGGCAACCTAAAACAGCCCATTAATGCAACAAACGTTCCATAAACGTTTCGTCACTGATGACCGTAAAGAAATTCAACATCATCCTTTTGTACTCGACATGAGAGGTGTATGCATTTGTAGACCTAAACGGAATACATATTACATATGAGAGTATGATTTGGAAACCGCGAAAGGTTCTTTTATTAACAACCAGAAAAATGAAGAATTTTTTGGATCTGTGTTTTTTATCCTGGTGTGGAAAAGGAATGCTAATCCCATATGACATGCAGGAGAACTTGTGAGATGTTTGGAAGGTAAAATATTGGTACTTCCGGAAAAAAACTGTGAGGTCGTGTTGTTAGTCGTGCTTGATTAGCTCAGCCAGTAGAGCACTTACCCACGAAAGGCAAAGGTCCCAGTTTCGAGTCACGGTCCGGAACATGGTTTAACTCTGCCAGGAAGTTTCAAATCAGTCCACATTCCACATTCCACAAATTTCATGAGTGAATATATGTATTGAGAAGGTATTGTGAATATCCCGAGTTCCTTAAATAAATTTCTGCAGGATGATCTTGGGTGAGCTCGATCTATTATTCCGATTATACGTTTTGTGCAATGAATACTTTTTCTCTTAATGATGAATTACCCCAAAATATGATGCCATATGAAAAAAGTGAATGGAAATAGGCATATTAGGCTAATTTACTGATATGTATATCAACAAAATTTGCAATAACCCTAATAGCATAAGTAGGTGAACCTAACCGTTTCAGCAGGTCATCAATGTGTTTCTTACAGTTCAAGTTCTCATCAATACACACACCTACAAATTTTGAATATTCTGCCTTAGCAACAGACTTCAGTTCAAAGTCTATGTTTATCAGTGGTGTTGTGCCATTTACTGTGCAGAATTGTATGTACAATGTTTTCTCAAAATTTAATGAGAGTCCATTTGCAGAGAACCACTTAATAATTTTCTGAAAGACATTATTTACAGTTTCCTCACCGGATTCTTGGTTGTGGGGTGTAACTACCGTACTTGTATCATCAGAAAAAAGAACTAGCTTCCCTCTTCATGAATGTAGAGTGGCAAGTCATTAGTACGTATTAAGAATAATAAGGGACCCAAGACTGAGCCCTGTGGGAAACGATTCTTGATACCTCTCCAGCTAGAGGACTCTGCTAATTTTTACTGTTTGTACTGTTAATTCCAACCTTCTGCATTCCAGTTAAATATCAAATTGAACTATTTGTGCATTGTCTCATTCATACCACAATACTTAAGGTTATCTAGAAGAATTTCATGATTCACACAGTCAGAACCTTTGAGAGATCACAAAATATCCAAATGGGTGATGTTCGATTATTCAGTTGATTTAATATTTGATCAGTGAAAGCATATACGGCATTTTCCATTGAAAGGCCTTTCTGGAAGCCAAATTTACCTTTTGTTAGTCCTTCATTTTTACAAATATGTGAGGCTACCCTTGAATACATTACTTTTTCAAGAATTTTGGATAAAGCTGACAGAAGTGAGATTACACAGTAGTTGTTAGCACCAGACCTGTCCCCTTTTTCATGCAATGGTTTAACAATAACATACTTCAGTTTATCTCGAAAAATGTCCTGTTTCAGTGAGCTACTACATATGTGGCTGAGAGTCCCACTTATCCGTTAGGAACAAGCTTTTAGTACGCTATTGGAAATGCCAAAAATTCCATCTGAGCTTTATTATTTTCCTAACTTCAGTAAGACAGGTGGGTTGAATTTCAGTTTTATCAAACTCCATAGGTATTGCCTTGCATTTTCTAATGATCCTATTTTCTGTACAACAAGTGCTCTCAGTTGCCCTTCTTCCCTTTTAACAATGTTCCAAATTGTTTTTATTTTATTATAAGATGCACTAATCTAAGACATAATGCACATGCTTCTGGCCTTTTTAATAACATTTCTTAATACAGTGCAGCAGTTTTTATAATGTTTCAGTGTTTCAGGTTCATTACTTCTTCCAGTTCTAAGATACATTTCCCTTTTCTGTTTACAAGTAAGCCACGGCTTGGTAGATGGTTTCTTACAATTATCTTTCACTGTTTTCTTAGGAAATCTGTTTTCAAATATACTCACAAAGGCATCATGAACCAGGTTAAATTTTAAATTAGCGTCAGGTTCCCTGTACACTTCACCCCAGACTAACTGTTCCAAGCTTTCCCTCAAATTTTCAATTGTTAAATCGTTAACTGAACACAGTTTTGGAGGACTGATTTGCATTACTGTATGGAGTCTTTGGTGTGACGCCACATGTGCTGGAGTGCTGTTGAAATTGCTCGTCAATATTTTATGAAGTTTTAGTCTCCAGTTCCTTATTTTAAAGTTTATTTGTGTTAATATTTACCATAAAAGTAACTTATTAGTGGGTTTTCATTAATGTCTGTCTTTCTTCCCGTGTTATTGACTCGAGTGGTCTGTTATTTGTGAGTGTGCTCACGTCGTTCGTCCAAGCCTCACGCCTCAGTAGTGTGTTTACATTTTGCGGCGTGCAGTTGCTGCTGTAGCGGTTATAAAGCTTAGTACTGACAATGTCATTTATGCACTGTTACACAGTTATTAAAATTAATAGTTTTCAGCGGTGTTTCGTGCTGATTGTGGCGAAATAACGATTTAATGAACTTTTGGAAGCGTTCGCTCGCTGTGTTTTTTTTTAGAGTTTTCGTGCTTTGGTTTTCAGCTGACGTTTCTTATTGTTTCAGTAAAATTTTTATTCAGTGTTTTGACTTCGTTGAGTGTTCCAGTGGTCGCTCGAATTTTTGGTTTTACGTAACAATTTTCTGAAGTTTTGTTGGAATTGGTATTAGCTGTCCTGTATTAGTATTAATACAAGTAGTTGCTTTCTTGGTAGACAGAGAATTTCGAGACCGCTATTGTTAGTTCTATAAATAGTTGTACTGGTGTAACTGAACTTAGATAACGTAGACATATAGTTTTTTTTCTGTAACTGTAAAATTTTACCATGACTGAGAAGTGTAGGCTCTGTTGTAGGTTTGTGAGTAGTGGGTTATGGTGTGGAATTTGTTCAAAGTATTTTGATTGGGGGGGAGGGGATGCAGTGGGGAAGCCAGTGGGCATTCTAGCATGATCCTCTCCTGGGAATGCAGGATTTGCAATAGCAGTAAGTTGATAGAAGAGCAAGAAAGTAAGATTTGTGCCCTTTAAGTGCAATTACAACGCTTAAAGGAGGAACGAGATAGGTTGACGAGGGTGCAGAGTGGTGGGGAATGGGAACTGGTACTTGGTAAGAAGGCAGCTAGGAGGAGGAGGTATTCAGACAGTTATACTTTACGTACATTCAATAGATCTGACCAACTGTCGGAGTTGAGTGCAGAGGAGCCTCTTGTAGCTGTAGATGTAAGGAACATGCAGCAGTCCTCAGTATTTAGGAGGTCTAGGTCAGTTGCAAAGTCTAACAGGAAGAAGAAGGTTATGCTGCTAGATAGTTCGCACGGTAGAGGTGAAGACCAGCAGTTGCAGGAAGTGTTGTGGAGTGAGTGCCAAGTCACCAGCACTGTGAAGCTTAATGCAATATTCGCTCAGATGACTGACAGCATAGGGGAGTTATTTAGGAATCAGGTAATGGTAGTGGGTGGAGCAGGGAACGGTCTTGACAGGGACGAGGAATATGATTTAGGTGCTGTCCTGGTAAAGATATCTACTCAAACTGGTGGCACTAATGTGTATTTCGTGCAACTGTTTCAGCGTCATGATCGGCCTCATCTTGATGCGGCTGTTAGGCGCGTTAACATGGTGCTAAATGGGTAATAGGCAGCCAGAGTGGCTGACTAGTGGGATAAGGATATCATATTGAACAAAGTGGGAATTATATCAAATGTTAGAAGTAGTCACAATCAAGCTATAGTAGCCAATTACAAACAATGTTGTAAGGTGTTTAAAAATGTTATTAGGAAGGAAAAGAGTATGTGGTGTGCAAATAGAATAGCTAATTCACAGGATAAAATTAAAACCGTATGGTCAGTTGAGAAGGAAGTGTCTGGTCAGCAGCACAAGGTCGACGATATAAAGTCAGTTCATAGTAAAAATATTTCTGCTGCTGGTAAACCAGATATATGTACAGTATTTAACGATCGTTTTCTGAGCATTGCTGGTGAATTCAATAAAAGTATAGCTTCTACAGGGAATCATATAACTTTCTTGGCAAATGCCTTTCCAAGATTAATGTCTTAAATACTCCTCTGTGATACAGACAAGGGGGAGACTGAGTCAGTAAATAAATCATTGAAGACGAAGGACTCTCATGGATATGGTGGAGTGCCTAGCGGAATATTAAAGTAGTGTGCTGCACATTTTAGCCCTGTATTTATCCATATTTATAATTTTTCCTTTAGGAATGATCAGTTTCCTGAACGATTAAAGCACTCAGTAGTAAAGCTGCTTTATAAAAAGGGAGGAAGGGATAATGTAGACAATTTTAGACCTATTTCCACTCCAACAGTGTTTGCTAAAGTTATTGAAATGGCTGTGTATGTAAGGATAATTGATTTTATATCACACTATTTGCTATCAAATGTACATTTCGGCTTTAGTAGTCGTTTAAGAACTGAAAATGCTATATTCTCTTTTCTCTGAGAGGTACAGAATGGGTTAAACAAAAGGTTTCGAGCGCTAGGCATATTTTTTTATTTAACTAAGGCGTTTTATTGTATTGATCAAAAAATATTGCTCTGGAAGTTGGACAATTATGGAACACGGGGAGTAGCTCACAATTGGTTCACCTCTTGCTTTAGCAACAGGCAGCAGAAGGTCATTATTCACAATATTGAGAATGGTTGTGATGTGGGCTCGGCGTGGGGTACAGTCAAGTGGGGGGTGTCCCAGGGATCAGTGTTGAGGCCATTCCTGTTCCTTATTTATGTAAATGATATGCCCTCTGGTATGATGGGTAAGTCTAAAATATATGTCGGCTGATGACACTAGCTTGGTAGTAAGGGATGTTGTGTGCAACATTGGCTCGGTTTCAAATAGTGCAGTTCATGACATAAGATCATGGCTAGCAGAAAATAAACTAAAGCCAAATAACAGAAAGACTCAGTTTTTATTTCTGACACACAATTCAACAAAAACTGACCTTTTTATTTCACAGAATGGGCATATGATTAGTGAAACTGAGCAGTTCAAATTTCTAGGTGTTTAGATAGATAGTAAACTGTCGAGCAAAGCCCATGTTCAAGAACTTGCTCAAAAACTTAATGCTGCAATTTTTACTAGTCTAATGGTATTTGAAGTGAGTGATCGTTCGACACGAAAATTAGTCTACTTTGCTTATTTTCATTCGCTTATGTCGTATGGTATTATATATTGGGGTAACTCTTCCCATTCTAAAAGGATATTTTTGGCTCAGAAACAGGCGGTTTGGGCAATAAGTGGTGTAAGATTACGAAACTCTTGTCGACCCCTGTTAACGAGTCTGGTTATTTTGACATTGGCCTCTCAGTATATATATTCCTTACTGTCATTTCTTGTTAACAATATTAGCTTATTCCCCACAATAAGCAACTTTCACTCAATTATTCCGGAAACAGCGATCGTGTGAGACCCAACTCGCCTTATTTGTTCATGAGACCCAGAAAATATTAGATACAGGCTCCCAGGTAGATGCTATTTTTCTTGACTTCCGGAAGGCGTTCGATACAGTTCCGCACTGTCGCCTGATAAACAAAGTAAGAGCCTACGGAATATCAGACCAGCTGTGTGGCTGGATTGAAGCGTTTTTAGCAAACAGAACACAGCATGTTGTTATCAATGGAGAGACGTCTACAGACGTTAAAGTAACCTCTGGCGTGCCACAGGGGAGTGTTATGGGACCATTGCTTTTCACAATATATATAAATGACTTAGTAGATAGTGTCGGAAGTTCCACGCGGCTTTTCGAGGATGATGCTGTAGTATACAGAGAAGTTGCAGCATTAGAAAATTGTAGCGAAATGCAGGAAGATCTGCAGCGGATAGGCACTTGGTGCAGGGAGTGGCAACTGACCCTTAAGATAGACAAATGTAATGTATTGCGAATACATAGAAAGAAGGATCCTTTATTGTATGATTATATGATAGCGGAACAAACACTGGTAGCAGTTACTTCTGTAAATTATCTGGGAGTATGCGTGCGGAACGATTTGAAGTGGAATGATCATATAAAATTAATTGTTGGTAAGGCGGGTACCAGGTTGAGATTCATTGGGAGAGTCCTTAGAAAATGTAGTCCATCAACAAAGGAGGTGGCTTACAAAACACTCGTTCGACCTGTACTTGAGTATTGCTCATCAGTGTGAGATCCGTACCAGATCGGTCTGACGGAGGAGATAGAGAAGATCCAAAGAAGAGCGGCGCGTTTCGTCACAGGGTTATTTGGTAATCGTGATAGCGTTACGGAGATGTTTAATAAACTCAAGTGGCAGACTCTGCAAGAGAGGCGCTCTGCATCGCGGTGTAGCTTGCTCGCCAGGTTTCGAGAGGGTGCGTTTCTGGATGAGGTATCGAATATATTGCTTCCCCCTACTTATACCTCCCGAGGAGATCACGAATGTAAAATTAGAGAGATTAGAGCGCGCACGGAGGCTTTCAGACAGTCATTCTTCCCCCGAACCATACGCGACTGGAACAGGAAAGGGAGGTAATGACAGTGGCACGTAAAGTGCCCTCCGCCACACACCGTTGGGTGGCTTGCGGAGTATCAATGTAGATGTAGATGTAGATGAATTAATACTCGGCAGAAATCCAACCTGCATTTGGATTGGACTTCCTTAACTCTTATGCAGAAAGGTGTGCAGTATACTGCTGCATCCATTTTCAATAAGGTACCACTCGAATTAAAAAATCTTAGCAGTAATCCAAGCGCTTTCAAATCGAAACTGAAGAGTTTCCTCATGGGTCACTCCTCTTATTCTGTCGAGGAGTTCCTTGAAAAATGAAGCTGATTCTTGTTGTATTGTTGATTGCTTTTACTTAAACTTTTTTGTGTTCATCTGTTTGTATCTGTTATTACTTTTATATTGTAATTTCATGTACTGACACGTTCCATGACCTTGGAAATTTGCTCCTACAGAACTTGACGTGTAAATACATAAATAAATAAATGTCACATACTGTAACTAGCTGTGCATCATCATCAGACAAACCATTCTTAACAGGAAACATTTTTACTTGATTAAATTTATCTTGTTCTATAAAAACATTATCTATCAGAATGTTGCTTTCGTGTACCACCTCAGTAGGAAAATCAATAAGTGACGTCAAATTGAAAGAACCATGTAATACTTCAAGGTCAAGCTTTCTATTGGACTCTTTCAGAAATTCTACATTTAAATCCCACAAACAATAATTTGCTTCTCTCTGTCTGACAGATAGCACAACAAAGAATCCAAGTTTTTCAAAATTAACTAATTTCCCCATGCCGATCTGTACATGGCTACAGTTATAAAAGTACCATTATTTATTTTAAGATCATACACATACATGCTTCTATAGGTTGCTCTACACAAAACTTTTTAGTTTCTAAATTTTTCACACTGACATATTTTAACATATATGGCAACTTCTCCCCTCTCCATAGTGTGTCTACTTACACGTGCTTCAAGCTTATATCCATCTACATTTACCTATTCCATATCTGTGACTTTATGATATTCAGACAGGAATAGTACATCTATTCCACCCTCAGTTTCTAAATCTTCTAAGCAAGCAAGAAGCTCGTCTATTTTGTTTTCTAATTCCCTGATATTCTAATCCAATACAATAACATTATTTTTCACTGTGCGTTTAGGACAACCTTGTTATAGATTAACATTATTTTTCACTGTACTTTTATGAGAATCTTGTGATATCTGTAGTACCTGCCTGTCTTCTAAGCAAGCAAGAAGCTTGACTACTCTGTTTTTAATGCCCTGATATTCTAACGAAATACAATAACATTATTTTTCACTGTGCTTTTAGGACGATCTTGTGATAGATTAACATTATTTTTCGCTGTATTTTTATGAGAATGTTGTGATATCTGTAGTACCTGCCTGTCAGAGCTTCTCATTAAGCTTAATATCATTCCATGTTTAATCATTGGACACTGATCAAAACCTAAAAAAGAGATACTCCCATGAGTTTCAATGCCTCCCCCCCCCCCCTTAAAGATACTGATATCATCTCAGCCAGTTTACCCTTCCCTTTCCTACTGAGATGCAGGGCATGTCTTGTGAAGTCCCACCTACTAGTACCATCAACAGGAACCAAACCTAATCCTGACAAAGTAGCCACCTGAAGGAGCTGATATAGCTCCATGTTGACGCTCCTGACAGAGCTGTTGAATTGGATCCGATCATACCACATGAAAGCAGGAACAAAGTCAACATTTGTGTGGTTAGTTGCATATGCTATTTTTACCAAGTCACAGTCAATACTGAAGCCTGATACCTATCAATACTGTTTCCCAATCCACCCACTATCACAACATGATCCTACTTTCAAAATCCTTGCACAATGATCCTACATCCTCTCTCACTTGGCTAAGACATGCACAGGGCTTGAAAAAACTTGTGACCTAGTACCTGTCACCTAATTTTTCCTGCAAGATCTGGGCCACACCTTTTGCTTCGCTACTACCTAACAACAGAACTTTACTCTTACATTCTACTTTTTTTGAAACAGTTGCTTTCCTGGTGAAAGAATGTTGAGTACTGAGTACACTTGCATCTACCTGAGTCTCTTCCTTAGTTAACTGAGGTAGCAAGGCAAAACTATTGTTTGTGCCAATGATGAAACTGTCAGATACTGTTCTCTTTCTGTGGCCCCTGTTCCTTTCTACCACTTCCCACCTGTGTCTTCACCCTTGTCCCTCCTTAATCTCAAAGTTCCTCCCTAGCGCTATCCAGTTCAGCATTAAGGGCTCTGATGTTCCCTTCCCGTTCAGCCATTTTCCCATCCCTTGAAAATACTCTGCAATACCCTGGAAGAGATCCATTTACTTCCCCAATTCCCATGCCACTACATCCTCCCCATCCCCCAACTAACCATCTGTCACAGCAGAACCCCAGAACTAACTTTCCTATGGCACCTCGAACACTTCTCGCTCATGGTTGTTCACAATATTTTTAAATATTAATTAGGCAGAAACAGTAAATTCTATTAACTACACAAAACAAGAGCCACTAAAGTTATGTTGAACACTAATATACGTGTATATTAATAATATAGTAATGTAATACACTTAAACTAAGATTAAAGCTCAAAACTTGTGCACCCGAAAAATTAAACCTGAGCTGGCATATGAGCGATATGGACTTTACGCATTTTAAAAGGAAATAATAGAACTTAAAACGTTTATTTCCCCGAGTACATACCGCACTAATAAATATATGTGTAATGAAAACAACCTAAATTCTTCACTTAATATTTATACCAACGTCTTAAATTTGTAGGTAAACCGACGTCTACAGTATGCAGAAACCGACACTCAGACTATGTTTGTTTGTTTGTTTGTTTTTTTTTTTCAAGAAATATTTTGAAACGAGTGAAAGCTTGAATAGATAGTGTGAAATAGACTCTAAATTACTTCCTTACTATGTAATATTATCCAAATTGACGATTGTTATAGCATTAACTACTCATCTGCACGAGCTCAATGTTCAAGCGTATGCGGTCTGCTCCAGGGCTGCCAACTAGATTGCTAACGTAAACTATGTACAGTTATAAACTCCCCCTGATGTGGAATGGACTATTTGTTTAGTCTTAAGTTGTCTGAGGATGGACTAGAAAGCCGAAAGCCGGTTCAGGACGAGCTGTAAAATAAATGTTATTGTGGAACGTCGATAGTGTGTATTTCGGTTTTTAAAAGTGTGAACTAGTAAAAGCATCTTCGTGAAACACATTAGTCTGAAGAATTGAGACAGGCGCCGAAAGTTAACCATGTCCATTTTTAGAAATTTTGAAGACCTGTGAATGAGTCTTGTTTCGTTTACGTTTCGAAGAGCTACGAACGCTTGTCGCATCGCGTTTCTCGTAAAGGTACCGAGTACCGCGAACTGAACTCTCGCTTGGCCACGCGTGTTCCACAAACAGTCTCACTGGAAGGCGGTCACATCCACTCCCAGAGCAAGTACACGCGATAAGCAGCTTCTCCTCAGGAAACCTGACCACATCCGCAGCACAACGAGTCGCTCCTTGTAGTCTTTCATCGTGTGGCCGATTCCTGTGCGGCAGACGGTATCGTCTGCCGTATGTTTCTTTAAAACGCTGTGGGGCATTTATAATATCTTCGACTTTAATCATTTAGTCTACTTATTTTATTGCGGAAGGATTAATCTCTCTACACAGTTTCGAATGAGCATGGTGTCATACGCTAGTCAATGTAGATCCCAGATTAGAAATGAACATGCGACCCAGATCTACATCTTCCAGGTCAGAAACATAGGGCACCATTATAGCTCATTTCGCCTTATCATGCAAATTGCTACTAGGCCTGTTCTTAATGGTAACTTATTATGCAAACACCGTCGTATCAGCTAACACTAGCTAATTAGTGGAAGTTCAGGTCAAGAAACCCACAAGTTAGCCGGCCGGAGTGGCCGAGCGGTTCTAGGCGCTACAGTCTGGAGCAGCGCGACCACTACGGTCGCAGGTTCGAATCCTGCCTCGGGCATAGATGTGTATGGTGTCCTTAGATTAGTTAGGTTTAAGTAGTTCTAAGTTCTAGGGGACTGATGACCTCAGAAGTTAAGTCCCATAGTGCTCAGAGACATTTGAACCATTTTTGAAACCCACAAGTTAGAATTCCGGGTTCAGCACTGTGCGAGAGAAAGAGTACACTATTGTTTTCTAGTTGAAGTTTCATGTTTTCGACCGAAGATCTCGATTCTTTTATCGCATTGCATCCAAAATTTCTGTAGGATTTTTAAATCTTCATTGTTACTCTCATTCGTAAGAGCACGTGAAGTCTGGTTTGCAACTTCCACTGGTAAGGCCATTTCTTTACTATAAACTATGTTTTAAATAATATATTATCAGTGTCTTGGCTCATCGTTTTCTTCTTTGTTTCTTTCTTCCTGCAAGAACGGTATTCTTGGAAGTAACAATGTAGTGGTTGTTAGTTAACATTTTCTGAACACTCTTTCATTTTAGACACTGCTATCCCGTCATTATTATAGGACTGCGTGACCCAACCTAAAAAATTTGTACCTTGAAATATAGAGAATGTAACCTGGAAATAAAAAAGGACTGCTTGTCAGAGGTAAACACATGAAATGGGGCCAATGCAGCAGTTTATTAATATCACAAATATCAAAGTTAACGCAGTCTATTGTGCAAGTTTCCTTAAGGTATCATAGTAATTGTTATTTACAGGGAAAATAATTATGTTTGTGGATCCACAAAAATAATAAAATGTAATAAAACCTCTTAAATAAATAATTTAAGTAATTTAGCATCAAATTTTCTGCAGTTAGTTAACCCAAATTGACAAAACATCACAAACAAGCGTAGGTTCACAGGTTCAAACAAACAAACGACAACCACTAAGGCCAAAACTTTAGTACAAACGACCTCTAAATAATCCTACACATATAAAAAAAATTCAAAATGTATGAAAGAAAACAATAATTCCTTAACCTCATTTTACATTCAGGGTGATATCTCATATTAATTTCCTGGTTTGGGGCACAACTTACCCGGTAGGGAACATAGCACAATGTTCTTAGGAAAAATGGTTTGCAAACTGCAAACAGAGAAACAACTGTGCGGCGAAGTCTAAGAGCGAGGCTGTATTATTTTGTCCAAACGTCCACTTACTCACCGTTGTAATCCGCTGTTAGACGACAGTGTTGATTCAGAAAGCCTGCTGCCTGACCAGCGGAGAAACATATACCGGCTGGAGTGGTAACCCAAACGGTCGCTTCCTGCCCAGTAGTTATATCATTAGTTATAGTATATTCTTCAGTTCCTTACTTAACATCGGATCTTGCAACCCTGCGTGTGGACTTCTGGCGGGGTAGTTGACGTGTATCGACAAGCGTCTTACTCCCGGATTTCACCACTTCTGTGACGCTCCTTTGGATACGTTCAGTATTTCCACACACACGGCTCGCACGAGTGTTTTCTTTTTAAGAAATCTCCTTTGTAGAGTGATTCTATTTTACCTGCAGCTTGCAAATGAACAAAAGCGCGCCACCTACGGTCGATGTTCAACAAGTAATGCAATACTTTTTTTTTTCTGAAAGAAAGTTGGTTTTATTCAGAATTCCAATATATTAAGTTATTTCCCATTCTTCTGGCTAAAAAGCTCTATTTTTCAACATAATCTCCATTCAATTCTTCGGCCTTCTAGTACCTTACTGGGACGGCATGTACGTCCGCGTGGTACCACTCTACTGGTCGATGTCGGATCCAACGTCTCGCTGCATCTCCCTGGCATCCACGTACTGCTTCCCGCTGAGTGCATCCTTCATTGGGAAGTCGGAAAGTGGGCTGTAGGGTGGATGAGGTAGAATAATCTTATGACGTTCTGTGAGGTCCTCTCGGGTGCGTAGACTTGTGTGATGTGTTGCGTTGTTACGGAGAGGGAGAAGTTCGTTTGTATTTTTGTGGCGACGAACACGCTGATGCGGTTTCTTGATTTCCTGATGGTATCACAAGAGTTGATCGTTGCACCATGAGGGAGAAGATAAAACAGAACAACCCCTTCAGGGTCCCAGAAGGCCGTCGTCATGACTTTACAGGCTGAGGGTGCGACGTTGAACGTTTTCTCCGGAGGAGAGGTGATGCGGCGCCACTACATGGATTGCCGTACTGTTTCCGTTTCGAAGTGATGAGCCCGTGTTTCATCGTCTGTGACGTTGTTCGACAAAAGATTGTCACGATCAACCTCGTAACGGGCACCAAATTCCGCACAGATGGTCTCCGTTGCCCTTTATGGTCTTCTGGTAGGCAGAGAGGAAACCAGCGGGCACACACCTTTGAGTATCCCAACTGGCGTACAAGTGTGTCAGCGTTACCAGCAGAGACGTCCAGTTGTGGAACGACTTGTTTGATTGTGATCCGTTCATCATCTCGAACGAGAGTGTACGAACGATCCAGGAGTCACAGCTGCGTTCTACTGGACTACACGCTGGAGAGCGGACAGGTTTGCTCGGCCTTGCTGCGATGATGACAGACGCCTCGGCCAACGACTCACCGTGCTTTTGTTGAGTCCCACGTGTCCGTAGGCATTCTGTAAGCGTCTATGAATATCTGCGATGCTCTGGTTTTTCTTCGTTACAGACGCCATTTTGAAGGCTAAATATAGCGCCGCCACCTATCGGAACTTCATGAAACTATAACAGTTTGAGGCGAGACTATTCCACAACGTCCCAAAAAAATACCGCATTCTTTCAACCGAAATTCTCCGAGAAAAAAAATTGTTGCATTACTTAATGAGCTCCCTCGTACTTTACTAACGGCTGAACCTAAATGATCATTCACTTTTATATACCCAGCTATTTATATAGATTGAAAAATACACACTCGTTAATTGGCATAGATATTACGATAGTTAATTTTTCAGAGAAAGAACCACTGAAACACAGTATTGTTTTCAGTGGGAGGAACAACAAGTGTCGCAGGTACATATCTTCACGGTTGCCATGTTCAACTGTAATCACACTCAACCTTCATCCACTACTCTATAAAGACCTGCTTCATACACTGCAGTCTTTAGCTGCATTGTGTAGTCTATATTTGACCCTACGTAAATTTTAATGTCATCTACTCACCTTCAGTTAGATTATGTTGTCTCTTGTAATCCAGCAGCGTCCTTCAGCCTCGCTGCTTGTCCTGCATACATTTATTTCATATTTACTACAGTCATAATTGCATTTTCTCTCTCATCTCTTTCCTGATGCCTATGTAATGAAACCATTACAATTACAATGAGTTAGTTACAACAGAATCCATTTATACTCACGCATATAAAGGATGATTCAGCTGGTTTTATGTAATCCACAACACCTTCACAAACCAAGAGCGAGATTTTCGTATGCTGTCACTCGCTACGCGCAAACTATTAGTCCCACAGGAAAAATGAACATTACGTTTTTGTTAGAAATTTAGTGTAGTTTTGTACTGGACTGCATTTTCCTTGGAGATTATGGTTTACGGGTTATTAAAAAAGCGTTTGAAGGTAACTTTTGTACAATTTTCTTGAGTAATTCGAAGACTACGACATCTAGAGAAAACCTTGTTCTGGTAACAAAATTTCACTGCATTAAATTTCCTACAAAAAGATTTTTTTCTGTAGTACTAACAATTGGCGCATAGCGAGTGAGAGAACATGAAAATCTTGCTCGTGGCAATTGAGGGCATTCAGGTTTGCATAAGGCCCATGTGTACGGGTAGCTGAATTACCCGGTATAGGTATGCATGTCTACGTTGCAAACTTCTTTGGGGTATCAGGTAAGATAGCACGTGGTGACACTGACTCATTTGGGATAAACAAACGAATAAAGAAAGACCTATTTGAGAAGAGTGTGCTTCAAGTTCCTCTGTTGCCCTCCTCACAGAGATTTGTCTAAAATTACTTCATGCAACCGAGGAATGGTTCTTCAAACAGACCGTGCCTACTCACTTTCCCTTGCGCCTCTACAACTAACAGCCGCAGCTCTTAAAGACCTCAACATCGACGGGACAGGCTCGATCAATCTTCCTTCCTTGACATGTAAACAACATTTTGTTTACGTCTCTTTAGGAAGTGTTACAAAATCTTTTCTTAAAAATTACATTCGTCAAGAGCTGCTACAAAAGACCTATGAATAGTATAAATAGCAGAGACGATGATTCATCATTTTTATTTTGTTTACAGTGCTGCACAGAACGTACGCGCAGATTAAAGGTTAAAATCGTTCGCACTACAGTAAGTCCACTAGTGGTCCGATCACTCAGCCAAGAGTCCAGCTACAGTAAGGGCCTACCTATTACCATTTCACTTTTCATAAGAAATAAATACAGAGTACTTCAAAGAGATTACTTCGATTTCACAAGCCTATATCTTCTACATGAATGAAGATACAAACTTGGAATGATTATCAACATGTGGCTTTTCGCGGATGATGCTGTAGTATACAGAGAAGTTACAGCATTAGAAAATTGCAGCGAAATGCAGGAAGATATGCAGCGGATAGGCACTAGGTGCAAGGAGTGGCAACTGGCCCTTAACATAAACAAATGTAATGTATTGCGAATACATAGTAGGAAGGATCCTTTATTGTATGATTATATGATAGCGGACCAAAACACTGGTAGCAGTTACTTCTGTAAAATATCTGGGAGTATGCGTACGGAATGATCTGAAGTGGAATGATCAGATAAAATTAATTGTTGGTAAGACGGGTGCCAGGTTGAGATCCATTGGGGGAGTCCTTAGAAAATGTAGTCCATCAACAAAAGGAGGTGGCTTACAAAACACTCGTTCGACCTATACTTGAGTATTGCTCGTCAGTGTAGGATCCGTACCAGGTCGGGTTGACAGAGGAGGTAGAGAAGGTCCAAAGAAGAACGGCACGTTTCGTCACAGGGTCATTTGGTAAGCGTGATAGCGTTACGGAGATGTTTAGCAAACTCAAGTGGCAGACTCTGACAGAGAGGCGCCCTGCATCGCGTAGTAGCTTGCTCTCCAGGTTTCGAGAGGATGCGTTTCTGGATGAGGTATCGAATAAATTGCTTCCCCCTACTTATACCTCCCGAGGAGATCACGAATATAAAATCAGAGATATTCGAGCACACACGGAGGCTTTCCGGGAGTCAATCTTCCCGCGAGCCATACGTGACTGGAACAAGAAAGACAGGTAATGACAGTGGCATGTACAGTGCCCTCCGCCACACACCGTTGGGTGGCTTGCGGAGTATAAATGTAGATGTAGGTGTAGGTATGGAAACTATAAGTTTAACCTGACGCCAGGTGTAAGTTGCTACTTCAGGTGATTGCAGGTATGCGTCACCTGGTACAGCTTCGCTGAATTACAGACCGATGTCACTGACGGTGCCCTGTGCCACACACTGTTGGGTGGTTTTCGGAGTATAAATGTAGATGTAGATGTAGATATAGGTATGCAAACTAAAAGTTTAACCTGACGCCAGGTGTAAGTTGCTGCTTCAGGTGACTGCAGGTATGCGTCACCTGGTTCAGCTAGCTAGCATGCTCGCTTCGCTGAATTACAGACCGATGTCACTGACGGTGTCCTGTGTCACACACCGTTGGGTGACTTTCGGAGTATAAATGTAGATGTAGATGTAGGTATGGAAACTAAAAGTTTAACCTGACGCTAGGTGTAAGTTGCTGCTTCAGGTGACTGCAGGTATGCGTCACCTGGTTCAACTAGCTAGCATGCTCGATTCGCTGAATTACAGACCGATGTCACTGACGGTGCCCTGTGCCACACACTGTTGGGTGGTTTTCGGAGTATAAATGTAGATGTAGATGTAGATGTAGATGTAGGTATGGAAACTAAAAGTTTAACCTAACACCGGGTGTAAGTTGCTACTTCAGGTGATTGCAGGTATGCGTCACCTGGTACAGCTAGCTAGAATGCTTGCTTCGCTGAATTACAGACCGATGTCACTGACGGTGCCCTGTGCCACACACTGTTGGGTGGTTTTCGGAGTATAAATGTAGATGTAGATGTAGATGTAGGTATGCAAACTAAAAGTTTAACCTGACGCCAGGTGTAAGTTGCTGCTTCAGGTGGCTCTGAGCACTACGGGACTCAACTGCTGAGGTCATTAGTCCCCTAGAACTTAGAACTAGTTAAACCTAACTAACCTAAGGACATCACAAACATCCATGCCCGAGGCAGGATTCGAACCTGCGACCGTAGCGGTCTTGCGGTTCCAGACTGCAGCGCCTTTAACCGCACGGCCACTTCGGCCGGCGCTGCTTCAGGTGACTGTAGGTATGCGTCACCTGGTTCAGCTAGCTAGCATGCTCGCTTCGCTGAATTACAGACCGATGTCACTGTCGGTGTCCTGTGTCACACACCGTTGGGTGGCTTTCGGAGTATAAATGTAGATGTAGATGTAGATGTAGATGTAGGTATGGAAACTAAAAGCTTAACCTGACGCCAGGTGTAAGTTGCTGCTTCAGGTGACTGCAGGTATGCGTCACCTGGTTCAGCTAGCTAGCATACTCGCTTCGCTGAATTACAGACCGATGTCACTGACGGTGCCCTGTGCCACACACTGTTGGGTGGTTTTCGGAGTATAAATGTAGATGTAGATGTAGATGTAGATGTAGGTATGGAAACTAAAAGTTTAACCTAACACCGGGTGTAAGTTGCTACTTCAGGTGATTGCAGGTATGCGTCACCTGGTACAGCTAGCTAGCATGCTCGCTTCACTGAATTACAGACCGATGTCACTGACGGTGCCCTGTGCCACACACTGTTGGGTGGTTTTCGGAGTATAAATGTAGATGTAGATGTAGATGTAGATGTAGGTATGGAAACTAAAAGTTTAACCTGACGCCAGGTGTAAGTTGCTGCTTCAGGTGACTGCAGGTATGCGTCACCTGGTTCAGCTAGCTAGCATGCTCGCTTCGCTGAATTACAGACCGATGTCACTGACGGTGTCCTGTGTCACACACCGTTGGGTGGCTTTCGGAGTATAAATGTAGATGTAGATGTAGGTTTGGAAACTAAAAGTTTAACCTGACGCCAGGTGTAAGTTGCTGCTTCAGGAGATTACAGGTATGCGTCACCTAGTACAGCTTCGCTTCGCTGAATTACAGACCTGTGTCACTGACGGTGCCCTGCGCCACACACCATTGGGTGGCTTGCGGAGTATAAATGTAGATGTAGATGTAGATGTAGGTATGGAAATTGAAAGTTTAACGTGACGCCAGGTGTAAGTTGCTACTTCAGGTGATTGCGGGTATGCGTTACCTGGTACAGCTATCTATCGTGCTCGCTTCACTGAATTACAGACCGATGTCACTGACGGTGCCCTGGGCCACTCGTCGTTGGGTGGCTTTCGGAGTATAAATGTAGATGTAGATGTAGGTATGGAAAGTAAACTTTAAGCTGACGCCAGGTGTAAGTTGCTGCTTCAGGTTATTGCAGGTATGCATCATCCGGTACAACTTCGCTTCACTGAATTACAGACGTATGTCACTGACGGTGGCCTGTGCCACACACCGTTGGGTGGCTTTCAGAGTATTAATGTAGATGTAGATGTAGATGTAGGCATGGAAACTAAAAGTTTAACGTGACGCCAAGTGTAAGTTGCTACTTCAGGTGATTGCAGGTAAGCGTCATCTGGTACAGCTATCCAGCATGCTCGCTTCGCTGAATTACAGACCGATGTCACTGACGGTGCCCTGTGCCACACACCGGTGGCTGGCTTTCGGAGTATAAATGTAGATGTAGATGTAGATGTAGGTATGGAACCTAAAAATTTAACCTGACGCCAGGTGAAAGTTGCTACTTCAGGTGATTGCAGGTATGCGTCACCTGGTACAGCTAGGTAGCATTCTCGCTTCGCTGAATTACAACCCGATGTTACTGATGGTCCCCTCCACCACACACAGTTGGGTAGCTTTCAGAGTATAAATATAGATGTAGATGTAGGTATGGAAACTAAAAGTTTAACGTGACGCCAAGTGTAAGTTGCTACTTCAGGTGATTGCAGGTAAGCGTCATCTGGTACAGTAGCTAGCATGCTCGCTTCATTGAATTACAGTCTGATGTCACTGATGGTGCCCTGTGCCACACACCGTTGGGTGGCTTTCGAGGTATAGATGTAGATGTAGATGTAGGTATGGAAACTAAAAGTTTAACCTGACGCCAGGTGTAAGTTGCTACTTCAGGTGATTGTGGGTATCCGTTACCTGGTACAGCTATCTATCGTGCTCGCTTCATTGAATTACAGACTGATGTCACTGACGGTGTCCTGTGTCACACAACGTTGGGTGGCTTTCGGAGTATAAATGTAGATGTAGATGTAGGTTTGGAAACTAAAAGTTTAACCTGACGCCAGGTGTAAGTTGCTGCTTCAGGAGATTACAGGTATGCGTCACCTACTACAGCTTCCTTCGCTGAATTTCAGACCTGTGTCACTGACGGTGCCCTGCGCCACACATCATTGGGTGGCTTGCGGAGTATAAATGTAGATGTAGATGTAGATGTAGGAATGTAAATTAAAAGTTTAACCTGACGCCAGGTGTAAATTGCTACTTCAAATGATTGCGGGTATGCGTTACCTGGTACAGCTATCTATCGTGCTCGCTTCACTGAATTACAGACTGATGTCACTGACGGTGCCCTGTGCCACACACCGTTGGGTGGCTTTCGAGGTATAAATGTAGATGTAGATGTAGGTATGGAAACTAAAAGTTTAACCTGACGCCAGGTGTAAGTTGCTGCTTCAGGAGATTACAGGTATGCGTCACCTGGTACAGCTTCGCTTCACTGAATTACAGACCGATGGCACTGACGGTGCCCTGTGCCACACACCGTTGGGTGGCTTTCGGAGTATAAATGTAGATGTAGATGTAGGTATGGAAACTAAAAGTTTAACCTAACACCGGGTGTAAGTTGCTACTTCAGGTGATTGCAGGTATGCGTCACCTGGTACAGCTAGCTAGCATGCTCGCTTTGCTGTATTACAGACCATTGTCATTGACGGTGCCCTGTGCCACACACTGTTGGGTGGCTTTCGGAGTATAAATGTAGATGTAGATGTAGGTTTGGAAGCTAAAAGTTTAACCTGATGCCAGGTGTAAGTTGCTGCTTCAGGAGATTACAGGTATGCGTCACCTGGTACAGCTTCGCTTCACTGAATTACAGACCGATGGCACTGACGGTGCCCTGTGCCACACACCGTCGGGTGGCTTTCAGAGTATAAATGTACATGTAGGTATGGAAACTAAAAGTTTAACGTGACGCCAAGTGTAAGTTGCTACTTCAGGTGATTGCAGGTAAGCGTCATCTGGTACAGCTAGCTAGCATGCTCGCTTCATTGAATTACAGTCTGATGTCACTGATGGTGCCCTGTACCACACACCGTTGGGTGGCTTTCGAGGTATAAATGTAGATGTAGATGTAGGTATGGAAACTAAAAGTTTAACCTGACGCCAGGTGTATGTTGCTGCTTCAGGAGGTTACAGGTATGCGTCACCTAGTACAGCTTCGCTTCGCTGAATTACAGACCTGTGTCACTGACGGTGCCCTGCGCCACACATCATTCGGTGGCTTGCGGATTATAAATGTAGATGTAGATGTAGGTATGGAAATTAAAAGTTTAACCTGACGCCAGGTGTAAATTGCTACTTCAGTTGATTGCGGGTATGCGTTACCTGGTACAGCTATCTATCGTGCTCGCTTCACTGAATTACAGACTGATGTCACTGACGGGACCTGTGCCACACACCGTTGGGTGGCTTTGGGAGTATAAATGTAGATGTAGATGTAGCTGTAGGTATGGAAACTAAAAGTTTAACCTAACACCGGGTGTAAGTTGCTACTTCAGGTGATTGCAGGTATGCGTCACCTGGTACAGGTAGCTAGCATGCTCGCTTCGCTGAATTACAGACCGTTGTCACTGATGGTGCCCTGTGCCACACACCGTTGGGTGGCTTTCGGAGTATAAATGTAGATGTAGATGTAGGTTTGGAAGCTAAAAGTTGAACCTGATGCCAGGTGTAAGTTGCTGCTTGAGGAGATTACAGGTATGCGTCACCTGGTACAGCTTCGCTTCACTGAATTACAGACCGATGGCACTGACGGTGCCCTGTGCCACACACCGTTGGGTGGCTTTTGGAGTATAAATGTAGATGTAGATGTAGGTTTGGAAGCTGAAAGTTTAACCTGATGCCAGGTGTAAGTTGCTGCTTCACGAGATTACAGGTATGCGTCACATGGTACAGCTTCGCTTCGCTGAATTACAGACCTGTGTCACTGACGGTGCCCTGTGCCACACATCATTGGGTGGCTTGCGGAGTATAAATGTAGATGTAGATGTAGGTATGGAAATTAAAAGTTTAACCTGACGCCAGGTGTAAATTCCTACTTCAGGTGATTGCGGGTATGCGTTACCTGGTACAGCTATCTATCGTGCTCGCTTCATTGAATTACAGACTGATGTCACTGACGGTGTCCTGTGTCACACACCGTTGGGTGGCTTTCGGAGTATAAATGTAGATGTAGATGTAGGTTTGGAAACTAAAAGTTTAACCTGACGCCAGGTGTAAGTTGCTGCTTCAGGAGATTACAGGTATGCGTCACCTAGTACAGCTTCGCTTCGCTGAATTACAGACCTGTCTCACTGACGGTGCCCTGCGCCACACATCATTGGGTGGCTTGTGGAGTATAAATGTAGATGTAGATGTAGGTATGGAAACTAAAAGTTTAACCTAACACAGGGTGTAAGTTGCTACTTCTGGTGATTGCAGGTATGCGTCACCTGGTACAGCTAGCTAGCATGCTCGCTTCGCTGAATTACAGACCTGTGTCACTGACGGTGCCCTGCGCCACACATCATTGGCTGGCTTGCGGAGTATAAATGTAGATGTAGATGTAGATGTAGGTATGGAAATTAAAAGTTTAACCTGACACCAGGTGTAAATTGCTACTTCAGGTGATTGCGGGAATGCGTTACCTGGTACAGCTATCTATTGTGCTCGCTTCACTGAATTACAGACTGATGTCGCTTACGGTGCCCTGTGCCACACACTGTTGGGTGGCTTTCAGAGTATAAATGTAGATGTAGATGTAGGTTTGTAAGCTAAAAGTTAAACCTGATCCCAGGTGTAAGTTGCTGCTTCAGGAGATTACAGGTATGCGCCACCTGGTACAGCTTCGGTTCACTGAATTACAGACCGATGGCACTGACGGTGCCCTGTGCCACACACCGTTGGGTGGCTTTCGAGGTATAAATGTAGATGTAGATGTAGATGTAGGTATGGAAACTAAAAGTTTAACCTAACACAGGGTGTAAGTTGCTACTTCAGGTGATTGCAGGTATGCGCCACCTGGTACAGCTTTGCTGAATTACAGACCGTTGTCACTGACGGTGCCCTGTGCCACACACCGTTGGGTGGCTTTCGGAGTATAAATGTAGATGTAGATGTAGGTTTGGAAGCTAAAAGTTTAACCTGATGCCAGGTGTAAGTTGCTGCTTGAGGAGATTACAGGTATGCGTCACCTGGTACAGCTTCGCTTCACTGAATTACAGACCGATGGCACTGACGGTGCCCTGTGCCACACACCGTTGGGTGGCTTTCGGAGTATAAATGTAGATGTAGATGTAGGTATGGAAACTAAAAGTTTAACCTAACACCGGGTGTAAGTTGCTACTTCAGGTGATTGCAGGTATGCGTCACCTGGTACAGCTAGCTAGCATGCTCGCTTTGCTGAATTACAGACCGTTGTCACTGACGGTGCCCTGGGCCACACACCGTTGGGTGGCTTTCGGAGTATAAATGTAGATGTAGATGTAGGTTTGGAAGCTAAAAGTTTAACCTGATGCCAGGTGTAAGTTGCTACTTCAGGTGATTCCAGGTATGCATCACCTGGTACAGCTAGGTAGGGTGCTGGCTTCGCTGAATTGCAGTCTGATGTCACTGAAGGTGCCCTGTGTCGCACACCGTTAGGTGGCTTTCGGAGTATAAGTGTAGATGTAGATGTAGGTATGGAAACTAAATTTTAACCTTACGTAAAGTGTAAGTTGCTGCTTCAGGTGATTGCAGGTATGCGTTACCTGGATCAGCTTCGCTTCGCTGAATTACAGTCCTATGTAACTGATGGTGCCCTGCGCCACTCATCATTGGGTGTCTTGCGGAGTATAAATGTAGATGTAGATGTAGATGTAGGTATGGAAATTAAAAGTTCAACCTGACGCCAGGTGTAAGTTGCTACTTCAGGTTATTGCGGGTATGCGTTACCTGGTACAGCTATCTAGCATGCTCGCTTCGCTGAATTACAGACCGATGTCACTGACGGTGCCCTGTGCCACACGCCGTTGGGTGGCTTTCGGAGTATAAGTGTAGATGTAGATGTAGATGTAGGTATGGAAACTAAATTTTAACCTTACGCCAGGTGTAAGTTGCTGCTTCAGGTGATTGCAGGTATGCGTCACCTGGTACAGCTTCGCTTCACTGAATTACAGACGTATGTCACTGACGGTGCCCTCTGCCACACACCGTTGTGTGGCTTTCGAAGTATAAGTGTAGATGGAGATGTAGATGTAGGTACGGAAACTAAAAGATTAACCTGACGCCAAGTGTAAGTTGGTACTTCGGGTGTCTGCAGGTATGCGTGACCTGATACAGCTATCTAGCACGCTCACTTCGCTGAATTACAGACCGATGTCCGTGGCGGTGCCCTGTGCCACACACCGTTGGGTGGCTTTCGGAGTATAAATGTAGATGTAGATGTAGGTTTGGAAGCTGTAAGTTTAACCTGATGCCAGGTGTAAGTTGCTACTTCAGGTGATTCCAGGTATGCATTACCTGGTACAGCTAGGTAGGGTGCTGGCTTCGCTGAATTACAGTCCGATTTCACTGACGGTGCCCTGTGTCGCACACCGTTAGGTGACTTTCGGAGTATAAGTGTAGATGTAGATGTAGATGTAGGTATGGAAACTAAATTTTAACCTTACGCCAAGTGTAAGTTGCTGCTTCAGGTGATTGCAGGTATGCGTCACCTGGTACAGCTTCGCTTCACTGAATTACAGACGTATGTCACCGACGGTGCACTGTGCCACACACCGTTGGGTGGCTTTCGGAGTATAAGTGTAGATGGAGATGTAGATGTAGGTACGGAAACTAAAAGATTAACCTGACGCCAAGTGTAAGTTGCTACTTCAGGTGATTGCAGGTAAGCGTCATCTGGTACAGCTATCTAGCATGCTCGCTTCGCTGAATTACAGACCGATGTCCCTGACGGTGCCCTGTGCCACACACCGTTGGGTGGCTTTCGGAGTATAAATGTAGATGTAGATGTAGATGTAGGTTTGGAAGCTAAAAGTTTAACCTAACACCAGGTGTAAGTTACTACTTCAGGTGATTGCAGGTATGCGTCACCTGGTACAGCTTGGGTGGCTCGCTTTGCTGAATTACAGACCGTTGTCACTGACGGTGCCCTGTGCCACACACCGTTGGGTGGCTTTCGGAGTATAAATGTAGATGTAGATGTAGGTTTGGAAGCTGAAAGTTTAACCTGATGCCAGGTGTAAGTTGCTACTTCAGGTGATTCCAGGAATGCATCACCTGGTACAGCTAGGTAGGGTGCTGGCTTCGCTGAATTACAGTTCGATGTCACTGACGGTGCCCTGTGTCGCACACCGTTAGGTGGCTTTCGGATTATAAGTGTAGATGTAGATGTAGATGTAGGTATGGAAACTAAGTTTTAACCTTACGCTATGTGTAAGTTGCTGCTTCAGATGATTGGAGGTATGCGTCACCTGGTACAGCTTCGCTTCACTGAATTACAGACGTATGTCACTGACGGTGCCCTCTGCCACACACCGTTGGGTGGCTTTCGAAGTATAAGTGTAGATGGAGATGTAGATGTAGGTACGGAAACTAAAAGATTAACCTGACGCCAAGTGTAAGTTGCTACTTCGGGTGTCTGCAGGTATGCGTGACCTGATACAGCTAGCTAGCACGCTCACTTCGCTGAATTACAGACCGATGTCCGTGGCGGTGCCCTGTGCCACACACCGTTGGGTGGCTTTCGGAGTATAAATGTAGATGTAAATGTAGGTTTGGAAGCTGAAAGTTTAACCTGATGCCAGGTGTAAGTTGCTACTTCAGGTGATTCCAGGTATGCATTACCTGGTACAGCTAGGTAGGGTGCTGGCTTCGCTGAATTACAGTCCGATTTCACTGACGGTGCCCTGTGTCGCACACCGTTAGGTGGCTTTCGGAGTATAAGTGTAGATGTAGATGTAGATGTAGGTATGGAAACTAAATTTTAACCTTACGCCAAGTGTAAGTTGCTGCTTCAGGTGATTGCAGGTATGCGCCACCTGGTACAGCTTCGGTTCACTGAATTACAGACCGATGGCACTGACGGTGCCCTGTGCCACACACCGTTGGGTGGCTTTCGAGGTATAAATGTAGATGTAGATGTAGATGTAGATATGGAAACTAAAAGTTTAACCTAACACCGGGTGTAAGTTGCTACTTCAGGTGATTGCAGGTATGCGTCACCTGGTACAGCTAGCTAGCATGCCCGCTTTGCCGAATTACAGACCGTTGTCACTGACGGTGCCCTGTGCCACACACCGTTGGGTGGCTTTCGGAGTATAAATGTAGATGTAGATGTAGGTTTGGAAGCTAAAAGTTTAACCTGATGCCAGGTGTAAGTTGCTGCTTCAGCAGATTACAGGTATGCGTCACCTGGTACAGCTTCGCTTCACTGAATTACAGACCGATAGCACTGACGGTGCCCTGTGCCACACACCGTTGGGTGGCTTTCGGAGTATAAATGTAGATGTAGATGTAGGTATGGAAACTAAAAGTTTAACCTAACACCGGCTGTAAGTTGCTACTTCAGGTGATTGCAGGTATGTGTCACCTGGTACAGCTAGCTAGCATGCTCGCTTTGCTGAATTACAGACCGTTGTCACTGACGGTGCCCTGGGCCACACACCGTTGGGTGGCTTTCGGAGTATAAATGTAGATGTAGATGTAGGTTTGGAAGCTAAAAGTTTAACCTGATGCCAGGTGTAAGTTGCTACTTCAGGTGATTCCAGGTATGCATGACCTGGTACAGCTAGGTAGGGTGCTGGCTTCGCTGAATTGCAGTCCGATGTCACTGACGGTGCCCTGTGTCGCACACCGTTAGGTGGCTTTCGGAGTATAAGTGTAGATGTGGATGTAGGTATGGAAACTAAATTTTAACCTTACGCCAAGTGTAAGTTGCTGCTTCAGGTGATTGCAGGTATGCGTCACCTGGTACAGCTTCGCTTCACTGAATTACAGACGTATGTCACTGACGGTGCACTGTGCCACACACCGTTGGGTGGCTTTCGGAGTATAAGTGTAGATGGAGATGTAGATGTAGGTACGGAAACTAAAAGATTAACCTGACGCCAAGTGTAAGTTGCTGCTTGAGGAGATTACAGGTATGCGTCACCTGGTACAGCTTCGCTTCACTGAATTACAGACCGATGGCACTGACGGTGCCCTGTGCCACACACCGTTGGGTGGCTTTCGGAGTATAAATGTAGATGTAAATGTAGGTATGGAAACTAAAAGTTTAACCTGATGCCAGGTGTAAGTTGCTACTTCAGGTGATTGCAGGTATGCATCACCTGGTACAGCTAGGTAGCATGCTGGCTTCGCTGAATTACAGTCCGATGCCAGTGACGTTGATTTGCATTAAGATTTTGAGACATATACTATGTTCGAATAGTATGAACTAAGTTGCAGGCGGCGGTCTATTTATAGAGTCAGCATGGATTCAGAAAATATCGCTCTTTTCAAACACAACTAGCTCTTTATTTGCACGAAGTAATGTGTATTATGGACAAGAGATCTCAGATTTATTTCATATTTATAGATTTCCAGAAGGCTTTTTGTGTCGTATCTCACCAGAAACTTTCAGATTGCGTGCCTATGTAGTATTGCTTCAGTTGTTCGGCTGGAAACGTCATTTCCTGTCAGGAATTTCACAGTACGTAGTATCGGCAGAAAATCATCGAGTAAAACAGAAGTGAAATCCGGCTTCCTCAAAGGATGTATAAGTGGCCCTCTGCTGTTCTGTTCTACATAAACCACTTAGGAGGCAATATGAACAGCAATTTTAGATTGTTTGCAGATGATGTTGTGAATTACCGTCTAGTAAACTCATCAAAGGATCAAAACCAATTGCAAAATGATTTAGACAAGATATCTGTATATTTCGAAAAATGTCAATTATCTCTGAATAAGGAAAAGTGTCAGTTCATCCACATGAGTACGAAAAGATATCCTTTAAATATCGGTCACACGATAAATCACGCAATGTTAAAGGCTGTCAGCTGAACCAAAAACCCAGGAATTACAATTAACTACAACTTAAATAGAAACGGTCACATATGTAATGTTGTGGGGAAGGCAAACCACCGGCCGCTGCGGCCGAGCGGTTCTAGGCGCTTCAGTCCGGAACCGCGCTGCTGCTACTATCGCAGGTTCGAATCCTGCCTTGGGCATGGATGTGTGTGATGTCCTTAGATTAGTTAGGTTTAAGTACTTCTTAGTATAAGGGACTGATGACCTCAGATGTGAAGTCCCATCTGAATCATTTGAAGGCAAACCAAACACTGCGTTTTACTGGCAGAAGGTTTAGAAGGTGCAACAGGTCTAGTAAAGAGACTGCCAACTCTAAGATTGTTCGTCTTCTGATAGAATATTTAAGTCCAAAGAAGGTCAGCTCGTCCTGCGTTATCGCGAAATAGGAGAGAGAGTGTTATCGATATGATATGCGAGGAGGGTAGCAGTCATTAAAAGAAAGACATTTTTCCTTGCAGCGAGATCATTTCACGAAATTTCAGTGACCAACTCTCTCCCACGAATGCGAAAATATTCTATTGTCGCTAACCTACATAGGAAGAAATGAGCGTCGTAGTAAAATAAGAAAAATCAGAGCTCGTACGGAAAGATTTAAGTGTTCGTCGTAGAGTGGAACCGTAGAGAAACAGTCTGGAGGTGGTTCGAAGATCCCTCTGCTAAGTACTTACGTTGTGATCTGCAAAGTAGCCATGTAGATCTAGATATAGATCACAGAATATATGACGAGTCGAGATGACGATAATAAAGTGAGATTAGGAGTTATGCGTTCTCCGTTTCAACAGGTGCAATATGGTGATAATTTTGCGGCGTAATTTTCGCCGGCAGTACGGCACTGGCCCTTGTGCACACTACAGCGCATAGATGATTGGCGTCCAAGGTCGCCTGATCTAATTTATGTGATTTTTTAAATTTTTGATGTGTTTGAAAGACTCCGTCAGTGTGCGTTCCCTTCCAGCAGCCTTGGGTGAACTGTAATGCCGCATAGCAGCAACAGTGAGTGCAGTATCTCTATAAATATTCGTAAACATTAGGGCCCAAACCGACAATCGTTTGGATATTTGTTGTGCGGCTGATGGAGGGCACAATGGACGTTTATGACAGGTAAATGAAAATTTTGATCTCAAATGTAATTTATAATAATGACGAAGGCCAAAGCAATGAGCTAAAATTTTTACCAACACCTGGATTGCAACATGGCAGATGTACTATCTGTTACACCACACCAGCACTAGAGACAGCGCAGCTGCACAAGGTACCCTACTACATCTCCCTCACCGATACAGATTCCAACTCGCACCTCAGGCCATTGCTACTCCCCTTCTAAACTCGCATCAGTATTACCAAGGCTCTCCGATATTGGAAAGCTCGTTAGGAATGAGTGAAATGGGGTTAATCCTGTCTGTACTTCAGGCATAGGTGATGCATTAATCGTATATAGTTGGTCTTCCAGAGTCACATCGAGCTTCACCTTTATCTGTGATACTGATGTAAGCGAAAACAATGAATTTGTTCCGGCGTAACGACAAACGCCTGCACGAAGAGGAAGAACGCAACAGCAGAGAAGGCTGTGAGACGACGTCAGCCAGTAGTTCGCTGACTAGGACCCGGATCGCACCACGACAGGAGCGGCCTCTATAAGAAGAGAATATAAGCGCCGCTCCTGCCACCCTCGGCCGTACAGTGGAAGACGGACACTAGGAGAGAGCACTACGACAGCCATTATTAGTGATTCATATTAACTGTGTGACAAGCTCGCATGGACATTGTATACAGTGAAGGATATTGATTATTTGCATGTCACCCACCGTAAACCAAAGTTAAGTATAATCAATCTACTTTATTGTAATAAAAACCATTAATGTGCTTTGTTTGCACTATTGTATAGCTATCCGAGAAAGCGGCATCCTGTAGGCACCCTATATGAGACTAGTGTGCAGGACAGCACAGAATAAAAATTTGTGCCAGTGCAGGATTGAAACACCCGTCTCTGGCTTACAAGGCAGGTGCGCTATGCGATACACCACACCAAATACCACTTTACACGGACTACCCTAGCACGCTCCCTGACCGATACAAATTCCAACTCATACTTCAGCCCATTGCTGCCCCCTTTCTAAGCTCGCATTGGCAAGGTTCTCCAATACTGGAACAGCATCTTAGCAATGAGTGAAATGGGGTTAAGTCTGCCTGTGCCTCAGGTGAAGGCGCTATATTAATCACATGTAGTTGGTATTCTTGAGATATATTGAGTGTCACGATTGTCTTTGTTAATGATGTAGGTCAAAGAATTAAAACTTTTACCGGCCTCCATCATTATCATAGATAAAGGTTGAATTTGTCTCAGGAATACTAACTAAAAATGATTAATGTATCACCTACGCTTGAGGTACAGGTAGAAATGTTCAAATGTGTGTGAATTCCTACGGGACCAAACAGCTTAGGTCATCGGTCCATAGATTTATACACTACTTAAAGTAACCTATGCTAAGAACAACACACACCTATGCCCGAGGGAGGACTCGAACCTCCGGCGGAGGGGCGCGCAGTCCGTGACACGACTTACTGGTAGAATTAACCCCATTTCGGTCATTGTTCAATTGCTGTTCCAATATCGGAGAGCCTCGGAAATACTGATGCGAGTTTCGAAGGGGGATGGCGATGGGCTGAGGCGTGATTTGGAATTTGTATCGGTGTGGAAGACGTACTAGGGTAGTCCATGTAGTTCTGGTACGTGTAGCGCCATTGTTGTGTCATCAGTAGTGCATCTGCCTACTGAGCAGGAGCTCCAGTTTCGAATTTTGGTGCTGCAACAAATTATAATTCATTGTTTTGGCCTACATCATTATCATAGATAAAGGTGAGATTCAATATGTCTCAAGAATACCAAGTCTATACGACTAATTTTAATTATTAAAAGGACCCCGAAGGTTGTAGGTGTGATTATCTAAAACGTGTACCATCGGAAAATCGGCTGATTCTTTTCGGAGTAATAACACTGTTTTCCTATGTGTAAATTAAAATTTCCCCCAAGCTTCTCTCTTCATTATGCAGAGAATCTAGTCTTGTGAAATCAGTTTAATCTTTTTGAGAGGACCTGGAGGTTGACAAAAGCGATGTTTACGTGCTGCACCACCATGCGCATGTCGCGCTGCAGAGACGTAATGGAATTTTTTTTTCCCTTATTTTCGATGCGAGCTAATGGAACAGCCGCAGGGTGAGGTTCGGCCGCTGTCGGCAGCTGTGCGGCTGCGGCCGGCCGTGTTTACGGGCCGAGCGTCCGGCCGAGAGCAGAAACAGCGCCGGTTTAACGACGCGCAGCAAAAACACACATCTGCCGGCGCGCGAAACCGAGGGTTGCCGCTCCGCGAAGGGCCATTGCGCTCTCCACCCAGCCGTCGCGGGACCAGGCGTGGCGTCAGAGTGCTATCCTCGGTCCCACTTCCGCACTCTCGGGCGCTCTACTGGGCGGTGTGGGCGGGCAGAGCCACCGTGCTGCCACAGCAGCTCTAACTCCAAGATATGAGAGCCACACGTCATAACACAACCTCTCTCTCTCTCTCATATACCCAGGGTGAGTCACGTAAGACGTAACACCACTTTTATTTCGTGAACGTTTCCAGGTATCGAAACGAGGTTTCCGGAGAATGATAGTACGCTAAGGAACATCTACTTTGCTCTGTGATAAAGTGTCTTAAGTCTTCTAGTGATCGAGACATTGAAGGAAATATGATTTTTTTCTTTTAAGCAGAATACTGTACTGTGAACTTTTTAGTTTTAATCATA
Organism: Schistocerca serialis cubense; assembly: GCF_023864345.2. Taxonomy (NCBI): domain Eukaryota; kingdom Metazoa; phylum Arthropoda; class Insecta; order Orthoptera; family Acrididae; genus Schistocerca; species Schistocerca serialis. Next base: position 411,915,147 of record NC_064641.1, on the reverse strand, counting down.
CCGAAACTAGCACTTCATATATATATATATATATATATATATATATATATATATATATATACGTTCTAAATGTAAACTAAGAAATATAAACAAAAATATGTACATGTCATATTCCAGGCCACTGAAGATGCCTTGCCAAAAATAAAAACGAAATGCATATGGCACAAAAATTGCATTTCGTTCAGTTGTAATTACACGGTTTCAAAAAAAAAAAAAAAAAAATGAGTGATACTTTTTTCATGGCATCCGAAAGCGCTTGAAAAGATGAGTACAGTGATCTAATGCTAGTTAATGTTGATGTTGAAATACTTCGCAGAGTCAGAAAAATACACTAAAACTGGGAAGGAGTGTGACCAGAGTCAGCTGTTACGGTGTAAACACCACCAAACTGAGCCCTCATGCGAGGCTCCGTCATTATATGCAGCAAGACAGGTCTTCGCTACTAATGAGGACAACACGGCAAGTGTCATAATTCGATTTCCCAGAAACTTCGCTCAGTGGAATAGGGCTCAGTATCAACATACGAGTACACTTGTCTCGGCTTATCCGTAGGTACTCCACTGTTTCTGTGAAAACAACGGTAAAAGTTTTCGACGTAATTTAGATGTATTTTAGGTCAAGATTCTGTCCGCCGAAATAACGGCACAATGGCTAGCGTCATGGCTTGTCATTTTTGCGCCCCGTGTTCGAAACCCGATTATAGTCCTTATTTATTTCATTCGTTTATTTTTTCATTAATCTGCCCATGTCAATAGAAGTTTACTACATGAATGTTTTTTATCAAGTTAGGGGATACAAGCCCGCCCGGTTCGATGTGCGGTGTAACGCACTGCTTTCCGGGCAGAAAGGCGTGCCGCTCCCCGGCAGGAATCCGTCCGGCGGATTAGTGTGGAGGTCCGGTGTGCGGCCAGCGAATGCGGGGTGGTTCCCCTTATTCCGCCTCAGTTACACTATGTCAGAGATTGCTGCGCAAACAATGTCTCCATGTAGGCGTACTCCATAAATACTCTACCACGCAAACATTTTGAGCTACACTCGTGTGGTGTGAGACGTTCCCGGGAAGGGTGAGAAGGGGGGTGGGGCGGGAGGTTCCAGTGGGTTTGGTGTGGGGCGGCGGTGGAGTGAGTGGACTGCTGCAGCCTCTTGTGGAGTTGTGAACCACTGAGGGCTACGGCGGGGACGAAGCCTCTCCGTCGTTTCTAGGCCTCCAGTTCAATACCAAACGATAGGAGATACAAGCACATTATATTAACTGTAAAATTACAAAGTGTCATAAGTTTATTATGTAAAATATGTGTATGGCACTTTCAGGAGTTACACTCTTTTTAAAAGCTTATATTCTTGTATGAATTCTTATGTTTATTTTTCAGGTAGGTATAATGCATGTTATTGGATGTTACTGATGGTAGAAACATTCGAAACATAGAAATTCTCAACACCACTACCATGGCGAGAAAACAAGTTTTCCAGAGTATTTTTTCGTCGTATGAATCTCACTCCGGAAAGATACGTCGTTAGGAATGCTGAAGATTTCACGCCCTGCGAATTATTTCGCGGCAAACCACTTTTCTGAAAACTGGCGCTTGCAATTGATTATGAATCAAGATACACCACAGGAATTTCACCGGAAACAGTTTCAAATAATTTGCTGACTGACTTTTTTATAATTAATTCCCCAGACATGCAATAAGTCGACAAATAAGTGAAACGTTATTTCAGTATGCACTGGAAAACATTCGTGTGGTAATCTTCTATGGACAGAGGTAAATAAATGAAAAACTAAAATAATAATGGGGTTTAGAACACAGAGTGCATAACTATGAGACCGCTACGCTAGCCACTGTGCACTGCTTCGGTTGAACTACTTACTCAATAAAACGAACATGAAGTACCTCCAAAACCTTGACTACCTTTTTTTCAGAACAGATAAGCCGAGACATGTGTTCGCTTATTTTGACCCACTAATTGAAGAGAACGACTTGTATGAATATCAAGAGCTCAGATGGAAACCCAGTTCTAAGCAAAGAAGGGAAAGCAGAAAGGTGGAAGGAGTATATAGAGGGTCTATACAAGGGCGATGTACTTGAGGACAATATTATGGAAATGGAAGAGGATGTAGATGAAGATGAAATGGGAGATACGATACTGCGTGAAGAGTTTGACAGAGCACTGAAAGACCTGAGTCGAAACAAGGCCCCCGGAGTAGACAATATTCCATTGGAACTACTGACGGCCGTGGGAGAGCCAGTCCTGACAAAACTCTACCATCTGGTGAGCAAAATATATGAAACAGGCGAAATACCCTCAGACTTCAAGAAGAATATAATAATTCCAATCCCAAAGAAAGCAGGTGTTGACAGATGTGAAAATTACCGAACTATCAGCTTAATAAGTCACAGCTGCAAAATACTAACACGAATTCTTTACAGACGAATGGAAAAACTAGTAGAAGCCAACCTCGGGGAAGATCAGTTTGGATTCCGTAGAAACACTGGAACACGTGAGGCAATACTGACCTTACGACTTATCTTAGAAGAAAGATTAAGGAAAGGCAAACCTACGTTTCTAGCATTTGTAGACTTAGAGAAAGCTATTGACAATGTTGACTGGAATACTCTCTTTCAAATTCTAAAGGTGGCAGGGGTAAAATACAGGGAGCGAAAGGCTATTTACAATTTATACAGAAACCAGATGGCAGTTATAAGAGTCGAGGGACACGAAAGGGAAGCAGTGGTTGGGAAGGGAGTAAGACAGGGTTGTAGCCTCTCCCCGATGTTGTTCAAATGGCTCTGAGAACTATGCGACTCAACTTCTGAGGTCATCAGTCGCCTAGAACTTAGAACTAATTAAACCTAACTAACCTAAGGACATCACACACATCCATGCCCGAGGCAGGATTCGAACCTGCGACCGTAGCCGTCACGCGGTTCCAGACTGAAGCGCCCGATGTTGTTCAATCTGTATAATGAACAAGCAGTAAAGGAAAGAAAAGAAAAATTCGGAGTAGGTATTAAAATCCATGGAGAAGAAATAAAATCTTTGAGGTTCGCCGATGACTTTGTAATTCTGTCAGAGACAGCAAAGGACTTGGAAGAGCAGTTGAAAGGAATGGATAGTGTCTTGAAAGGAGGATATAAGATGAACATCAACAAAAGCAAAACAAGGATAATGGAATGTAGTCTAATTAAGTCGGGTGATGCTGAGGGAATTAAATTAGGAAATGAGGCACTTAAAGTAGTAAAGGAGTTTTGCTATTTGGGGAGCAAAATAACTGATGATGGTCGAAGTAGAGAGGATATAAAATGTAGGCTGGCAATGGCAAGGAAAGCGTTTCTGAAGAAGAGAAATTTGTTAACATCCAGTATTGATTTAAGTGTCAGGAAGTCATTTCTGAAAGTATTCGTATGGAGTGTAGCCATGTATGGAAGTGAAACATGGACGATAAATAGTTTGGACAAGAAGAGAATAGAAGCTTTCGGATTGTGGTGCTACAGAAGAATGCTGAAGATTAGATGGGTAGATCACATAACTAATGAGGAAGTATTGAATAGGATTGGGGAGAAGAGAAGTTTGTGGCACAACTTGACCAGAAGAAGGGATCGGTTGGTAGGACATGTTCTGAGGCATCAAGGGATCACCAATTTAGTATTGGAGGGCAGCGTGGAGGGTAAAAATCGTAGAGGGAGACCAGGAGATGAATACACTAAGCAGATTCAAAAGGATGTAGGTTGCAGTAGGTACTGGGAGATGAAAAAGCTTGCACAGGATAGAGTAGCATGGACAGCTGCATCAAACCAGTCTCAGGACTGAAGACCACAACAACAACAACAATTGAAGTTTCTGGGATATCAGGTTATGGCACTTGCCGTGTTCTCCTCGTAAGATGAAAAACTCATTTCCTCTACGATAGAGATACAAGGTCAGCTATGATTTTTGTAAACGGAACTACGGTATATGCATCCTTCTGGCGCATCAGGTGGGCCTTACAAGAAATGCTACGTTTCCAGGGTTTCGTCAGGCAGTTTTCCACTTAAACGCTGCCCGTTGTTGCTTACTTTTCAAAGCCGAAAAAGAAACGTCTTTCATACTTCATAATAATGATAAGCCCCACAGCCCTATTCCAGGGGAAAAGGGAACTACTATATTAACAGTTTTAGGTTTGAAAAACAGAAAGTATCTGACTTGTATTTGCCTGGAAACACGCGATACACCTTAAGACAAACCACCTGCTGTAGGACAAATGTGTACAGGGTGAGTCGCCTAACATTACCGTTGGATATATTTCGTAAACCACATCAAACACTGACGAATCGATTCCACAGACCTAACGTGAGGAGAGGGGCTAGTGTAATTGGTTAATACAAACAATAAAAAAATGTACGGAAGTATGTTTTTTAACACAAACCTATGTTTTTTTTTAAATGAAACCCCGTTAGTTTTGTTAACACATCTGAACACAGAAACAAATACGTAATCAGTGCCGTTTGTTGCATTATAAAATGTTAATTACATCCGGAGATATTGTATCCTAAAGTTGACGCTTGAGTACCACTCCTCCGCTGTTCGATCGTGTGTATCGGAGAGCACCGAATTACGTAGGGATCCAAAGGGAACGGTGATGGACCTTAGGTACAGAAGAGACTGGAGCAGCACATTACGTCCACATGCTAACACCTTTTTATTGGTCTTTTTCACTGACGCACATGTAAATTACCATGAGGGCTGAGGTACACGTACACACGTGGTTTCCGTCTTCAATTACGGAGTGGAATAGAGTGTGTCCCGACATGTCAGACCAGTAGATGTTCAATGTGGTGGCCATCATTTGCTGCACGCAATTGCAATATCTGGCGTAATGACTGTCGTACACGCCGCAGTACATCTGGTGTAATGTCGCCGCAGGCTGCCACAATACGTTGTTTCATATCTTCTGGGGCTGTAGGCACATCACGGTACACATTCTCCTTTAACGTACCCCACAGAAAGAAGTCCAAAGGTGTAAGATCAGGAGAACGGGCTGGCCAATTTATGCATCCTCCACGTCCTATGGAACGCCCGTCGAACATCCTGTCAAGGGTCAGCCTAGTGTTAATTGCGGAATGTGCAGGTGCACCATAATGCTGATACCACATACGTCGACACGTTTCCAGTGGGACGTTTTCGAGCAACGTTGGCAGATCATTCTGTAGAAACGCGATGTATGTTGCAGCTGTTTGGGCCCTGCAATGAAGTGAGGACCAATGAGGTGGTCGCCAATGATTCCGCACCATACATTTACAGTCCAGGGTCGCTGTCGCTCTACCTGTCTGAGCCAGAGAGGATTGTCCACGGACCAGTAATGCATGTTCCGTAGATTCACTGCCCCGTGGTTTGTGAAACCCGCTTCATCGGTAAACAGGTAGACTGCAACGCATTCTCTGTTAATGCCCATTGACAGAATTGCACTCGATTATTAAAGTCATCATCACGTAATTGCTGATGTAGCGACACATGAAACGGGTGAAAGCGGTGACGATGCAGTATGCGCATGACACTTCTTTGACTCAGTCCACCGGCTCTAGCAATGTCCCGTGCACTCATGTGTGGGTTCATGGCAACAGCAGCTAACACACCAACTGCACCCGCTTCTCCTGTGACGGGCCTGTTACGGACCCGTTTGCGTGCTACGACCATACCTGTTGCATGCAGTTGGCGGTCGATGTTTTGCAATGTGCGGCACGTTGGATGCTCTCTGTCCGGGTACCGTTCTGCATACACCCTGCAGGCTTCAGCTGCATTTCGTCGACACTCGCCATAGATGAGTATCATCTCCGCCTTTTCAGAGTTCGAATACACCATGCTCACAGTTCCTACAACACTACACTATCACAGATGTCTGGTAACACGGTGTACTACAGTTGGTCTGCGTGCGGAGGCGAATGCAGAATAACAATAGCAGCAAGCGCTACATGCGGACACTGCGACAGCTAGACCAAACCACAACAGTGCACTACAGTCACACTCTTAAACACGGTCGTCATCGTCAACATGTCCCTGCAGATGCTGTTCGCCGACCGTGGCCCGTGTTTGTTACAACACGCAACTGAACATCGGAGGTTTCAAGCGTCAACTTTAGTTTATAGTATCTCCGGATGTAATTAACGTTTTACAATGCAACAAACGGCACTGATTACGTATTTGTTTATATGTTCAGATGTGCTAACAAAACTAACGTGGTTCCATTTAAAAAAAACGTAGGTTTGTGTTAGAAAACATACTCCCGTGCATTTTTGTATGGTTTGTATTAAACAATTGCACTAGCCCCTCTCCTCACGTTCGGTCTGTGGAATCGGTTCGTCAGTATTTGATGTGGTTTACGAAATATATCCAGCGGTAACGTTAGGTGACTCACCCTATATATAAATACTACACGGAATTGCAGTTAGACGGAATAACTTTAAATAAAGTAAACAGCATAGTCACAATGACTGCCAAGGAATGTCATCCACAAAATAAAAACTCTTCTTAACGAAACGTAGTGTTGCGCTTTACTTAAGAATGCGCTCACATTGTGCAGCATTCCTGGGTAGCCATCGTGTTGGAGCCACATAGGCAGTCGCTTACGCAGTGGCATTCTGGAAGAACAGATAGAATGTTCCAAAAACAGTGTGCCTACGCATTTCCATGCAACATACGTGGGATTAAGTAATGTCCCACAATGGGATTTCCCACAGTGCCGCACGATAGGGTTACGCTTCACGGTTGATGATGACGAATCCAGGGTGGCTTTTCAGTTGCATGTAGTGCATGTTACAAATATTTACGTCACCGTGGTTCGTAAACGTTGCTTCGACGGTAAAGAGCACACGCTTGTAAAACATAGTATTGTCTCCCAAGCGAAGCAGGGCAAACCAACAAAATTTCATAAGACTTTCGGAGTCATGTCTCCGAGTACCTGATATAGTGACAGATGATAAGGTTGGAATTTATGTCGATGCAGGGTACGAATGACACTCCTGTGGGGATCCCACGTTCCTAGACGATACAGCATGTGCCACCTTGCGTACTACTAAGCGTCGTAGCCCGAACAGTTTCTGTGCTCTGTCAATTGCAGTCTTCGTCTTCGTCCTCTGCTTGCGCTGAAGCTGTCTTTTCCCATTAATCACGTAATAATCCGTGCAAGCGCCTTCCACGACGGACAGCGACGGTCGGGGTAGACTTACGGTGCCCATACCGTCGGACCGTTTCGACAACATTCCACGTTCACCGTATAAAAGCAACATGTCTAACTTTTCCTAACTGGTGTACATGTGTGCGTGTGAGGAATGTTGAAGCAGAAATGACTTGCCGATTGACAACACAGTTCGGTAGTTCAGACAAGTAAACAGACGAAAGGCCTGATACAACAACGTAGCCTGGCATGAGTGTTGTTACAACCCAACAGCCTATACCAGCGGATTTGCCTTTCGATTTTATATTATTTCTCGGATTCTTCCGCGAAGAGTTGCGGCATCAGGATTTACAAGCATTGTATCACTTACTTGTCTCTTCAGGCGTTGTCGAATGCTGCTACAAAATTATCAGTCTATGTAAATAATGTTTGCTTCAGGATATCGATTGATACGAGTGTTAACACTCTTTTATCACAGATCAAACGACATACCCTTAACGTACGATGATTTGCCGAAAACCTTGCTTCGTTTTCTGGAACCGTTCACGAAATAAAAACGGTGTTAAGTCTTAACGTGACTCGTCCTGTATACAGCGTGATGCAGCTGCCTCTACCATTGTCCATTTATGAAACCTGTAATGTTGTATCTGGCCTTCGAAAACCTAGCTCAAGATTTTCATATTCTCTCGCTCGCTACACGCAAACTATGAGTCCTACAGAAAAAATGAACAGGAACTTATACAGGAAATTTAATGTAGTTAAATTTTGTTCTGGGATACGCTTCCGAAACAGAGGCTGTAATTATCGAGTTATTCAAGAAAAACATGCAAAAGTGAGCTTAAAACGCACCCTGTAGTCTTTCGACAATTTCCGCGTAAATTCTAGAACCACTTGGCCTTGGGCCGTCTCGAACACACGATATTTTAAATATAAGTGTGAGAGAGCCTATCTACTGCGCGTCGCCTGTCTGTGTGTGCAAGTCCAAAGTGTGTAGTAAGAAGACTGTAGACACGACGGTCGAACTTCACCGACAAGTTGTAACACCCCACCCGTCACTTAGCTGGTTTTGGCGTGTGTTCACCCCAACTAATTGACTAACAGATCAACAGAGAGTACAAAACTGCCGCAATATCGGATAACGCAAAAAAGTAATATGGCCCTGTGACTCCTGACTGAACTGCGGTGGCAGTGTTGACATTAATTTATTCAGAATTGATCACTTTTAATTAAAAAGGGGTGCACATTGATGTTATATTCAGCTATTGAACACCAGATGCAAATGTAGAACATAAAATTAATTAAGAAAGTGACTTGGGATTTCAAGTACTTGATTGAAAACAGATGCAGTCGATTAGCACAAATTTATTTTAATTCCCAACCTTCAATCACCACATTACAAGACTCTCCTATCAGGCAGTGGTAATAAATTGCGTTTGTGTGAAGTAAAGCGCGATAACTCAAAAGTAATTCCTATCGACTGACCCAGGCGTAATGCGAAGTGCGAGAAGAATTCTACAATACATGGCCCATGAAACCCTCGTGGAAATTTTGCCGATGTGATCCAATAAATTAATCACTGGCCAGAGAGGGCGCAACATCACCGAATACAGCGTGGTGGAGCGTCGTCGTTGTGCAGGCGTCGGCCGACCTCATGGTGCTGCAAGGCTGCGCTCATCTATTCACTCCTAGCTATCTTGCTCAGTATATAGCTGAACCAAAACTTCCTATCTCCAAGATCAATCGTTCCATTTGCTAGGTCCTAAACTGCAGAGATGCTAACTCTTTCCCAGGCAAGCTGAGTAAAGAATGCCACGTCCGCACTCTAGGCAAGCTGGGAATGGAAGACCTCTACGGAGACTTCTCACAGTCCGCTCTTCACCTCAGTTTCCCCTCCAGCAAAATCACTTACGCCAGTTGCAGCACAAGTCGCATTATTTATGCGTCGCTTCCCAGTGCTGACCAATGCCTGCTCTGGAAAGTGAACAAATTCCCACAAAATTTCCCTTCCTCTCAACTTCTGTTATTTAGCTCCTCCCAGGCCATCCATCAAGGTTAGTGTCTGCACAACACCAAGTTTTCCAGAATTCTGACTCCCAGGAGAGTACTTCAAATTCCTTGGTCCTACATTCCCATCGGAGGCCAGCGTATTTCATTTTGTCGCTCTTCACCTGATTTGCTTCAGACTCTGCGGACCGTGAATTCAGCGTGAAGTTGCTATAGTCACGAACACGCATATTTTGACCTCTGTTGAGTACTCCACTGTAGCTTTGCACGGCTTTCTTGCATGTTTACCTGAAAACGGGACGATGGACATTTATCAACACGTGTACAAGTTCTCTGTCTGCTTCCCAGTACACCAGCATGGGGTCGGGGACAACCACCCATGCTACCACTCATCTTAAGGCGGCTGGAGACCGCACTGCATTACCGCTTTCTCAGAGCTTGAGCCACCCTAAGCTGCCTATTGTCGCTTCCCTTCGCTGTTCCCCAGCCGGCCACGGTCAACTCTAAATACTTCCCTGGGGTAAACTAGCGTCCAGTAAATCGACTCGTTTCCACAAAGTCTTCATGTCATGTGAATTACTTAAAAACCATCACCCGACATTAATTATTCCAATACGTCCATACTATAGCCTCTACAAGACGCATTGTGCCTTGTCAGTCATTTTGTTCAGCCCTACTGTTCGCTCAACGTGAGTTAAGTGATCTTTAATGACTTCATGTAAGGGGCATAGTTCTTGCCATCTTACAAAGTGTTTGCCGGTCGTGACATGGAAGTTTAATGAAAGAACACGGCAGACTCAAGGAACTTCTGTGTTATTCCGTACTGTTTTATAACTGTGACTATTGTTAATGACGAAAGAACAGCCTTGTGATTTGGTGTTGTGTGATGTCCTTAGGTTAGTTAGGTTTAAGTAGTTCTAAGTTCTAGGGGACTGATGACCATAGATGTTAAGACCCATAGTGCTCAGAGCCATTTGAACCATTTTGAACGAAAGAACAATTGAGTGGGAAAAGATTTTTAGTAACTTTTAACTTGAACTTGGTAGAGACAAGACATGTGTATGATTCCTGTATAATAGAGTCGTGGTTATTAAGCCAACTCTGTTGTAAAAGTAACTTAATTGTTTCTAATGTGAGACGACAAGGGTGACTTACAAGAAGTCAGTTGTTTGTGTGAGAAGTGTGAATTTTGTTCTTTGTGGAAGTTCAAATATACCGATAGTTGTTGAAAAGTATTCTGCGAGTACCTCATTATTTCACAAAGAGAGAGAGAGTCATATATATTCCTTTAACTAGCATCATTCCTCGGAGAAGAAGATTTTGGAGCCTGACGTAGCCGGCTGTGCATAGCAAGTAAGTCTACGTGTGTAAAAGAAGTTAGAAGGTTGCACTCCAGCTTCACACATTCTTATCGTCAAAAATGTTAGAATACCCACTACCACACTCAGCCCCACCGGTCAGGAGTTCTAGTATATTGTTCATGACACTCCCTCCTAAACTGTACAAAAACTTCCGACTGCACTAGTTATTTCCATATTATACCTCTTTTGGTCTACATTGATTGGCTTATTACTACACCGGCTTAGACGAGCACTTACAAAATGTAAAATTGACGTTTGTGTTAATTATACTTAACAATTTTTTGAATTTTTACGACATAAAATAAACTGCATCTTTGTATTCGTAAGGCCTTCTGACTACGAAACTACTGTGCTTGTAAGAATTAAGTTTGGGTCAATTGTAAACGTAATTAGTTTTGGCGTAGCGTTTAGAAAAGTTGTTTTTCTTTCATTACGCTCATGGGCACGTTTAAATCATTGACGTTAATGAAATAGTTGGCTATGCTGGTGGCGAAGTAGCCAAATCAATAGAGACCAAAAGGTATCAAATATCGGTAATATTATGTACAATCAGAAGTTTTTGTTGCTATGTTAGAAGGAAGTGCCACGAACAACATACCAGAGATCCTGAATGGTGAGGGATGAGTGTGGCGGTGGAGGTGCGTTTGAAGGTCACTTTTGAACGTTTTTGTCGAATACCTCGATTTTCGTGGTTTCTGGCAGAAACGTTTCCCAGTACAAAATTAAAAGCTCGGTAAATTTCCTATTGAAGGAACTGCTCATTCTTTGTATAGGGCTAACAGTTTGCGCTTAGCCACCGAGAGAATGTGAAAATCTGGCGCGTGGTTTTTGAAGGCCGGCTATAGCATGTAACGATATTGGTAGGGGAAGCTAAGTCACCCTACAATATCGGGTGTCCCTACTAAGAGTCGCCAGAAGCATTTTCTGGCGTGTTTCTCGCAGATGTCTGCAATTTCGCGTTTACAGTGTGTAGCAAGAGTCAGTCCAGACGAATGCTCCTGATCACGTCTTTCATACAAAGCCCAGTTTCGACGGAAAGCGTCGGTTTGTGTCGCTAAATAAGTGGTATTTTAGGGGCCCATTCGATAGAGTGGTCCCAAAATTAGTCTAGTGCAACATTAATTTTATCAATATGTATTAACGGGGAGTGTAAAAGACAAAGAATAACCAGCATCCCAGCAGCAACAGCACCCCTCTGACACGCCCTGACCGCTGCGTCCATGCAGCGGCGCTAATCTTCAGCTACACATTGCAAAGACGACATTTTGAAATCTTATCTGAAATACCAAAGAGTAGAAATGTCTCTGGAGTGAGCATTCACATGCGCCAAATTGATTTTGTGTTGTCAATACACAGTGCCATCGTGGTCACGTGATTTCGGGGCGGTGTTGGTTTGTCCGTAATGCGTCCTATAAATTTTGAATTTCATCACATCGCTATCCCTCCATAGGAGTTGTGGATTTGGTACAGGCGTTTTGCAGACACCATAATAATTTGCATTTGTTACCTGGAATAAATTAGGCTCTTAGGTTTGAAGAGCAAACAGAAGCGGCATCACGTTCTGGCAGAGTGTATTCACAGTGTCCGTCACGTTACGTCACGTCACGTCTGTCCGCTTAGCCCAGTACCAAAAGGAGAAAGTGTTATTTGCTACCATCCGTGACACAAGAAGTCAGGACAACAAGAAATGAAGAACTAACAACGACAAAGTTCATTAAAGACCAAAGCAAACTTCTCAATGTATGTCTTAATCAGCGTTTTTTGATAAAGTGATACGAAGTGAAACAACGTTCCAAAACATAGAAACTTACATGCTAGCGAAAATATACACGTACAAACAATACCTATAAAGGATGAAATGAAGCCTGTTTACCTTATCCATTATGTTCTTTTTTTTTCAGGCATAGCTGATAAAGTCTTAAATAACTATATTTTGCAGGCGACGTTTCCACTTAAAATGTTGTGTAATGGTAACTGCTTCGTCAACTTATGTTCTTATTTATATGCATTGTGGGCATTAGCTCTGTTCTGTCATTGGAAAACGTTAATAATTTTTCGCCTTCAGGTATTTGACCTCGCTTGCCTAAGAACGCTCAATGGAAAAAATATTCAAGCCGTCGTTGGACGTTTGCAATCTGTATCGAAAACAATGCATAGTAATGAAATAAAGGTTATGAAGCAGCAAATGCACGAAATCCACTACCATAGAACGAGTGAGCGCGGCGAAAATTCACTGACGGAAAATATTGCAACACCAGAAATAATTAATGTATAGTAATGAAATTTAGGGAATACATTTGTCTAGCTAATATCAGGTAAGATCACAGGTTAATATAAATGATTGCAAATGTGGAATGCTGGTACATTAATAACCGGTATAATCGCCATAATGTTGAATGCTAGCACGCAGACGTTCATGCACTACTTTGTACACGTGCAGGATGACAATCGAATCACCGAAATTGATGTTCAAATTTACAGTCATTGGGAGTGGGATAACCACGAGAGCGCTCCTACTGTAGTATGAAATAACTCCTGGTGTAGGTGCAGTGTGCCTAGCATGCAGACAGTTTCGCTGCAGGCCCTCAGCTGTCCTCCTTTCAACCAACACAGGGCCATCACCGGCACCGTGGCAGGGAGAGAGCATCAGAAAACACAACAGAACTCTACCCTGTCCTCCAGAAAGCTCTCGCTTGACACACATGAAGTGGCAAATGGCGGCGGTTTGGGAATGCCCGCTACGGAGGTTCTGGCTCGGAGCTGTGATTGAAGTAACCAATTTGTAACAGTTCGTTGTGTCACTGTGGCACCAACCGCTGCTCAAATTGCTGCTACAGATGGAGTACAATGCGACAGAGGCAAACGCCGAACACAATGGTCTTGCCTTGCGATAGTGCCACGTAGTAGTCCGAAGCCCTGTATTCTTGCTGTCGTACATTTTGTGAGTACCGCCGCCAGCAGTCGTGTACTGCGACTACTTTCCTGCCAAGTATTTCTGTAATATCGCAGAACGAACGTCCGGCTTGTCGTATCTCTATTACACGACCTTGTTCAAACTCAGTGAGGTGTTGAAAACGGGGTCTTTGTCGCCTTAAAGGCAGTCGTTTTGGATCCTAATAGTGGTGTTATTAGCGGGGAATGTGAATAGACATCTACATCTACATCTACATCCATACTCCGCAAGCCAGCTGACGGTGCGTGGCGGTGGGTACCTTGAGTACCTCTATCGGTTCTCCCTTCTATTCCAGTTTCGTATTGTTCGTGGAAAGAAGGATTGTCGGTATGCTTCTGTGTGGGCTCTAATCTCTCTGATTTTACCCTCATGGTCTCTTCGCGAGATATACGTAGGAGGGAGCAATATACTGCTTGACTCTTCGGTGAAGGTATGTTCTCGAAACTTTAACAAAAGCCCATACCGAGCTACTGAGCGTCTCTCCTGCAGAGTCTTCCACTGGAGTTTATCTATCATCTCCGTAACGCTTTCGCGATTACTAAATGATCCTGTAACGAAGCGCGCTGCCCTACGTTGTATCTTCTCTATCTCTTCTATCAACCCTATCTGGTACGGATCCCACACTGCTGAGCAGTATTCAAGCAGTGGGCGAACAAGCGTACTGTAACCTACTTCCTTTGTTTTCGGATTGCATTTCCTTAGGATTCTTCCAATGAATCTCAGTCTGGCATCTGCTTTACCAACGATCAACTTTATATGATCATTTCATTTTAAATCACTCCTAATGCGTACTCCCAGATAATTTATGGAATTAACTGCTTCCAGTTGCTGACCTGCTATTTTGTAGCTAAATGATAAGGGGTCTATCTTTATATGTATTCGCAGCATATTACACTTGTCTACATTGAGATTCAGTTGCCATTCCCTGCATCATGCGTCAATTCGCTGCAGATCCTCCTGCATTTCAGTACAATTTTCCATTGTTACAACCTCTCGATATACCACAGCATCATCTGCAAAAAGCCTCAGTGAACTTCCGATGTCATCCACAAGGTCATTTATGTATATTGTGAATAGCAACGGTCCTATGACACTCCCCTGCGGCACACCTGAAATCACTTCGGAAGACTTCTCTCCATTGTGAATGACATGCTGCGTTCTGTTATCTAGGAACATTTCAGTCCAGTCACACAATTGGTCTGATAGTCTATATGCTCTTACTTTTTTCATTAAACGACTGTGGGGAACTGTATCGAACGCCTTGCGGAAGTCAAGAAACACGGCTTCTACCTGTGGACCCGTGTCTAATTCCCTCTGAGTCTCGTGGACGAATATCGCGAGCTGCGTTTCACACGACCGTCTTTTTCGAAACCCATGCTGATTCCTACAGAGTAGATTTCTAGTCTCCAGAAAACTCATTATACTCGAACGTAATGCGTGTTCCAAAATTCTACAACTGATCGACGTTAGAGATATAGGTCTATAGTTCTGCACATCTGTTCGACGTCCCTTCTTGAAAACGGGGATGACCTGTGCCCTTTTCCAATCCTTTGGAACGCTACGCTCTTCTAGAGACCTACGGTACACCGCTGCAAGAAAGGGGGCATCTTTCAGATGTAGAAACACGTCTATCAACTTCGTTTATGTCGCACAATTCCTTCTTGGTATTACGATTTTTGTATCATTTTCTATTGGAATTTCTTTTACTGATTAATAATAATACTTGTGTCATCAGCAAACAGTGTCAGTTTATATTATTTCAGATAAGAAGGGAGGACATTCATATATATCAAGAACAGAAGGGATCATGATCGAACTTTGTGGAACACCTAATGTAATTTCCCCCCAGTTAGATGAAGTGGGAAACTTCTTTATATCACTTAAACCATATAAAGAAACTTTCTGCTTCCTATTCTGTAGATATGACTTAAACCACTCATATGCTGTTACATTGATACCATAGAATTATAATGTCATGATTCGCACAATCAAACGTTTTGGATAAGTCACAGAAAATTCCTATTGGTGACATTTTACTATTTAAAGACAATATTATGTGGGCAGTGAAACTGTATATTGCTGTCTCAGTGGAACAGCATTTTTTAAATCGAAACTGTGATTTACTAAGTAACCCATTACTTCTGAGATGGCTAACCACTCTTGAGTACATTACTAACTCGACAAGTTTTGAAAATGATGTCAGCAATGGTACTGGCCGGTAATTATTGATATCTGTGGTGACCCCTTCTTTTTAGAGAGGCTTGACAATTGCATATTGTAACCTGTCTGGGAAAATACCTTCAGTTAGTGATGCATTACAGATGTGACTCAGAACATCAGCTGTAACTGCTCAACATTGCTTTAATATCTTGTTAGAGATGTCATCTACTCGAACAGAACATTTATTTTTCGAAGATTTAATAATTTTACTTATTTCACAAGAGGTTGTTAGACGAACATTAATCTGACTAGGATTTCTCAAAACTGACTCTTCCATGTACTGTATGGCTTTTTTTTAACTACTCCCACCAATTTTTTCACTTACACTTACGAAATGCTTGTTAAATACATTAGCTACTTGTGTACTGTTTGTTAGGTTGGTCTCATTCCTTTAATAGTAATACTATCTACCCCAGTGGATACTTTTCTTGTCTCTCTTCTAACAACATTCCATACTGATTTCATTTTATCGGCCGAATAGTTAATTTCATCTCTAATATACCTATTTTTTTTATTTTCTGACAACTTTTCTCAATATGTTAGAATAATTTTTGTACTGCAAAATTACTTCTGGGTCTTTACTAATACTTGCTGCGTCCTACAATTTTCTTTTCCTTTCTGAAGACACTGTAATACCTGTAGTGACCCTAGGTTTCTTTGAAAACTGCTTGGTGTTACATTTAGTAATTGTTTTGGGGCAACAGTGTTCCAAAAGGGATATAAATTTATGAAGAAACATGTTGCATTTATCATTGGCATTTGGCTCATTATATACATCTTCCCAATTGACACTTCTTAAACTTTCTCTAAAGTGCTCCATAGATACCGGGTTGACCAACTTTACACTTTTACTTAATGGTTTCTAAACTGTACACCGTGCTGTTTTGTAAGTTAATCAGTTGTGCATCATGGTCTGATAATCCATTTATCACAGGGAAAAAGTGTGTTAGTTTTACATCCTCTTGCTGCACAAATACATTATCTATTAAAGTGGTACTGTCTTGAGCTAAACGTGTTGGGAAATTGATCACTGATTCTAAGTTATACGTCATTAATAACACTTCTAGTTCACTTTTCCTATTAGAATTACTTAGAAAGTTTACATTGAAATCACCACAGATTAATAACTGTGTTGAAACTGTAGTAACATGTATCGGTACCTCTCTTTGGGTGTCAAAGTTGGCAATGGAAATGTAAGTTTCTGTCAGATACCCATAGTGGTGGTGCAGGATCTGGCAGAAGAATGGTAAACGCCTCCGTAACACGAGCGTCCTCGGCCGCTGCGATAAAGGATGAAGGACACCTAGCACTTGGAGCCTCTTCGCTGTGTAACGCTACGTGACGCTATGCAGACTCCTCGTAGTCGCGGCTCCGATTCCTTCGTTCATGCTTACAAGGGAACCTCCCCATCACACCCCCCTCAGATTTAGTTATAAGTTGGCTCAGTGGATAGGCCTTGAAAAACTGAACACAGATCAATCGAGAAAACAGGAAGAAGTTGTGTGGAACTATGAAAAAAATAAGCGAAATATACAAACTGAGTAGTCCATGCGCAACATTGGCAACATCAAGGATGATGTAAGCTCAGGAGCGCTGTGGTCGCGTGGTTAGCGTGAGCAGCTGCGGATTGAGAGGTCCTAGGTTCAAGTCCTCACACGAGTGAAAAGTTTTATTTTGTATTTTCAGACAATTATCAAAGTTCAGGCACTCACACATAATCAATTTAGCTCTCCAAAATCCCAGGACATGTTTAGATTTGCTTGGACATATGCAGAATTTGACGGTCTACCCACGGAAAAATTTGAAAACGTTAAAAACATATGTTTTGACAGAGCACAGGGAAAACTGTGCGACTCTGAAACTGTTGCATTCATTTGTTGCAGTTTATGTGACAAACTCGTATGTTTTCATCACTATTTTGAGAGTGATTATCATATCCACAAGAAAACCTAAATCGGGCAAGGTAGAAGAATCTTTTTACCCATTCGCCCAGGGTCAAGTTAGGTGGGTCGACAACATATTCCTGTCGTGTGACGCACATGCCGTCACCAGTGTCGTATAGAATATATCAGACGTGTTTTCCTGTGGAGAATCGGTTGACCTACGACCTTGCGATCAAATGTTTTCTGTTCCTGTTGGAGAGGCACGTCCTTTCGTCTACTAATCGCACGGTTTTGCGGTGCGGTCGCAAAACACAAACACTAAAATTATTACAGTGAACAGAGAAGTCAATGAACGAACGGACAGATTATAACTTTGAGAAAATAAAGAAAATAAACAATTCTCTAGAAGGAAGACTTGAACCAAGGACCTCTCGTTCTGCAGCTGCTCACGCTAACCACAGGTCCACGGTGCTCCTGAGCCCACATTGTCCTTGACGTTGCTTATCTTGCGCATGGACTACTCAGTTTGTATATTTTGCTTATTTTTTTCATAGTTCCACACAACTTCTTCCTGTTTTCTCGATTGATCTGTGTTCAGTTTTTCAAGCCCTATTCACTGTGCCAACTTGTAACTAAATCTGAGGGGGGTGCGATGGGGAGGTTTCCTTGTTAGTACAGAGAACCTCGTCCCTGTGGACATTGAAAGCATGACTCTATTTCTTGCTGCACTATTTGTAATGAGTCTTCGTATGCTTGGAGAACCACATGTTAAGTAAATCTTAGTTTACTCTGTTAACGTATTTGCTAATCATTTCCGCTGCTGTCCAGCCTTCTTACGACGACATTTGCTGCACCACCCTGTGGGTCTCCTCTCCTTATCGTTTCATACGAAGTCATACACAACGGAAACACCATCAAAATGGACTTGTATCTGTATCCTTACAAATCTGCGTTGCGCACGAGTTAAAGCATCCATCCATACGAACTTCCGTGTCTTGAGTCCTACCGGTTCTTACTGAGTGAAGTGGAGCCAAGACTTTTGAATCCCTAGTTTTTTATCTTCAGATACCTAGTTCGGCCTTTCAGGATATGTGAATTAACAAGAACATGCGCTATTACACATCAGGAAACCCCCATCATACTTTGAGGAATTGTTGCAGAATCTGAAGACCGGTGATTTCTGAAATGCTGTCCTCATCGTAACATTTCACCAAACTGTTAATGCTAACCGATAAGTCCAGAAACTGTGTACTCCGTATTTGAATCAACTCAATCCACAAAAGATGAATGCTTGTATGGATATTTTCGGCAAGACAGAGCAACAGCGCACTCCGCCTTGGCAAGGACGCCACGAGTGCATGAGGTGTTCATAAAGGAAAGGACAATCAGCAGAAGCCATGAAATCGTCTTGTCACCTCGATCGCCTGATGTCTCTTGCTGTGAGGAAAACTGAAGTGTCAGTTGTACTCAGATAATACTCACACACTGGAACAGTTACAGTGGAACACTGAAACTGGTACTGCTGCTATCCCTCAGGCAGCTACACCTGTCTCACAGTTTCATAAACCGACCACAGCACAGCATGGACGTCGCCACTTCCTCTGTTAGTCTTATTGTAACTATTTTCCAGGCCAGCTTTCTTTTACCCAACCTCTATATCTCATTTAGCCTTTTAAAGAGCTCTTAGAACCACCATTTAGTTATACTCTTCTTCCTCTTTTCTTTCTTCCAAAAGTTCTCGGTCTTGTTGAGAGGCACCCACATGCCTTGCTCATACTGTAGCATCAAGCAGTCAGGCCTGCAAGATGAGTGGTCTGCCAAGCGAGTGGATTCATTCTTATTTATCGAGTAACATGAACTCTCGTACTCACAATTAAGTTACAAATTATCCTCCTGTATGAATATTGCGCAACGGAAACGCACATCTGACTATCAGTAATTTACAGAACTCTGACTGTTCACTACGCACTGGCAATACCACATTTTCTTTCTTATTTAACGGCTTTGATCAACACGTGGCCATCGCACTGAATATGAATGGCGCACACATTATAAATTCTGGATATCATGACAACATACAATTCGAAGGAAAAGGCCACCAATCTTTTTCTTTTCACTATCTTATTTATTCCGATAAATTCTATAACCTAAACACACAAATTCTTTAATCTACAACAATAACACATGAGAAATTCCGCCCAGTGGGCATGGCTTTACATTGGTGATTCTCTATCTTATGGTCTCGTAATTATTTAATGCTACAGTGCACCTTCTGGACAGGATGGTGGATCTTTATCTTTTTTTAAAATATCTCACACTTCGACTCTCACAACCATCATCACGAAACTTTCCTCCAGACCGAGTGGTACAAAAGGAACATGCATAACCCACTACCTCTGAAACTACCTTGCTACTCTCCATGCAAACCACACATACTTAAATTACATGACATACACCACACTGCAACATGGAATACAACATAAGGAATAGT
Organism: Schistocerca serialis cubense; assembly: GCF_023864345.2. Classification (NCBI taxonomy): domain Eukaryota; kingdom Metazoa; phylum Arthropoda; class Insecta; order Orthoptera; family Acrididae; genus Schistocerca; species Schistocerca serialis. The sequence goes on along the minus strand of NC_064641.1, from coordinate 411,895,085 downwards.
CACAACATTATAATCACATCACTTCCAGCTTTCCCACTTCAATTAGTATTCATCCCAGTTTCACACGACACTGCCCCACTTCGTAACTTTTATTTCCTACTACGAACTCTGGACGATATATGGACGTCTTACTGTGCAATGTAAGCCAAGTGGCGTTGCTGGATAGACGGCTGACTCACCTTGCTTCTCTCTCAGAGTATTATAGTTTGAATCAAGCGTCACACGGAAACATAACACGCAAAGCAATATTAAGAACATATTCATCCCACACGCGAGTCCTCAGCTGATACCATGGACGAGTACTTCTCTTTATCCTTTGTCTCATTCACAGATTGAGACTAACACACTACTCACCACGTGGAAGTACTCGTCTCTAATTTCAAGTCCTGCACAAGCCATTTCTTAAATATAGTAATTCAGCTTAATTTAAGCACTCGGAAGTATTTCAACTTATTGCTACACGTGGATTCATTGTGACCATTGGTCACTTCCGAAGATTACTACGATCACCTTAATATTACCTGCCTGACATTTAATTCTCTCCACAAAAGTTCCTGAAATAGAGAAATTATTTTTCTAAACTACTCTTAAGTATTTCACATGCATACCATGTCTCCACTCTTTTGTCCTTACGGAGCACACCTAAGACAGGTCTTACCAACACTAGATCCAGCGGCAGAGTGCTGAAACATGGCCGTTCTTCAGGTCATCTCGCACCTCTGTCGAGGTGGGGGAAGACCATGCTACCGTATTGGTCAGCCACATTTCAGGCGCTCAAAGCTCCGGTAAGTTTCATCTCTTTGGCTCCACCAAAGGTGGCCAAAGGATCGTCTCAAAGATGATCATATATTCACATTCACTATCTGCGGTTAGCAGACGACCATACATTCATTCATTTCACAGATCTCACCAAACTGGATGTAGGGATTTATTTTGTGGGAGTGCACATGTGATCAATTAAATAAATAAATTGTCACTCTTTCCCACACTGGTATCCGGCTTCGCTGTATTAATTGAAATTGAGTTATTTTTACAAAAAATATGTTGTTCTGACAAGAATAATGAAGTATGTTGTACCTATTTTCAATGTCGGGCGGTACTGTACCATTTCACCACCGGCTACCCATGCAGAAAAAAATGGCACGGTACTATCCTTGCAATGCGAGGGTAGTTCCGAACATTTTTTTAAGCAAGCTGTACTAGAACAAATGTAGCAAGTCATCATAATAACCAGGAGGAGACCTTAGCCCCTGGTGACCTCAAATAGACGACCAAATGCTGTTACTTTACCAAATTATTGACACAGTTGTTGCATTATTGTACTCTCCACAATCCGGAGTAACGTACACATACAAATTTACAACAGTCCACATGTCAAATAAAACATTACCTCATACAAATAAAAAATAATGTTGAGATAAAAATTTGCTTAGTTACTGGGATCTTCGTTATTTTTATGAGTAATCCAAACGTCGCTGATTCTATAACAAATAAAAAAATACTATATGTACTCATGAAATTTTAAATAGCTCACCGCCCAAACATAGAGCAAGTAATCTGACATTCATAAATTGCGGGGTAAAAACCTTTACACAGCAAAGCCTAAATACAAAACAAAATTAACAAAAGAAAAACATTGTGTACACTAGTTACATGTAGAATGTCAGGCTCCATACCATTACTCTAAAATATACATCAAACCTACAGAGAAATAAAACTGAGAAGAAAAACAATGAAATATACCACAAGTTACATACTGGTTACATAATACAGTTCATCTAAGACATCATGTCATACCTCATTAACTATCATCACTTAAGCAATTGCCACCACTTCTCGACTGTGAGTTTAACCTTATCCTTGTCCACCAGTACAAATACCTGCTGCTGAGCTAGTCAGTCCATCAACTTTGATCAATACACGCAGTAAATAGTTAGCAATAAGTGCTTGAATCCACCAGTAGTAGCTCTCGTATTTTACTCTACTGCTCATTTCTCTGTTGTTACATATTTAGACGACAAGAACTTGCATTTCGACTAGCCTTCGTTACACTTTAATGTGAAATATCACCACTGTGATAATGCAAAGAAGTGGTTTCAGTCAACACACCAACAAGATCATTACTGTTCACGACATCAAAATGCATCAGTTAATTCCGATATTTGTTGTGCAATGAAAACTTTTGTCCCCTGTGACAACCTTACTGATCAATGCAACAAGAGCCGCTACATTAGTATTACGACACTGGCTAATAATTAAAGCATCCTTGTACCAAATATTCTAACAAACATGCTACGTGAACTTGATAACCCAGAACAAACAAAAAAAGCTAACTATTCTAAACACAAATGTTAATGAAATACAATTACACTTGCTGTCACTTCAGCAATGAAACGTATAAAAAAATTACACAGTTACAAGTACAAATACATTATTCCCTATCTTGCGAGTCACACGGAATCATTTCATTCTGTGATTTTCTTGGGGTCGAAAAGTTGCTGATAGTTTTCCTAGAAACACTGTCTCGGTGTCAAAGCTCTCCCATGGTTACCCGGACGAAAGTCTTTAAGTCACTCAAATCAGCATATTGAACACGCACTGAACAGTAAAGTGTATCTCACATTAAACACAAATGTCATAGTCAATCTCAGAGTACCATCCACACGAATCTGGTCGTCCAGAAATGGCCCTGCTACTATTATTATCCACGGTCCTGCCCTTTCAGTTCATGGTGTAATTAAAAGTCTTAAGTTCCAACAAACAGCACTTATTCCCGCACCAATTAAAGAAATGTCTCCTACTACAAATGCAAATGTCAATGTCTCACTTTAGTTTCTTGCGTTCAGACAATAATTATTCACCATACGACAACTGTCCTCTTTAAGTATAACAAGCGTACCACATGCAATTTACAAAGCACACTTAACAAGTCACTGCCAAAAGTTTATGGATCCCACCGTTCAGTGGTCAAGACAAAACAAAACAATCGTCCTGTCTGCTAAAGACAAAATCTTTTCCACCACTCACAATGTGGAAACACCAGTCCTTCACTTTCCACCTTATGGAGACATACAAGCAGTCATCTAGTTTCACGGCTCCACAGTCCAGTTCTAGTTAATAGTTGCTGTTAAAAAATGCCCGCCGGACTCTGCCGCGCGTCGTTCATTCTGCCGTCGCTCTGACGCCACGCGAGCCCTTGAGCAGAAAAAAAAAACCACCCGCTGTTGCCTCTGCGGGATACTGTCTCCAGTCGTAAGGGTGGCGGAACTTATGAATGGCCAGTGGTACGTGCGTGTCGCACTCGGAAGTATTTCAACTTATTGCTACATGTGGTTTCATTATGACCGTTGGTCAATTCCGAAGATTACTATGATCCCCTTAATATTACCTGCCTGACATTTAATTCTCTCCACAAAAGTTCCTGAAATAGAGCAATTATTATTCTAAACTACTCTTAAGTATTTCACACGCATCCCATGTCTCCAGTCTTTTGTCCTTAAGGAGCACGCATAAGACAGGTCTTACCAACACTAGATCCAGCGGCAGAGTGCTGAAACATGGCCGTTCTTCAGGTCATCTCGCACCTCTGTCGAGGTGGGGGAAGACCATGCTACCGTATTGGTCAGCCACATTTCAGGCGCTCAAAGCTCCGGTAAGTTTCATCTCTTTGGCACCACCAAAGGTGGCCAAAGGATCGTTTCAAAGATGATCATATATTCACATTCACTATCTGCGGTTAGCAGACGACCATACATTCATTCATTTCACAGATCTCACCAAACTGGATGTAGGGATTTATTTTGTGGGAGTGCACATGTGATCAGTTAAATAAATAAATTGTCACTCTTTCACACACTGGTATCCGGCTTCGCTGTATTAATTGAAATTGAGTTATTTTTACAAAAAATATGTTGTTTTGACAAGAATAATGAAGTATGTTGTACCTATTTTCAATGTCGGGTGGTACTGTACCCTTTCATTGTAACTATGGGTCTGTCGCATTTGTATCGTCCATGCATTTTTGTAGTTCACACTTCTTTGCATTCTTTATTTTGACGTAAAACTTTTTCTATGTTAAAGATGTCCTTGATTAATCCTAAGTCGTCCATCCGTGCTATATATGCATACAATTTCGGACATCTTATACCATTTTGGATCTGTAATATATGTTGTTCTACTATCCCGCTGACATTATTCATAGTGGAAGATGATACGTGGATTGCATCTTGGAGAACAGCTGTTTCGTTGTGGTGTAGTTTGCGGTTATTGGAAATGGGGTTCTCCGTACATACAAGGAGAGTCACATAAGACGTAACACGCCTTTTATTTCGTGAATGGTTACACAAATCGAAACGCAGTCTTCGGTAAATGTTATATCTTCGAGGGGCACGTATGGGTTTGTTTTGTTAATGTTTTAGCGCTGGTATCAACTAAGATATTACGGAACTGTATACTTTGCATAACTTTATTCGATAGCTCTTGCGAAGATAATTACAGCGACATAGCGTTTGTTAATGTTGATGTGAAATGTATCGTAAACAATTCGAGAAATATGGTACGGGAGGTGTGCATTACTCAGCAATTTCATTAAAACTGAAAAGAATGAGTGATACAGCCCAAGTCTTCAAATCTAAGTTGAAAGGTTTCGTTGTGCTACCTCCGTATGTTCTGTAGATGACTTATTCACGGATGTTGTATACTTCCCTGTGTAGTGTACACTCTGTCACAGTTTCTTCGTGTTTTATTAATTATTTCATTTAGAGGTTTTCCAATCAGCATTCTGTAAACTATGTACAGGATCGTTCTTTGAGACAGTAGCTTTTGCTCGCACATTCCAACGGTACTTGCTAAAACGCCTGGAGCATTTTCGGCCATCCTCGATATGTATACGACTATCTATTTGAAAAGGAAAACACTATTTGGAGACGATTCCCGTAGCTATCTTAACAGTAAAGTGAGAAAGAATGTGAAGGTGGTGACATGAAAAAAGAATCGGAAACCTATAGGACTAAAACAGGGAAATAAAGTATTGTGCCTGAAGACAGCGTACAACTAACAGATGTATTCCTGTTCTGTAACCTACAGTCACGGACAGACCTTGACTAAATGTCTCTTACCAACGTGTTAATTCCGATTGATAGTCCCCATTCCTCCGATAACAACATTCTCTAAGAAGTGCTGCCTTCTAGTGGCCTTGTTAATTCCTATTAAATGTTCCTCGAGAAACAGATGGCATCATCAGAAAGACTCTAACAAAGACTCTCTCCGAGAAAAACATTTACACTTATAAAAAGTCAGTTGTCAGATAGAAATCGTCTGTTCAGTCGCTAAGTGAGCACACAGAAACCGAAACATGTCAAAAACACTGCTGGGGAAACTAAGGGTACCAAATTATTTAGCAGAATACCGCAAGTCATTCTCATTTCCAAGGAGGACCGTAGGACAGATGTACGTGATGAAAGGCCTATATCGCTGACGTTAATATGTTGCACAATCGTGGACTGACAGCTGACAGTGAACGTAAATAAATGTATTGTATTGCACATAAATAGACGAAGAAATACATTATCTGATCAAAAGTACCCGAATACCCCTGTGTAATGCGGAACTGACACGAGAGACGAACCCGCCAGTATAAAAGAAGGCGGGGAGTACTGCGTTGCCAGCAGAGCAGCTGAATGGGTCGGTCAGGAGAGCTCAGTAACTTCGACCGTCCATTAGTCATCGTATGCCTCCAGAGTTGCAGATTCATCGGGGGACATTTCCGCCCAAGCCGCCCGTTGATGCGATTGTGAAGTGGAAACGCGAAGGAACAACTACAGCTAAAGCAAGACCAGACATACCTCACACAGGCTACTCACTGACTTTGCGTAGGGTCGTCGTAAAAAGTCACAAATCAGCGGAGGAAATCACTCGCGCTACCAGCATTCCGGATAACACACTGGCTGTGCGTAATGAGTTAAAAACAATGGGATACAATGCTCGAGCGGCTCATCATAAGCCTTACATTTCTGTAGACCAAGCGATACATAATGTGGTGAAAAGAGCAATGTTACTGACAGGAAACGAGTGATCTCAGGTGATGAATCACGCTATATTTTATGACAATTTGGTGGAAGAGTTTGGATTTGGCGAATACGTGGGGAACACTACTTACTATCGTGTGTAGTGCCGACAGAGACTTTCGGAAGTGTGTTATAGCGTGGGAGTGTTTTTCGTTGTTTGTGTGTGGCTGCCTTATTGCGCTTAATTAAACGCTAAATGCAGAAGGATATGAACGCATTTTGCAGCATTGTGTACTGCGTACAGCAGAGGAACAGAATGGAGGCGATGACTGTATCAGCATCCACCCTGTCATAAAGTAGCTCTTGTGAAGCAGCGGTTTGTGGACAACAGCATTCATAAAATGGGCTGGCCTGCCCAGAGTCTCGACCTGAACCCAATGGAACACCTTTAGGGCGAGTCAGAAGGATTTCGTTCCAGACCCCTGCGTTCAACGTCACTACCATCTCTGCGATCAGTTCTTGAACAAAAATATACTTCCTCACTGAAGGTGACGCCACCAGAGTTCGAGTCTCATAAAGGCAAACGGTAAAAACACAGCCTACCCTTAATTCCCACTAATAGGTATCTGGATACATTCGATCAGATAGTGCAAATTGCTGTCCGATTACAACATTCGAGATGTATCGCTGGAAACAGTAACTGTGGAACAATAGCTTGAAGTAACTGGTCGGAATACTGTCGGAAGCCGAAGCCCCGGACCGCAGCCTGCATAACACACGACTACGCGTCAGTTGCGGCCGACACGTCACCACACTCTCATCACTCGCCAGTTCTCTCTCCCTCTCTCGTCTCAACTCTGTGGTGCCTTTCTAAATTTCGTAACCTTTTCTAGGTTGATTGTTGACTTGTGTACTTCATGGCTATTACAGTACTGTGTTCATCACAAGAATAAACCTGATATAAACATTACACCATGTATTCTTCCGCGTTTGATGGAATCTCATTGGATTTAGTTTTAAGTGCAGCGGAAGCCAAGCTGTGTCGAGCACAGTCAAGTACGGTAATAGAGACACACACGCACATCCACTCGGCGACAATAAGGGACAACAGTTTTACCGATGAATTTAACGTGGACAGCGGGTCCAACTAACGTGCAGTGATGTCATCAGTTGCAGTTAAGGCGTAAAAAAAGAACAGCATAGAAACAATATAGCTTCGAATGTTATTTAATTTTTAAAGAGAATGAAATAATATTCAACAAATCTCCAGCAATACTGGACGCTTCTTAGGAGACCAGACGGAATGCACTCTCCTTCTTAGCTAACACAGCATTGTAATTAAAAATAAAGGGTGATGTAAATTCCTAATTTAAACACACAGTAATTTTTCTGCACGAGATTTTTGTCACGCGAACGTGTATTGTAAGGATTTCTCCGTGTAGTTAAACACTGAAGCCACTGAAGGTATTACTTACAGTCAGTCGTCGGATAATCTCCGCACTCCTTCCATATCCGAATCCGAGAAATATATTTCAGTACTGGAACTGTCACCTGCTACATTGATAATGAGTTGATCAGCAACAGAATACACTAAACCATCCAAGCACCACATTTTCTCCTTTAATGACGTGCCGTTCTGTATCCCTCAACCGTTCGGCGATGACGTGGACAAAGCTTCAAGCGTTAGTTCCAGTATGTTTGGCACCGTAAATGCCTTATTATTTCTCGTGACAAATCCCTCCTCTCCAGATAATTTCTGTTGGGTTGCAGTGGTATGGTGGAAACTGCAAAAATGCATTTGTATGGAGATCTCGACGTTGTGAAAATTGTTTCGATGTTTCCACGACGCTTAGCACTCTGGCTCGTGTGAGATCACATCTGTGGCATCAAACAATGGATAAAGTCCAAATAAAAAGTATTTCTCATTTTTGTCTTTAAAAATTGATTTGTTGTGTTTTCTTAATTTAGACAACCTTCATTTGTGATCTTTTATAAAATATCGACAGTTAAGAATATATATGTGCAATGAAAACTGGATCTTTTCTTCTAATATGTACTTAGAAACAAGAAGATGTGCATTTTTCATTAAAATTATGATTACATATGTGTTTATTAGCTTACATTTTACGAGTTTTGCAATTAAAAGATGCAAGTCTTCCAAATTTAACAAAAAAAAAGACCAAAGCGAGATTTGAGCCATCAATCAATGAATTGTTCCGGATTGCCATTCTACCGCACTACCGATTTTTTTGTCATTTTGTTCGCTTCATCTGCTCGGGGCATTTTTGGTTGGTTTCGGGTACAAAGTCGGAAGGTAAAATAATTCCCAAAAGGAGTTGGGGAAAGTAAAAGGGGGTAAAACTAACGGGGAACCACACCGAAAGAGAAAACGAAGGATACGAACCGAAAGGGGAAAAGGTACAGTAAGCGGAAAAACAGAGGAATATATTAAAATCATAGAGCAGATACCCTGGGCTGGCTGATTACTAGAATAAAATAGGATGAGCCAGCTACTCTGCAAACCACTAAAATCTCCAGCCTAAAAGACAAGGCGAGATGAACACACATAGAGAAAAGACGAACACCAAGGTAAACAAAATGCTAAGAAAGAGTGACGAAGAGGTTAAATGGAGGGAGGGTGGAAGCCTGGGAGAGAAGGCCAGACACCTACCCTTAGAGTGTACGATAAAAAAACCCTCACGAATAAAACGTGAAACTAAATCAGCCGGTGAGACATTGTCGCCCAACACCGTAGGCAGGGTGCTGGGAAGGTTAAAAGTCCGGCGCAGAGCGGCTAAAATTGGGCAGTCCAACAAGAGGTGGGAGCCATAGCGACACCGAGCTGGGTCCTCGGGACAGAGGAGGTGACCATGTGTTAGCCAATATGGAGCTGGCAAAGGACAACTTCGAAAACAGATTTGAAAATCAGTCATAGTAAAACGTAAAAAATACACTCAAAACAAAATTTTGCAAAGTAACTAATTATGTAATTTATATATTTAGCGTTTCGTTCTCTTAAAGAACCATATACATTAACAGTTAGGAATAAATTATAAACACCCAGTTAAATGCACAAAAGAGGAGGGCTAAAGATCAATGTCCAGGTTTCCTAAGTCCTTCCAGGAATCCATCGAAAGCACGATAAAGTCCGGAACGATATGTGGCACCGTCAGCGCAACGGCGCTGCAGTCTCACCTTCGGGAGTGTCGCTGTCCCCAGCTGCAGGTAGCAACTGTTTTCACTATCCAACATCTGATTCTGTTCAGTTTGCACCAGTGGCAACGGAGAAGATTTAATTCCGTGTGTCTGATATTGGGTTCTCGACTTTCGAGGTAGGCAGAGGATTGACAGGGCTAGGTAACATGCTCAAGCGGCTATACAGGCTGGTTGACGAAATTGTTGAATCTTGCTAAATGATATCATGTATGGAAATAACATGGTTTCTCTGTATTCGCGCAGTGGTTAGCACACTGAACTCGCATTCGGTAAGACGATGGTTCAAATCAGCGTCTGACCATCCAGACTCAGGTTTTCTGTGATTTCCCTAAATCGTTCCAGGGAAATTCCATAGTGGTTGCTTTTGAAGGGCACGACCGATTTCATTCTCTATTCTTCAATAAATGCGAGCTTGTGCTCCGTGTCTAGCACCTCGACGTCCTCTTGTCCTTAACCGAAGGAGAGCTTGCTGTCTTCTTGTGTAAGACGGAGTGATATTTCTTATCACCGGAATTCACTGAACAGGAGTAGGCAGACTCGCACCGTACATTTTCCATATGGCCTGCCGTACCTGAACACGCAGTAAATGGATTTGGGCACTGAAGCCCCGCACAGTTGACGACTAACCATAAACCAGCGCTGTTGCCCTCAGAGTGTTCGCCTTGGCATCGCAGTAAGTTCCTGCTAGCTTTCGCAGAAAATTAGAAAGGCTCTTCCGTTTTGCAGCTTTTTTTTCTGAAGATGGTGCTATCAGGCAAGTATGACCTGTCGTGGGGTGAGTGTCTCTCTGGAGGAAGAGCGAGGCGCCGCAGTCTAAGTGCCGCCCGCAGAGCGCGGCGGGCAGCCTGTTGGCGCAGCTGTGCACCATAGGGTGTCGGCGCCTGTGGGGCGTCTGTGAGGGGTGGCGTCGCGACGCCGGAGAGCTGGAGAGCCGCCGCCGCCGCCGCCGAGGCGTCGCTGACCGGATGCAGGGCGGGTGGCCAGGCCTGCTAATCGATGCCACGGCAACCACGCACTCCCATAGAGCACCAGCCAGCCGCCGCTCAGGGGCCGCGCCTCTTCTTTCTTGCTCCACTTCTCGTTGTCTCTGCGTTTGTTATGATTTTAGTCTGATAGATTGTCGTCCCTTTTTAATACAAAGTAGTGTTCTACCCGTTATGATCTGTTTTACAATCGAATTCGGCTGTAATGACGTCATAGGGACCGACGGTTTACGCTCGTTATAGTCCATAGTAAAAAAAACAGGGTTGTTGCTTTGTTTCTTGATAAAAATTTCTTATCTCGAAATTTTAGACGGCCATAAAGTTAAAACTTCGAAAGTAGCAGAAATACAGTACATCTGCAGTATTTAAAATGCGATGTTTATGAACTGATACTGAGGTGGAATTTTTCTTGTTTGTGCAGTACATACAGCAATAAAATACCAGGAAACTGTAAAGATCTTTAATAAGAGAGGGAAGAAATACAAACAATGTAAGTTGTTCTATGTCGAACACATTCTTGGGTAATGAATGAGAAAGAATGTTGAGCATGATTAAAACTTAGTGTTGTATACTATAATAGTCATGAATGGCACAACTTCTTTCCAGATACTCTGTTACAATATTTAATCAACAATACCTAAATGAAAACACAGTATTGTATGTATAGATTGCGTGAAGTCCTTACCTTTTCTCCCACGTTTAGGCGCTGCAGATTGTCGACTACTGGATGAGCAGGGTAGTTATCGACCAGGAGAATAATCCTTCGTTTCTTTGATTTCAGCTGAGAGTCCCACTTACACAACCACATTTCGAAAATGTCATATGTCATCCAAGATACTACAGGTAGGGACTGAATGTCCTTAAAACATCTGTGATCGTCGATTTTCCACTCACCAAAACCTTTTCTTTAGATTATCCTGTCATATTTGCAGCAGCCGTGACTGTGATGCTTCTCTCAGACAGTTTCACACCAGAACACTCTCCACTTTAAAATTTCAATGTCTTATCTGGGATCCAGCAGTAAAACAACCCAGTTTCATCTGCATTGAACGTATCATCTGGCCCGTAACCTTCGTACGAAACAAGCCATTTCTTAGATAGCCAGTCGTCTATTGCGCCCTCAGGTATAGCGACGGCTTCACCACCAACATCATGGTGAGCTCTGAAACTTTGTACCCAAGATAATGAACTACTGAAGATCGGATTTCCCAAGAGACGCGCAAATTCTTGCCTTCGCTTCAAAAATAGGTCCATTGAGTAGCACACTGCTTTATCTTTGCGGTTTAACCATGTAAATAAAGCTTCTCCAATATCTTTGTTCTCAGACGATCTCGGCTGCTTCATTTTTAAAGAACTGTGTTCGAAAAGGGACTGTATTTTCTCTCTGTCCTTCCAACTTTTAGAAATCGTTGAGTGTGAGGCACACTATTCCTTCGCGATGCTGACGTTTGTTTCGCCATTTTATAATCGCCATATTATGTACAACTTTTCTGCAATATTAAGCATTTCCTGTTCTTTGTGACATGTTAAAAACGATGCTTGCGTTGACTTTTAGCACATACGCAGACTTGAAACCATCAATCCATTGAAACCAAGAATTTAGCAATAAGTGTTACAGTGTTGTTGTTAGTAATCCCCAAATACGTAGCAAACAAAAATGATCATTCGACTTAATAGCAGATATATTTCATCGAAAATGTAATAAAAAATACGTCGTTTTACATGGTAAGTCGCAAAAAGCGATGTCGCACTGACCGATTTTATAAATGTATCGTTTACATAGGATTCAAGCGGGACCGTTATATTTCGCTGCTATAGCGAATTCGTAGTTAAAAGCTGCTTTAAACGAAATCGACTGTATTTGCTTCTGTCACGTATCGGGTCTGTTTCACTGGTATATCCACTCTCATAAACAAGGAAAAGGGCGGCTGCTGTCAAATTTTGAGGAAGTGGAGATTTTTTTCGTTTTACGAGGCGAATGCGTCAGAAGTGTCGAATGGCCACCAACTTACTGTACTTAGCAGGAAAAGTTTTAATGTGCCATGCTGGTCATTCTGTGCGGATGCAATTAAATTTAATAGTGGTTTTTAGGATTTGCTATGACTTTACATATTTACCGTAAACACTACCGTCGTTGAGCCGGCCGGAGTGGCCGAGCGGTTAAAGGCGCTTCAGTCTGGAACCGCACGACCGCAACGGTCGCAGGTTCGAATCCTGCCTCGGGCATGGATGTGTGTGATGTCTTTAGGTTAGTTAGGTTTAAGTAGTTCTAAGTTCTAGGGGACTGATGACCACAGCAGTTAAGTCCCATAGTGCTCAGAACCATTTGAACTACCGTCGTTGAGAGGTGTGATGTATGCGTCACAGGTTAGTACTGTCTTTGGGAGATGAAGTCAACTGACTTTACAACAGAGCGTTGTGTATATATAGCACGCCAACATGAGATGTTGAAGAAACTGTTGGATTTCTACTTTCGACAGAGCTAAAGGCATAGAAACTTATCTTTTCAATGAAGTACAATACACACGGCAAGGTTAAATAAACGTGTCCACTGGAAATGTTCGACGCCAACGTGCAATTACCATTCACAGACTGCCGGTAGCAGCACTAGGGAGGATACATAAATTGTGTAGCCATTATCGTAATGCGGAGATGGGGCGATTTATCTGACATCCAAAAGGACTCGATTTTTGACTTTCGGACCAAGGGTGGAAGCATTTACGAAACGTCTAAGTTTATAAACTGATCGCATCTCGCCATGGTTAAATTAAACCGTGCCTGCTAAAATGGTGCTATCCAAAACCGACGCCAAGGTAACTGTGGTCCATCAGGAGTCGTAGACGACAGGCGTGGACGACGGCTGCAGAGGTGTGTACGGGCGAACAGATGTGCAGCTGTTAAGCAGCTGACTGCCCAAATGAACCAAGGGTGTCTCCTGAAAGACCTTTCAGCGAGCGTTGCCGCATATCGACCTCTGCAGCAGGCGCCTTCTTCAGACACCCATGGTGACAGCTGCTCATCGGCGACGAAGGCTGGAATTTGCAGGCCGATACCGCAACTGAACGGCCACTCAGTGGCGACAGCTGGCGCTTTCAGATCAATCGCGTTTCTTGCTCCATCGTTCTGATGGCCCTGCAGCAATCGTCAGAAGGTTCCAGGCCGGAAGAGGGACAAATGGGAATGTTTTTGTGGCATTCCCTGGGTGATCTCGTCGTTCTGGAACGCACGGTGGATCAAAACAAATATACATCTATCCTTGGGGATCATTTCCTTCCTTTCATGCAGTTTGTTTTTCCTCTGCGCAGTGGAATCTACTAGCAGGACAAGCCAACGTGTCACGAAGAAAAAAAAAAAAAAAAAAAAAAAAAGGTTCAAATGGCTCTGAGCTCCGTGGGACTTAACATCTGAGGTCATCAGTCCCCTAGACTTAGAACTACTTAAACCTAACTAACCTAAAGACAGCACACACATCCATGCCCGAGGCAGGATTCGAACCTGCGACCGTAGCAGCAGCGCGGTTCTCGACTGAAGCTCCTAGAACCGCTCGGCCACAACGGCCGTCCGTGTGAAACGTCCCCTTTGAACAATTTTATATATGACTGTGCTTAAACTGACACACAATATTTTGTTAGCGCAACGCAATCTGACCTTCAAAATTCCCTACCAAAGAATGGCCCTGACTAACATTAAACTATACCTTTCACAAATCACTTACCTCACAAAAATCTTCGCTGCTCAAGCTACTGCAATACAGCGAGCGCCACTACTGCCAGCTAAATAAAAGATTCAAACTATGGAAGGCACTAACTACTGATAGGGATAGTTAGCAAATGAAAGATATTAATAGAGAACAAACAATGTATTTACCTTAATATCTTCACAAGTCATAATATATATATCAGTTCATGACAAATTACAAACCTCCGCCATCTCTCTCCCCACATCCACCACTGCTGGCGGCTCACCTCCAACTGCGCAACGCTACGCACTGTTCACATCCAGCTGCCGCTGCCCAACACTACAATGGCAGACAACAATGCAAAAATAGCTACAGACTGCACACAGCACAGCCAGTGATTTTCATATTGAGCGCTACATAACGTTGCCAATAAGAAAACATAAACAGCCTACTTACATAGAGAAAACATAAACAGCCTACTTACATAGCCCCCATGCTCCCCACAAAAATTTTTACAAATTGGTTTGGGCAGTGCCCAATACAGATTTGAAAAAATTTTTTCATAATTACAATAACAAAGATATCAAATGCACACACTTATTGATACAACGTTGGTCAAAAGCTAAAATTTTGTCACAGTCCATAAAGACAGTCCTGATCATTCATTACGGTGAAATATAGTGTTTTTCTCAAAGTCTGAGCAGTAGAAGAAAATGCACACGGAAGTAGTGGATTTCCATGCAGTCTTGAAGAAGTAGTGTTGTCCTTCCAACGGAAAGACAGTGCTGACTCTCGACATGCAGACAAGTATTGGGTCACAACAGAGCAAACCCACAGCAGAGTCATTCGAAGTTTGGAAGAATATTGGTAGGTAGGTCATCACAGAGCAGACCCACTGTAGTCCTGGTAGAGATTACGGTATTGGTGGGCCACCAGAGGTGCAGACCCACTGCAGTCCTTGTAGAAATAATGGTATTGATGGATCATCAAAGATGTAGACCCACTGTAGTCCTTGTAGAGATAATGGTATTGGTGGGCCACCAGAGGTGCAGACCCACTGCAGGCCTTGTAGAAATAATGGTACTGGTGAGTCAGCAAAGGTGTAGACCCACTGTAGTCCTTGTAGAAATGGCCAGCAGCCATCTGTTGCGACTGTGCAGGTGCACAATCACCATCGAAGAGTCTTGCAGAGAATATAGCAAATCCATAAACCACCACTTGTGCACTCACAACGTTTTTGGAATTGTCCTTAGAACCAGCAATGCTGTTATCCAGTCCCTTGCTGAATTAGTAACACACGTGCAAACACTAACAGTCCCTACATCTCACATATTGTCCATATACTATGACCAACAGAAACGTGTGCAGTGAAATGTAACTTACAAGTTAATAATATCATGAACTGGTGACAATTACAATTTTATAACAGAAGAATACAATAACAAAGGTACAAAATACATCATTAAAGAACATAACAATATAGATAACATTTGTAGTAATAGGGGCTTTACAAAAGAATAGAAATAGACATATACATCAGTGTTACAGGAATTATGACATGAGTACATACATAGAAGATCAGAATAATTATTGAAACATCAACTTCACACATGAGCATTGAACAGAACAGAATTAATAATGTCTAACATCTTTACAAAGTAAATAACATATTATTAATGCCAATTATATTCGAGGATAACAGTATTCCTCATCATAGTGAATGTAGCTTAATATTAAAAGAGAAAAAAATTCTATGAAACTACACAGAGACAGGAAGAAAACAAATACACAAGGGTACACAAACACGTACTGGGATAACACAAAAGGAAAGGACAGGGTTCGTTTTCAGTGTAACATTTGGTACTGCAGTCCATCCCAAAACTTCATTCCATAGATCTTTCGTCTTATTTCAACCTTTGCTTCCACCAAAAAAATCTTATCCAAGCATGCTTTCTGTATTCTGTTCATATTTCTTTCAAAATAATTATTTCTGATTGTACAATACTCATTTGGGCCCAAATCCTTTTTATATAACTTCGCAATGCATTCTTTACCTATTCTCCATAGTCAGTTTCTCATATAGTCTACCCCCTCTTAAGCTAACTTAAATCTCACAAAACAATTAACACAAGCAGCAATGACAAAAAATACAGATTGGCAAAGCTAGCAGCAGCAAATGTAATAACTTATATCAAAACATGACATAGCTCAAGCAGAAAAAAATATTACAGTAAAAACAACAATGCAGATAAGGGAAATGTATATTCACATCTTAATATCTATGTAATTAAAGTGGTGCACCACAACAACTGATTGTAAAAAGAAATATTACCACGTACTTGAAAAGAAAATTGTGTGTTACTGTTACTAGTTCCTTCTTATTGTTCTTTCCTTTCCAAGTGCTCCTTTTTTCTAAAGAATGTGGATTACAAAATTATCATTTAATAGATCTGTTGACAGAAAGTGTTCACATTAGCAAATGCATCTAAGTTTATTTTATAAAACTAATGCTGTAACACAGCTGGAAAACAGGTATCAAATGAAATAAGCAATTACGCAAACCAAAGAATAAAAACATCATTCAATAGCTATGTGGCATTTCGTAAGGCATTAGCTCTCAATTCTCGTAGAAAGACACTTGTCATTATCAGGTTTGCAGATGTAACAATATTTCCGAGGATAATGGCCTCCCCTTTTTTTTTGTTCTACCTGTGCCGCTGAAAAGGGCTCGCAATAATGGCTTTTTCTCCAGGCGTCTGACACAGCTGGGTGCCCGCGACGCATTACGTGCAGGTGGTCACTTAACTTTCGTACGGAAATATTTACGACAGCAGTTTCTGCTACCGTTGCAGTCTCATATAAAAATATTTCACAGGTCAAGAATTAGCGTTGCAAATCTGTAGAAACAAAATCCTATAAATATAAGTGTCCAAAAAATTTTCGTCTGCATTGTAATACATTCATGCATATACACACACATTTCATAACTCTTAAAGTACGATTCTTGGTTTCCAACAACCTTTTCATAAATCAGAGTCCCTAAACACTACTCATTATTCCTTACCTTATTCGTCGACACTTCTTCAGTATTTCATCATAAGAAATACGTAGCATAATCAAACTCCTCATATACGGTATCATCATCTTATTAATCATAAACATACCTCAACAGTATGATACACATCGTCGTCATAATAATAACATCATAACACTTCAGTCAAATCTCAAAATCGTCGTAATTTCCTCCAATAATTTCTAAGCCTAAAAAAATTCTCTGCTCATGTCAAAAGTGTCAGCTGCCTCAAACGTACTTTAAAAATCATGATCTCATACCAAATACATCATTCAAAGCTCTCATAGTATCACAATGGTTCCGAAAAATATGAACAGTTTACAAAGTACAGACAAAATACAGTTTCATAAGTGAGAAGTTACCCAACTGTGTATTGCGTAAACATGTGTCACTGATGTAGAAAAAAAAGTTTCTTTCTCTGTTAAATGATCAGATAGCTGTGTAATTTGAGTGTTAGAAAAATATGGTACCGATGTGTAAAGTTGTATAAACAAATACCATATTAGCTAGGGCTCCTTGTGCTTGCCAAACACATGGTACATAAAGTAAGCATGTACCCCCCTGAGGATTAATGTAATTATACCCTCAGGTGTTACAGATTACAGCAATGAAATGAAATGTATCACTGAAAACCTTTGTATCATTGTACTTCAAATATCTTTAAAAATAAATGATTTAAGTGCAAAATTAATCACTCAAATACGTGTCCTGTAGCGCTGAATGTGCGTCTTGCTGTAAGATAATCTCTGTGGAAATCTCGTAGTTATCGTCCTCTGTAAGCAAAGTTCTGCTGAAGCCAATGTACTTACCTCATGATAAACAAAAGTGAAATGCTTTATGTATAGATATCTTAGTTATTATGCTTAATGGCGTGATGAAGAAAGTACTGTACAGTAACGTATTGTTGTGCCACGAAAAAGGCTGTCTCATTGTTGCTATACCACAAAAGTTACTAATAAAACATGTTTTGCTTTCCAGAAGAATTCAGAAAAACTGTCCAGATATAAAACAGATACACTGCAAAAGCAACATTGTAAATTTTCACTCATTAGCAGCGTCATGATAAAACCGTGTAGTTGTCACATAAACTAACCACTGTGTCATCTGATATCTCACAGAAAGTACTTTAAATCCAGAATATATTTTCAAGTAAACCAAAATGTTGCATTAAAATCTCATTAGCAGTACTCGTAAATGTTCTAAGTGTGTGAGCCTTATAGTCGTTACGTAATCGTGCAACTAACAAGCAAGAATGTACACACACAATTACACTGTGTCGTCTGTTCGCAATAACAATGCATTCGTAATTTCTGTTTAAATAATTTTTCTTGGTTCTTGGCTGGATATTTAACTTCAAACATTGTTGCATGGTAACAGTTTCTAAGTCTGACAAAGCATATTAGTAATGTGAAGCGAAAAATTTTATGACAAAGACTAAGTTAAAAAGCAGATTATCTTTCAATAAACGGTTTTACATGTGAAATGTGGTGTAAACCTTTACTCTTCCTAGTACGCAGAGTTTCAACTTCAAAGCAATTATCATGTTGTATACATCGGTAAAGAATGCTAAAATTTTTCTCCAGGCTAGCGTCTTATGTTATTTTTCTCTGAGCCACCTGGCGCACGCGGCTGCCTGCTGTGCGAGTCATTGTCTGTCTCTTTGTTAGCGCGCGTCGTTATTGGGATTAGGAGACCTAACTTCTACAAATTCACTCTGACGAGAGGGCCCTGCTCTGTTTGAAGCTCGCCAGTTCTGATGGAATTCAGGTCTGTCGTTTTGATCATATCGTCTGTCGTCATTTCGGTAGATTCCGTAGTTTCTTCCTTGTCGGTCACGTGGTGGAGAATTTCTCCCTGAATCGTAACTCCGCGCTGAACTGTTGCGTCTGAAGTTATTCTGTCTCCCTTGATAATAATCGTTTTTGTTCCCATATTGTCTATTTCTATGGTTATCTCTGTCATATTCATTTCTACGGAAATGCGATCTTTCTCTGTAACTATTACTACCCTGCCAACGGTTGTCATACGGGTGGTGTCTATTTTGGTCACGATTTGTGTGGTGAGAATAGCCTTGTCGCGTCCAGTTATCGTTTCTGTCGTCATGGAATTGTGACGGATGTGACCTGTAGTGATTGTTTTCCTGTTTTCGCATCCTGCGACGGTCTGTGTCAATTCCTAATTCTTGTAGGAGTCCCTGAAAAGCTTCAATGTCGTCTTTGCAACGTCCTGCTAAAATAATATGCCGTAAATGTTCAGGTAATTTGATTAAGCAAATGCGGATGAGTTCTGAGGGGCTGTATGGGTTTGACAGGTACTGATTCTTGTGCAACATGTCTTCAAAATATTTCACAAGACTGGAGAATTCAGATTGTTCGAAATGTTTCATCATTATGATGCCATGTTTTACACGGTCTTGTGTAGCTTGAGACCAATATGCTGAGAGGAAGGCATGGTAAAATTCTCCTTCACTGTGGCAATCGTGAATGACCGATCGCATTCTTACAGCTGGTTCATTCTCTAAGTAGCCACACATAAATTCTAATCTGTGCTCCAATGACCAGTTGGGAGGAAAACAATGAGAGAATTGATGGAGCCATGCTTGTGGATGAATGTCGTTGCCAGAATTCTTAAATGTTTTGAATTTACGTGTAGTAATGAACAGCTTATAGTCAAAATCATCATGTCGTCGAGTCGCATATCGGTCTTTGTTAGGTCGTGTCGGCCGTTCCATCTCAAAATTCGGTGCACATTGCCAATTTCTTTCATAACTTCCGAAATGCCCTGTGTTATTATTTTGTGGCTGTTCCGTATTTCTGTGTCCCTCTTCCCGTATTGGGGCGCGAGTATCCTCTGAAATACGTAATTCTTGTATTAACTGTGTCAGCTGATCTTGTACTTCCCGGATTTCTCTTTGGTGTTGAGTATTAATCTGATTCTGATTTTGTTTGAATTTCCTAATTTGTTCGCACTCTTCAGTGTCAGTGAAGGCTACAGGTCTTGTGTCATTCAGATCATCATCTACCTTTGTAGATAAGTTAGTGAACTGATCTGAAAGTTCAGCTACTTTATCCGATAGTGAAATTATTTCCTCTGTATGTTTTTCTGAACCAAGTTTCAGAGTATCTACTGTGTCCTTTAAGTTTTCCTGAGTTTTTGCAAGTTGCGTAACCGAATCGGTAGATGCAACTGAGTCAATTTTAGCTTGCAAGGTGTCGTGATTTTCATGAACAATGGTTTGCAGTTCTTTTATGGCTACTTCGTGATTCTGTAATACATTTTCATGCCGCGAAAAAATAGGTTGAAAATGCTCACAAATTTGTGTTTTTACGTCATTACAGACTTTTTGACATTTCGATTCAATGTTATGTAACTCAGTAGTTAAATCTTCACGTGTTTGTTCAAGCGTGGTGTGAAGATTTTGTTCCATTGCGTCTAACTGTTGCTGTGTTTGTCTCTGGTGTTGTTCCATTGTGTCTAACTGTTGCTGTGTTTGTCTCTGGTGTTGTTCCATTGTGTCTAACTTTTTAAGATTTTGTCCCATTTGTCTCTGATTTTGTTCCATTTGTTGCATTAATTGCAATAATAATGTATTAGTGTCTGGAATCTGTTTCTCTACGCTTTTCGGCAGTGCATTTGCACCGGCAACATTCACATTTTGACAAGCAGAAAATGTGTCTTGACTTATTTGAGAAAACGGTGATGACCCAAAACCTGACTCTACAGTATTTGCGATATTGTGTTCTGTCATTCCCGATTCCTGAGGCGAGCTGTTGCCGACCAATCGATCGATAACGCTTCCCTGTTCACTACCTGTTTCACTGTCTACACCATTGTTTGCCGCCCGCTCCATTTCCCTATGCACAATTACCAAATTACTACTTTGAACATTAGTTAATTCATTACTCTGCGGCGCTAACACACTGCCTTCGTCTTCACTGTCATTTCTCAGTTTACTTTGGAGCCTAGTATTACGTTTTTCACACGCCATAATTGTCACAATATTTCACACGATAACACAGAAAAGCACAATTTGAAGAGCAAAATAAAATAACATAGCAATGGAAATAATGTCTACTTAATTGCCAGCGCAGCTGCGAAATACTTGGTGCAAATCTACATGCATGCCACAACTGTTTTACTGTACAACAATGAAAGGCTACAACTACAAAGGAGATTCTCTCTACAATTACGCGCTAGCAGTAAACAACATCTACACTAATTACACAAACTACAAGAAAAATCAGAAGATTCCAGTGAGGTATCCTAGGCTAAGGGTCGACATATGAAACTTCCCCTTTTGAACAATTTATATATGACTGTGCTTAAACTGACACACAATATTTTGTTAGCGCAACGCAATCTGACCTTCAAAATTCCCTACCAAAGAATGGCCCTGACTAACATTAAACTATACCTTTCACAAATCACTTACCTCACAAAAATCTTCGCTGCTCAAGCTACTGCAATACAGCGAGCGCCACTACTGCCAGCTAAATAAAAGATTCAAACTATGGAAGGCACTAACTACTGATAGGGATAGTTAGCAAATGAAAGATATTAATAGAGAACAAACAATGTATTTACCTTAATATCATCACAAGTCATAATATATATATCAGTTCATGACAAATTACAAACCTCCGCCATCTCTCTCCCCACATCCACCACTGCTGGCGGCTCACCTCCAACTGCGCAACGCTACGCGCTGTTCACATCCAGCTGCCGCTGCCCAACACTACAATGGCAGACAACAATGCAAAACTAGCTACAGACTGCACACAGCACAGCCAGTGATTTTCATATTGAGCGCTACGTAACGTTGCCAATAAGAAAACATAAACAGCCTACTTACATAGAGAAAACATAAACAGCCTACTTACACGTGTCACGCAGCTCGCAGTGTAAGTGCATGGTTCGAAGAGCACTAGGATGAGTTTACCGTACTCCTCCGGCTACTAAACTCTCTCAGATTCAAACCCAATTCGTAGTACTACCTTGTTAGGGCTGTTCGCAGATGTTCGCTGTTCGCTGTTCAAAGATGTAGACCCACTGTAGTCCTTGTAGAGATAATGGTATTGGTGGGCCACCAGAGGTGCAGACCCACTGCAGGCCTTGTAGAAATAATGGTACTGGTGAGTCAGCAAAGGTGTAGACCCACTGTAGTCCTTGTAGAAATGGCCAGCAGCCATCTGTTGCGACTGTGCAGGTGCACAATCACCATCGAAGAGTCTTGCAGAGAATATAGCAAATCCATAAACCACCACTTGTGCACTCACAACGTTTTTGGAATTGTCCTTAGAACCAGCAATGCTGTTATCCAGTCCCTTGCTGAATTAGTAACACACGTGCAAACACTAACAGTCCCTACATCTCACATATTGTCCATATACTATGACCAACAGAAACGTGTGCAGTGAAATGTAACTTACAAGTTAATAATATCATGAACTGGTGACAATTACAATTTTATAACAGAAGAATACAATAACAAAGGTACAAAATACATCATTAAAGAACATAACAATATAGATAACATTTGTAGTAATAGGGGCTTTACAAAAGAATAGAAATAGACATATACATCAGTGTTACAGGAATTATGACATGAGTACATACATAGAAGATCAGAATAATTATTGAAACATCAACTTCACACATGAGCATTGAACAGAACAGAATTAATAATGTCTAACATCTTTACAAAGTAAATAACATATTATTAATGCCAATTATATTCGAGGATAACAGTATTCCTCATCATAGTGAATGTAGCTTAATATTAAAAGAGAAAAAAATTCTATGAAACTACACAGAGACAGGAAGAAAACAAATACACAAGGGTACACAAACACGTACTGGGATAACACAAAAGGAAAGGACAGGGTTCGTTTTCAGTGTAACATTTGGTACTGCAGTCCATCCCAAAACTTCATTCCATAGATCTTTCGTCTTATTTCAACCTTTGCTTCCACCAAAAAAATCTTATCCAAGCATGCTTTCTGTATTCTGTTCATATTTCTTTCAAAATAATTATTTCTGATTGTACAATACTCATTTGGGCCCAAATCCTTTTTATATAACTTCGCAATGCATTCTTTACCTATTCTCCATAGTCAGTTTCTCATATAGTCTACCCCCTCTTAAGCTAACTTAAATCTCACAAAACAATTAACACAAGCAGCAATGACAAAAAATACAGATTGGCAAAGCTAGCAGCAGCAAATGTAATAACTTATATCAAAACATGACATAGCTCAAGCAGAAAAAAATATTACAGTAAAAACAACAATGCAGATAAGGGAAATGTATATTCACATCTTAATATCTATGTAATTAAAGTGGTGCACCACAACAACTGATTGTAAAAAGAAATATTACCACGTACTTGAAAAGAAAATTGTGTGTTACTGTTACTAGTTCCTTCTTATTGTTCTTTCCTTTCCAAGTGCTCCTTTTTTCTAAAGAATGTGGATTACAAAATTATCATTTAATAGATCTGTTGACAGAAAGTGTTCACATTAGCAAATGCATCTAAGTTTATTTTATAAAACTAATGCTGTAACACAGCTGGAAAACAGGTATCAAATGAAATAAGCAATTACGCAAACCAAAGAATAAAAACATCATTCAATAGCTATGTGGCATTTCGTAAGGCATTAGCTCTCAATTCTCGTAGAAAGACACTTGTCATTATCAGGTTTGCAGATGTAACAATATTTCCGAGGATAATGGCCTCCCCTT
This sequence comes from Schistocerca serialis cubense, assembly GCF_023864345.2. Taxonomy (NCBI): domain Eukaryota; kingdom Metazoa; phylum Arthropoda; class Insecta; order Orthoptera; family Acrididae; genus Schistocerca; species Schistocerca serialis. The sequence goes on along the minus strand of NC_064641.1, from coordinate 411,871,388 downwards.
TTTTTTTGTTCTACCTGTGCCGCTGAAAAGGGCTCGCAATAATGGCTTTTTCTCCAGGCGTCTGACACAGCTGGGTGCCCGCGACGCATTACGTGCAGGTGGTCACTTAACTTTCGTACGGAAATATTTACGACAGCAGTTTCTGCTACCGTTGCAGTCTCATATAAAAATATTTCACAGGTCAAGAATTAGCGTTGCAAATCTGTAGAAACAAAATCCTATAAATATAAGTGTCCAAAAAATTTTCGTCTGCATTGTAATACATTCATGCATATACACACACATTTCATAACTCTTAAAGTACGATTCTTGGTTTCCAACAACCTTTTCATAAATCAGAGTCCCTAAACACTACTCATTATTCCTTACCTTATTCGTCGACACTTCTTCAGTATTTCATCATAAGAAATACGTAGCATAATCAAACTCCTCATATACGGTATCATCATCTTATTAATCATAAACATACCTCAACAGTATAATACACATCGTCGTCATAATAATAACATCATAACACTTCAGTCAAATCTCAAAATCGTCGTAACTTCCTCCAATAATTTCTAAGCCTAAAAAAATTCTCTGCTCATGTCAAAAGTGTCAGCTGCCTCAAACGTACTTTAAAAATCATGATCTCATACCAAATACATCATTCAAAGCTCTCATAGTATCACAATGGTTCCGAAAAATATGAACAGTTTACAAAGTACAGACAAAATACAGTTTCATAAGTGAGAAGTTACCCAACTGTGTATTGCGTAAACATGTGTCACTGATGTAGAAAAAAAAGTTTCTTTCTCTGTTAAATGATCAGATAGCTGTGTAATTTGAGTGTTAGAAAAATATGGTACCGATGTGTAAAGTTGTATAAACAAATACCATATTAGCTAGGGCTCCTTGTGCTTGCCAAACACATGGTACATAAAGTAAGCATGTACCCCCCTGAGGATTAATGTAATTATACCCTCAGGTGTTACAGATTACAGCAATGAAATGAAATGTATCACTGAAAACCTTTGTATCATTGTACTTCAAATATCTTTAAAAATAAATGATTTAAGTGCAAAATTAATCACTCAAATACGTGTCCTGTAGCGCTGAATGTGCGTCTTGCTGTAAGATAATCTCTGTGGAAATCTCGTAGTTATCGTCCTCTGTAAGCAAAGTTCTGCTGAAGCCAATGTACTTACCTCATGATAAACAAAAGTGAAATGCTTTATGTATAGATATCTTAGTTATTATGCTTAATGGCGTGATGAAGAAAGTACTGTACAGTAACGTATTGTTGTGCCACGAAAAAGGCTGTCTCATTGTTGCTATACCACAAAAGTTACTAATAAAACATGTTTTGCTTTCCAGAAGAATTCAGAAAAACTGTCCAGATATAAAACAGATACACTGCAAAAGCAACATTGTAAATTTTCACTCATTAGCAGCGTCATGATAAAACCGTGTAGTTGTCACATAAACTAACCACTGTGTCATCTGATATCTCACAGAAAGTACTTTAAATCCAGAATATATTTTCAAGTAAACCAAAATGTTGCATTAAAATCTCATTAGCAGTACTCGTAAATGTTCTAAGTGTGTGAGCCTTATAGTCGTTACGTAATCGTGCAACTAACAAGCAAGAATGTACACACACAATTACACTGTGTCGTCTGTTCGCAATAACAATGCATTCGTAATTTCTGTTTAAATAATTTTTCTTGGTTCTTGGCTGGATATTTAACTTCAAACATTGTTGCATGGTAACAGTTTCTAAGTCTGACAAAGCATATTAGTAATGTGAAGCGAAAAATTTTATGACAAAGACTAAGTTAAAAAGCAGATTATCTTTCAATAAACGGTTTTACATGTGAAATGTGGTGTAAACCTTTACTCTTCCTAGTACGCAGAGTTTCAACTTCAAAGCAATTATCATGTTGTATACATCGGTAAAGAATGCTAAAATTTTTCTCCAGGCTAGCGTCTTATGTTATTTTTCTCTGAGCCACCTGGCGCACGCGGCTGCCTGCTGTGCGAGTCATTGTCTGTCTCTTTGTTAGCGCGCGTCGTTATTGGGATTAGGAGACCTAACTTCTACAAATTCACTCTGACGAGAGGGCCCTGCTCTGTTTGAAGCTCGCCAGTTCTGATGGAATTCAGGTCTGTCGTTTTGATCATATCGTCTGTCGTCATTTCGGTAGATTCCGTAGTTTCTTCCTTGTCGGTCACGTGGTGGAGAATTTCTCCCTGAATCGTAACTCCGCGCTGAACTGTTGCGTCTGAAGTTATTCTGTCTCCCTTGATAATAATCGTTTTTGTTCCCATATTGTCTATTTCTATGGTTATCTCTGTCATATTCATTTCTACGGAAATGCGATCTTTCTCTGTAACTATTACTACCCTGCCAACGGTTGTCATACGGGTGGTGTCTATTTTGGTCACGATTTGTGTGGTGAGAATAGCCTTGTCGCATCCAGTTATCGTTTCTGTCGTCATGGAATTGTGACGGATGTGACCTGTAGTGATTGTTTTCCTGTTTTCGCATCCTGCGACGGTCTGTGTCAATTCCTAATTCTTGTAGGAGTCCCTGAAAAGCTTCAATGTCGTCTTTGCAACGTCCTGCTAAAATAATATGCCGTAAATGTTCAGGTAATTTGATTAAGCAAATGCGGATGAGTTCTGAGGGGCTGTATGGGTTTGACAGGTACTGATTCTTGTGCAACATGTCTTCAAAATATTTCACAAGACTGGAGAATTCAGATTGTTCGAAATGTTTCATCATTATGATGCCATGTTTTACACGGTCTTGTGTAGCTTGAGACCAATATGCTGAGAGGAAGGCATGGTAAAATTCTCCTTCACTGTGGCAATCGTGAATGACCGATCGCATTCTTACAGCTGGTTCATTCTCTAAGTAGCCACACATAAATTCTAATCTGTGCTCCAATGACCAGTTGGGAGGAAAACAATGAGAGAATTGATGGAGCCATGCTTGTGGATGAATGTCGTTGCCAGAATTCTTAAATGTTTTGAATTTACGTGTAGTAATGAACAGCTTATAGTCAAAATCATCATGTCGTCGAGTCGCATATCGGTCTTTGTTAGGTCGTGTCGGCCGTTCCATCTCAAAATTCGGTGCACATTGCCAATTTCTTTCATAACTTCCGAAATGCCCTGTGTTATTATTTTGTGGCTGTTCCGTATTTCTGTGTCCCTCTTCCCGTATTGGGGCGCGAGTATCCTCTGAAATACGTAATTCTTGTATTAACTGTGTCAGCTGATCTTGTACTTCCCGGATTTCTCTTTGGTGTTGAGTATTAATCTGATTCTGATTTTGTTTGAATTTCCTAATTTGTTCGCACTCTTCAGTGTCAGTGAAGGCTACAGGTCTTGTGTCATTCAGATCATCATCTACCTTTGTAGATAAGTTAGTGAACTGATCTGAAAGTTCAGCTACTTTATCCGATAGTGAAATTATTTCCTCTGTATGTTTTTCTGAACCAAGTTTCAGAGTATCTACTGTGTCCTTTAAGTTTTCCTGAGTTTTTGCAAGTTGCGTAACCGAATCGGTAGATGCAACTGAGTCAATTTTAGCTTGCAAGGTGTCGTGATTTTCATGAACAATGGTTTGCAGTTCTTTTATGGCTACTTCGTGATTCTGTAATACATTTTCATGCCGCGAAAAAATAGGTTGAAAATGCTCACAAATTTGTGTTTTTACGTCATTACAGACTTTTTGACATTTCGATTCAATGTTATGTAACTCAGTAGTTAAATCTTCACGTGTTTGTTCAAGCGTGGTGTGAAGATTTTGTTCCATTGCGTCTAACTGTTGCTGTGTTTGTCTCTGGTGTTGTTCCATTGTGTCTAACTGTTGCTGTGTTTGTCTCTGGTGTTGTTCCATTGTGTCTAACTTTTTAAGATTTTGTCCCATTTGTCTCTGATTTTGTTCCATTTGTTGCATTAATTGCAATAATAATGTATTAGTGTCTGGAATCTGTTTCTCTACGCTTTTCGGCAGTGCATTTGCACCGGCAACATTCACATTTTGACAAGCAGAAAATGTGTCTTGACTTATTTGAGAAAACGGTGATGACCCAAAACCTGACTCTACAGTATTTGCGATATTGTGTTCTGTCATTCCCGATTCCTGAGGCGAGCTGTTGCCGACCAATCGATCGATAACGCTTCCCTGTTCACTACCTGTTTCACTGTCTACACCATTGTTTGCCGCCCGCTCCATTTCCCTATGCACAATTACCAAATTACTACTTTGAACATTAGTTAATTCATTACTCTGCGGCGCTAACACACTGCCTTCGTCTTCACTGTCATTTCTCAGTTTACTTTGGAGCCTAGTATTACGTTTTTCACACGCCATAATTGTCACAATATTTCACACGATAACACAGAAAAGCACAATTTGAAGAGCAAAATAAAATAACATAGCAATGGAAATAATGTCTACTTAATTGCCAGCGCAGCTGCGAAATACTTGGTGCAAATCTACATGCATGCCACAACTGTTTTACTGTACAACAATGAAAGGCTACAACTACAAAGGAGATTCTCTCTACAATTACGCGCTAGCAGTAAACAACATCTACACTAATTACACAAACTACAAGAAAAATCAGAAGATTCCAGTGAGGTATCCTAGGCTAAGGGTCGACATATGAAACTTCCCCTTTTGAACAATTTATATATGACTGTGCTTAAACTGACACACAATATTTTGTTAGCGCAACGCAATCTGACCTTCAAAATTCCCTACCAAAGAATGGCCCTGACTAACATTAAACTATACCTTTCACAAATCACTTACCTCACAAAAATCTTCGCTGCTCAAGCTACTGCAATACAGCGAGCGCCACTACTGCCAGCTAAATAAAAGATTCAAACTATGGAAGGCACTAACTACTGATAGGGATAGTTAGCAAATGAAAGATATTAATAGAGAACAAACAATGTATTTACCTTAATATCATCACAAGTCATAATATATATATCAGTTCATGACAAATTACAAACCTCCGCCATCTCTCTCCCCACATCCACCACTGCTGGCGGCTCACCTCCAACTGCGCAACGCTACGCGCTGTTCACATCCAGCTGCCGCTGCCCAACACTACAATGGCAGACAACAATGCAAAACTAGCTACAGACTGCACACAGCACAGCCAGTGATTTTCATATTGAGCGCTACGTAACGTTGCCAATAAGAAAACATAAACAGCCTACTTACATAGAGAAAACATAAACAGCCTACTTACACGTGTCACGCAGCTCGCAGTGTAAGTGCATGGTTCGAAGAGCACTAGGATGAGTTTACCGTACTCCTCCGGCTACTAAACTCTCTCAGATTCAAACCCAATTCGTAGTACTACCTTGTTAGGGCTGTTCGCACCATGGATCCTCAAACGAGAAACGCAGCGCAGCTAGCCACAGCACTGGAATCGACGTGGTTCCATATCACTGTTGGTACCTTACAGTACCGGATTGAGTTTCTTCCTGCACGCCTCGGAACAAACCGCGCGACATGCCTTTGACAATTGGTCAAATTAATGCGAGTGAACAGTGCAGATATTTAAATGATTTCCAGTATATGTAGTATTCCGATGCACTGATTTGTTTTCTTGGTTTATAGCACTTGATAAAAGAATAACGTAGTTCAGAAATATGTTGCGGAGAATATATTACACATTTGATAATTGCTGCGTAATATTCTCAGTACAGATTCGGTGAACAGCATCAAAACTAAGTGACAAAACTGTCAGGGACGTTTAGAAATTACAACCTATCTTTAATATGGCATACTTCGCAGTTTCTTGCCTGATGGTCTGCCCACATAGATGAGACTGCAGGTTGATCATCCACAGGAAATCTTCCGCCCAGGTAAAAGTGGCCATTTATAGACCACATCTGCTTTCAACTTCGCGTTAAATTGTTCTGTGAATTTCTTTCGAAATTCGGGGAACGAGCTACAAGCAGCCCGCCAATGTCTGCCCCTTAATTCTGCTTCAAGCAGAAGATTCTGAACCAGCTAGCTGATTAACTCTCGATCACTGTAATTGCTATTGTCATACTAATCATTGAACTGATTGAGAAATAACACCGCGTCTGGCCGCTGATCTCCCGAGGGTAGGGCTACTGCCTGGTCCCGAACATACCGATTTAATTATCTGCTTGGGTACTGTACGTAGTCTAACTGTGTCTATTTTTAGCTCCAGCTCATGAAACTTCATTCTTTGGTATTTCACCTGCCCCTTGATTTTCTCTACTGTCTGTTCTCCTTTTTTCAGATCCTTTCGAAATCTGCTTCGGTTTTCGTTGCCAGGTTCTGAATCTTTAAGGACATTTGGTCCCTAAATTTCTTAAATAGAATTTCGCAATTTTCTATCCTCAGCATTATTTCTTTCTTGTTTTTCTCTTCCATTAACCATTTCCCTCGCTTCTCTTTCTCCTTCTCACTCACCCTCATTTTCCTCTTCCCTTTCCCTTTCTTTCTTTTCATTTGCTCATGTCTGCTACTCATTTTGCTCATTATGCTGCAGCGAATCTCTCTGATTACTCTCCATCTTCCTAGCCTAACTTTAAAGTTACCTGCCGCGCGGGTTAGCCGAGCGGTCAACGGCGCCTTGTCACGGTCCGCGAGGCTCCCTCCGTCCGAGGTTCGAGTCCTTCCTTGGGCATGGATGTGTGTGTTGTCCTTAGTTTAAGTTAGTTTAAGTTATATTAAGTAGTGCGTAAGCTTAGGGACCGATGACCTCAGCAGTTTGGTCCCATAAGACCTAACCACAAATTCCCCAAAATTTAAAGTTACCGCAGGCAAAAATCAAGAAACAGTACCACAGAAAGAAAAGCACAGGCAACCGTCAGCGTTTCGCACTCAACCTCGTGCTCTAGAGATCTGAAGAAAGACGTAGGGCTTATTTCCAGGTGACAGCTTCCAGTGCAGCTGTTGCTGGATGTTCTAGCGTTGGCGGTAATGTACGAGTAGGTCTCGCGCGACGATTTACAGTCCTTGCGAAGTTGTCGCCGGGTGAAACGTTTCCTTCGTCCGCCCTTGAAGTTTCCGTGGGGTCGTGCAATATCACATTCGCATTTGGAAGTGAAGACGATTGTGTACTAAGGTGTTGTGTTTTTGTTGTAATGGATGAGTATGAAATTCAAATTAAGGAAATCCTTGTATTTATATGAAATAAACGGTTACAACTGTAATTCAATTTTTCATGTATTGCAGCAGAAAACTGTTACATCTTTACCTGAGAGTCAGACCCACTTTCGATTTTTTAGCTGCTCTTTCTCATGTCGGTGTTAACCATTTGGAAGAACGTCTTTAAGAAAAGACAGTCCAGAAGGTAACGTCCCGTTGACGGTGACACCAGATATGTGGCGCAACCTCAGCTTGGGGAAGGAAAGCTGCCTTGCCCTTTCAAAGAAACCATTCCCGCATACGGCATAAGCGATTTATGGAAATCGAAAAATATTAAAAATATTTATGTGCGTGGTTGGACGGGTAAGTGACAATATTCGGCATTACGTTCTAGTACTTAAAATGAGTATAATAGTCATAGTTGTAGTCGGCTAATGAAAGCACTTCCGCTGTAGGTGGATATGACGACACAGGTGTTTCTGTGTCTTCACCTCCATCTACCATAGATGGTACAGCACGGAGCAAGCTATTCCGTTTTGGGCAGCCATGAGGGCAATAGGTATTGAACTTAACCAATGTGTTCTACTAAATAAGTGCAGTATCAATAAAACTTTATCTAACGTGTCACAGCAAAGACTTATGTGTTCCACCACACATTGTGCAACAGAATTAAAGGATCACATTTTCTAAACCCCGTAATCACCAACCATTGCGACGCTTAAGTTTGGTGCAGACGACGCTTAAAAAAAGATGAAAAAAAATAAAGTCGTCACACCCCTCTTACCTACATGTCACCTCTTCTTTCCCACCTCCCTGACGCACTGCCGCTCAGAACAGACACGAAAACGCCTCAAGGGGTGGCATAAATGGTGCCAATGAAACCACCCTTTTTCTTGCGGCGTTGATTTCCACACATATAGCGGTCGAAAACGACAACGCGCGGTGCGATGAGCAACAGAAGGACGTTCTTGACAACGTTTGACGCTTCTGGCGTCCACCAGCCGATTGAACCCCCCTCTAAAGACACCGCTCCCCTTAGAGTGCAGTGCTACCTCAGGTATCGCTCTGTTGTACAGGGTGGAGGAACTAAGGACCGTAACAAACCATTAGATGAAATTAGTACGTGATCTGAAGCACCGAAAGATGTTATGCTTTTTCAGCCCTCCTGTTTCGCGCCTTCCTTTGACGTGATAACGGGGAGGTGTAACTTCGACATATGCGTGAATAGAGCTGCAAAGGGTTCGTCGAAGACCATCCTTTCGACAACACCGTCGTTGACACCCGCACTCCTTTGCTGAGCACTTTAAAAATGGCGTTGAGTTTGGCCCTCCTCAACTCGAAGTTTCGATATTTCATGACAGTTGTGGGAGCCCAACGAATTCGAACAGCAGTACCTCGACTGAACACGATCTTGCTGCTGTCGAAGTACGACACGTGTTGGTAGACGTGTTTTCTCCTTATACGAGGCATAACATCATCTCACAAACAACCAACATTCTAATGCGATTCTTGGACGAGGAACTCGGTGCATAATGTTTCTCCCTACACCATTCTGTATAGGTAGTGTTTCCATAATGTTTGATTTTCTATAATCTTTTCATTAATATTATAAATATCTAGTTGATGTCTAATGTCCTCATTTCTTATATGGTCACTTGTGGTTACAACGCTAACTTTCCTGAGAAACCTCGTTTGTGTTCCTAGTAGTTTTACTCTTGTCACCTGCTTTAAGGATCCATGACTAATTTCCATATATTAATGCACATGTAGTTTTATAAGATTTTAATTCGATTTTCTTCCGTGTGTTGTTTTTGGACGTTTTGTTTGTCATTCCGCATAGTGACTGATATTCATTAACCTTGTTTCCTATATTCTTCTGCATATCATAACTTATATCGCGTACTACACAATTGAAGATGGAGACCTGCTCAACTGTGGTACTATCTATTATTATTTTTGAACGGGTGGAGTATCTGCAGTTATCATATTTTTCTTTATTGATATCTGAAGATTATATTCTCTTTTCCCTAACTGACGTACTTGATACACCGCTTTTTGTAGCTCATCTTCACTTTCTTCCACAATTGTTATACCATCTGCATACAAAAGGATATTAACAAATTTATTTCTATTTATCTATTTCCTTCCCCCAATAAAATCATATGTATTCATATTAATTAAAATTGGTGACAGGGTACAGTCTTGTTTAAGTCCCTTACTGCTAGTGATTTCATCAGTTTTATTGCAGCCAACTTTTTTTATAATTTTTGATTTTTACACGATTTTTATAGCTTGAATAATATTTATAGAAAATTAAGCTTTATTCATTGTGTCCCATAGTTTCTCTTGACACTGTGAAAAAATTTAAATCAATAAGAACTGCATGTATCTCTAAATTGAGTTCTCGCCGTTTTTCCAAAATTCTTTTTATTGTAAATATATCACCGCCCCACGAATGGCCTTTTCGGAATGCACTTTGTTTTTCTAACAGGTGAAACTATGTTATGGTTTTTATGCGATTATTTATTATTTTTGCAAATATTTTAAATGGTGTGTTTAGGAGGCTAATTGCTGCATAATTTTCACAGGTGTTTTTGAACGTTTTTTACAGATTGGTATCAGTTCTGAAATTTTCCAAGAGCACGGTAATTTAGCCCGGTGTCATTTATGTGTTATTTTCGGGGCAATTGGATGAACTTGAGAAAAACCAGCGTATGTGCTTGGACTGTTATTAAACGTATTTATTCTCCACAGTCGCGATTACGGGCTGTTGTGCCGCTTTCAATAGATAACTCAATACATGATTTCTTTTAAGAGGACACTGTTCTTGTATCAAGGATCTCCACGTATTGGATTAGTATAACGATGCAGGAGTCTCTGTCATTCATACACAGAGCTATCACTTGAATATGTCGTATTTTTTGACAGAGAATAAATAGAATCACATGAGGATTTCATAATGCAAAGCGCTTGCAGCATAGGCTGAAGGTGCCCGCTTGTTGGTTGAAACCGGTTGTGGCACTGTGAAATGATCGTGTGCCGGCGTTACATCTCAGATAATAGTAAAAGAATTGGACGTTTTTGCTTGCCACCTTCGTGATTTTGCAGTTTTAACGGCCAGTAATTTATTTGGTTTATTCGGTGGGTGACTTAAGCTCGTTCTTTCCCGTATTTTGCACTTCGCCGAAACGATAATGTGGCAACGGTGTCCACCACGTGCGATATTTTTTGTGACTGAAGAGTTCTACAAGAAATACACCACGGGCGGCAGTCACCATTCGACAGCTGAACTATGGCTAACGGCGACCGGCTGCGCGAAGTGGCACACTGCATCCAGATTTGTCGCTCACAAGGTGAAAGGGCCGTCCATTCGCCTAATAGTGACGTAAGGCGTAGGGTATCCAACGCGTTCTAGAAAACTGTTAGCTTCATTCTCCAAGCACCTGCGGTAAAGAAGTTCTAAACGAGCTGCAGTGTAGAAGACGCGCTCGTCTGAGTGCCGGGCAGTTTCCGCCGCTGCCTTTTGCTGCAGGAACAATGCGGGACGGACGTCGCGCCTTTCTTGCAGTGCTGGCTACATCGCCGAGTCACCTCACGTACATAGATAGCTAGTCGTCGACTCTCGCTGGCTGTGTTGTACCACGCAGTGAGAACTACCTACTGCACGGTGCAGGGGTGAGGGATGAGGGGGACTGGTGCACAAGAAGCACCGACACAGAGGCGCGCTCCTTGACCGGCTTCGCGCTGCGCTGAATCAAGCCGAGGAATGCGTGCGCCGAGAACAGGGTCACCACGCAGCTGCGTGAAGTCAGTGCGTGCCAGCTACGGTTCTGCACTTGACGGGGAGGTTGTGTCACCAGATCACAACGTGCAGTGTGAAGCAACACTGGAAAAAAATGCAAGTTGTATAACACGGGAGGGAAACCTCCTGAAAACCTTGGTCGGAACCGGAGTACTGGAACCGTATTAATTTATTTCTGGGACATGTTCCTTCTTTAAGGACGTTGTCACAGCCGAAATTAAAATTCCGTATATGTGTACCCTGCGATGTACACTGATGATTACACCTCTAGCAGCACCCCTTTTATCCCGGATAATGGTTGCGACTCGTCATTACACGGGTCGTTGCAGGCACTGATCATAGACACGGAACTTGCATTGTGAGGTACTGGGGCTCTAATTCCCTACTGGCCATTCACATTTCTTTAGGTTTTCCTCCGTTTCCATTAATTCATTTAGACGAAAGCGGGGGTGTTCATTGTGATTATTGAAATTTTTCCGGCGCAAAGAGTATTCCATGCAGTTACGGGATTACAGGAGGATTACTCAACTTCTTGACACGATATTTCGGCTGATATCCATTCACCCATCTTCAGGTGAGAAGTATGCACGTTGACCGGCTTCGCACTGCGCTGAACCAAATACAGGAGTGCAAAGCACTCACATGAAGATGAGTTAACGGTTGTCAGCAAAAAAATCGTGTCAAGAAGTCGACTTAATCTGGCTGCAATCCTGAAACTTCGTGGAATACAGGGGTGTTTCCTTTGAAAAGAATATAGCACATCTTTTTATGGTTCCGTTCCTCAATCGTTAAAAACGGAACTCTCATACGATCACTTTATTGTCCATCTGTCTATCCGTCTGTTACGACACCTTTTTCTCAGGAACAGTTGGGAGAACCAATTTGGAATTTATGTCAAATACTAATGTCTACGGTCCCTTGGTGATGTAAAACATTTAAGCTTCTAAGTCAATGCAGTCAAAATATACAGTCATTTATGTCACATATTTCGACACTCGCAAACTCACTTATCAAAACTCATAGATCAGCTATCTAAATACATGATGAAGTTCGTACATAGCGCTCAAGCACAAGTCTTGCTTGCACTTGTCCCATTTTTTTCCAGTTTCTCCATTCTTGTCCTAATCGAGCTTGTGCACCCTCACTAAGGGCATTATCAGTGAGAATACACTATTTTTCTTAATTTTGCATGAACCTCTCTTCGTCGTAAACGATACAACCACTACACTAAACGTTATAGACACATATTGATCAATGACTGCTGAGCGATAGCCCATGACGCGGAGGGAAATTTGACACCCTTCTCCTGAGCTGTGGTCACTGACGCAAGCTTGCACCGCGGCGCTCGACTTAAAGGTAGGCGGTTCGAATCCTGATGGTGGAAGATATCTGCATCGCTCGTACTTGGTCAGGAACGAGAAGAGAGGTGGTGGCCTAAGGCTCCTGGTCAGTCTCATCAATTACATTTCAAAATTCTCCGAGAAACTCGTTGAGTGAGCGCATATGACACCGTTGGTGCTGATCTGTAGCGCTTGCTGCCCTTCGAGGGAAGCGAACTATGTGCTAGCACTGTGTTCGATCTCCTCCTTTCTTTCTCTGTCTCTCTCTCTCTCTTTGATTGTCATTAACAACACAACCACAAGACTAAACTCTAAACCCACTCTCCAAAGTCAGCTTCGTATTTTATGTTTATGTATTTAAAAAACAACACTCACACTTTGCGACAGAGAAGAGCCACTCTGCACATGGAAACGAAACCTTTTCGGTTGGGTATCTGAACAAACCATGGAATCCTCCGGGGCCTCGCAGTCAGACACCTTTATACGGAGACTATTGTCTCAGTGTCCAAGGCGCGCACATTCCTCTCAGATTCTCGCATTTACGTCTGAATCGAGGTATGTGACATTCTGTGTCCAGACAATATGCTTCACGATTCGGGAGAGGTGGGAAGTCGCACAGCCTTAGGTCTCTAAGTGTTTGCTGTAGACGAAGAAATGACTGTCTTAATTTTACACCAAAAAGTACCAACGACAGGTCCATCACTCGCTGGTCCGTGCATAGCCTGGACGGCTACACAACATTCAAGATAATACTTTCCATCTGTCGGACCGCCAGTGGTGACTAGCCTGATGCATACACAAGTTTATAGATGGAACGAACATGTGTCTATCTCACGGCCTGTGCCAACATCATCATCGGGGAGAAGCACTTACACGTAACACTTTATTTATTTGTTTGGATACAGTTCAGTCGTAGTCTTTCCTTACAGTTTTTGCCTTCTCTGTCTCCGTCTAGTATCACGTAAGTTACCCCTGTCTCTTCTTCTAGTCTATATTCTCCATGGATTCATTCGAAAAACCTCCTCATTTCTTATAAGTCCGCTCAACTTTTATGGCATAACATGTGGAACGACGATGACACACTATCGTACTTTCTTTAGAATATCTTTGAAATCACGGCGATGGTATCTTCCAGGAAGATAACTGTTCACGTTTTTTTGTGAATATGATCGTGTACATCATTTAATATATGTCTGTATTTATAACATCGTTCCAGCTACTGCCATCAACAGATCTATAATTGAGATTAAAGGAACATACAGAACGAGAGACATGTTTTATATGTCATCGATCTACAAAAGATAAAAAATTAGAAAGTTAAAATATTTTCAAACGTTTACTCATCAAAATTAGTTGATAGTTGACGTCCTGATTGGTCACATGCTTCATTGATATATTTCGTAGTTTTTCATGAGTGAAATTTTAAAAAATTTCTAACTATTAAGTTTTCATGTTTTCCTTAAAGCGCTTATTAGTGATTCCGTCAACAGTAGCAGTGTTATATTAGACGACTATTTTTTTAACCTTAGAGGTTCATTTTCAAGCCTGTTCTACTGAGGCTGCACTGACAGTGTCTGATCTTAATAATAAAAACCAAAGTGGCAAAACATGCTTTATAAATGTTTGCAGACTGAATGCCACCATCCACACATGCCTCTTACCAAGTCAAAATCAAACAGTCCACACATGCCTCTGAACAAGTCAAAATAAAATTGATCAGGCATTGTCAGTGCAGCCTGAGTAGGAAAGGCTTAAAAATGAACCTCTAACGTTCCGAACTAATTGCCTAATGTAATACAGCAAGTGTTGACCGAATCGTTAATAAACACTTTAAGGAAACTAATAAAGTTTAGGATTCCCTGTCAACAAAATGTACATTTCTTGATAATGTATAACAAACGCCTCTTATTCTTTTTAGTCCTTTAATCTTAATTGTAGATCTGACAATGGCAGTAGCGAAAATAACATGATAAATAAAGATATATATACCCCATGAACCATGGACCTTGGCGACTGTGGGGAGGCTTGCATGCCTCTCTGCAACCACAACGGAGGGGTATCTGTTGAGACGCCAGACAAACGTGTGGTTCCTGAAAAGAGGCGACAGCCTTTTCATTAGTTGTAGGGGCAACAATCTGGATGACTGATGGAGCTGGTCGTGTAACATCAACCAAAACGTCTTTGCTGTGCTGGTACTGCCAACTACTGAAAGCAAAGGGAAACTACAGCCGTAATTTTTCTCGAGGACATGCAGCTCTACTATATGGTTAAATGATGAAGGCATACTCTTGTATAAAATATTACAGAGATAAAATAGTCTCCCATTATGATCTTCGGGTGGGGCTGCTCAGGAGGATATCTTCATAGGGAGAAACAAAAATGTCATTCTGCGATTCGGAGTGTGTAATGTAGATCCCTCAGTCGGGCAGGTAGGTTAGAATATTTAAAAAGGGAAATGGATAGCTTGAAGTTAGATGTAATGGGAATTAGTGAAGTTCGGTGGGACGAAGAACAGGGCCTCTGGTCAGGTGAATATCGGTTATAAATAATGTAGGAGTGGCTTTAATAATGAATAAGGAATGCGGGTAAGCTACAATGTTCAGCATAGTGAATACATTATCGTAGCCAAGATAGCCACAAAGCCCATACCCACCACAGTAATACAAATTTACATGTCAACTAGCTCCGCAGATGAAGAGATTGAAAAACTGTATTGTAAGATAAGAGAAATTATTCAGATAGTTAAAGGAGTCGAAAATGTAATTGTGATGGGGGACTGGGATTCGATAGTAGGAAAAGGAAGAGATGTTTTGGGGGAAAGGAATGAAAGAGGATGCAGCCTGGTAGAATTTTGCACAGAGCATAATTTAATCATCGCTAACACTTGGTTTAGGAATCATGAAAGAAGGTTGTGTAAGTGGAAGAGACGTGGCGGCACCGGATTTATGGTATAATTGTAAGACAGAGATTTCGGAACCAGATTTTAAATAGAAAGAAATTTCCAAAGGCGGATATGGAGTGTAAATGCAATTTATTGATGATGAAATATAGATTAGAACAGAAGAAACTGGAAAAATGTAGGAAATTAAGGAGATGGGACTCGGATAAATTGAAAGAACCAGACATTGTGGAGAGTTTCAGAGGGAGCATTAGTCAATGGTTGACTAGAATATGGGAAAAGAATGCGGTAGAAGACGAATTGTAACCCCTGACAAAGTACTCGTTAAAGCCTGTGCTATGGTAAGCGAGCGGGATTCACCTTATGAGAAAGGATTTTTGCGTAGATATAGACCGTGTGTTCCTGAATGGTGGCAAATCAGACTTACATCCACTCTGTAATAACAATGATCCCTCAAGTAAGTTCGAAATGCAATCACACGTCAGGACGGATCAAAAGCAAACCAGAAGATGCTACCAACGTGACAATAATACGGTCGCCAGCCTAATTAGGCATTAAGTGAGTTTCTTCCCTTTACAAGTTGGTATATATTCATGCAAAACAACAAGTTGTAACACTGCATAATATAGTAGAATTTTAGAACCAGAAAATCTATTGAACTGATAGTTTCACGTTCTGTACTGATATGGACAACCATGAATACATAACACTACACTATAATGTTTACTACAAAACTTTATACAGTCTAATAATCTGATTAAAATCGGGCATAGGTTACCCTACAAATTGTACTTTCATGGCACACACAAAATGTCAATTTTGATAAAGGTAAAACACTGATAAATTTTGACTTTTATACTGACTTTAACTTTTGCTGGTCAAACCAATTTAGAACACTTCAGAATTCAAGTGAATTAGGGGGTGGGGGACCCTGAAACTGTTATGATCGCTGTATTTTAAAAAATGATTACTGAATTTATTATTCGTTCAGGATTTCCAGTATATAAGTTACTACTCTTTTCATCTTATTTACTGCTCATTTAAATGCCTTTAAATCTGTCTCGAAATAATAAACTTCATTACTATATCAATCCTAAAGTTATCTTTCGACTTTGTTGTTGTTGTTGTCTTCAGTCCTGAGACTGGCTTGATGCAGCTCTCCATGCTACTCTATCCTGTGCAAGCTTCTTCATCTCCCAGTACTTACTGCAACCTACATCCTTCCGAATCTGCTTAGTGTATTCATCTCTTGGTCTCCCTCTACGTTTTTTACCCCCCCACGCTGCCCTCCAATGCTAAATTTGTGATCACTTGATGCCTCAGAACATGTCCTACCAACAGGTCCCTCCTTCTTGTCAAGCTGGCCACAAACTCCTCTTCTCCCCAATTCTATTCAATACCTCCTCATTAGTTATGTGGTGGTGGTTAGTGTTTAACGTCCCGTCGACAACGAGGTCATTAGAGACGGAGCACAAGCTCGGGAAATGGAAGGATTGGGAAGGAAATCGGCCGTGCCCTTTCAAAGGAACCATCCCGGCATTTGCCTGAAACGATTTAGGGAAATCACGGAAAACCTAAATCAGGATGGCCGGAGACGGGATTGAACCGTCGTCCTCCCGAATGCGAGTCCAGTGATCATTAGTTATGTGATCTACCCATCTAATCTTCAGCATTCTTCTGTAGCACCACATTTCGAAAGCTTCTATTCTCTTCTTGTCTAAACTATTTATCGTCAATGCTTCACTTCCATACATAGCTACACTCCATACAAATACTTTCAGAAACGACTTCCTGACGCTTAAATCTATACTCGATGTTAACAAATTTCTCTTCTTCTGAAACGCTTTCCTTGCCATTGCCAGTCTACATTTTATATTCTCTCTATTTCGACCATCATCAGTTATTTTGCTCCCCAAATAGCAAAACTCCTTTACTACTTTAAGTGTCTCATTTCCTAATCCAATTCCCTCAGCATCACCCGACTTAATTCGACTACATTTTATTTTCTTCTTTTTTCTTTTGTTGATGTTCATCTTATATCCTCCTTTCAAGACACTGTCCATTTCGTTCAACTGCTCTTCCAAGTCCTTTGCTGTCTCTGACAGAATTACAATGTCGTCGGCGAACCTCAAAGTTTTTATTTCTTCTCCATTTAATACCTACTCCGAATTCTTCTTTTCTTTCCTTTACTGCTTGCTCAATATACAGATTGAATAACATCGGGGAGAGGCTACAACCCTGTCTCACTCCCTTCCCAACCGCTGCTTCCCTTTCGTGCCCCTCGACTCTTATAACTGCCATCTGGTTTCTGTACAAATTGTAAATAGCCTTTCACTCCCTGTATTATACCCCTGCCACCTTTAGAATTTGAAAGTGAGTATTCCAGTCAACATTGTCAAAAGCTTTCTCTAAGTCTACAAATGCTAGAAATGTAGGTTTGCCTTTCCTTAATCTATTTTCTAAGATAAGTCGTAGGGTCAGTATTGCCTCACGTGTTCCAACATTTCTGCGGAATCCAAATTGATCTTCGCCGTGGTCGGCTTCTACCCGTTTCTCCATTCGTCTGTAAAGAATTAGCGTTAGTATTTTGCGGCTGTGACTTATTAAGCTGATAGTTCGGTAATTTTCACATCTGTCAACACCTGCTTTCTTTGGGATTGGAATTATTATATTCTTCTTGAAGTCTGAGGGTATTTCGCCTGTTTCATATATTTTGCTCACCAGATGGTAGAGTTTTGTCAGGACTGGCTCTCCCACGGCCGTCAGTAGTTCCAATGGAATGTTGTCAACTCCCGGGGCCTTGTTTCGACTCAGGTCTTTCAGTGCTCTGTCAAACTCTTCACGCAGTATCGTATCTCCCATTTCATCTTCATCTACAACCTCTTCCATTTCCATAATATTGTCATCAAGTACATCGCCCTTGTATAGACCCTCTATATGCTCCTTCCACCTTTCTGCTTTCCCTTCTTTGCTTAGAACTGGGTTTCCATGTGAGCACTTCATATTCATACAAGTGGCACTCTTTTCTCCAAAGGTCTCTTTAATTTTCCTGTAGGCAGTATCTATCTTACCCCTAGTGAGATAAGCCTCTACATCCTTGCATTTGTCCTCTAGTCATCCCTGATTAGCCATTTTGCACTTCCTGTCGATCTCATTTTTGAGACGTTTGTATTCCTTTTTGCCTGCTTCATTTACTGCGTTTTTATATTTTCTCCTTTCATCAATTAAATGTAATATTTCTTCTGTTACCCAAGGATTTCTACTAGCCCTCGTCTTTTTACCTACCTGATCCTCTGCTGCCTTCTCCACTTCATCCCTCAGAGCTACCCATTCTTCTTCTACTGTATTTATTTCCCCTATTCCTGTCAATTGTCCCCTTATGCTCTCCCTGAAACTCTGTACAACCTCTGGTTCTTTCAGTTTATCCAGGTCCCATCTCCTTAAATTCCCACCTTTTTGCAGTTTCTTCAGTTTTAATCTACAATTCATAACCAATGGATTGTGATCAGAGTCCACATCTGCCCTTGGAAATGTCTTACAATTTAAAACCTGGTTCCTAAATCTCTGTCTTACCATTATATAATCTATCTGATACCTTCTAGTATCTCCAGGATTCTTCCATGTATACAACCTTCTTTTATGATTCTCGAACCAAGTGTTATCTATGAGTAAGTTATGCTCGGTGCAAAATTTTACCAGACGGCTTCCTCTTTCATTTCTCTCCCCCAATCCATATTCACACACTATGTTTCCTTCTCTCCCTTTTCCTACTCTAGAAT
The DNA here is from genome assembly GCF_023864345.2 of Schistocerca serialis cubense. Taxonomy (NCBI): domain Eukaryota; kingdom Metazoa; phylum Arthropoda; class Insecta; order Orthoptera; family Acrididae; genus Schistocerca; species Schistocerca serialis. The sequence goes on along the minus strand of NC_064641.1, from coordinate 411,852,427 downwards.
TCCAGTCACCCATGACTATTTAATTTTCGTCTCCCTTCACTACCTGAATAATTTCTTTTATCTCATCATACATTTCATCAGTTTCTTCATCATCTGCAGAGCTAGTTGGCATATAAACTTGTACTACTGTAGTAGGGGTGGGCTTCGTGTCTATCTTCGCCATAATAATGCGTTCACTATGCTGTTTGTAGTAGCTTACCCCCACTCCTATTTTTTTTATTCATTATTAAACCTACTCCTCCATTACCCCTATTTGATTTTGTATTTATAACCCTGTATTCACCTGACCAAAAGTCTTGTTCCTCCTGCCACCGAACTTCACTAATTCCCACTATATCTAACTTCAACCTATCCATTTCCCTTTTTAAATTTTCTAACCTACCTGCCCGATTAAGGGATCTGACATTCCACGCTCCGATCCGTAGAACTCCAGTTTTCTTTCTCCTGATAACGACGTCCTCTTGAGTAGTCCCCGCCCGGAGGTCCGAATGGGGGACTATTTTACCTCCGGAATATTTTACCCAAGACGACGCCATCATCATTTAACCATACAGTAAAGCTGCATGCCCTCGGGAAAAATTACGGCTGTAGTTTCCCCTTGCTTTCAGCCGTTCGCAGTACCAGCAGAGCAAGGCCGTTTTGGTTAGTGTTGCAAGGCCAGATCAGTCAATCATCCAGACTGTTGCCCCTGCAACTACTGAAAAGGATGCTGCCCCTCTTCAGGAACCACACTTTGTCTGGCCTCTCAACAGATACCCCTCCGTTGTGGTTGCACCTACGGTACGGCCATCTGTATCGCTGAGGCACGAAAGCCTCCCCACCAACGCCAAAGTCCATGGTTCATGGGGGTAGGTTAGACCTTAGCTATTCATTTACTGGTTCATTAACAAAACATTTCTTTAAACACCATTCTAATATAGCTAGTTCTGCAAATAATTATTATTAACACAATTTTTAATTTTCATTTCGAGACACTCGGATTGCACAACGTTAGGAAAGGACCATGTCTAGGTTAATTGTGAGGATAATTGAATGATGGAAAGGTTCTGGTGAAATTTAGGTTATTATTGCACTAAACAAACAGAGTTCACTCTCTGATCCATACGGATACAGTACTAACAGTTTCAACCTGCTAGTATCAATGCGGTGGTTGGCGGGCGGCAAGATGGCGAGGCACAGAGCACACATACAACTACAGGTATGGCTCTTGACGTATCGGCACTTTCTTCTTAGCGTCGCAGTACTTTTCCATTTAGTGCCTATGGAATTTTGCCATGCTGTGTGGGCGTTGGAATGGCATACCCGAGGCTCAGTGAAGCTATGTCTTCCAGGGCAGCCTCCTTGCTCCAGAAGGTGTTGCTCAAACCAGTGCCAAACTCCAACTACTACTGAAGCCGTTGTGCCGTGCAGTGCCCGCGTGCATTTTCCCGCGCTCGCCTGCCATCCACCTTTTACCGCACCCTGACAGACAGGGTATTCACACGAGGTTTTGCATTCTACGTATCCTAACACATTGCCTACGTATGGACCAGACGCACACTTACAATTTTAAACATCTTACAACAGTTTCAACATTTGTTACATTTCAATTCTATTACAATATTGCTTGACATTTGACATAAACATAAATATTCATATTGAATCTTATTGACAGTTTTCTTAACATAATGGCATGAAAGAAAAAGAAATGAAATCAGAACATCAATGACACAGGTTTATCGTAAAATCAGATGAAAAGAATTACTTATATGTACAACAGTACAGAGTCGTTGTTGTTACAGAATGAGCAGCTGTAAGAGATGTAATAGTGAAGGCAGCAGTACAAAATCTTGGATAACACAAGAGATATTGAATTTAATTGACCAAAGGAGAAAATTTAACAATGTAGCATATGAGTAAATTCATCAGGCGTAAGGGAATACAAACGTCTAAAACATCAGATTGGCAGTAAGTGCAAAATGGCTAAGCAGGAATGGCTAGAGGACAAATGTAAGGATTTAAAAGCATATTTCACTAGAGAAAAGACAACTACTGCCTACAAGAAAATTAAAGGGGCCTTTAGGGAAAAGAAAAGCAGCTATATGAACATCAAGAGTGTTGATGGAAAACCAGTCAAAAGCAAAGAAGATAAAGCAGAAAGGTGGAAGGAGTTTATAGAGGGTGTATGCAAGGGAGACGAACTTGAAAGCAATATAATAGAAAGTGTAGTGCACGTAGATGAAGACGAGATGGGAGCTACGATACCGCAAGAAGAATTTGACAGACCATTGAAAGACCTAATTCGAAATAGGGCCCCGGGAGTAGACGACATTCCGTCAGAACTATTGATAGCCTTGGGAAAGCCAGGCATGACAAAACTCTTCCATCTGGTGTGTGATATATATGAGACAGTCGAAATACCCTCAGACTTCAGGAAGAATGTAATAATTCCAATTCCACAGAAAGCCACTGCTGACAGGTGTGAAAAATACCTGACTATTAGTTCAAAAATCATGATTGCAAAATTCTAAGACGAATTCTTTATAGAAGAATGCAAAAACTGGTAACAGCTGACATCGGGGAAGATCAGTTTGGATTCCGTAGATATGTTGGAACACTTGAGGCAATACTGGCTCTACAACTTATCTTAGAAGTTAGATTAAGGAAAGGCAAACCTACGTTTCTAGCAATTGTAGACTTACAGAAAGCTTTTGGAAATGTTGACTGGAATACTTTCTTTGAGGTCTGAAGGTAGCACGGATAAAATACAGGGAGCGAAAGGCTATTTACAACTTGTACTGGAACTAGATGGCAGTTATAAGCGTTTAGGGCCGCGAAAGAAAGGGAAGCAGTGGTTGAGAAAGGAGTGAGAGAGGGATGTAACCATATCCTATGTTACCCAATCTCAACATTGAGCAAGGGGTAAAAGAATCCAAAGAAAAATTTGGAGTAGAATTTGAAGTTCAAGGAGAAGAAACAAAAATTTTGAGGTTTGCCGATGACGTAATTCTGTCAGAGATAGTAAAGGACTTGAAGAGCAGCTGAACGGAATTCTCAGTGTTTTGTAAGAGGGATATAAGATGAACATCAACAAAAGCAAAACAAAGATAATGGAATGTAGTCGAAATAAATCATTCGATACTAAGGGAATCAGATTAGGAAACAAGACACTTAAAATACTATATGCGTTTTGCTATTTGGGCTGCAAAATAACTGATGATGGCCGAAACAGAGAGGATATAAAATGAAAAACTGGAAATGGCAAGAAAATGATTTCAGAAGAAGAGAAATTTGTTAAGATTGAATGTCGATGTAAGTGCTAGAAAGTCTTTTCTGCAGATATGTGTCTGGAGTGCAGTCCTATATGGAAGTGAAACATGGACGATAAACGGTTTAGAAAAGTGGAGAATAGAAACTTTCGAAATGTGGTGCTATGGAAGAATGCTGAAGATTAGGTAGGTCAATCATGTAACTTATGATGAAGTACTGAACATAATTGGGGAGACAAGAAATTTGTGGCCCAACTTGACCAAAATAATAGATCGGTTGATAGGACACATTCTGCGACGTCAAGGGATCACAAGTTTGATATTGGAGGGACGTGTTGGGGGTAAAAATCGTAGAGGGAGACCAAGAGATGAACAGAGTAAGCAAGTTCAGAAAAATGTAGGTTGCAGCAGTTATTCAGAGATGAAGGGACTCAGTGGATAAAGTAGTGAAAAGAGCTGCTTCAAACCAGTTTTCAGACTTAAGATTACAACAGCAGGGAGGTATTGGATATAAGTGCAGATATTTCTATTGGTCACTGGGGACGGTGTACTGAACAACGTTACATCAGTATTTACATTACTTGCAGACTATCTATTACAAGTAGTATTTTTTAGGTCGTTTAATGCCTCCAGGTCCACGTGGCAAGGCCAAGCCGTTGGTGCTTATTTTCCCCTGGGCAGCAGATCAGGCGTAGAAGTGTGGACACGTGGACACAAAATGGTTAATCTATACTGTCAGGGGTAGTCCACTTAGTAATGCAGTTACAACCATGTAAAAAATATCAGGTAGTAAATTTAGCGAAAGTCCGCAGCTCGTGGTCGTGCGGTAGCGTTCTCGCTTCCCACGCCCGCGTTCCCGGGTTCGATTCCCGGCGGGGTCAGGGATTTTCTCTGCCTCGTGATGACTGGGTGTTGTGTGATGTCCTTAGGTTAGTTAGGTTTAAGTAGTTCTAAGTTCTAGGGGACTGATGACCATAGATGTTAAGTCCCATAGTGCTCAGAGCCATTTGAACCAAGCCAATTTTGTGAAATGTTTGCCAGAAGGCCGTTCAGTGGAGAGAAAAAAACAAGGAACGCACTGATGTGTGTACATATTAAGGTACTGCTTATAGAAATATCTGGATCTCTACCTGTGGTATCATGCATCGACCCCACGGGTGTCATAAAGCTGGCAATGAAATTGCAAGTTCCCATGAGACGGCGATGAGCCGTGCGGGATCCAGCAGGACGAATGGCTCCGCAGCACGAGCGCCCTCTGCCACCACGATACACGGCAGTCAGCGGCAGCAGCACAGCCCCATGCACTCGCAGACAGTTGTCTACGTGACGCTACCAGACGCCACCTAGTTCCGGCTCTGACACCAACGTTCGTGTTTTACTTCAGAGTGCCTCATCCTTGTTGACATCAAGAGCTGGACTTATTTCTTGCTGCATTATCTACAATGACTCTTCGTGGAGAAATGCAAGTAAATGGTCTGTTTGCTGTGATAACCTGTTCGCTAATCATTTTTGTTCCTGTCTATCTTTTATAGGATGACTGTTGCCACATCACTCTGTAGTCCATCTCTCCTTAACGTTGTGCATGAAGTTGTATGCAACAATACCCGTTACACCCTGTATTAAGCGATCCAGATATGGACTCTTCATTTTCTTTTTTATCCGGTGTCCACACAAGATTGACATGTTAATGATTGGAACTGGTGTTGTTAATGTTAAAGGGTGGCCGCATGCCCTTCCTGTTGCCATCCATTTATCCTCTGAGGTGAAACTGGTGTATCCCAACTGTCTGTGTGTAGTGTTAGCCATTTTAAATTGCTAAATGTTTCGAAATCGTGTAACTGTGGCGTAACGTGGGTGCCAGCCTGCTATTTACTTACTTTGGTGCAGAAAAAATCACAGCCAGGCTGGCCTACACACCGGTCCTCGTCGTTAATACGCCAGGCGGATTCGATCCGTGGCCTGCACGTCTTCCCTAATCCACGAAGCGGCGTGTTAACACGCACCGCTATCCTGTCGCGTAACAAAATACCGTGGACTCATAAGAAATTTATATCCTTTACTTAATGACTGCCCGATATACACTCCTGGAAATTGAAATAAGAACACCGTGAATTCATTGTCCCAGGAAGGGGAAACTTTATTGACGCATTCCTGGGGTCAGATACATCACATGATCACACTGACAGAACCACAGGCACATAGACACAGGCAACAGAGCATGCACAATGTCGGCACTAGTACAGTGTATATCCACCTTTCGCAGCAATGCAGGCTGCTATTCTCCCATGGAGACGATCGTAGAGATGCTGGATGTAGTCCTGTGTAACGGCTTGCCATGCCATTTCCACCTGGCGCCTCAGTTGGACCAGCGTTCGTGCTGGACGTGCAGACCGCGTGAGACGACGCTTCATCCAGTCCCAAACATGCTCAATGGGGGACAGATCCGGAGATCTTGCTGGCCAGGGTAGTTGACTTACACCTTCTAGAGCACGTTGGGTGGCACGGGATACATGCTGACTTGCATTATCCTGTTGGAACAGCAAGTTCCCTTGCCGGTCTAGGAATGGTAGAACGATGGGTTCGATGACGGTTTGGATGTACCGTGCACTATTCAGTGTCCCCTCGACGATCACCAGTGGTGTACGGCCATTGTAGGAGATCGCTCCCCACACCATGATGCCCTGTGTGCCTCGGTCGTATGCAGTCCTGATTGTGGCGCTCACCTGCACGGCGCCAAACACGCATACGACCATCATTGGCACCAAGGCGGAAGCGACTCTCATCGCTGAAGACGACACATCTCCATTCGTCCCTCCATTCACGCCTGTCGCGACACCACTGGAGGCGGGCTGCACGATGTTGGGGCGTGAGCGGAAGACGGCCTAACGGTGTGCGGGACCGTAGCCCAGCTTCATGGAGACGGTTGCGAATGGTCCTCGCCGATACCCCAGGAGCAACAGTGTCCCTAATTTGCTGGGAAGTGGCGGTGCGGTCCCCTACGGCACTGCGTAGGATCCTACGGTCTTGGCGTGCATCTGTGCGTCGCTGCAGTCCGGTCCCAGGTCGACGGGCACGTGCACCTTCCGCCGACCACTGGTGACAACATCGATGTACTGTGGATACCTCACGCCCCACGTGTTGAGCAATTCGGCGGTACGTCCACCTGGCCTCCCGCATGCCCACTATACGCCCTCGCTCAAAGTCCGTCAACTGCACATACGGTTCACGTCCACGCTGTCGCGGCATGCTACCAGTGTTAAAGACTGCGATGGAGCTCCGTATGCCACGGCAAACTGGCTGACACTGACGGCGGCGGTGCACAAATGCTGCGCAGCTAGCGCCATTCGACGGCCAACACCGCGGTTCCTGGTGTGTCCGCTGTGCCGTGCGTGTGATCATTGCTTGTACAGCCCTCTCGCAGTGTCCGGAGCAAGTATGGTGGGTCTGACACACCGGTGTCAATGTGTTCTTTTTTCCATTTCCAGGAGTGTAGTATTACTTTGAATCGCAGAACGATGTTATGTGACAAAACCATCTTTTTTACCGAAAACATGAGGTTATCTTGATTCTTAAGGTAATGTTTCATCTTCAATTGCTTTTTCTCTGAACAGTTGCCTTTCTGTGTCGGATAGTTGCAGAGCCAACATGTCTGTTCCTTACGAAATAATAAGTTAAGAATTAATTACTTAGCTGTATTTCATTTCTTAAGATCAGATGACGTACATTATTTGAACTACTCGTAATATTTTGTGCGTTACTGCATTACTTATGTTTGCAAATGCCGTTTTTTTAAAAAAAAAAAAAAAAAGATTGGAGCCGAATCGTCCACTGACCAAATGATTCGAGCTCTGTTTTTCTCTTTCGTTAATCAGTCTCTTAATAGAGAAAGAAGCTATCTTAAGCTGTATCGGATTATCTTAATTCCTATTTTAATAAACTTTCATGATCGAGTCTCACTGAACAATGACGGCAGACAGTCGAAACACATTGGCCTGAAACGTGAAACTTTTTTATTTTCAGTGAACGGAAGCCTATAGATATCTCCTATGTTTTCAGATTACGGTAGATTACTTATGAAAGGTGTTAATGCCGATTATATGACAGAGTGAAAATCGCATCACTGTTGGAATGTGCCTGCTTGACGCGACAAAATACGCACGTGACACTTTGAATCACTTGTGTTTCTTAATTTCGTCTAGTTGGAAGATTGTTCCATTGCAGAACTTTGTCTCTCGATAGGGAACGTTTCAGTATGTCACATCGCACTGCCAGAATAGTGATGCAGAGGGTTGAGAAGTGTGCCAGTGAACGCACTTGGTCACCAAATTCACCGGATCCGAAAACTGCTGAACGCAAATGGGACGCTACCGAGCGCCAGGTTCGCGGCCCCAAACCACCGACCTGTAATTTGCGGGAACTGCGTCATCTGTGTATGGACATCTGCTGCCTCATGCCTCCAGAAAACTACTGAGGACTTGTCTAATCCACGCCAAGAAGAATCGCTGCTATATTGCGTCTCAAAAGTGGAACAACTCGCTGTTAAGCCGGTGGTCGTAAGGTTATGGCTTGTCAATATACCACATGAGCGTTTATCGAAAAATCACTTGCACACAATGAACTGAATATTGCACAAAACATAAAACACTCAGTTACAATCTACATTTTGTCAATTGAACACCCACACACCGTGAACGCTGATATTTCTCCATGTGTAGACAAGCGTGTATCATTGGTAAGTGGAACAAAAGTGTTTCTAGTATGATCATGATGTCGTTGGAAGTTATGTGACGGGCTATGGTGCTTTAAAATATGTCCAAGTCCGCAACGCTGTGGCATACAGACAGAAAGCACTAGGAAACGATGGGAATATGGTATTGGAGAAGACAAAGCCGCGTCTACACCGCCCCTGGAAACATGTTTTAGTTGGAAACACTGTTTCCTGCAGTTTTTCGAACTGTTTCCGATTTTGCTTCTTGTCTGTGTTTATATTCACTCTGGTAGCAAACTTTTCTCGGTCTGTTCGCATCGTCTGCAGCGCAATTTGTCATAGTGTTTTCGCATTGTCAGCTATGTCATCTCTACAGACGAGGAATCTGTAATGTGTGCTCCAGCGTTATTAGGTTTACTACTCGAAGGTTCACGCAAAGAAAATGAAAGGCTTCGACGTCGTCGCTGATTTTTCTTCTTTTATTTATTTATTATATTTTTCGCATGAAGGCAATGCAGCCATCTTTCTGTTATATCCTAGCCAGTAATGCCACCCGAGCCCGCTGCCAAAAGGTTGGCAGCATCAAAGTCCGGACACCGTCCGCATAAGCAGCGCCAGCGAGACAGGAAATCGCCGCAAGTCTGCGCGCGCCACCGCTGGTTTCTGGTTTCTTAAGCGCTGGAGTCGCGAGCGCTAGGACAGTTCTGTATTCGCCGCTCAGTTGTATACTCGCCACCGAATTGTGTACTTGCTAGTCAGTTGTGTGTTCATCGCAGCAGAGTAGTTGTTTGTCGTCAGCCGACGTTGACCTAGCCGCTCCGACTCGAACTAGACAGATTTCTGTAGACACGGAGTTCACTACTGTGTTTCTGTATCTTCGTTAATAAAGATAAGTACCGACTTTTATTTAATCAGAGTGTTTGGGTTTTCATCTTTCTGTTCACTGTTCCAGCGGACCGGTCGGCCCGCTATTAAAAGTGTGGCGGTGACTTCGTAAGCCGTTTCTACAGCGAATGGTTTGTCGCTACGAACGCCGCCACAAAACTTTCAGTGTTTTGGAGTTTTACCGAAGAAGGTTGCACTTATCAACGAATTTTATAATTAGTGTTAAAACTACGATATTATTTTATGAAAGAAGGTTAGCACAGTAGTTCGTAATAATTGATGACATCGGATAAGATACTGTAAGAAATCGATCTGCGCATTTCATACATTAGTCGTCTTCGGTGAACGAAAACATGCTGTAGAACTGGTGGAAATAACTTGCTACAGGAAGTTGGTATGGAAGACAGCTCTAGCTTCCATAATTTTATTCGAATATCGCCTCAAGATTTGGAATTTCTGGCAAATGTGTTAGCACCATTATAAAACACAACTTTAAGGAAAGCAGTTTTCACCAGACATGCTATTACATCTACATCTACTTTGACACTCTGCAAATCACATTTAAGTGTCTGGCGAGGGTTCATCGAACCACCTTCACATTCTCTACTATTCCAATCTCGTACAGCGCCCGGAAAGAACGAACACCTGTATCTTTCCGTAAGAGCTCTGATTTCCCTTATTTTATCATGATGATCGTTTCTCCCTATGTATGTCGGCGCCAACAAAATATTTTCACATTCGGAGGAGAAAGCTGGTGATTGGAATTTCGTGAGAAGATTGATCGGCTACGAAAAACGCTTTTGTTTTAATGGTGTTCATCCCAGATCCTGTACCATTTCAGTGACACTCTCTCCCCTATTTCGCTGCCCTTCTTTGAATTTTTTCGATGTACTCCGTCAGTCCTACCTGGGAAGGATCCCACACCGCGCAGCAGTATTCCAAAAGAGGACGGACAAGCGTAGTGCAGGCAGTCTCCTTAGTAGATGTGTTACATTTCCTAAATGTCCTGCCAATAAAACGCAGTTTTTTGTTAGCCTTCCTCACAACATTTTCTGTGTGTTCCTCCCAATTTAAGTTGTTCGTAATTGTAATTCCTAAGTACTTAGTTGAACTTACGGCCTTTAGATTTGACTGATTTATCGTGTAGCCGAAGTTTAACGGATTCCTTTTAGACTCACGTGGATGACCTCATACTTCACGTAATTTAAGGTCAATTGCCAATTTTCTCACCATTCAGATATCTTTGCTAAATCGTTTTGCAATTCGTTTTGATCTTCTGATGACTTTACTAGTCGATAAATGACAGCGTCATCTGCAAACAACGTAAGACGGCTGCTCAGATTGTCTCCCAAATCTTTTATATAGATAAGAAACAGCAAATGGCCTATAACACTACGTTGGGGAACGCCAGAAATCACTTCGGTCGAACTCGAAGTTTTCCGTCAGTTACTACGAACTGTGATCTCTCTGACAGGAAATCAAGAATCCAGTCACATAACTGAGACGATATTCCATAATCACGCGATTTCACTATAAGCCGCTTCTGTGGTACACTGTCAAAAGCCTTTCGGAAATCCAGCGTTAGTTTTTTCGAGAATGGGAGATTCGTTCAGAACCTTGAGCATTTATTTCACATTTCGAAGCAAACTACGAGAAAATGTCCTTATTCTATTTTCTACGCAGTCTTTATCGGTATTCTACCAAATATAGCAGCAATTCTCTGCAGAGCGTCTTGTCTTTTGTTGCTACTCTTGTTTCACTTGCTTGATATATCCTCAATGAGTCCTCAGCCTGGAACAACGACAAGAAATCTACGTTTCGGAAAAATTTAATACAGCAAAGGAAAACAAAAAGTGTAACAATTCTATATAATGGGCGAGACAATGTGACTCATAATCATTCCCTAGTGGCACGTAGTAGTTGACTTGAAACATTGTTTTCCCTGATCTGTACCGGTGCTGCTGATGTTAGATGTTTCCGTGTTTCGAAACATGTTACCAAAGCACATCAAGTAGCCGAAAACACGTCTCGAAAACGTGTTTCAAGTTGTGTGTAAGTTACTTATAGCAACTATCCGGAAACGGCAAACAAAATATTTTGGACGTTTAATTATGGCGAAGATGTTTCCGCGTTCGTTTGCAGACTTGTGATAAACACAAAACTAATATTAATGTTTAATAAAGTACTAATTTTAGGTAGTGGCCTGGTGGAATTGGCGTTCTTTAAATTTATCGAGCTAGTTGTGACCAGCCAGAGGAAGTCCAAAAAATTCTGGTTAAACCGGCTAAGGGACTGAGTTGAAGGAACCCGCGGAAGTGGACACTCGTTGCTGGAGTCAGACGGCGCTAACAGCGACGGCCTTGGAGCGTGACGAGTACTGCGGCTGCTGACGGCAAAAAGCGCGGACCGCAGCAGTCCCGGCCCTCGCTGCAGGACCGCGCGCTGCACCGTGGAATGCGGCGGCGGGTGCAGTCCGCGGAGGAATACACGCCTCGTGGCTAAACGGTGACCGAGAAAGGTGGCGCACCAGCCGCACACCGGTCCTACTATCCACATGGAAGTCAATATTACGCTTTCTTGTCTCAAATGACTATTCGTGGCAAACTATTCTTCTTCAGCGCCCATTTCGTTCTATATCTACGCGTATAGTGCGTCTTGCCTATCATGTATCGTTGTTTTCGTTAACGCCAGGGCCAAAATTGCGTATCATCTGAGAGCTATCTGATGCGAAGTTTAGCGTACAAAGTGAAATGGGGGAGGGGGGGCACACTTTTTACGAAAAAATCAAAATATAGGTACTGAATATGAGAACAGACTATAATAGCAGGGTTTATTTATTACCAAAGCAAAATTCCTAGTAGATATTCTTTACAAAGATCTTGTGGTAAATTCTACCACACTCCTAATAACTGAAAGAATAGGTAAGGTGTCGTTCAAACATTTCAAAAATAACATGTATGAACTCGAGACAGTATACATTTACAAATGCGTAAAACAATAAGTAGAAGGCAGTAAATAGCGCCTTTACACTTTATCTTGTTTTCTTTCGAAGCAACAAATAACATCGAAATTTTTTTTCGTTGAATGGAACTGAGTTTTTAACTTCTGAAACACTTTTCACGAAAAAAAAAAGTTGGCCTATTTACGTTATTATTTATGCACACAACCCACTTTCTTCTTGTGTAAAACATCTCCATCGTGAAGGCATCCCGACTGAGTTTTGCACACAGGCAAATAGGAACACACAATGAATGTAGTGGAGAAGCAGGGGCATCGTCGTAGTCTTAACGCCAGCGGAAAAGGTGTGTATGTAAAATTAGGAGTGACGAGATGTGAATAAATTAGTAATAGCGAAATATAAGTCTACATGTTTGCTAACATTTAATTATACGTTATTGTTTATTCACCTGATATAGGTAATGTCGTTGTATTTTCGAACGAGTTAACAATTAACTAAAGGTGCAGGACATGTAAATGGCATATTACTGACAGTATGGCCCTACAATATTGCCCGCCAATATTACCGGCTACACGAATGTCAGCTACATGTTAGGAAACGGTGCCGGCCACTGTTGCCCGGCAATGTTTGCAGCAAAAGTTTTCCGGGGAAGAAGTGTTTCATATTAATTGTTCAAATGGCTCTGAGCACTATGGGACTTAAAATCTGAGGTCATCAGTCACTTAGAACTACTTAAACCTAACTAACCTAAGGACATCACACACATCCATGTCCGAGGCAGGATTCGAACCTGCGACCGTAGCGGTCGCGCGGCTCCAGACTGTAGCGCCTAGAACCGCTCGGCCACTCCGGCCGCCGCAGAAGTGTTTGCATGGGGCACAATATTTCTGCCACGTGGAGAAAACCGAACTAGTGAAAGCAAGTGCGGCTGTGCGGCTATACTGATTTTGCATGTCACAAGGATAAACATTTACACGAAACGGAGAGCTGGTCATTATCGATGCATTCTATTTCAGTTAAGCGAAGGCTTCCGATACCGTAGACCGTGAAATGGTTTTGGATATGTTCTTTTCCTAGAAATTCATCAGAAGGACCCGAGAATCCATTAGACCAAAACAAATATGAGACGTTCTATACCAGTTACAATCTGTCATTGACACTTCTTTTTTTTGGCTACTGGTGATTCATAATCATTTTGACTTAGTTTTTTACAGTGTACTTAGCATAGATATCGCTCGTTATGTCAGAACTATGCAACGTGTTGGTAGAGGACTGAAGGAATTCCTTAAAGTAAGTTTGAAATAGCAATTAAATGTCTACATTAATATTGTATGGATGACAAATACAGTACGAGAACTACGAGTTTTCATAAAAAGGATACCTCTACGAACAAGTCACGGGACGTAAGGCGCAACGAATACGACGAGTGTAATCATTTTCAATTGATACGAAGCCTTCGAAATTTTTTGTACGTTTCATTACGTGTAAACCTGAGCAAAGGCAGCAACTTGCCAACTGTCAATTTCACGTTGCAGTCTTTTTATGTACGGGGGCTGATTCAAAATTCGTATTACAGGCTTCAAGGGGCAGTAGACAGGACTTCGTAGATTTTGATAAAGAACCCGTGTTCGGAAACGTACCGTTTGGCTCCCAAATCAGTTTGAGGATCGAATAACTCCCCCGCTTCACGGTACGCATACAGCAGCCTAAGGCATGGCCAGTGTTTCGAGCACTCGCCGCGGAGTTGTCTTCTACGTGACAAAGGACTTTCTCTACAAAGTCGAGAGCGCAGCGCGTCCTTAGAGCACCGCAACCAACCCTCCTAGATTCGAACGTACCTGTCTCCCGCTGACGCTGTAGTTGGACGAATTTGTTAGGTCTACGTGAAGTCATAATCACAACAGGTACTTTTCTCAGTTTGTGTGCGAACCGCGAAGTGGGAGCTTTGAAAGTGATAAGAGCTTGAAACTTATTTTACATCCATATGGTACATTCCGGGACATGGGTTCCCTAACAAAGCTTCGCCTACTAAGTCGACTATGCAAACCCTAGAAGCCTGTAATAGAAATTTTTTGAAACATTTTACCTTGCTTGTACTGGAAAGTCAGTGGTTATAACAAATATTAATTTGTTTAGTAATAAGATAGTCCCAACTACAGCTAGAAGTTTATTTACTGGTGACGGGTATCGACCAGTGTTCCGGTCATCATCAGACAGAGTACTCCATGGGAGCCTGCTGACCCTGTCGAGGAGCGGGCGCCACTCTAGGAGGCACATAACCACTGCTCAAAAGAGTGGTTGTGTGTCTCCTAGAGCGGTGCCTGCTCCTCGCCAGGGTCAGCAGACTCCCATGGAGTACTCTGTCTGATGATGACTATCTAACATATTCTGCGTGGTGTCTGTTGTTCTATATTGTGTCTCCCTACCACTTTCGCGCAACGACGCTCTGAGCGTGTTTTCTAGGGAACTGACTAGTTTGAACCCGGGATCTGTTGCTGGTAAGGAGACGCCAGACCACACATGACGTGTAGAATTCAGAAGAGTTAAGTGAGACTAGCGATGATATAACCAAATACTTAATGATTTCAGCGTCTGCTCCACTGCACTCCCTGTAAAAGAATCTTAATACTAACTAAATTTAGTGGAAGGGGTTCAAGGCATTCCTATTTTTAGTTAGCTGGTAAAATAACAACGAAAAAGGAGTTAGGTTTACCATTGGAAATTTTATTCTACTCACAAAATATTGTTTATAAATTGCACTATTTATAAAATGAACTGTTTTAATACAGGATGGTAAAAACCAACTGCGTTCAACAAAAATGTGAACGAATATTCCCTGAGTGGGTTTCGAAGTTCTACAATGGATCGAAGGATGACCTATGCCATATCACATCTATAATCTAGGTTTAAATTAAGTTTCAAAAGAGAGAAAACTATCAAAATAGTCTACAGTGACCCTCAATTATCTTTAATTACTTATCTAACTTGTCGTAAATTACAGTGGCTGATGTGGCTTCTCAATAACTATATAACAAAAAAATCATCGAGTTTCAGATTTTTACTTCAAGTGGCAAATGTGAACACTGTGAGCTTTAATTGACGATCGACACAAGTATTACGTAAAAAGGGGATGTAACAGATGAGACTTCTGCAGTTCTGAGTGAAGCCTTATGCACTCAAAAATGCGGCATCGCGTGCGTTCATTACATTGTCGGTGTTCGTCAGGGGGCGGCGGATAGCACAGCTCCGCTCACCTCGCCGTCTCGGAAACAACTCTCTCCTAACTTCTCCTTACTACAATTTACCGAAGTTGGTTTAAAAAAAACTATGTGGCTGTGTTTTCATCTGACCAATCAGGGTCTCAATGTTAACTTTAAGCTCTGCCTACAAAAATCCTGTCTATCCAATGAGAAACGTTATACTTTTCGTGGTGGGGCAATGTTTTTTGGTCAAATGGCTCTGAGCACTATGGGACTCAACTGCTGAGGTCATTAGTCCCCTAGAACTTAGAACTAGTTAAACCTAACTAACCTAAGGACAACACAAACATCCATGCCCGAGGCAGGATTCGAACCTGCGACCGTAGCGGTCTTGCGGTTCCAGACTGCAGCGCCTTTAACCGCACGGCCACTTCGGCCGGCGGCAATGTTTTTTAAAGTTTGCAATGTAGCAGGGACGCGAAAAAGTCTCACGCTAAAACTTGCAGCTGGTGTGGTCCTTTTAGCGTTATCGTAAGATCTGTACTGTTCTCCTGGAGGGCTTTAGCTTTTAACATTGGCTGGAGGTGGTCCTGACGTAAGAGAGACGCGAAAAAGTCTCACGCTAAAACTTGCGGGTGGTGTGGTCCTAGTGGTTAGCTGGCGACGTGGGTGTCCATCCATCCCTTCTTGTAGTGCCTTCCAGCTTAACACGGTTCTGCTCTCGGCTTCTGTTCTCGTTTCTCCCCTCGGAACTGCATCTCTCTCACAGTGGGAAGGTATGACATGCATTTAGGCATTCTTGTGTTAGTCTGTGGTATTCCATTTGCTCACTCGTTACTCGTATTACTTTGGTTAATTTAATGTCACAATTTATTCGGAGCTAAGTGACATACTACTGGATTTGCTTATCAAGTCAGGGTTTTCATGGAAGGTGTTGTATTTGCCTGACACCTTACTTATCATCACCATTCGAACTTAATTTTTGCACTGAATTTAGGCAATGATTGAATCGTTGTCTAAGTCAGTCAAAAATTAATCCGTTATCTAAATTTTGTTGCCTACTGTTCAGCCACGTTATTCTGGTTCTATGCTAGTTTGTATTACTAATTTATATTTTTATATTCTCCCACATTATTCTCAAAAATGACAAGAGAAGAATATTTTTATGCTATTATTAATTTTTAATTATTTCCTTTCTTTATTTAAGTGTGAAGTTTCTTTTTTAAGAAGTTTTCTATCGAAAGTGAGGAGTCTTTCACATCGATTTTCTTAGAAATATGTTTTTTTTTATAAATGTAGTAATAACCCATTTTCTAAACATCATGTACAAGTAAAATGTTTTTGTTTCTAGACACTCATTTCAACATTGTTACACTAACAAATAAGAATTATTTCCAAGAATTGCTTTGACAAAGAAATATACATACACAAGTATTGAGATGTTATCCTAACAAATGGTACAAATGTTTAAAAAAGGGAAAACATCCAACACGATAATTTTTTATTCTTTGTTTTTATAAGGAGATAATAAGTAAAATATAGTTATTCTTTTATTTTTATGAGGAGAAAATAAGTGGCCTATAGTTTTAGTGTTTATTATGCCTTACTTCTGTTCTTTATATACTGTCCATTTCAGGGCTAATGACTTATTTTTATCGATAGTCTATTTTTTACTTAAGTCCTTAGTTAATGACTGTTACTTTGTAGTTTATTAGCTGTCTGGTGTGCTTAACTTATTTAGTTTTTCACACGTTTCTTTTGCACAATTGCTACATCACATAATTTGATTTCACACATTCACACAATCCTATGAATGTTTAAGCATGAGGTTGGCGAATGTTTTTGCACGAAAGTGATGGATGTGGGCAAGTATTTGATGTACAACTTCGTTCATCGTTCCTTGTTGGCTTTGCAAGTGTGTGTTGCTGTTGTGGAGGTCCCATAATGGAATGGAGCTGTGAGTGCAGAATCTCGTGGTTTACTGGCTTTGTATGGGTGAAAGTCATCGTTATGTGTCGCTGAAAGTGGTCGTTTTTCGTTGTAATACTTCACAGATGACTAGTTTACAATAGGATAGGGATTTGGGAAGGTATGTCGTCTATTCTTCACCCATCTTCTTTCTTGGTCTCAATCTTGCGAATCTTCAACTTCTGTTCTTCCTGCTTTTTCCCTGCTTCTTACTTGCTTCTTGGTTCTTCTCTGGGCAGGATATGGAAATATTTATTGATAACTAGTCGCTTTGAAGTTCTCCTCCTAGTAACAGTTTGATAAATGGTTTGGACATGTCAGTTCTTCTTTGTGGACGTTTTCTTCAGTTTCGTGCATCAGTGTGCTGTTTAGTAGCGGTAGTGTGACTTTTACACATTTTTTTTTTTGCCAGTGGTGGCTTGTCCAAGCGGTCTTCTGATCAGGCTGTTTTTTGCTCGCTCCATTCATTCGGGGTACTCGGAGACCCTTCCGGCGTACGGCGTCCCGTGGCGTCTCTGCAGGGCTCTGCCACTGTGCAGCTCCCTGTTCCGTCCCAGCAGGGTTCCGCCTAGTGGGCAAATTTATTGCCCACTTTCGACACCTTCTGTTGGTCTCACTGCCCTTTCCTTTCTCTCAAAGCTTCTGCCTTGTAGGAATCGTGTCTTGCTAATTACATCCTTTTCCTTCTTGATACTTCTCTTGTTGCTACTAGTGGGTCGTTGCATCTGGTCTTTGCTGGAGTTTTTACAATTGTTCTTACAAAAAGTTTTACTTATAATCATCTAACATATGTCTAGTACCTACAATGTTTTACGCCTTTATAAAAAGCTTTTCAAATTTTGGCGCCCTTTCCATGTTACAATTCTATGATATTTTGAGTCTTAACTTATACAAGAAACCGCAAATTCGTTTTTTTATTTTTTGTGTAGTGTCGTGGTGTATAGCATTTTAGTATTTCATGCTCTTAGACAATCTACGCTTTATCCCTTCACCTTAATCTATGGTACTATTGGTGTTATTTTTGTTTTTGATTTAATTGAAACTACTTTCTTTTTCCCACCTTCCTCTTTCTTCATTCTTCTTTCACCTGACGATCTTATCTGCAACATAATCTTGAAATATTGTGCTGATTCTTTACCAGTCATACAATTAATATTCAAACTTGTACTGAAAGTGTTTAATACTGCCAGTCTTAGGTAAAAATACCTCTGCTTTATCTCGTAAAATACCCTCTAATTCTCTTTTACTCTGTTCCGAAATACCTTGAACTTCTTGTAATTTCTCGTCGATTTCTTTATGGATTTCTAACATGAGTTGAGGCGATTCCCCGTTTTGTGCATACCATTCTAATGCTTCATTCTCTTTATCTTGCGTCATTCTTAGTTGTTTGTTTATAACTGGTATTTCTTCTAATTTTAGCTTTTGCTCAAAGAGAAGTGTGACATTTCCAAATGTTACGCTACCTTTCCCCATATCTACACTCCTGGAAATGGAAAACAGAACACATTGACACCGGTGAGTCAGACCCACCATACTTGCTCCGGACACTGCGAGAGGGCTGTACAAGCAATGATCACACGCACGGCACAGCGGACACACCAGGAACCGCGGTGTTGGCCGTCGAATGGCGCTAGCTGTGCAGCATTTGTGCACCGCCGCCGTCAGTGTCAGCCAGTTTGCCGTGGCATACGGAGCTCCTTCGCAGTCTTTAACACTGGTAGCATGCTGCGACAGCGTGGACGTGAACCGTATGTGCAGTTGACGGACTTTGAGCGAGGGCGTATAGTGGGCATGCGGGAGGCCGGGTGGATGTACCGCCGAATTGCTCAACACGTGGGGCATGAGGTCTCCACAGTACATCGATGTTGTCGCCAGTGGTCGGCGGAAGGTGCACGTGCCCGTCGACCTGGTACCAGACCGCAGCGACGCATGGATGCACGCCAAGACCGTAGGATCCTACGCAGTGCCGTAGGGGACCGCACCGCCACTTCCCAGCAAATTAGGGACACTGTTGCTCCTGGGGTATCGGCGAGGACCATTCGCAACCGTCTCCATGAAGCTGGGCTACAGTCCCGCACACCGTTAGGCCGTCTTCCGCTCACGCCCCAACATCGTGCAGCCCGCCTCCAGTGGTGTCGCGACAGGCGTGAATGGAGGGACGAATGGAGACGTGTCGTCTTCAGCGATGAGAGTCGCTTCTGCCTTGGTGCCAATGATGGTCGTATGCGTGTTTGGCGCCGTGCAGGTGAGCACACAATCAGGACTGCATACGACCGAGGCACACAGGGCCAACACCCGGCATCATGGTGTGGGGAGCGATCTCCTACACTGGCCGTACACCACTGGTGATTGTCGAGGGGACACTGAATAGTGCACGGTACATCCAAACCGTCATCGAACCCATCGTTCTACCATTCCTAGATCGGCAAGGGAACTTGCTGTTCCAACAGGACAATGCACATCCGCATGTATCCCGTGCCACCCAACGTGCTCTAGAAGGTGTAAGTCAACTACCCTGGCCAGCAAGATCTCCGGATCTGTCCCCCATTGAGCATGTTTGGGACTGGATGAAGTGTCGTCTCACGCGGTCTGCACGTCCAGCACGAACGCTTGTCCAACTGAGGCGCCAGGTGGAAATGGCATGGCAAGCCGTTCCACAGGACTACATCCAGCATCTCTA
This sequence comes from Schistocerca serialis cubense, assembly GCF_023864345.2. Taxonomy (NCBI): domain Eukaryota; kingdom Metazoa; phylum Arthropoda; class Insecta; order Orthoptera; family Acrididae; genus Schistocerca; species Schistocerca serialis. The sequence goes on along the minus strand of NC_064641.1, from coordinate 411,832,779 downwards.
CGATCGTCTCCATGGGAGAATAGCAGCATGCATTGCTGCGAAAGGTGGATATACACTGTACTAGTGCCGACATTGTGCATGCTCTGTTGCCTGTGTCTATGTGCCTGTGGTTCTGTCAGTGTGATCATGTGATGTATCTGACCCCAGGAATGTGTCAATAAAGTTTCCCCTTCCTGGGACAATGAATTCACGGTGTTCTTATTTCAATTTCCAGGAGTGTATTATCGCTCGTCCCTCATTTAAAAAATCTGCACCTATAATCAAATCTACAGTTAGTTTAGGTATAATCATGAAGTAGGCTTCGATCTTTTGACCTTGACACGATAGAGTTAACCTTGTTTGTCTCGTAACTTCCACAGCATTGTTTCTAATAGGACCTTTTACTTTAATCTTATGTGTTTTCAGAACTGGCAATTCCTGAATGGCATTACACTGCCTAAATAAATTTTCTGAGATCGCAGTCAGTTCACTTCCGCTATCAATTACAATATTGACTGGGATATGATTTACCTTGGCCTTTACAATTGGTTGAATTTGTAAGGGTTGGTTCTGTTCTTCTTCTTCTTGCATCAACGAATCCTCCACTGAATCATACATGAGTCTTTTTAGGAATTTCCCTTGTGAATTCGAACTTTCTGTAGGATAAGCTTCGACTGCTACTTCTCTCTATTTCATCTTCTCTATTTCTTCCTTCATTTACGCTTTCTTCGACATCCTCTACTTTTTCCTCATCCTCGTCTATCTTCTCCTTCTTCATCGCTACTTCCACATAATCGCATCTAAATGCTCTAATTATCGCTTCATAACTTCCTTCATTATATATATTGGGTTTTGTACCCACTCGTAACATATTTTCAACTTCTGTCGACTGCGCATTATCCTCATTGAATTCGCTTTCCCTGGTTTCCATCTCAAATAGCTCTGCAATACTCATTACTTCGTCCTTTCCTCCTACTTTCGTTGTGCATGCCTCTGGTAATTCATCTTCCTCGTCAGTATTCTCCCAATTAATTTCGTCCGAACATGATATTGTTATTTTCTTGTCTTCATTTTCATCTGGTCCCTGCAGATTTGTTTCTTCCTTCTTCTCTTCTCGTGTTAAGATTTTTTCTTCTCTGTTCAAGGTGCTGCAATTGTCCTGGGTCGGTGTGTCATTCTCTTTGGCATGGGCGCTTAGCTGTCAATTCGAATGTTTATCGGGGTTTGGTGGTCTTACCTCCACCTCTTCTATCTGTATTCTCTTTTCTTGTTCAGCTTATTGATAGTGGTTTCTTTGTTGATAATTTGTCGGTCTATTGGTTCTCCAGTATCTGTTCCAGTTGTCGTTATTCCCTCTGTAATAGTTGTTGCCATTCCTGGGTGAATTATAGTTATTGCCATATTCTCTTCTAAATCCATAACCGGTTCTTTGTAGAAATCTATTGTCATTTCTTGGTGCGAAGTTATCACATGGTTCATAGTTATTGTTTCTTCGTCTCTTAGCTGCTGCACAATCGATGTGATGCATAACCTTAGCAAACGTGCCGGCACGTTCACAGGAGCTCAGTCCGTCAGTTCACCTGATGATGGCGACATGTATGTTCACCGAAATATTGTACCCGTTGGACACTATAGACCGGCAGCACACCCGTGGATATTTTGATTATCAAATACGCCGGGAGAAACTCAAGAATCACATCATACACCTTTACGGGGAGGAGATTTATCGCAGCATGAAGAAATTTGAAGTTGCGCCACCATAGATGTCGTTTGCTAAGTACTCTTGCCTTTCTAAAGAGATGTCGTTCCGAGAATGTTGTTCCAAAATTTTGATAAGGTTATGCAACACATCGATTCTGCAGCAGCTAAGAGAATCAAGAAACGAGCCAGCCTCGCATTGGTACGTGAGAGAGTGCAATTCACCCGCCGGAGCCTTGAGTTTATCTCACAGGAATTACTCAAACTACATTTTCAACTGGCTAGTAAGTTCACTTCTTGTTCCTGGGATTGGATTGATGGCGTCACCTGGGTGCCAGTTGATTCCGCCCTTAAGAAGGCTACGGGACGTCAAACAGCTAAGTTCTCACGCCTCCTTGACAAACCATCTCTGCAGGTTCCGTGCAAGACTGTCATCAATTTGAGTGGCATGGTATTGAGTGACGATGCGGTCTCGGTTTTGCAGAAAGGTCTCAACTTCGCTCCCACCCCCAAGTTCACTCTGGTCGCAGAAATTGTTAGTGCTGTTGAACAGGTTGCAGCTCGACTTCCGCCAGAATCAGCCGAGGAAATACGTCGTGAAACTTGTCGTGCGTTGACGAAATCCAAGCCGATGAAGTCAAATATCAGCAGTAAAGAGAGGGCTGCCATTGGTGATCTGAGGGAGCGCTCTGAAATTGTTGTCTTACCGGCTGACAAAGGTAATGCTACAGTTGTTGTCTCCCATAAGGACTACACTGATAAGATGCAGAGCTTGCTAAATGACGATTCCTACCGAAAGATCAGCGTTGACCCTACAAAGAAGGTGGAGAACAGGACGAGGGCGCTTCTCAAGGACGCAGATTTACTGGAGGGTGACACTAAGAAATTGTCACTCCAAGGCCCGGTACCGCCTAGACTATATGGACTCCCGAAGGTTCACAAAGAGGGGGGAACCATTACGCCCCATTGTCAGCAACATCAGGGCACCTACATATTTGTCGGCCAAATACCTGATGGGAATATTAAGTCCATATGTGGGTAAATGCCCTCATCACATTTGTAATTCCGTGGATTTTGTTAAACGCCTTGATAGCTTCAGGTTGGATGAGTCAGATATCATGGTGAGTTTTGACGTCGTTTCCTTGTTTACGAGGGTACCCCTGCGAGAGTCACTAGAATTGATTAGTCAGAAGTTTGACGAGAAGACCACTGAACTTTTTAGGCATGTCTTGACTTCCACATATTTTCTTTTTAATGGAGAATTCTACGAACAAACGGAGGGAGTCGCCATGGGTAGCCCACTCTCACCGGTGGTAGCGAATTTGTACATGGAGAACTTCGAGGAGGAAGCCCTATCGTCATCCGTATGGAAACCTACTTGCTTTTTCCGTTACGTGGACGACACGTTCGTCATCTGGCCACATGGTATGGATAAACTCTTTGACTTCCTTACACATCTAAACTCCATACACCCCAACATCAAATTCACTAAGGAGACTGAAATGGAGGGTAAATTACCTTTCCTTGACGTCTTGGTCAATAGAAGGGCTGACGGCACCCTAGGTCATGGGGTGTATCGGAAGACAACGCACACTGATCTGTATTTGCACGCAGACTGCTGCCATCACCCTTCACAGAGGAATGGGGTACTTAAAACTCTAGCACATAGGGCGCGCACTATCTCTGACGCAGAGAGTCTACCCCAGGAATTGGAACATCTGAGAACTGTATTTCGAAAAAATGGGTACTCAGAGTGGCAGATTCAACGTGCTCTCCGCCCAACCACTGCAGCACAACCTGTTGAGATGGATGAAGTCACGAGGGAGGAGGTAGGCACTGCATTTATTCCATACACAGGCGCACTCTTGGGGAAAATCGCCCGCATTCTGAAGAAACACCGGGTCATAACTGTGTTTTGTCCTCCAAATAAAACTCGTGCACTGGTGGGGAGCGCCAAAGATGACCTCGGTTTGAGGAAGGTCGGCGTGTACCAGATTCCGTGTCAATGTGGCAAGTCGTATATTGGTCAGACTATGTGTACCGTCGAGGATCGATGCCGTGAACACCAGAGGCACACTCGACTGATGTATCCGAGCAAGTCGGCAGTCGCTGAACATTGTTTGTCGGAAAATCACGCCATGGAGTATGACCGCACGAGGATTCTGGTACAAACGTCGAGATACTGGGACAGCGTTTAGAGGGTCCATCGAAATTCGCACCAATGACGACCTCATAAACCGTGACTGTGGCTATAATCTTAGCAAGGCTTGGGAACCAGCGACTGGGTTAATCAAGAGTAAATCGAGCAAACGTATAGTTGTGACGACCACGGCGGACAGAGCCATCACACCGACGTCATCTCAGACGCCGTCGCAATCTGTTCCACCACGCGACCGTGGCGCGGGGCGCGGACAGCGGAGGGAGCGCGCCGCGGGCGGAGGGTATTTAAATCGGCCGCCGCAGCGACCGAACCCAGTTCCCTCTGAGCAGCCATAGCGTACGGATCTCCGTGCCGGCACGTTCACAGGAGCTCAGTCCGTCAGTTCACCTGATAATGGCGACATGTATGTTCGCCGAAATATTGTGCCCGTTGGACACTATAGACCGGCAGCACACCTGTGGATATTTTGATTATCAAATACGCTGGGAGAAACTCAAGAATCACCATTGAAGAGTCTTGCGGATAACATAGCAAGTCCATAACCACCACTTGTGCACTCATAAAGTTTTTGGAATTGTCCTTAGAACCAGCAATGCTGTTATCCAGTCCCTTGCTGAATTATTAACACACGTGCAAACACTAACAGTCCCTACTTCTCACATATTGTCCATATACTGTGACCAACAGAAACGTGTGCAGTGAAATGTAACTGACAAGTTACTTAATTTGATGAACTGGTGTCAATTACAATTTTATAACATAAGAATACAATAACAAAGGTACAAAATACATCATTAAAGAACATAATAGTACAGATAACATTTGTAGTAAAACAGGCTTTAGAAAAGAATAGAAATAAACATGCACATCAGTGTTACAAGAATTATGACATAAGTACATACATAAAGATCAGAATAACTTTTGAAACATCAACTTCACAAATGAGCAACGAAACAGAAGAGATAAATAATGTCTAAACAAGTTTACAAAGTAAATAACATAGTATTAGAAAAATTTTACAACGTAACTCATATCAGCTAAACACATAAAGACAGGAAAAACACAAATATACAAGAGTACAGAAACACATAGCAGAATAACACAAGAGGAAAGGGCAGGGTTTGTTTTCAGTGTAATATATGGTACTGCAGTCCAACCAAAAACTTCATTCCATAGATCTTTCGTCTTATTTCAACATTTGTTTCCACCAAAAAAATCCTATCCAAGCATGCTTTCTGTATTTATATGTTCACATATTTCTTACCTCATTATTTATTTTCCATTATCTTACCTCATCATTTATTTCCAAGAAAATCCTACATAAACCTGTTGTCCCTAAACCCTACTTTTTTGCTCATATTCTCTTTCAAAATACTTTTTTTGGCCAAACCATTTTCTTATAGCTTCTCAATGCATTTCTTCCAATTCATCACAACTCGTTCTCTCATATAGCCTACCCCATCTTAAGCTAACTTAAATCTACTGAGCTCAGATGCTAAACTAAGGAATGAGGCAATGCAGCAGCACAAAACAATTAACACAAACAGCAATGATAAAAAATAGAAATGGCAAAGCAAGCAGCATAAATTAGCAAAGCAAATGCAATATTACAACTAATATAAGGCAATGTGCAGCAAACAAGAAAAATAAATCAGTAGTAAAACTAGATTAACAGAGTAATACAAAGTGAAATTTAATAACACTATGCCTGGCAAACAGCAGCAGCAAATGCAATAACTTATATCAAATCATGAAAAAAGCTCAAGCAGAAAAAATATTACAGTAAAGATGGTCATGTCTAATACCTATGTCACATCTTAACACTAGAGTGATGCATCACTGTAACTTGCTCTAGCAGACAAGTTACCAAGTCACTGACAAAAATTATGTATACAATTCCTGTGAAGTGGAAATGACTTTTTGTGCTACCTCATTTTTTTGGAGTACATCCATCATAAAGTTATTTTTTACTGGATCTGTAGGCATAAAATATTTATATTAGTACATATATAAAATTTTATTTTAACCAATGCTGCAGTGCAGCTAGTAACTAGATATTAAACAAAATAGGCAAAGCAAGGCGTGAAACGTCATTCACTAGCCATATGGCATTTCATAATGCAGTAAACAATCTTTCAACTAGCAAGACAATAGACATGAAATGTTTCTCATCATTTCATTTCAGTAAATATCATAAATTAAGAACTCTACAGTGTAATCATGTTTTCAAGTTTGAGTGTGTCATATTTACGATGTTTTCTACAAAGGAATGTCAATAGCGAGGACAATGGCCTACCTCTTTTTTTTTTTTTTTTTTTTTTTTTTTTTTTTGCCTGTGCCTCTGAAAAGGCACACACTAATGGCTTTTTATCCAGGCGTCTGACACAGCTGGCCGCTCAAGACGCATTACATCAAGGTCAGTTGGCTTTCTTTCCGAAATATTTACGACACCAGTTTGCACTACTATGACAGTCTTATATAAAAATTTCACAGTTAGAGAATTTGTGTTGCAAATCTGTAGAAACAAAATCCTATAAATATAACAGTGTCCAAAAAATATTCGTCGGCATTGTGATACCTTCACGCATTTACACACATTTTATAACTCTTAAAGTACGATTCTTGGTTTCCAACATCCTTTTTCACAAGTCAGAGTGCCTAACCACTACTCCTTATTCCTTACCTTGTTACACATATACATATTCATCGACATTCTTCAATATTTCATCATTATAAATATGTAGCATAATCAAATTCCTCATATAGCATCAGCTTATTGATCATAAACATACCTCAACAGCATAATATACATCGTCGTCATAAAAATATCATCATAACACCTCAGTCAAATCTCAAAAACGTTGTAGCTTTCTGCAATAATTTCAAAACGTAAAGAAAATTCTCTGCTCATTTCAATAGTGTCATCTACCTCAAACGTATTTTAAAATCATGCTCCCTTACCAAATACATCATTCAAAGCTCTCATAGTATCACAATGATTCCGAAAAATATATGAACAGTTCACAAAGGACAGACAAAATACAATTTCATAAGTGTGAAGTTATCCATCTGTGTAATTACGTAAACATCTGTCATTGATGTAGTAAAATAAATGTTTGTCTCTCCCAGTTAAATGATCAGATAGCTGTGTAATTTATGTGTTAGAGAAATATGGTACCGATGTGTAAAGTTGTATAAGCAAATACCATATTAGCTAGGGCTCCTTGTGCTTGCCAAACACATGGTACACAAAGTAAGCGTGTACCCCCCTGAGGATTAATGTAATTATACCCTCAGGTGTTACAGATTACAGCAATGGAATGAAATGTATCATGGAAAACCTTTGTATCATTGTACTTCAAATATCTTAAAAAATTAATGTTTTCAGTACAAAATTAATCACTGAAATACGTGTACTGTTAGCGCTAAACTGTGCGTCTTGTTGTAAGATAATCTCTGTGGAAGTGTCGTAGTTATCGTCCTCCGAAAGCTAAGTTCTGCAGAAGTCAATGTACTTACCTCATGATACACAAAAGTGAAATGCTTTGCGTATAGATATCTTAGTTATTACGCTTATTGCCGTGATGAAGAATGTACTGTGCTGTAACGTATTGTTGTCCTACGGAAAAGGCAATCTCATTGTAGCTATACCACAAAAGTTACTATTAAAACATGTTTTATTTTCCAGAAGAGTTCAGAAAAACTGTGCAGATATAAAACAGAAACACTGCAAAAGCAACATTGTAAATTGTCGTGATAAAATCGTGTAGCTGTCACATAAACTAACCATTGTGTCATCTGGTATCTCAGAGAATGTACTTTAAATCCTGAATGTATTTTCAAGTAAACCAAAATGTTGCATTAAAATCTCATTTGGATCGCCATATGAAACGTCCCCTTTTGAAAAATTATTATATGACTGTGCTTAAACTGTCACACAATATTTTTAGCGCAACGCAATCTGACTTTCAATAATTCCTTCAAAAGAATGGCCCTGACTAACATTAACCTATACCTTTCACAAATCACTTACCTCACAAAAATCTTCGTTACTCGAACTACTGCAATATAGCGAGCGCCACTACTGCCAGCTAAATAAAAGGTTCTAACTACTGAGGGCACTAACTACTGATGGGCATAGTTAGCAAATGAAAGATTTTGATAGAGAACAAATGATGTATTTACCTTAATAGTCAAAATATATATAGCAGTTCATGACACCCTGTCTTACAAATTTCAAAACTCCACCATCTCTCTCCCCACATCCACCACTGCTGGCGGCTCACCTCCAACTGCGCAACGCTACGCGCTGTTCACATCCAGCTGCCCAACACTACAATGGCGAGTATTACAACAATGCCAACCAATCACAGACTGCACACAGCACAGCCAGTGATTTCCATCAGAGCGCTACGTGGCGTTACCAATGTAAAAACCTAAACAGCCTTTCCGGTTGTGGTAGATCCATTGGATATTGTCCACTGTAACTTTCGCGTACCCACGGTGCAGGCTGTCTGATTTCACGTATGGTACTTTCCGCCTGTGATTGTGATTGTGATTGTGTTTTTCCGGTGCTGTTACAGATACGGATGTGGTTGCAGACTCTGTGCTTGTTCGATCCTGTTCACTACGCTCTTCAATGGTTTGCAACATTTCTGTTGGCAATTTCTGAAATTGTCGCTTCGTTTGCGCTTCTATTTTGACTATGCGGTTATCATATCTTTTCAGCGCTGCTTTTGTGATACGTTTGTGTAACACACTGTTTTCAACAATTTTATGCGCTGTACCTGCTGCTTGTCTAGTAATTACGTTTATCTCCTTCTCTAGTTTCTTGACTTCTCCCTGGGTGTTGTTACGTAATGTTTTGATCTCGTCCTGAGTGTCATTACGCAATGTTTGTACATACACTTGTACCTTGTCAATGTCTGTTCTCAATTGATTGTAACCTGTTATTAAGTTTCCTATCACTTCTCGAGATTCTTTTGCCTCGTCTTCAATATGACTTAGGTGTAACAGAATTTTTTTGTTTTGTTCTTTAATCGCACGCATTTGTCTCGTGGTTTCTGCATTTTGTTTCGTCATTTCAGCATTTTGAAATTTAATTTGGTTCACAATTTCTTGATTTTGCCTTGTCATGGTTTCCGTCATTAATTGTAATAATTCTGCCAGATTGGTGGGTCCTATTGCGTTTTCTTCCGACGTCCTACGCTCTGTGTTTTCGCCCAAGTGTTGGTTTGCAACCGATTGCATTTGACTGTGCGGTGACATGTTTCTGCTCGAATTCCTTGTGCTCTGTGGTGAGGGAGCTCTGATTACTTGTACTATGGGTTCTACGTATTCAAGACGCAAGTTAGAATCCTCATCGACTGTCTCTCTACTTTCCTGCTCCTCTGTCGTATGCTGACTTACGTTTTCTATGCCTTGACGTACATTATCCTCGTTATGGTGTGTTATATGTCCTATTTCTCGCGATACTGCATCGTCTGCTGTACTGTCCTCTTTTCTCTGTCCATTTTCATGCTGGGTCTCTACCTCAATTCGGTCAAGGTCTCGATTTGCCATTGCTAATATTTCCGAATCCCTTATTTTCTGTTTTAAAAGCAATTCACGCGCCCTACTTCGAGTCAACATGCGCTCATACGATCTCACGCGTTTCATAAACTTTCTGTTCACACGACTTGACAATCAATTCACTTACTTGTTGTGTCAGAACCAACTTGTCAACGATGTATCCGCCACCTGTGCGCTTGCATTGGAGACAAAACTTAATTTTAATAATATTAAAATTCATAACTTAATTATGCTATTGTCTCTGCCAGACTGACTTTCTATTGAATACTTTTACTATCTATCGCTGCAGCTACTGTTTTCGACTCTGTATAACTTTAGAAAAAAAAATTTACTACGAAAATTTTTCAACAGGATATTTTTCTGACCTAGTTAGGCATGTGGTCGACCTTCAATCATGGTATTTTACCATCCTGGCAGAGTCGCCATTTTCTAACATTTTGCGTGGTGTCTGTTGTTCTATATCGTGTCTCCCTACCACTTTCGCGCAACGATGCTCTGAGCCTGTTTTCTAGGGAATTGACTAGTTTGAACCTGGGACCTGCTGCTGGTAAGGAGACGCCAGACAACACATGACATGTAGAATTCAGAAGAGTTCAGTGAGACTAGCGATGATATAACCAAATACTTAATGATTTCAGCGTCAGCTCCACTGCACTCCCTGTAAAAGAATCTTAATACTAACTAAATTTAGTGGAAGGGGTTCAAGGCTTTCCTATTTTTAGTTAGCTGATAAAATAACGTCGAAAAAGCAGTTAAGTTTACCACTGGAAATTTTATTCTACTCACAAAACATTGTTTATAAATTGCACTATTGATAAAAGGAAATGTTTTAATACAGGATGGTAAAAACCAACTGCGTTCAACAAAAATGTGAACGAATATTCCCTGAGTGGGTTTCGAAGTTCTACAATGGATCGAAGGATGACCTATGCCATATCACATCTATAATCTAGGTTTAAATTAAGTTTCACAAGAGAGAAAACTATCGAAATGGACTACAGTGACCCTCAATTATCTTTAATTACTTATCTAACTTGTCGTAAATTATAGTGGCTGATGTGGCTTCTCAATAACTATATAACAGAAAAATCATCGAGTTTCAGATTTTTACTTCAAGTGGCAAATGTGAACACCATGAGCTTTGATTGACGATCGACGCAAGTATTACGTAAAAAGGGGATGTAACAGATGAGACTTCTGCAGTTCTGAGTGAAGCCTTATGCGCTCAAAAATGCGGCATCGCGTGCGTTCATTACCTTGTCGGTGTTCGTCAGGAGGCGGCGGATAGCACAGCTCCGCTCACCTCGCCGTCTCGGAAGCAACTCTCTCCTAACTTCTCCTTACTACAATTTACCGAAGTTGGTTTAAAAAAACTATCTGACTGTGTTTTCATCTGACCAATCAGGGTCTCAATGTTAACCTTAAGCTCTGCCTACAAAAATCCTGTCTATCCAATGAGAAACGTTATACTTTTCGTGGTGGGGCAATGTTTTTTAAAGTTTGCAACGTAGCAGAGGCGCGAAAAAGTCTCACGCTAAAACTTGCAGCTGGTGTGGTCCTTTTAGCGTTATCGTAAGATCTATACTGTTCTTCTGGAGGGCACTATCTTTTAACATGGGCTGGGGGTTGGTGCTGACGTAAGAGAGACGCGAAAAAGTCTCACGCTAAAACTTGCGGGTGGTGTGGTCCTAGCGGTTAGCTGGCGACGTGGGTGTCCGTCCGTCACTTATCGTAGGGCTTTCCAGCTTAACACGGTTCTGCTCTCGGCTTCTGTTCTCGTTTCTCCCCTCGGAACTGCATCTGTCTCACGGTGGGAAGGTATGACATGCATTTAGGCATTCTTGCGTTAGTCTGTGGTATTCCATTTGCTCACTCGTTACTCGTATTACTTTGGTTAATTTAATGTCACGATTTATTCGGAGCTATGTGACATACTACTGGAATTGCTTATCATGTCAGGGTTTTCATGGAAGGTGTTGGATTTGCCTGACACCTTACAACTAGAGCACTGGTCGAAGCCCGAAACCTGTCAATAAACAACTTTATGCGGTTGGGGTTGTTATATTATAAAAATGTTTGACATCATGTATTACTTTCTATTGTACGTCTCTTAGCTCAGGTTGTATACAGGGTGGTCCATTGACAGTGACCAGGCTAAATATCTCATGAAATAAGCATCAAACGAAAAAATTACAAAGAACGAAACTTGTCTAGCTTGAAGGGGGAAACCAGATGGTGCTATGGTTGGCCCGCTAGATGGCGCTGCCATAGGTCAAACGGATATCATCTGCGTTTTTTAAAAATAGGAACCCCCATTTTTATTACAAATTCGTGTAGTACGTAAGGAAATATGAATGTTTTAGTTGGACTACTTTTTTCGCTTTCTGGTAGATGGCGCTGTAATAGTCACAAACGTATAAGTACGTGGTATCACGTAACATTCCGCCAGTGCGGACGCTGTTTGCTTCGTGATACATTACCCGTGTTAAAATGGACGGTTTACCAATTGCGGAAAAGGTCGATATCGTGTTCATGTATGGCTATTGTCATCAAATTGCGCACTGGGCGTGTGCTATGTATGCTGCTCGGTATCCTGGACGACATCATCCAAGGGTTGGGACCGTTTGTCGGATAGTTACGTTATTTAAGGAAACAGGAAGTGTTCAGCCACATGTGGAACGTTAACTACGACCTGCAACAAATGATGATCCCCAAGCTGTCGCTGTCGCGGCTAATCCGCACATCAGTAGCAGACAAACTGCGCGAGAATCGGGAATCTCAGAAACATCGGTGTTGAGAATGCTACATCAACATCGATTGCACCCTTACCATATTTCTATGCACCAGGAATTGCATGGCGACTACTTTGAACGTCGTGTACATTTCTGCCACTGGGCACAAGAGAAATTACGGGACGATACCAGATTTTTTGCAAGTGTTCTATTTAGCGACGAAGCGTCATTCACCAACAGCGGTAACGTAAATCGGCATAATATGCACTATTGGGCAACGGAAAATCCACGATGGCTGCGACAAGTGGAACATCAGCGACCTTGGCGGGTTAAAGTATGGTGCGGCATTGTGGTAGGAAGGATAATTGGCCCCCATTTTATCGATGGCAATCTAAATGGTGCAATGTACGCCGATTTCCTACGTAATGTTCTACCGATGTTATTACAAGATGTTTCACTGCATTTGAGAATGGCAATGTACTTCCAACATGATGGATGTCCGGCACATAGCTCGCGTGCGATTGAACCGGTATTGAATAGCATATTTCATGACAGGTGGATTTGTCGTCGAAGCATCATACCATGGCCCGCACGTTCAACATATCTGACGTCCCCGGATTTCTTTCTGTGGGTTAACTTGAAGGATATTTGCTATCGTGATCCACCGACAACGCCTCAGAACATACGTCAGCGCATTCTCAATGCATGTGCGAACATTAAGAAGGCGAACTACTCGCTGTTGAGTGAAATGTCGTTACACTTATCGCCAAATGCATTGAGGTTGACGGACATCATTTTGAGCATTTATTGCATTAACGTGGTATTTACAGGTAATCACGCTGTAACAGCATGCGTTCTCAGAAATGATAATTTCACAAAGGTACATGTATCACATTGGAACAACCGAAATAAAATGTTCAAACGTACCTACGTTCTGTATTTTAATTTAAAAAAACCTACCTGTTACCAACTGTTCGTCTAAAATTGTGAGCCATATGTTTGTGACTATTACAGCGCCATCTATCAGAAAGCGAAAAAAGTGGTCCAACTAAAACATTCATATTTCTTTACGTACTACACGAATATGTAATAAAAATGTATTTTTTTAAAAAACGTAATTGATATCCGTTCGACCTATGGCAGCGCAATCTAGAGGGCGAACCATAGCGCCATCGGGTTTACCCCTTCAAGCTAGACAAGTTTCGTTCTTTGTAGTTTTTTCGTTTGACGCTTATTTCGTGAGATATTTGGCCCGGTCACGATCAATGGACCACCCTGTATGTACCATGTTTATGAAGTTCGTGGTTCTCTCGTTTGACCACTTCTACATTCCTGTAGACAAGAAACAAATGGAGTGCTGCTCCGTACCTGCGCCAGCTATCGAACTGAAATGATGTCGTAGGTGACTCTCCAGCGCAGCGCTGTAACGCGACGAAAAGGAAGATAGGGTGTTACTGAAAAGTAAGCATTTACAAAGACAGAGGCGGACATGACCTTGGCAGATAACACTGGCCACACTATGGCCTCACGTCGGCCACTACCTGCAACAGCTTCCGCCAGCTGAGACGGTTCTGCGACCGTGTGGGCTGCAGATTCCTCGACTTGCGCCATAGGGTGGTGGGGTTTCGGGTTCCGCTGGATAGGTCAGGAGTCCACTACATGCAGCAAGCAGCTACACGGGTAGCAGGGGTTGTGTGGCATGGACTGGGCGGTTTTTTAGGTTAGATGGCCTCGGGCATGTACAGAAAGGGCAGCAGCCTCAAAGGGTGCGGGGCAAAGTCAGGACATGCGGGGGCCAAGCAGCAATCGGTATTGTAACTGTAAACTGTCAAAGCTGCGTTGGTAAAGTACCGGAACTTCAAGCGCTGATAGAAAGCACCGAAGCTGAAATCGTTATAGGTATGGAAAGATGGCTGAAGCCAGAGATAAATTCTGCCGAAATTTTTACAAAGGCACAGACGGTGTTTAGAAAGGATAGACTGCATGCAACCGGTGGTGGCGTGTTTATCGCTGTTAGTAGTAGTTCATCCTGTAGTGAAGTAGAAGTGGATAGTTCCTGTGAATTATTATGGGTGGAGATTACATTCAACAACCGAGCTAGGTTAATAATTGGCTCCTTTTACCAACCTCCCGACTCAGCAGCATTAGTGGCAGAACAACTGAGAAAAAATCTGGAATATATTTCACATAAATTTTCTCAGCATCTTATAGTCTTAGGTGGAGATTTCAATTTACCAGATATAGACTGGGACACTCAGATGTTTAGGACTGGTGGTAGGGACAGAGCATCGAGTGACATTATACTGAGTGCACTATCCGAAAATTACCTCGAGCAATTAAACAGAGAACCGAATCGTGGAGATAACATCTTGGACATACTGATAACAAACAGACCCGAACTTTTCGACTCTGTAAGCACAGAACAGGGAATCCGTGATCATAAGGCCGTTGCAGCATCCCTGAATATGGAAGTTAATAGGAATATAAAAAAAAGGGAGGAAGGTTTATCTGTTTAGCAAGAGTAATAGACTACCTAACAGATCAAAACGAAAATTTCTGTTCCGACACTGACAATGTTGAGTGTTTATGGAAAAAGTTCAAGGCAATCGTAAAATGCGTTTTAGACAGGTACGTGCCGAGTAAAACTGTGAGGGACGGGAAAAACCCACCGTGGTTCAACAACAAAGTTAGGAAACTACTGCGAAAGCAAAGAGAGCTTCACTGCAAGTTTAAACGCAGCCAAAACCTTTCAGACAAACAGAAGCTAAACGATGTCAAAGTTAGCGTAAGGAGGGGTATGCGTGAAGCGTTCAGTGAATTCGAAAGTAAAATTCTATGTACCGACTTGACAGAAAATCCTAGGAAGTTCTGGTCTTACGTTAAATCAGTAAGTGGCTCGAAACAGCATATCCAGACACTCTGGGATGATGATGGCATTGAAACAGAGGATGACACACGTAAAGCTGAAATACTAAACACCTTTTTCCAAAGCTGTTTCACAGAGGAAGACGGCACTGCAGTTCCTTCTCTAAATCCTCGCACAAAAAAAAATGGCCGACATCGAAATAAGTGTCCAAGGAATAGAAAAGCAACTGAAATCACTCAACAGAGGAAAGTCCACTGGACCTGACGGGATACCAATTCGATTCTACACAGAGTACGCGATAGAACTTGCCCCACTTCTAACAGCTGCGTACCGCAAGTCTCTAGAGGAACGGAAGGTTCCAAATGATTGGAAAAGAGCACAGGTAGTCCCAGGCTTCAAGAAGGGTCGTCGAGCAGATGCGCAAAACTATAGACCTATATCTCTGACATCGATCTGTTGTAGAAGTTTAGAACATGTTTTTTGCTCGCGTATCATGTCATTTCTGGAAACCCATAATCTACTTTGTAGGAATCAACATGGATTCCGGAAACGGCGATCGTGTGAGACCCAACTCCCTTTATTTGTTCATGAGACCCAGAAAATATCAGATACAGGCTGCCAGGTAGATGCCATTTTCCTTGACTTCCGGAAGGCGTTAGATACAGTTCCGCACTGTCGCCTGATAAACAAGGTAAGAGCCTACGGAACATCAGACCAGCTGTGTGGCTGGATTGAAGAGTTTTTAGCAAACAGAACACAGCATGTTGTTCTGAATGGAGAGACGTCTACAGACGTTACAGTAACCTCTGGCGTGTCACAGGGGAGTGTTATGGGACCATTGATTTTCACAATATATATAAATGACCTAGTAGATAGTGTCGGAAGTTCCATGCGGCTTTTCGCGGATGATGCTGTAGTATACAGAGAAGTTGGAGTATTAGAAAATTGCAGCGAAATGCAGGAAGATCTGCAGCGGATAGGCACTTGATGCAGGGAGTGGCAACTGACCCTTAACCTAGACAAATGTAATGTATTGCGAATACATAGAAAGAAGGATCCTTTATTGTATGATTATATGATAGCGGAACAAACACTGGTAGCAGTTACTTCTGTAAAATATCTGGGAGTATGCGTGCGGAACGACTTGAAGTGGAATGATCATATAAAATTAATTGTTGGTAAGGCAGGTGCCAGGTTGAGATTCATTGGGAGAGTCCTTAGAAAATGTAGTCCATCAACAAAGGAGGTGGCTTACAAAACACTCGTTCGACCTATACTTGAGTATTGCTCATCAGTGTGGGATCCATACCAGATCGGGTTGACGGAGAAGATAGAGAAGATCCACAGAAGAGCGGCGCATTTCGTCACAGGGTTATTTGGTAACCG
This sequence comes from Schistocerca serialis cubense, assembly GCF_023864345.2. Classification (NCBI taxonomy): domain Eukaryota; kingdom Metazoa; phylum Arthropoda; class Insecta; order Orthoptera; family Acrididae; genus Schistocerca; species Schistocerca serialis. Next base: position 411,816,386 of record NC_064641.1, on the reverse strand, counting down.
TGATAGCGTTACGGAGATGTTTAGCAAACTCAAGTGGCAGACTCTGCAAGAGAGGCGCTCTACATCGCGGTGTAGCTTGCTGTCCAGGTTCCGAGAGGGTGCGTTTCTGGATGAGGTATCGAATATATTGCTTCCCCCTACTTATATCTCCCGAGGAGATCACGAAAGTAAAATCAGATTCGAGCGCGCACGGAGGCTTTCCGGGAGTCATTCTTCCCGCGAGCCATACGCGACTGGAACAAGAAAGGGAGGTAATGACAGTGGCACGTAAAGTGCCCTCCACCACACACCCTTGGGTGGCTTGCGGAGTATAAATGTAGATGTAGAAGTAGATTGCTACTGACCGGCCACACGGAAATATTGCGATATTGTACCAGTGTTTTTGGCAAAAGTATTGCGGAGCCACATTGGCGTAAAATGTGGCCCTTGTAAACACAGGTGAACTATATGTGCAACATGTAGATGGCTTTGACAAAAATATGGAAATACAGCGAGTGATGCGTGCTTGAACATTAATGCGGATGCTAACCAATCCTGCAGGATGTACTCTTGTATTTAGAAGTGTTTATACCATATACAGGGAAGGCGGGAAACATCATCCACTAAGTTACAACGCGGACGAAAGTGTGTAGTGCGTGGATGTGACAGACGGTCATTGAGGAGGGTGTGACGCAAAATAGGACGTCAGCTGCAAAAGTCACTGCGGAACTGAATGCCGCACTCGGGAACCCAGTCAGCATCAAAACAACACAACGCGAGCTCCATAAGCTGGCAACTGCAGAGCAAGCTAGAATTGCAAAACCACCCAGTAGTGATGCAGATGTCTGCAACGCAAAAACGTGGTGCCGAAGCAATAAAACCTCGACTATGGAGCAATGGAAAAAGTCAACTGACCATGTGTGTATTGTTACACATTGTTTCCAACTTCTGGCCGAGTTTACGTCCCGTGATAGGAACATGGCGGGGTCCATCCCATACTACAGTGTTTGTTCCCCAATAGTAATGCTGTGCTCCGAGGCGATTAGGCCCCTGTTCACGGAGCTCGCGTGGTCCAGGACTGCTATTGTGAGAACGAGGGTGAAGTGTCACATGTCCCCTGGCAACCACAGTCGCCGTTCAGCTTTGTGGTCTACTTTGGAGAGAAGGGTGCGTCATCGCTGTCCATCCCCATCACCATTATTTTCCAGGGAGAACGGTATAAGATTCCCATGGAAACTGTACAGTACACGTATTTGTCCATTGCGAGTCGAAGCTGTTTTCAATTTTCCTACACCGTATTAGGCACGGTAATGTGTTGTGTTTGTGCTGTTTCCGTATTTTTCTGTCCTTCCCCTGTATTTGACGAGGAACTGTAGGAACTTCCTGGTACAGTTGGACGACGTTTTGCAGTTAAGAGGGAAAAACGACGAGTTTAAAAGCTTTTTTTCGGGAATGCGTTTCCGCGTAGTGCCACGTGGAGGACGTACGAAGCCGTGGTGACCTTTACTCTCGAACTCACTTTTTTTTTTTTTGGTCATCAGTCTACTGACTGGTTTGATGCGGCCCCCCGCCACGAATTCCTTTCCTGTGCTAACCTCTTCATCTCAGAGTAGCACTTGCAACCTACGTCCTCAATTATTTGCTTGACGTATTCGAATCTCTGTCTTCCTCTACAGTTTTTGCCCTCTACAGCTCCCTCTAGTACCATGGAAGTCATTCCCTCATGTCTTAGCAGATGTCCTATCATCCTGTCCCTTCTCCTTCTCAGTGTTTTCCACATATTCCTTTCCTCTCCGATTCTGCGTAGAACCTCCTCATTCCTTACCTTATCAGTCCACCTAATTTTCAACATCGGTCTATAGCAACACATCTCAAACGCTTCGATTCTCTTCTGTTCCGGTTTTCCAACAGACCATGTTTCACTACCATACAATGCTGTACTCCAGACGTACATCCTCAGAAATTTCTTCCTCAAATTAAGGCCGGTATTTGATATTAGTAGACTTCTCTTGGCCAGAAATGCCTTTATTGCCATAGCGAGTCTGCCTTTGATGTCCTCCTTGCTCCGTCCGTCATTGGTTATTTTACTGCCTAGGTAGCAGAATTCCTTAACTTCATTGACTTCGTGACCATCAATCCTGATGTTAAGTTTCTCGCTGTTCTCATTTCTACTACTTCTCATTACCTTCGTCTTTCTCCGATTTACTCTCAAACCATACTGTGTACTCATTAGACTGTTCATTCCGTTCAGCAGATTATTAAATTCTTCTTCACTTTCACTCAGGATTGCAAAGTCATCAGCGAATCGTATCATTGATATCCTCTCACCTTGTATTTTAATTCCACTCCTGAACCTTTCTTTTATTTCCATCATTGCTTCCTCGATGTACAGATTGAAGAGTAGGGGCGAAAGGCCACAGCCTTGTCTTACACCCTTCTTAATACGAGCACTTCGTTCTTGATCGTCCACTCTTATTATTCCCTCTTGGTTGTTGTACATATTGTTTATGACCCGTCTCTCCCTATAGCTTACCCCTACTTTTCTCAGAATCTCGAACAACTTGCACCATCTTATATTGTCGAACGCTTTTTACAGGTCGACAAATCCTATGAAAGTGTCTTGATTTTTCTTTAGCCTTGCTTCCATTATTAGCCGTAACGTCAGAATTGCCTCTCTCGTCCCTTTACTTTTCCTAAAGCCAAACTGATCGTCACCTAGCGCATTCTCAATTTTCTTTTCCATTCTTCTGTATATTATTCTTGTAAGCAGCTTCGATGCATGAGCTGTTAAGCTGATTGTGCGATAATTCTCGCACTTGTCAGCTCTTGCCATCTTCGGAATTGTGTGGATGATGCTTTTCCGAAAGTCAGATGGTATATCGCCAGTCTCATATATTCTATACACCAACGTGAATAGTCGTTTTGTTGCCACTTCCCCCAATGATTTTAGAAATTCTGATGGAATTTTATCTATCCCTTCTGCCTTATTTGACCGTAAGTCCTCCAAAGCTCTTTTAAATTCCGATTCTAATACTGGATCCCCTATCTCTTCTAAATCGACTCCTGTTTCTTCTTCTATCACATCAGACAAATCTTCACCCTCATAGAGGCTTTCAATGTATTCTTTCCACCTATCTGCTCTCTCCTCTGCATTTAACAGTGGAATTCCCGTTGCACTCTTAATGTTACCACCGTTGCTTTTAATGTCACCAAAGGTTGTTTTGACTTTCCTGTATGCTGAGCCTGTCCTTCCGACAATCATATCTTTTTCGATGTCTTCACATTTTTCCTGCAGCCATTTCGTCTTAGCTTCCCTGCACTTGCTATTTATTTCATTCCTCAGCGACTTGTATTTCTGTATTCCTGATTTTCCCGGAACATGTTTGTACTTCCTTCTTTCATCAATCAACTGAAGTATTTCTTCTGTTACCCATGGTTTCTTCGCAGCTACCTTCTTTGTACCTATGTTTTCCTTCCCAACTTCTGTGATGGCCCTTTTTAAAGATGTCCATTCTTCTTCAACTGTACTGCCTACTGCGCTATTCCTTATTGCTGTATCTATAGCGTTAGAGAACTTCAAACGTATCTCGTCATTCCTTAATACTTCCGTATCCCACTTCTTTGCGTATTGATTCTTCCTGACTAATGTCTTGAACTTCAGCCTACTCTTCATCACTACTATATTGTGATCTGAGTCTATATCTGCTCCTGGGTACGCCTTACAATCCAGTATCTGATTTCGGAATCTCTGTCTGACCATGATGTAATCTAATTGAAATCTTCCCGTATCTCCCGGCCTTTTCCAAGAATACCTCCTCCTCTTGTGATTCTTGAACAGGGTATTCGCTATTACTAGCTGAAACTTGTTACAGAACTCAATTAGACTTTCTCCTTTTTCATTCCTTGTGCCAAGCCCATATTCTCCTGCAACCTTTTCTTCTACTCCTTCCCCTACAACTGCATTCCAGTCGCCCACGACTATTAGATTTTCGTCCCCCTTTACATACTGCATTACCCTTTCAACATCCTCATACACTTTCTCTATCTGTTCATCTTCAGCTTGCGACGTCGGGATGTATACCTGAACTATCGTTGTCGGTGTTGGTCTGCTGACGATTCTGATTAGAACAACCCGGTCACTGAACTGTTCACAGTAACACACCCTCTGCCCTACCTTCCTATTCATAACGAATCCTACACCTGTTATACCATTTTCTGCTGCTGTTGATATTACACGACACTCATCTGACCAGAAATCCTTGTCTTCCTTCCACTTCACTTCACTGACCCCTACTATATCTAGATTGAGCCTTTGCATTTCTCTTTTCAGATTTTCTAGTTTCCCTACCACGTTCAAGCTTCTGACATTCCACGCCCCGACTCGTAGAACTCACTAGGGGAGGGTAAAAAAATATACAAATTAGTGAGGCGGGCCATGGCAGAGTGTGGGACAGCGAGTGCAACGGCGAGTTATGCCCCGTCAGCTGCGACCCACTTTAGCTGGCGCGGGCGCAGCCACACACACACACACACACACACACACACACACACACACACGCACGCACGCACGCGCGCACCGGCCAGCCACTGTGAAACGGGCGCGGCCAGCCGCGGCTCTGCTCTCGGACTTCTCGGAAGGGGAGCGCTACATTTGTCAAACTACGCAGCGCTCGTCTCGAAATCAGTTGTTCGGTTATGCCAGAGCGGCTCGGCCGCCCAGACCTGTTCGTTGTGTGTTCGCTCGCCAACCGGTCTGGCCGCCTGTTGCAATTCTGCTGGCCCCCAAGACGAGACCAGTATTTCTTAATAACCTCTTGCGTGCTTAAGCAGCCGGGACGCTTAGGCGACAGGCTGAAAAGGGAAAGCTAATTCAGATTTATGTGCTGGCTGACTTATGGGACTCGCTCAGGTTTACACGATAGAATCTCCAGGGAGGCAACAATGGCTAATTTTTTGTAAAAGCTACTCACAACGGGACCGCGCCTACTTTTAATTACCCAATTTGTCCAAATTTATGAAATACCTATATCTTGGCAGAAAATGGAAGTGACAGAAGTGGGAGCTCGAGATGGCCAAGCGTTTAGGAAAAAAATAGCATTTTTTGCGCCTGTCGGAGGAGGCATCGGTCACACAAGTTAGCATAGTTTCCGTGTGGCGTTAGGAGCAGTGGAAAGACCACGAAACGGTAATTTAAGGGTCGTGGGGTCGACACTCTTTATGGAATCTTCTGATACGCTGAAAACAAACAGACATAACGCTCAGTATATTGTATTTACTAAGCAAAGCAAAACATGATGGATGAGTACGTGGCAAAGTATAGGAATGTCACAAAATCAGAAAAACATACAACATCTCTATCCTAATCTTTTTGCATGAAGTGATGAAGCCGTATGTGCTGGAGAACAAGTTTCCTCTGTTAACTGACTCTTGGGGCGGGAGGCAAATATATCCACATTTATGTAACGAGATTTTTCTTGGGATGAAGGATTACTATCATGTACTATTAAAATCTTTATCTCCCCCCTCCCTCCCTCCCCCCAAATGCATCCGCTAGTGTAGCCGAGCAATGTCTACTTTTATCGTGAGGTGAAGAATTTAATCAAACTGCTGTCATCTCATCGAGAGAGAAAAAGAAATCACATCCGGAGAAGACTGCATCAGATTACGTTCCATTGCCAATATTTGGTGAAACGACGCTTTACGCGCGGTTTGCTGGCGCACTGTGCGATGAGAGAGAGTCTTTTGTGAATGTAAACCGTGTTTGTTTTTCTATAGAAACTTTAAAATCACAATGTAATTGTAAAAAAATGTGGCGTTTATAACCCATTCAAGATACCAAGAAACTTACTATTTTCATTTTTTTCGAGGATTATCAATCCAACATTTGCAAATCAATATCTAATTTTATACACGAAGTTCTCCTCTATGCGTTACAATCCCTTTCCGGAAATTTACTTGCAGTCCTAAAGTTTCGTTGTTCATTCCCTTTCATGCCTTTTATGAAAATATTCATAAATACAATATGGTGAAAGTCGTTTCTGTTTATTTGTATTTTAAGTAACGCCAAAATAGCCCGCCCGGTTAGCCGAACGGTCTAACGCACGGCTTTCCGGAGCGGGAAGGAGCGCCTGGTCCCCGGCACGAATCCGCCCGGCGGACTTGTGTCGAGGTCCGGTGAGCCAGCCAGTCTGTGGATGCTTCTTAGGCGGCTTTCCATCTGCCTCGGCGAAAGCGGGCTGGTCCCCCTTATTCCGCCTCAGCTACACTATGTCGGCGACTGTTGCGCAAACAAGTTCTCCACGTACGCGTACACCACCTTTACTCTACCATGCAAACATAGGGATTCCACTCATCTTGTGTGAGACGTACCTGGGGAGTGGGGGAGACGAACCACGCAATAACCCTGGGTTTGGTGTGGGGCGGCGGAGGGGTGAAGTGGACTGTGGTAGTCGTCGTGGGGTTGTGGACCACTGCGGCTGCGGCGGGGACGGGGCCTCTCCGTCGTTTCTAGGTCCTCAGTTAACATACAACGTAAAAATTGAAAATAAAAATATAGTTCCTTATAGGGACTCGACTCCATGACCTTCAGATTTTCGTTCTGTACTCTTCTCCAATGTACCACCCGCTGCTTGGATGCTACGCTGTTACACATGGTGCACGTCACGGCTCAACCGCGCCAAGAGTGCTGTTCTGCTTCTAAAAGCTTGGCCATCTGGAGCTCTCACTTCTGTCGCTTTCAGTTTTGGTCAAACCTTGCATACACCATACGTCGCCGGCCGCGGTGGTCTCGCGGTTCTAGGCGCGCAGTCCGGAACCGTGCGACTGCTACGGTCGCAGGTTCGAATCCTGCCTCGGGCATGGCTGTGTGTGATGTCCTTAGGTTAGTTAGGTTTAAGTAGTTCTAAGTTCTAGGGGAATGATGACCACAGCAGTTGAGTCCCATAGTGCTCAGAGCCATTTGAACCATTTGAACACCATACGTCTGGGCGAAATCTGTCATAAGGAGTAGACGCGTCCCCTTCTCAGTCATGGAATGAGACGGAACATAATCACTTGTGCATCCTATCATAGAATATTGCTCGTGGGATCGATACAAAATAGTATTAATGCGGGATACTGTACGTATACAAAGAATGGTGGGGCAAATGGTCACAGGTTTATTTGACTCATGGAAATGTTGAAATACCTGAAATTTCACATATAGCCATCATTTATCTTGCGAAAGGCTGCTTACAAAGTTTCGACAACCAGTACTAGTATGCAATACAGAGAAATTTTTCATTCCCAGACGAATCGCTACCCCTGGGACCGTGAAGAGAAGAATAGTTACAGAATGAATAGAGACATTTAAGAAGTCTTTCTTGCCGGGCTCCATACGCGATTCATTGGAAAGAAACGTTACCGTGTTACCTTGCTAAGTTTTGTATCCCGCCTGGAAGGCAGCGCGTGGGTAGGAGCAGGAGCAGGAGCAGGAAAAGGTAATACGCGTCGGTACTGCAAGAAAGTAAAAGTGGTTTACTGGAGCCTGGATGTATACAGAGGCATACATAACTTTGTACAGAGGCGTGATACTGAAGCGAAGTGTCCCGGCTGTCTGCTCTTGACCAAATGGGCTGAAACAGGAGCGGAGCTCGCACAGCACAGCACCGGCTTGAGGGCGCTGTCATAGGTGTCAGTCTCGTCGTGCCAACCTACGCCGTGGCATCGTGGCTATCGATACTACATCTCTCCCCCCTGAAACGACGCATCATCGTTGAGTACGGCTTCCGACGGCGGGTGGAGGGACCCAGGCGTGGCCCAGCTGAGGGGGCAAACAGCGGAACTGCTGGGCCGCGCTGTCCACCCGCGAACCCGAATTGCTCCCGAGTCTGGATCCGGTGTCACTTGACAGTGCTGGAAAACGCCCTGTGGAAAACCTGCCCAGGCCACACACCACTGCTGGGTATGCTCAGATGAGGAGGCGGAGCAACGACCTCCGTGGGCGACGGGGTGGCGGCGGTGGCGTGACAGCAGCCACAGCGTCCATCAGTTACGGCATCGCGGAGGAACACGGCGGCGGCAGCGGCGACGATGACGACAAAGACGGCTGAATGTGGGGCCGTGGCGGTTGCAAGAGGCCTGTCCGGTGCAGCTGACCGGACCGGCAGCAGCAGCGGCGGCGGCGGCGACGGCAGGCACGCCCACAGTGGAGGCGCGAGCGGCCGAGGCGCGAGCGGCGGAGGCGCCGTTGGCAGAGTCGTAGGCTGAGCCAGTGGAAGCCACGAAGCCCCCAGTTCTGCCGGAAAACAACCAGCGGCAGAAAACCGAGGACGGCACAAACGAATCTGGTTCCGGTGTCACTTGACAGTGCTGGAGAGACCAGAAATGAGAAATAAGGCACGGCCAAGCCGGCGAAGAATGCGCCCCTGCTCCCAGCGGTGCCTGCCAGAGAAAACGCGATGCAACACCAAAGCATGCGGTGCCAAGCCAGAACGAGGCGAAGCAGCGGGGGCGCGCGGCGGAGGGTGCAATAGTTGCAGGAGCGACCAATGTGCGCGGCCATGTAGCAGTTCCACTGGGGAACGGGTGCCGTGCAGCTGAGACCGATAGGAAGCAAGGAAAGTCCAGTGTGTGCACTCGCGTGGCACGCAACTTGCTCATCTTCAACTTAAACGTACGCTCAAAGCGTTCAGCCTCGCCGTTCGACTGGGTGTGGAACGGGGCTGAGGTCAGATGGCGAACGCCATTAGCAGCACAGAACGCTTTAAACTCTGAGGAAACGAATTCGGGGCCATTGCTGGAGACAATAACTTCAGGAAGGCCCTCAATGCAACAAATAGATGTCAAAGCCTGAACAGTACTCACAGATGTAGTAGAAGACGTAGACACAACAAAAGGAAAATTGCTGTACACATCAATGACTATCAACCAGCGGGTGTCCCAGAAAGGACCCGCAAAATCAATATGAACGCGCGGCCAAGACGCAGTAGGAGTTGGCCACGCAAAGAAGCGCTGGCGGGGAGCAGATTGATGCTCTGCGCAAGATCGACAGTTAGCAAGCAAAGTCTCAATTTGTGTATCAATGCCGACCCAGGTGCAGTGACGACGCGCTAATTGCTTCATCTGCACTATACCCCAATGACCAGCGTGCAGTAAACCGAGGATTTCCGACTGCAACGAACGAGGTACAACCACACGAGACTGACCATTGTCAATTCGTAACAAGATAACACAGTGGTGTACAGACTAGTTGTGACGTTGTGCAAAGTAACGCAGAACAAGGGGACCTCGAATCTGTGTAGCAGATGGAGGCCATTGAGTACGAATATACTGCAAAAGAAGTTGCAAAGAAGCATCGGTGGCTGTCGCGGCAGCAATGCGACGAAACTCCACCAGAAAATCGTCAGCTAATTGCTTATCTTGTGAATCGATAAACATGCAAGACAATTCAGAAGAATCTAACACTGCGTCAGGACCGATAGGTAGACGAGACAAGGATTTCGTAATTGTAGGTAGACAAAAACAAAGACCAACGTTACAACTTTTGTGCAGTACGGGCTGGAACTGGCTTTGATAGGGTGGAACAACGACGTCAAAGGCTTATAGTCGGTGACCAAATAGAACTTACGACCATACAAAAATCATGAAACTTAGTCACTCCATATACAATAGTTAAAGCTTCTTTCTCGATTTGAGAATAGTCTTGCTGGTCAGAATTGAGCAACTTGGACGCAAAAGCGATCGGGCGATCGGCAGCATTATGCGGTGCGAGAGAACCGCTCCAATGCCGTGAGAAGATGCATCGACAGCCAAAATAACTGGATTGGAGGGATGAAAAGGAATCAAACAGCGATCTCTCATCAAAGCAGATTTGAGCTTGTGGAAAGCAGCCTCACATTCCGAAGACCAAACAAAAGGAACGTTCTTACGCCGAACGCGATGCAAAAGCGCTGCATTGGGTATAAACCGAATATAATATGTAATTTTGCCCAACACAGACTGAAGTTCTTTCAAGTTCCAGGGTGCTGGCAAGTCCCTAATCGCACTGAGATGTGACGGCGAGGGGTGGATACCCTGTCCGTTAATCATATGTCCTAAATACTGAACCTTAGTTTTAAAAAAATTGCACTTGTCTCTGTTACACTTTAGTCATGCCTGCAAAAGTACAATAAATAAGGCATGCAAATTCTGCAAATGTTCGTCAGGGGTGCGACCTGATACAATTATATCGTCCAGATAATTGGAACAACCAGGGACAGTGACACACGACTGCTGCAAGTAAGACTGAAAAATAGCAGGAGCCGAAGCACAACCGAACGGAAGGCGGCGAAACTCGAACAACCCAAGGTGGGTGTTGATCACAAAATAGCGCTGCGACTGTTCTTCGAGCGGAATCTGAAAGTATGCGTCCCGCAAGTCAATCGTGGAAAAGATTTTTCCCGCACCAAGTTGATGAAAAAATGTCTTCAGGACGCGGTAAGGGAAATGTAGCTACCACTGTCTGGGGATTTACTGTAGACTTAAAGTCAGCACAAATTCAGAGACGACCGTTTGCTTTCTTCACACACACTATAGGCGAAGCCCATGGCGAAGCAGACACCGGGTCAATGACACCACAGTCTTGCAAATGCATAAGTTCAGCAGCTACGGCGTCGCGCAGTGCGTGCGATACCGGCCCTGAACGCCGGAAAATAGGCATGGCATTGTCTTTAAATACAACATGCGCTGCAAAGTCTGTGGCGCAACCAAGGCCATCAGAAAAGAGTTCAGCAAAATAATCGCATAGTGCGGCAACACTGTCTGCATGGTCACTAGCGTTGATGCAAAGTACATTGTCCTGAATTGCGAGGCCAAAAAGTTCAAATGCGTCCATGCCAAAAATGTTCGTAGCGTCACTAGAGCGGAGCACATGGAAAGACAGTGTACGGGTCGTTGCACCATACGTGGTTGCAAACTACACGCGCCAAGCACTGAGATTTCCTGTCCAGTAAATGCAGTCAGTGTGGAATGTGAACGACGAAGCGGGGGCGAACCAAGCAATTCATATGTTGATTTGTTCAGTAAAGAAACTGACGCACCAGTGTCCAGCTGGAAGCGAACAGAACGTCTACAAATGTTCAAAGTAACAAAAAGTTTCCTCGCATCGCGCTGAATGCGAGAGGAAGTGGCTGGTAAAACTTGATTCACACGACGAGCTGTCGAAGCACGTGAAGCAGAAAAAATGGCATGAACGTCCATAGGCTGATGTGAATCATGATCACGACGGTTGTCGTTGCGGCGACGCCCACGCGAGTCACGCGAACGGGAGACAAGTTGTGAATTGGAGTTTCGCTTACCACGCACAGCTTGCACGTGTCCTTTCTTACTCAAAAAACCACTGTGCTTAATGGAATGGGCAATTGTCCCGTGGGTGGGCACGAAAACAGTTCGGACACGATGTCAGTTTCTTAGAGGGTGCCTGGTTTGAACCATGTTCACGCAGCGCTCGAGCGGCGTGGCGTGGCTGGCTAGGCTGGGCGGAAGGGCACGTGTTGTGCCGCGCTAACAGTACACACACCCGGGGTCACGTCGAACGCGTAAGTAGCCATGTCTAATGTATCTTGTCTTTCTAGCAAGTCCACTACTTCCTGCAAAGACGGGTTTTTAAATTTTAGGGTCTGCTCGCGGATGCGGTGATCTGCCACATTCTGCGGAATAGCGTCTCGAATCATTATATCCGCATATGAGCGACCACACGAGCAATTAAAGTCACAATCAGAAGTTAGTCCCTGAAGGTCCGCTAACCAAGATTAATTCGACTGAGTAGGGCCACGCCGGAGGCGAAAGAATTTGTAGCGTGCAGCAACGACATTTACACTATCACGGAACTGGGAGTTCAAAGCGTCAATCACTGCATCGTAAGTTTTAGTTTCTGGGCGGCTGGTTGGAAACAACTAGACGAGCACACGGTATAACACAACAGCCGCGTTGGCAATGAAAAAGGCAAGCCGCTCTGTGCCTGGTATGTTGTATGCTGCGAAGTGTGCCTCGAGCTGGGCGACGTATTCTGGCCAGCGTTCAGCGTCAGGATTGAAGGCACGAAGTGGCGGCTCCGTCGGCGACGATGTCGGAACAAGCGGTGGCGTCGGAGGCGCCGAAGTAGCTGCAGTTTGTGATGTGACCTGTCCATTTATGGCAGCAAGCAGCTGCGTCATTTGCTGAGCCTGAATACGTACAAGATCGGACAGCGAAGACTGTTCCTGTGGCGAAGCCATGGTTTACACAAATGAAAGTCTTATACTGATGCTATCACGAAAAGAAAGCTGTGCCGAGGAAAGAAAGGAAATGATAGGAAGGGAAAGGGGAGTCCCGCCTGGAAGGTGGCGCGTGGGTAGGAGTAGCAGCAGGAAAAGGTAATACACGTCGGTACTGCAAGAAAGTAAAAGTGGTTTACTGGAGCCTGGATGTATACAGAGGCATACATAACTTTGTACAGAGGCGTGATGCTGAAGCGAAGTGTCCCGGCCGTCTGCTCTTGATCAAATGGGCTGAAACTGGAGCGGAGCTCGCACAGCACAGCAGCGGGTAGAGGGCGCTGTCGCCGGTGTCCGTCTCGTAGTGCCAACCTACGCCGTGGCATCGTGGCTTCGATACCACACTAGGCACCCTCTGCTATGTACGTCACAGTTATTTGCAGAGTATCAACGTGGGATTTAGTTAATTCTCAGAATGACGATAGAAAACTGAAAGACCCACTCGTGTAACTTAACGTACTGCTAGCTAGCTTGGGAGACAAGGAGGTGCTGGTCCAGGGTTCGATTTTGAGAGGGCGGAGTAGGGGTGAGGGAGAGTAACAGTTCTTTACTCTCTCCTTCCCCCACCTCCCTAACGTAAACTGTTATGAGTTCGAGTTTTAACGTGGAACAGATGAACACAATTTTAACAGTAATGTAAGGGGCGATCAAACGGTTTCCATTCCAAGGCCGTACAGTCCAGAATCGGTATGTCAGTCAGCAAAATCCCCATGAGCGTTGAAGCATCCATCCTATCGACGCACTAGGTTGAAGATAGCCGTTTGGAAAAAAAAAAAAAAAACATCGTATCCTGCTGCGTGGAGAAGTCCGTTATTGCCTGTTGCACATCATCGTCCGACAGGAATTGTCGGCCCTTCAAGGTACCGGAGACGTGATGATTACATGGGGCAGTTCAGGGCTACAGGGTGGGTGCTCAGGTGTCACCCACTTGAGTTGGCGTAACTTCTGCGTTATGACATTTGCGATATGGGGGCGCTTTGCGTTGAATCTCGACCAGCACCATTCCATAACGGTGGTTTTCGGCAGACGTGCTGTCCCATACACATTCTTCATTCTCCGATGGATGTTCACCGCTGTTTGTCCTTCTCATCCGAGAAAACAATAACACTATGTTGGTCCTGTCTGGACGCATTTGGTAATAACGTCGCCATAGTTCTCGTTTCCGCGTTCACCGCACGAACATCGGAAAGATAGGAATTCCACACTAATCCCTTGCTTACAGGTCGGTGCTTATTTACCCGCATCGGAGTAGCGTGACGTTACATATATACTGCAGCGACGGCCTCAAATAGAAACTTTTTGAGGGCCTCTTACAACAATAAAAATACAAAATGTAATGATACAGTAACAATAAGCAGTTCAGTTAGAATGAAATGTGTAAAAATTTTTAATATTACTTGTATAATGATGATAATATGTTTACGTCAGTCCTTAGAACATCGCCTTAGAACAAATTTCAAGAAATTGCAGCTCATAGGAATAAACCATTTGAAAAGAATTCATCCGAAAATTTGAGAATTATACGTATCAAACAACTGATTTAAAACTGTAATAGCAAGAATCCCTCGCAACTTTACCACCGTCATAGTGGACAAAATGTAAAATTTTTGTGTGCTGTCACCATTGTCTGTGAAAAATACGTTAAAACAGCGTTTCTCACACCTCATTTTCAGGCGGAACAGTAAGGACGCTCTCATGGCGCACAATATCTCCACAACATCATCTACTTTTAATCGTCACTGCTAACTACAGCTGATCAGCAGGACCGGTTGCCTGGCGCTAGTGGCTCCGAGTAGTGGGCTCACTGCGGTTATTTCCGATACTAGCATAGGACACGGCAAGCGGGCGTGTACTGGTACACTTGACGTACCACGTACAACAGCTCTTTTCCTGAACGTACCATTGCAGTGTAATCACTAAAAATATTATGTTTACACATTTATGGAGTGAAGCTCGATAACGCACAGTTGTGTCCTAGCCGCCGCCGCCAGTGGAGGTGTTTGTCAGCTTTCGAAGGCAGCGGGCGAGCGGAAAGGCAGGTCCCTGTTTACAGCGCGGCGCCAGCTGTCGGCTGCTGTGGCAGCGGTGGCAGACAGAATGGCAGAAGGTGAGCATAGAATCGCTTAGTACGCAGCAACCGTTATGACCGCAGCGTTCGAGATTCACTCTGCATTTTGGCTACCCATATGGTCAGGAACGCTTCAAAGTATTGGGAACTGATTCATGTTTATGTGGAAACGAAATGTTCAGTCTTCAGTACGATTTTCTAGGCAACGTAATTTACGTCAAATTGACATCTGAAGAGGTCAGTGAGTGTGTTGTCACAGAATGCAGTACCTTCGCTGATTTTAAAACTACCTCAGATGGAATCACCAGGGTTTCCGTTAAACAAGCTACTATACGACTGTGCACCAAGCGCACCAGCGCGTAGATTATCTCTCATTCGAAGTAATTCAGGCACCATTCGTTGCATATGGCATGTTTTTACAGATTTCAAGCGACAAATAAATAGATATTTTAGAGCCATTTGAACGATTTCGGCTAGCAGCTGGATTTTAAGGCTGATTCCCAGAGATAATAGTACATACTAAAAGATGGAATGAAAACACGTCGGAGTTTTGTGGAATGTAAAACTTATCTCTCTTTTTGGCTCACGTTTTACAGTTCTCTTGCTCGCTTCCCGCAAGAAGTTAATTAACAGAAATAAGTGGTTAATTAATGATTAAGTAATGAAGTAAGTGTTCGTAATTAAGGTTATACCTTCTACAATTTTATAAAAAAATCGATCTGATTTCTGTGAACAAAAGTACTTCATCCGAAAGAAACAGTACTTTTCCAGTCCTGTCTGCTTGGCGCGTGGCTCACAAATGAAGGCCGTATTCGACGTGAAATTCAACACTGGGAAGAAACAGCTGGCCGCTCTTAACAACAGACTCCATAGTCACCAAAATTACTCTAGCCAACCTATTAAACGAAACTTCTTAACTCCGAACTTTCCTTTGTGACCACTTTTCGGGATTCTGGCCCGATACGCGCCGATATGGTCATCCGTGTTCCAACAACTGTCCGTTGTCCCAGCTGGGCTGCTAAAGGTTTACTGCACACTTCAAGCCGGCGTGCTCTACTCTAGACTGCCCACTTCGCGCGGCCTGCAGTCACGCAGAGCGAGCCCGGCGTACCATGCGGGCCACCTCGCGAGCGACGCTCTCGGAAATAAAATCTTTGTAATCCAGGAGCGTGGCGCGAGCTATCGATCTTCGCGGTAAGGCTCAGTGAGTTGGTGGGCGTGTGCTAAACAGTTTCGACAGCGCAGAATACTAGCCGGGCAGAGGACAAAGAACGCTGAAAATGCACTCAAGGTGCAAAAATGCTTTAATATTTCTTCAACATTTCGCGGCCCTGTCAGCAACCGTATAAATATTAATTTTAACTTTAATAATCAACAGCCTCAGTTGCACTGTTTACCTAGAATTTACCTAGGTTTCAGTCGGGATAACCCAACCTTCTTCAGAATAACAGTAACTACCGTTTGTCCATAGTGGACATCGTCAAGCTAAAACTACAGATCCATAAATTATCGTCAGACTGAAAAAACTTATCTGAAACTGCCTCGGCCCCACTTGGCGACCGCGATGCGGCAGCCACGAGTACCGTACTGGAGTTCCCTTGTGCCGGTAAATAACAACTTGCTCTTTGTCAAAGTCACTTTTCCATTCGCCTCTGCTACGGTTGTATTCTTTATTTATTGCGTCACGTGCCCGCAAGTACACAAGGTGGAATGCATTCTCGCCGTGAGTGGAAGTCAAATGGTTCGATTCACCTAAGGCTGGTTCGATAACATTTCTTCACTCAGGCGACTTACCATTTGCCGACCGCCCCGCCCCCCCCCCCCCCCCCCTCTCTCTCTTTCTCCTTTTACACTTTCATCCGTGCCAGTTTTCGCTTCTAATTACGATATGCATGCAAATCTTGCACTGGGGCGCCGCTCTCATCTTTGCACCCGACACAACAGTTACTAATCGTGATACTTCCTGTATAGAAACCTCACAGTTGTGGACGCCTCTGGTATCCCTCTCGGCATGGCGCCCAAGTGGAGTCTTAAGCCTTAAACCAGCCCTGGGTTCGTCATTGGTTGATTACAATGGTACACTTCAATGTAAAACACCATTTTTGTCGCCTTGAATTGTGCCGTCGAGAAATGTCCAGGAAAGTAGCTGCATAGACGTCAGATCAAGATGTACAACGAAAGAAGAGGGGTGTTAGATACATGAGTTTTCAGTTGACCAACGTGGTACACTTTTCATGTAAAACTGTGAATAATTCCCGATAAGCTGCAAAAGTTTAGTTAGTATTGCTACTTCTTTACTGCTACCTCGTTTTGACTGTAGAAGCATTCTCAAGTACACCTGTAGACGTTACATTTGGTGTGGTGAACCTACTTACATTTACGAAAGTTGTACATAAAGGTCAGTTTAAATGTATACTTACAACTAGTTGGAATAGATGCCCATACTACATCAGTGAGTAAACTGTCGGCTGTCTATTTGTTGCTAGATTATCATTGTCAGGTAAGTTCTATTTCTATTGGACACTTTCAAGAAATACGTTTGGCAACAGGACTGACAGTTTATTCTCGTTGATGCTTCAATTTTACAGCGTAATCTTTGCTAGTCAGTGATGTTACTTGTGATTCGTTGATATGTGCTGAAGAGCCTAAGAAACTGGTACATCTGCCTAATATCTTTTAGGGCCCCAACACTAACTGCCATGAACTCGACTAATGTCTGAAGTAGTGCTGGAGGGAATTGACTTGTCCGTAAATTCGTAAGAGTACGATGGGGAGGAGGTCCCTTCTGAACAGCACGTTGCAAGGCATCCCAGATATGCTTAATAATGTTCATGTGTGGGGAGATTGACGGGCAGCGGAAGTGTTTAAACTCAGAAGAGTGTTCCTGGAGCCACTCTGTAGCAATTCTAGACGTGTGGGTGTGTTCATTGTTCAAATAGAATTGTCCAAATCAGTCGGAATACACAATGGACATGAAGGGATGCTTACCTACGTGTCACCTGTCAGAGTCGTATCTAGATATGTCAGGAGTTCTTAACTGCACATAGGCCACACCATTATAGAGCCTCCACCAGCTTGAACAGTCCCCTGTTGACATGCAGGGACCATGGATTCATGAGATTGTCTCCATATCTGTACACGTTCATCCGCTCCATATAATTTGAGACTAGACTCGTCCGACCTGGCAACATGTTTCAAGTCATGAACAGACTAATGTCGATGTTGACGGGCCCTCGTGAGGCGTAAGGCTTTGTGTCGTGCAGTCATCAAGGGTTCACGAATGGGCCTTCGGCTCCGAAAGCCCATATCGATGATGTTTCGTTGAATGATTAGCACGCTGACAGTTGTTGATGGCCCAGCATTGAAATCTGCATCAATTTCTATCACGTTGAAGGATTATCTTCAGTCATCGTTGTTCCCGTTCTTGCAGGATCCTTTTCCGGCAGCAGCGATGTCGGAGATTTGATGTTTTAAGGGATTCCTAATATTCAAGGTGCAGTCGTGAAATGGTCGTAGGGGAAAATACCTTCTCCATCCGTACCTCGGAGATGCTGTGTCCCATCGCTCTGCGCTGACTATAACACCACGTTGAAACTCACTTAAATCTTGATACCCTGCCATTGTAGCAGCAGTAACCGATCTAACAACTGCGCCAGACACTTGCTGTCGTATATACGCGTTGCCGACCGCACCGCCGTATTCTGCCTGTTTACATACAGGGTGTTTCAAAAATGACCGGTATATTTGAAACGGTAATAAAAACTAAACGAGCAGCGATAGAAATACACCGTTTGTTGCAATATGCTTGGGACAACAGTACATTTTCAGGCAGACAAACTTTCGAAATTACAGTAGTTACAATTGTCAACAACAGATGGCGCTGCGGTCTGGGAAACTCTATAGTACGATATTTTCCACATATCCACCATGCGTAGCAATAATATGACGTAGTCTCTGAATGAAATTACCCGAAACCTTTGACAACGTGTCTGGCGGAATGGCTTCACATGCAGATGAGATGTACTGCTTCAGCTGTTCAATTGTTTCTGGATTCTGGCGGTACACCTGGTCTTTCAAGTGTCCCCACAGAAAGAAGTCACAGGGGTTCATGTCTGGCGAATAGGGAGGCCAATCCACGCCGCCTCCTGTATGTTACGGATAGCCCAAAGCAATCACACGATCATCGAAATATTCATTCAGGAAATTAAAGACGTCGACCGTGCGATGTGGCCGGGCACCATCTTGCATAAAGCACGAGGTGTTCGCAGTGTCGTCTAAGGCAGTTTGTACCGCCACAAATTCACGAAGAATGTCCAGATAGCGTGATGAAGTAATCGTTTCGGATCTGAAAAATGGGCCAATGATTCCTTTGGAAGAAATGGCGGCCCAGACCAGTACTTTTTGAGGATGCAGGGACGATGGGACTGCAACATGGGGATTTTTGGTTCCCCATATGCGCCAGTTCTGTTTATTGACGAAGCCGTCCAGGTAAAAATAAGCTTCGTCAGTAAACCAAATGCTGCCCACATGCATATCGCCGTCATCAATCATGTGCACTATATCGTTAGCGAATGTCTCTCGTGCAGCAATGGCAGCGGCGCTGGGGGGTTGCCGCATTTGAATTTTGTATGGATAGAGGTGTAAACTCTGGCGCATGAGACGATACGTGGACGTTGGCGTCATTTGGACCGCAGCTGCAACACGGCGAACGGAAACCCAAGGCCGCTGTTGGATCACCTGCTGCACTAGCTGCGCGTTGCCCTCTGTGGTTGCCGTACGCGGTCGCCCTACCTTTCCAGCACGTTCATCCGTCACGTTCCCAGTCCGTTGACATTTTTCAAACAGATCCTTTATTGTATCGCTTTTCGGTCCTTTGGTTACATTAAACCTCCGTTGAAAACTTCGTCTTGTTGCAACAACACTGTGTTCTAGGTGGTGGAATTCCAACACGAGAAAAATCCTCTGTTCTAAGGAATAAACCATGTTGTCCACAGCACACTTGCACGTTGTGAACAGCACACGCTTACAGCAGAAAGACGACGTACAGAATGGCGCACCCACAGACTGCGTTGTCGTCTATATCTTTCACATCACTTGCAGCGCCATCTGTTGTTGAAAATTGTAACTACTGTAATTTCGAAAGTTTGTCCGCCTGAAAATGTACTGTTGTCCCAAGCATATTGCAACAAACGGTGTATTTCTATCGCTGCTCGTTTAGTTTTTATTGCCGTTTCAAATATACCGGTCATTTTTGAAACACCCTGTATCTCTGTAGTTGAATCTGCATGCCAACACCAGTTTCTTTGGCGCTTCCGTGTAATTCGTTTAGGATTTGTATGTGTAGTCATCTTTTGTTTTTTGTTTAGTGTGTTTTTTGTCCGTTCTCGTTTTCCAAAACGTCAAAAAATTTTTTAGATATTTTTGTGTTTGGTTTGAGATCAGTTTGTTCATTAAGGATATCATTTTGATCTCTTTTGTGTGCGGTGGTGGTGGTGGTTAGTGTTTAACGTCCCGTCGACAACGATGTCATTAGAGACGGAGCGCAAGCTCGGGTTAGGGAAGAATTGGGAAGGAAATCGGCCGTGTCCTTTCAAAGGAACCATATCGGCATTCACCTGGAACGATTTAGGGAAATCACAGAAAACCTAAATCAGGATGGCCGGAGACGGGATTGAACCGTCGTCCTCCCGAATGCGAGTCCAGTGTGCTAACCACTGCGCCACCTCGCTCGGTCTCTTTTGTGTGCGTTTATATTTCTAATTCTGCTAAGATGTTCATGGCATGTTCTTCTGGTAGTCTGTGTAGAATGTGTAAGGCATTTTCGATATGTTCTGCAATGTGGTTTTCGTTTGTGGGAAAAAAAAATGGTTCAAATGGCTCTGAGCACTATGGAACTTAACATCTGTGGTCATCAGTCCCCTAAAACTTAGAACTACTTAAACCTAACTAACCTAAGGACATCACACACATCCTGCGACCGTAGCGGTCGCGCGGTTCCAGTCTGTAGCGCCTAGAACCGCTCGGCCACCGCGGCCGGCTTTCGTTTTTGAGACGCAGGCAAAAACTTGACTGACTTCTGTCGGAATTTCTTGTTGTGTCCTTTGAGTCTAATACCAAAATTTCGTCCCATTTGATCGATGTAGAATTTTGCGCAGTCATTCACGAAATTTAGTATATGCCTGGGTTGACAAAAGTCAGGTTTCTGGTTTTTCCAGATTGAGTTTTCAAGACAGGTATATACAAAATTTTGTAACGATCGCCCGAAATTCTGTATCCATCAAACGGGACAAAATTTTAGCATTAGGTTCAAAGAACGCATAAGCTATTACGACAGCACTCAACCAAGTTTTACTTGCATCTCAAAAACGAAACCCACGAAACAGAGCATATGGAACATGTGTTATAGTTCTACACAGAATGTCAAAGGGACATGCCAGGAACATTTTGGAAGAGTCAGAAATATATACGCACACAGAAGGTCATCTATACGATATTCTTATTGAACAAACCGATTCAAACATAAAAATTATCTAGAAAATTTTATTGACATTTTGGAAAACGAGAACGGATAAAAAACACAGTAATCAAAAAACAAAAGACAATCTTAGATACAAATCATAACAAAACTGTAATATCAACGAAACACAACTAACATCACTGACCAGCAAAGATTACACTCTAAACATACATCGTCAACGAGAATAAACTGACAATCTAGCTGTCAAAAGTACTTCACGAAAATATTCTATATGAATAGAGCTTATCTGATTCTAACAATCTAGCAACAAGTAGACAGCCGACAGTTTACTCAGTGGTGCAATATGGGTATCTATTCCAGCTAGATGTAAGTGTTTAGGTTAACTGACCTTTATCGACACCTCTTATAAACGTAAGAGCACTCACATCACCAAATGTAACATCCACAGGTCTATTTAAGAATGGCGCTATAGCCAAAACAAAATTGTAGTAAAGAAGAAACAATACTAATTAAAGTATTGCAGCTTAAGTGTAATTATTAATTATAAAATGTCATATTATGATGCATTCTATGCTGCGGGCCCGGCCGAAAGGAAAACTTCATTATGAATATTTGTTGACTGACATGGAAAAAGACATTACCATCAGTGTAACACTCGATCGACAATGTCGTTCGTTCCTGAGCGTGAAGATAATTTGCCAACAAGCTATGATGACAAAGCGTTCCTCTGAGAATATGTTATAGCCGCAAACTTAGTGCTCGTCTGTCATCGGCTATGATACTTTGCAAGAATATTTGACGGTCGGAAAGTTATTAAAAGAATACCTTTCAGATCATGCGATGTCCCTACTAATCCTTGGTTATCTTAAGGGGAACTCCCCTTACAACTCGACACATGTTCAGTTTTTCGATTAAAATCTGATACGGGTGAACTGAGACTCTGACTTCTCCAGCAAGTACTCTTGCAGTCAGCCGACAGTTTTCGCGCTTCAGACTGTTGACTTTCTCAATATGACAGCCACCATTTTATGTCCAAAGCCTTCCTTGTCAAGGGGAATCTTCAACTGACGGACGACTAACTAACACATTGCATTGTTGCTCCATAAACCAGATATTGCAAAAAGCGCCAAGAACGCTATACAGCCATTGAATCAAGTAACAACAGCTTATAAACTGGAGAAGATCTCGAAGATGTGTGACAATATTGTTACTCAGGAGGCTGTGATGGATAAAGTACCAATAACGACACAGAAAGCTTTGTTGCATCATGAGAAAATCGATTATAGTTCGGAAAGACGGCTTACATATGGTGTAGAAGTGTTGTCGTAAAACTGCTGACCTGTACGGAGATATGCAGGCAATCGATAATCCGTGTACAAAGCAAAATACGTACACACAGACACACATACTCCCCCGTACACACACACACACACACACACACACACACACACACAGCAGAACTGCTTGTTCTTTTGATTCCACTGTATTCCTTTTTTGTGTTATGGAAGAATTAGAGTATTGCATCCCTAACATCACTAGAAAGATCTTAGTATTAATTTGAAAAATGTTCTGAATGCTGGACTGAGTTGGCGACGAGAAATTAGGACGAGTCGTGCGAGGGGTGAGGTTGGGCGGAAGGGTGGCTGAGACATAAACGTAAAACAGTTAGGAGATCCGAGCAGCGTTTCTGTCGAGCTACTGAGACTGCAGCATATTAAGAGAGGCACTCACTTTAACAAATGCTACAGAGACTCGGATGTTTTAAGGTAGCTGTAGTTATAGTAGGGGTTCAGAGACAAAACGATAAATGTAAAGAGTTAGAAGTGTTGGCAATTTCAAGAGAAATATTGAAAACAATTCAGTCAGTTTTTCAGTAGATACGGGGCTTCGAACAGAAGAGCACATGATTCAGTTGGTAAACTATTTCATAATTCGAACGGAATGGAATCAAATTTGAAAAACTGGAAAGAAGTTTTATGATTGAAGCTGTTTATGTAGTTATTTTTATTCCATACACAATATTTTAAATTATGTTTCATCTACTGGGATATGTAATACGATACATGTGTAGCGATAGTGCTATGCTTCGTTATTGCAGGGATAATGACTAATGGCAGCAACGTCGAAACTAGTTGTAAATGACGGTTCACATGTCGCGTAGAGGTGTTGTAAAAATGATGGTCTGTATGGAGATGCAAGTTTTTGCAAAGTAACTTAACGTCCTAACAGTGTTCTATTCAGCATCAAGAACATCTTCCATCTGATCAAGTGTGCAGCATTTAGTATAATACATTTTAAACGGAAGTTGACTGCATGTATCGTTTATTCTACTGTACAGTAGTGATTTCGGCCTCTCGCCATTTTCATGTTCCTCAGTCAAAAGCACGTATTGCTGGTCCTGAAACAGATATAATCCTCATCTAGATGTCGTTCGGGAAGATGATATTAGTCTTGCACGTTTTGTTAAACTTGATACATTCAGTCGTTTTAATCAGTTTTGTTTTCGTACTTTGGAAACTAAGAACTAGACAAACTGTTGACAATTTAACCACGGCTTGGAGCCATAGGCATGTAATACTTTTTAAATAAAAGTTCTTCATTTGACCGTGCAGATCGTTTAGTCTGTTTTCCTTTGAAAAGTATTAGGAGACTGTGACCTCAAAAGGAGATAAAAATAGTATAAAATTATTTTTCTTTTACACATTTCACGAAACGTTTGCTTGTTCTTGCTACGGCTAGTAATTTTGTAATTTTTTTTCTTGGGACACTGCAGTTTAGATTCATGAAACCTAAGTTATAATAATTAGATTGTTTTCCATGTCTGTAGAAGACTTGACAGCTCTGAAGAAACGCTTTTTTAGTATGTCTTCCCAGACACTCTCAGTTCATACCTGATTTTGCTATCGTAAATATAAATGAAGAAATCGTAGAAACCCATAGGGAATAGGGAAGGATTGTTGGTGCATAGCGTCTCGTCTATGTCGAGGTCATTAGAGAAGCAGCGGAAGCTTGGCCTGGATAAATATGCGAAAGGAAGTGGTCTGTTTTTTTTGTTTCAGAAACCATTCTTCATTGGTCTCCAGTGGTTTAAAAATTACCTATTAACTGTGCCAGCTTTAAACCCTGTTCTTCTGAACACCAAGACGTATCAACACCGTTTGTTGCGTACCACTTCGTACACAACGGTAGGGAGAGGTGGGCGACAGAGCAGCTGTCTTCACACTGTCAATGGATGCTCACCATATCAGATATTTTCTTTTGGAGAGGGATATTAGCGATACACCAGAATTGTACTAAACATTTAATAAGGATGACCT
This sequence comes from Schistocerca serialis cubense, assembly GCF_023864345.2. Taxonomy (NCBI): domain Eukaryota; kingdom Metazoa; phylum Arthropoda; class Insecta; order Orthoptera; family Acrididae; genus Schistocerca; species Schistocerca serialis. The sequence continues at coordinate 411,792,272 of NC_064641.1, read as the reverse complement.
GCGATAGTTGCCAAGTTAAGACAAAGCCCTGTTGGTACTGGAAAGTACACGGAACGTTCAAAAGTCGGTGTTCAGAGACAATTACGTCACATACAGGTAAAGGGAACAAGAAAAAGGAAATTGAATCAAGTGTAAATTAACATTTGGATTTTATTTTTAATAATATGGAGAACATGTTAATACTTGGCTGGTTTACTATGAACTTCCAAATATCACATGAATAGCTAAAAATAGGCGAATCATTTCAGGTGCTATCGGCTTTACGTCGGATGACCGATTAGTGAGGTGGTTCACGCCAAACGGTTCACTTTTAAGTCGGAGGGAGCGCCATTAATTTGGATGGATTGCAACACACGTGGTAGATTGGGAATCTGTAAGAAATTCGGATTTTATTGAGTCTAGGAAATTGAAGTGAAATGATAATAATATTTACTACTGAGTTTGGAAGTGAAAAAGAATTGTATTTTGACAAATAATAATGATTATAACTTTGAGTGTGATTACTGTAGGCGTACGAATTACCATGCAATATTATAGTCCAGTTTATTATTTTAACACAAGATATGTGCACAATAAAAAACATAGCTGGCATCCCAAGAAACTACGAAATTCGTTATTTCGTAGGAGAGACCCGTAGCCTATTTCGCGGCACTTCCAATAAAACACCGCAGCAAATGGAAGCGAAGTCAGCATCTGCATGCTACCTGTGTGCTGGGACGACGGCGTCACTTGAAGATGACAGGTTGGCAGACATATGAGAAATTCTGCGCTTTTCTTTGTTGCCCCTTACACGTACTGGTACTCTAGTAGAAATGGGGACATTTACGTGCCATCTGTGGTATCACAGAGAAAGGCAATACTACCGACGAGTGACTCTGTACCTCATATTCATTTGCGACTGGAGAATTGCCATAGCGTGATGCACCTGCAGTGCAAAATGATAATTTGAGCCCAAAAGGTTTGTTTTTTGATTTAACAAAAGAATACGATTTTCTACATTTTTGTGTAATATGAAGTATAGAAGTAAAAACTTCAAACGTCTAAGATCGTTAAATACAACTTTGTTTTGATGATCGGTTTCGACAGTGGCAGTCTATATTGCTATCTTCGGATCTTACACACATACACCTAAATGCATCTCGATCATATGTACAGTATACCGTGTGACATCATAAAAGTCATTCCAGGAACATGAAGACTGTGATATATAGGCATGTCAAGTATAAAACAAGGTTTACGTAAATATGCGTGTTACAGCGACTACACACGCTCGTGTCCGTACAACAGACGAACTGATCTGGTTGCCGCAATCAGGAGAGTGTACTGAGGCGTCGCATTGCGGTCCGTGAGACAGTCTGTTGACCCATCTGGACGTCCACGACATGCAGGGGATGTTCACTTACACTGCCCCGGTTACTCGGTGTGATACTGGTTAACCCACAGGGATCTCACATGCTACTTAATAAATTTGCTGGATTTTTTTTTACATGACTGTTCCAATCTTCTCATAAGTAATCAAGCCCTGAAGGAGGAATTTACATCCTGAAATCGGGGTCGTCTGTATGATTCTATCCAAATAAGAGGTTTGTCGATAAAAACAGGAGCGGATTGATTCACCATGGATGACCCTTATTTATCCTGATGTTACATGGCCGTGTCTACTAATAAAATGTTCCGATTAAATCCGCGTAGCAGCGTGTCTCGTGTAATTTGCCACGCGGTGCGCACTTTGTAAGCGGTGCGTGGAGTCTCGCCGCGGCGCGGCGATAGCTCTGGCGTACGGACGAAACGAACGTTTCCAAGTTTGTTCAGTGGAAGACGACGGGAAAAAGGGGGAGCAGAGCTAATTACATAATCAAAATGGCTCATGGAACATAGAATAATTTCCTTATTTTGCCTAGTATTCAGAATAGTAAAACCTTATTGTAGGCCATTTATCTTAAAAGGATTTGTTATAATACACTATAATAATGGTATACGTGTATGAGTAAAATAAAAATTAATGTCAACGCCTATTAACTGCTGGTCTTTGGAATATTTGCTCTTTAGTCCTTAATCATGTATTTATTCTCAAGACGGTTCATTGAAACAAATCATAATTTCCATTTCTGCCCACGTCCTCTACACTGAAAGATACGGAGAATATTACACCATAAATTAATAGCCAGTTATCTATCAAACTGTGAGGAGACTTTCATCACGGAACGAAATTATGTTATTAAATTTGTTAGTAGGCTGTTTAGGTTTTTTTATTGGTAACGCCACCTCTGTATGAAAATCACTGGCTGTGCTGTGTGCAGTCTGTGGCTGGTTTGCATTGTTGTCTGCCATTGTAGTGTTGGGCAGAGGCAGCTGGCTGTGAACAACGCGTAGCGTTGCGCAGTTGGAGGTGAGCCGCCAGCAGTGGTGGATGTGGGGAGAGAGATGGCGGAGATTTGTAATTTGTCATGAACTGCTATATTTATATATGATGATATCAAGGTAAATACATTGTTTGTTCTCTATTAATATCTTTCATTTGCTAACTATCCCTATCAGTAGTTAGTGCCTTCCATAGTTTGAATCTTTTATTTAGCTGGCAGTAGTGGCGCTCGCTGTATTGCAGTAGCTTGAGCAGCGAAGATTTTTGTGAGGTAAGTGATTTGTGAAAGGTATAGTTTAATGTTAGTCAGGGCCATTCTTTTGTAGGGATTTTTGAAAGTCAGATTGCGTTGCGCTAAAAAAAAAAAAAAATATTGTGTATCAGTTTAAGGACAGTCGTGTATAATTGTTCAAAGGGGACGTTTCATATGTCGACCCTTAGCCTAGGATACCTCACTGGAATCTTCTGATTTTTCTTGTAGTTTGTGTAATTGGTGTAGCTATTGTTTATTGCTAGCGCGTAATTGTAGAGAGAATCTCCTTTGTAGTTGCAGTCTTTCATTGTGGTAGAGTAAAACAGTTGTAGCATGCATGCAGTTTTACACCAAGTATTTCTCAGCAGCGCGTGCAATTAACTAGATATTTTTTCAGTGTTATGTTAATGTGTTCTCTTATTTTTGCTCTTCAAATTGTGCTTTTCTGTGTTGTCGTGTGAAATATTGTGACAATAATGGCGTGTGAAAAACGTAATACTAGGCTCCAAAGTAAACTGAGAAATGACAGTGAAGACGAAAGCAGTGTGTTAGCGCCGCAGAGTAATGAATTAACTAATGTTCAAAGCAGTAATTTGGTAATTGCGCATAGGGAAATGGAGCGGGCGGCAAACAATGGTGTAGACAGTGAAACAAGTAGTGAACAGGGAAGCGTTATCGATCGATTGGTCGGCAACAGCTCGCCTCAGGAATCGGGAATGACAGAACACAATATTGCAAATACTGCAGACTCAGGTTTTGGGTTCCCACCGTTTTCTCAAATGAGTCAAGACACATTTTCCACTTGTCAAAATGTGAATGTTGCCGGTGCAACTTCACTGCCGAAAAGCACTGAGGAACATGTTTCAGACACCAGTGCATTGTTATTACAATTAATGCAACAAATGGGACAAAATGTTAAAAAGTTAGACACAGTGGAACAAAATCTTAAAAAGTTAGACACAATGGAACAACACCAGAGACAAACACAGCAACAGTTAGACACAGTGGAACAAAATCTTAAAAAGTTAGACACAATGGAACAACACCAGAGACAAACACAGCAACAGTTAGACACAATGGAACAAAATCTTCAAAAGTTAGACACCACACTTCAACAAACACGTGAAGATTTAACTACTGAGTTACATAAAATTGAATCGAAATGTCAAAAAGTCTGTAATGACGTGAAAACACAAATTTGTGAGCATTTTCAACCTATTTTTTCGCGGCATGAAAATGCATTACAGAATCACGAAGCAGCCATAAAAGAACTGCAAACCATTGTTCATGAAAATCATGAGACCTTGTGGGCTAAAATTGACTCAGTTGCATCTACCGATTCGGTTACGCAACTTGCAATAACTCAGGAAAACTTAAAGGACACAGTAGATTCGATTTCAACACAAATGGACACTCTGAAACTTGGTTCAGAAAAACACACTGAGGAAATGTGTTCACTATCGGAGAAAGTAGCCGAACTTTCGGATCAGGTCACTAACTTATCAACAAAGGTAGATGATGATCTGAATAACACAAGACCTGTAGCCTTCACTGACACAGAAGAGTATGAACAAATTAGAAAATTCAAACAGAATCAAAATCAAATCAATACACAGTACAAAAGAGAAATCCGGGAAGTACAAGATCAGCTGACATAGGTAATACAAGAATTACGTATTTCAGAGGATACTCGCGCCCCAATACGGGAAGAGGGACACAGAAATACGGAACAGCCACAAAATAATAACACAGGGCATTTCGGAAGTTATGAAAGAAATTGGCAATGTGCACCGAATTTTGATATGGAACGGCCGACACGACCTAACAATGACCGATATGCTACTCGCCGACACGATGATTTTGACTATAAGTTGTTCATTACTACACGTAAATTCAAAACATTTAAGAATTCTGGCAACGACATTCATCCACAAGCATGGCTCCATCAATTCTCTCATTGTTTTCCTCCCAACTGGTCATTAGAGCACAGATTAGAATTTATGTGTGGCTACTTAGAGAATGAACCAGCTGTAAGAATGCGATCGGTCATTCATGATTGCCACAGTGAAGGAGAATTTTACCATGCCTTCCTCTCAGCATATTGGTCTCAAGCCACACAAGACCGCGTAAAACATGGTATCATAATGATGAAACATTTCGAACAATCTGAATTCTCCAGTCTTGTGAAATATTTTGAAGACATGTTGCACAAGAATCAGTACCTGTCAAACCCATACAGCCCCTCAGAACTCATCCGCATTTGCTTACTCAAATTGCCTGAACATTTACGACATATTATTTTAGCAGGACGTTGCAAAGAAGACATTGAGGCTTTTCAGGGACTGTTACAAGAATTGGAAATTGACACTGACAATCGCGGAGCGCGAAAACAGGAGCACAATAATTACAGGTCACATCCGTCACAATTCCGTGACGACAGAGACAATAACTGGCCACGACAAGCCTATTTTTACAACGCAAATCGTGACCAAAACAGACACCATCCATATGACAACCATTGGCAGAGTAACAGTTACATAGAAAGATCGCATTTCCGTAGTAACGAATATGACAGAGATAACCATAGAAACAGACAATATGGTAATCAGAACTATTATTATCAAGGGAGACAGAATAATTTCAGACGCAACAGTTCAGCGCGCAGTTACGATTCAGGGAGAAATTCTCCACCACGTGACCGACACGAAAGAAACTGTGTAAACTACCGACAAAACGACAGACGTGAATTTCATCAGAACTGGCGGGATTCTAACAGAGCTGGGCCCTCTCGGCAAGGCGAATTCGTAGAAGTTAGGTCTCCTAATCCCAATAACAATGCGCGCCAACAAAGAGACAGACAATGACTCGCGCCGCAGGCACCCACGTGCGCCGGCTGGCTCAGAGAAAAATAACAAAGACGCTAGCCTTGAGAAAAGATTTAGCATTCTTTACCGATGTAAACAACATGATAATTGCTTTGAAGTTGAAAGTCTGCGTACTAGGAAGAGTAAAGGATTGCACCACACTTCACATGTAAAACCGCTTACTGAGAGATAATCTGCTTTTTAACTTTGTCTTTGCCATAAAACTTTTCACTTTACATTACTAGTATGCTTTGTCAGACTTAAGAAACTGTTAACATGCAACAATGTTTGAAGTTAAATATCCAGTCTAGAACCAAGAGAACTTATTTCAATAGAAATTACGAATGCATTGTTATAGTGAACAGACTACACAGCGTTGCATTTGTACATTCTTGCTTGTTAGTTGCACGATTACATAACGACTATCAGGCTTACATACTTAGGACACATACTGGTACTGCTAATGAGATTTTAATGCAACATTTTGGTTTACTTGAAAATACATTCTGGGTTTAATGTACTTTCTGTGAGATACCAGACGATACAGTGGTTAGTTTAAGTGACAACTACACGGTTTTATCACGACGCTTCTAATGAGTGACAATTTACAATGTTGCTTTTGTAGTGTTTCTGTTTTATTTCTGCACAGTTTTTCTGTTTTATTCTGCAAAGTAAAACATGTTTTAGTAGTAACTTTTGTGGTATAGCTACAATGAGATTGCCTTTTCCGTAGCACAACAATACGTTACAGCACAGTACTTTCTTCATCATGGCAATAAGCGTAATAACTAAGATATCTGTACGTAAAGCATTTCACTTTTGTTTATCATGAGGTAAGTACATTGACTTCTGCAGAACTTAGCTTTCGGAGGACGATAAGTACGACACTTCCACAGAATTATCTTACAGCAAGACGCACATTTAGCGCTACAGGACACGCGTTTGAGTGATTAATTTTGTACTTAAAACATTTATTTTTAAAGATATTTGAAGTACAATGATACAAAGGTTTTCAGTGATACATTTCATTTCATTGCTGTAATCTGTAACACCTGAGGGTATAATTACATTAATCCTCAGCGGGTTACACACTTACTTTGTGTACCATGTGTGTGGCAACCACAAGGAACCCTAGCTAATATGGTATTTGCTTATACAACTTTACACATCGGTACCATATTTCTCTAACACACAAATTACACAGCTATCTGATCATTTAACTGAGAGATAAACATTTTTTTACTACATCAGTGACACATGTTTACGCAATTACACAGTTGGATAACTTCACACTTATTAAACTGTATTTTGTCTGTACTTTGTAAACTGTTCATATTTTTTCGGAATCATTGTGATACTATGAGAGCTTTGAATGATGTATTTGGTAAGGGAGCATGATTTTAAAGTACGTTTGAGGTAGATGACACTATTGAAATGAGCAGAGAATTTTTTTTAGGTTTTGAAATTATTGCAGAAAGCTACGACGTTTTTGAGATTTGACTGAGGTGTTATGATGTTATTATTACGACGACGATGTGTACTATGCTGTTGAGATATGTTTATGATCAATAAGATGATGCCACCATATATGAGGAATAAGAAGTATGTTGGAAACCAAGAATCGTACTTTAAGAGTTATGAAATGTGCGTAAATTCGTGACTGTATCACAATGCTGACGAATATTTTATTTGGACACTTATATTTATAGGATTTTCTTTCTACAGATTTGCAACGCTAATTCTTGACCTGTGAAATATTTTTATGTGAGACTGTCACTGTAGCGGAAACTGCTGTCGTAAATATTTCCGTAAGAAAGTTAAGTGACCACCTGCACATAATGCGTCGTGGGCACCCAGCTGCGCGACAAACGCCTGGAGAACAAGCCATTAGTGCCTTTCAGAGACAGAGGTGGAAAAAAAAAAAAAGGGCCATTAACCTCGCTATTGACATTCCTTTGTAGAAAGCATCGCAAATATTACACACTCATTACTTGAAAACATATGATTACTCGTACTTTGTGCTAATTACTGAAATGCTTATGAATTGATGGGAAATATTCGTACATCTGCACACCTGATTATGACAAGTGTCTTTCTACGACAGTTGAGAGCTACTGACTTACGAAATGTCACATGACTATTGAATGATATTTTTATGCTTTGGTTTGCGTAATTGCTTATTTCATTTGATATCTGGCTTCCAGCTGTGTTGCAGCATTGCTTTTATAAAATGAAATGCATTTGCTAATGTGAACACTTTCTGTCAACAGATCTATTAAATTATTATTTTATGATCCACATTCTTTAAAAAAGGAGCACTTGGAAAGGAAAGAACAATAAGAAGGAACTAGTAACAGTAACACATAATTTTCTTTTCAAGTACATGGTAATATTTCCTTTTACAATCAGTTGTTGTGGTGCACCACTTTAATTACTTAGACATTAAGATGTGATTATACATTTCCCTTATCTGCATTGTTATCTTTAGTGTACTATTTCTTCTGCTTGAGCTATGTCATGTTTAGATATAAGCTGCTGTTTGCCAGGCATAGTGTTACTGAATTTGACTACTGATTTACTACTGATTTATTTTTATTGTTTGCAGCACATTGCCTTATATTAGTTGTAATATTGCAGTTGCTCTGATAATTTATGCTGCTTGCTTTGGCATTTGTATTTTTTTTATCATTGCTGTTTGTGTTAATTGTTTTGTGCTGCTGCATTGCCTCGTCCCTTAATTTAATATCAGAGCTCAGTAGATTTAAGTTAGCTTAAGAGGGGGTAGACTATATAAGAACCTAACTATGGAGAATAGGGAAAGAATGTTTTGAAAGTTATATGAAAACGATTTGGGCCCAAATGAGTATTGTACAATCAGAAATAATTATTTTGAAAGAAATATGAACAGAATACAGAAAGCAGGCTTAGATAGGACTTTTTGGGAATAATGATGAACAAAGGGAGATCTCAAGGCAAAATACTGCAGTAAAACAAACCCTGTCCTTTCCCTTTTGTGTTATCCCACTATATGCTTGTGTACCCTTGTGTATTTGTTTTCTTCCTGTCTCTGTGTAGTTTCATAGAATTTTTTCTTCTTTTAATATTAAGCTACATTCACTATGATGAGGAATACTGTTATCCTCAAATATAATTTGCATTAATAATATGTTATTTACCTTGTAAATATGCTTAGACATTATTTATTCTGGTTTGTTGCTCACATGTGAAGTTGATGTTTCAAAAGTTATTGTGATCTTTTATGTATGTACTCATGTCATAATTCCACTGATGTATATGTTTATTTCTATTCTTTTGTAAAGCCTGTGTTACTACAAATGTTATCTGTATTATTATGTTCTTGAATGATGTATTTTGTACCTTTGTAATTGTATTTTCATGTTGTAAATTTATAAAATTGTAATTGACACCAGTTCATCTTATTATTAACTTGTAAGTTACATTTCACTGCACACGTTTCTGTTGGTCATAGTATATGGACAATATGTGAGAAATAGGGACTGATAGTGTTTGCATGTGTGTTAATGATTCAGCAAGGGACTGGATAACAGCATTGCTGGTTCTAAGGACAATTTCAAAAACTTTGTGAGTGCACAAGTGGTGGTTTATGGACTTGCTATATTGTCCGCAAGACTCTTCAGTGGTGATTGTGCACCAGCACAGTCACAACAGATGGCTGCTGGCCATCTCTTCAAGGACTACAGTGGGTCTACACCTTTGCTGACTCACCAGTACCATTATTTCTACAAGGCCTGCAGTGGGTCTGCACCTCTGGTGGCCCACCAATATCGTAATCTCTACCAGGACTACAGTGGGTCTGTTCTGTGATGACCTACCTACCAATATTCTTCAAAACGTCGAATGACTCTGCTGTGGGTTTGCTCTGTTGTGGAGCATTACCTGTCTGCATGTCAAGAGTCAGCACTGTCTTTCCGTTGGAAGGACAACACTACTTCTTCAAGACTGCATGGAAATCCACTACTTCTGTGTGCATTTTCTTTTACTGCTCAGACTTTGAGAAAAACTCTGCATTTTTACTGTGATGAACAATGTGGACTGTCTTCATAGACTGTGAGAAAATTTTAGCTTTTGACCAACATTGTATCAATAAGTGTGTGCATTTGATATCTTTGTTATTGTAATTGTGAAAAAAAATTTTAACAAATATGTATTGGCCAATGCCCAAAAAAATTTGTAAAATTTTTTTGTGGGGAGCATGGGGGCTATGTAAGTAGGCTGTTTAGGTTTTTTTATTGGTAACGCCACCTCTGTATGAAAATCACTGGCTGTGCTGTGTGCAGTCTGTGGCTGGTTTGCATTGTTGTCTGCCATTGTAGTGTTGGGCAGAGGCAGCTGGCTGTGAACAACGCGTAGCGTTGCGCAGTTGGAGGTGAGCCGCCAGCAGTGGTGAATGTGGGGAGAGAGATTGCTGAGATTTGTAATTTGTCATGAACTGCTATATTTATATATGATGATATCAAGGTAAATACATTGTTTGTTCTCTATTAATATCTTTCATTTGCTAACTATCCCTATCAGTAGTTAGTGCCTTCCATAGTTTGAATCTTTTATTTAGCTGGCAGTAGTGGCGCTCGCTGTATTGCAGTAGCTTGAGCAGCGAAGATTTTTGTGAGGTAAGTGATTTGTGAAAGGTATAGTTTAATGTTAGTCAGGGCCATTCTTTTGTAGGGATTTTTGAAAGTCAGATTGCGTTGCGCTAAAAAAAAAAAATATTGTGTATCAGTTTAAGGACAGTCGTGTATAATTGTTCAAAGGGGACGTTTCAAATTTCCGTTTGGTTCTGTATCAGCAAGACGTGTGTGATCTCCGCCGTTACGGTCCACAGTAGTCCAGAAGCCTGAAAACCTGGCCGAAATTGCAGAATCTGCTCCAATATGTCCAAAAATTGGTATAACCATTTCTGACCCTTCTGATAACGATATTTATATCATAACTGAAAAATTAAAAATGGCGGATCCAATATGGCGAAAAGAATCCGGAAAAAATTGATGACGTGGACAAAAAAACGCTTACGACGAACATTTAAAATAGTAATGGCAAAACGTATTACAAAACTGCCTCTATTATTGTCTTTATTGCAGAAAATTAATAACAAATTAGTAACAAACACTGAAAGTTTTACAACTGTCCGTAGTCTTCTCCCTATTGTGCTTCTTGTTCCTTATCTTTATTTACTTCATCTTCTTCCACACCGATCTTGTGTCCTCTTCGTCATCCTCATCATCTGATTCCTCGTAATCCTCTGCTGCAGATACCACAAGGGCAATAGCTTCCGACGACAAAGTTTTTTCACTTTCCTCAGATGTGATATCCGCAAAGACGAAATATGTAATAGTAAAATATAATTTTTAAAAATGAAGTTCATCAAGGAAGAGCTTATGGATATGAAATAGAATAATCATTTTATTAGAATTCTTTTTGTTTTTAATATACTCCAAATATATATTCTTATGTTTAGTAATTATATTTTTATTTTGTAATAGCTTATTAGCAGTGTTATCAGCCTGTCTAACTGAAATGCAATGGGCCCAGGTTCGATTTCCGGTCAGTTCGAAGATTTTCTCCGCTCGAGGATTGCGTGTTGTTTTGTCCTGATCATCATTTCATCATCATTGATACGCATGTCACCCAACGTGGCGTCAACTGAAGAGACTTACAAGTCGTCGGCCGAACTTCCGAGAGTGGGGACTCCTGGACATCAATGCCAGACCATCATTTCATTTCACCAATGTTATAGAAATAACAACCGGTTTATTATGTGTGCATATCTGCTTTATTTATATTTTAGCAAAATTTTTAATTGAATTTTCCCAACGTAAATAACGGCAAATTGCAGCTGTCGGTTAAAAAACAGTTGAAAGCTGCAGTTACGGCCAGCAGCTGCATTTTAAAGCTGATAATGGAAGATAATAGTACATTCTTAAGGACGGAATGAAAGATAAGCGAAATGTCGTGGAATTTAAAACGTGTCTCTTTTCGTCGATCGCACTCTACAATTTTTTTGCTTGCATTCCGGTAAGAAATGAGTAAACGAAATCCACTTGGTAATTACAGATTAAATAATGAACTAAGTATTCTCAATTAAGTAAATACTTTCTGGAATAGCTTCCATTTGAAAAAAAAATCGATATGATTTCGCTGAACAAAAATATTTCATGCGAACAAAAGTCATTCTTTGGAAGAAACGGTTGGCCGCTTGTAAGTCCGGGATTCAATAGCCCCAACGTTATTCTAACCAGCTCATTAAACGAAACTTCTTAACTCCGAACTTTTTTTGTATTGTGAACACTTTTTCGCGGATCTGACCCGAAGGGTCACCAGTCTGGTGAGCTTTCAGCCTCCCTTTAACCATTACCAAATCAGTTTTGTTGTTATATCCAGTAACTCCCCAACCATGATTTCAGGAACTGGAGAGGTATGAGTTTCGATAAGCGTTGCTTCATGTGACCCTTGAGCACATCATGTACGGACACCTTGGGACCGATATGACCGCTACAAACATAACGGAAACATCACTGAATACCAGAGGTTACTGCTCCATGTCGCACTAGGTCCTTGCTTTGAGCCGGCCATTGTGGCCGAGCGGTTCTAGGCGCTTCAGTCTGGAACCGCACGACCGCTGCGGTCGCAGGTTCGAATCCTGCCTCTGGCATGGATGTGTGTGATGTCCTTAGGTTAGTTAGGTTTAAGTAGTTCTAAGTTCTAGGGGACTGATGACCTCAGATGTTAAGTCCCATAGTACTCAGAGCCATTTGAACCATTTGAGCCTTGCTTTGAACCAGGTGCGAGCTGGCTCGAGCTCACGTCACAGCTGTGAACAACCGTCCTGCTCACAGCGCTTAACAGTTTTGGAGTGGGAGGGAAAGGAAGGAAGGGCAGGTGCTCACGAGAAACTGTTGTCACCCTAACTATTGTACGGTCACTAATGTTAGTTCTGCGGAGATGTATCGCTTCATGGTGGCTAATTAATGCTTTTTATGACAAATTTATTTTTGTTACATTGATGAGTAATAACAATGAAATAAATCTTACATTTCTTTTCATAAATGAAGTGGAGAACATCGGCATTAAGTATAAAAAATGGTATTTGTTACGATTGATGCAACCTTATGATGCATATCGTTTCCGTATGAAGTCGTTTCTGGATGATGTCGTTTCCAGATGAAACGTACGAGTTAACCTTCCGATTGGCGCGCCTTCTAGTCGGACAAGGGCGGTCGCGCGTATCTCGCAGATACCACTTGTTGGTAGTAAACTTTATGTCTTTTTAAACATTAAATTTTTATCATAAAAGTAATATTAGGTATTAATCATGGGTTATACAAACAAAAGCAAGGTAAAAAATTTATTTAAAAATAAAGTTATGTTTCAAAACACACATTTTCTTCCCACAGCTTCTCGAGGTACTGATACTTACTTTCCGTGTTTGAATGTCAAATTTATGTAGGATTGTGCTTGAAACTTTGGTTTCTCAATATACTAAAGTTATTTGGAAGTTGAAATACAATCAATACAAACATTTCTTGAATGATGTAAACAAAACATACCCTCTATATATATATATCTCACATTTGAAACAGGTGATTATTTAGAAGTTGAAATACGATCATTGCAAACATTTCTTAAGTACTGTAAACAAATAAACTGTCCACATATTTCACATTTGAAACGGGTGATTCTCGTTTTCTTACTGACTAAACATGGCTTATAACTTTTTTTCAGAGGTTCCTGAGATTGATCTTCTTGTTGCTGTTGGTGCTCATCTTCTGTGTGCAACACATTTAAAACTTTTGCACGAGGTTCTCCAGTTACTTTAGTACTTCTCTTTTTCATGTTCCTGCACAAGTTCGTTCGAAAGATATCTGATATATTCTCTTGAGATTATTGCTGGTGTTTCCTTTCCAGATTATAAATGAATTTATGGCAGCAACGTTCGTCATCGAAAAAACCACCACCAGAGGCCATCTTTGTGTTTCTCGCAACGTTGGAAGACCCACAAAGTTTGTCGGTCGTGTCAACGCCTCCTTTTGTGCGATTATAAAAAGTTATAATTTCTGGTTTCTTAAGATCACCTGTTCGTTCATCGATTTTTCCATCATTGAGAAGGCTGGATATCAACAAAACATTCTTGCACTTTTTGGCACGTGTGAAACAACCGTTGCCTCTTTGCAAAAACCAAACAGACTTGAGTGGGGCTCTCACTTTCTGGTCGCTGTGAATTCTGGAGGAATTTGAGGCTTATTCTTACGTAACTGCCAACGTATGAAAATTTTTTTGTGCCAGTTCCTTTACCAAATCGTAATCCATAAACCAATTGTCGACTGTGATATTTCTCCCATTGTAGAAAATGGGTGCTGCTAACCTTTTCACCATGCCGGAAGGCTTATCACTTACACTAAATGGACCTTCTGGTTGGGTTCCAGTTTATAGTTCTTTAGTATATGTATAAAATAGCCAAGAGTCGACTATAGCATAAATTTTTATGCCATATTTGCTTGGTTTTTTTGGCATATATTGCATGAAACCACATCTCCCTTGAAAAGCCTCGAGTTTATCATCGATTGTGACATTTTCAACAAGTGAATAGCAATCTTGGCAGTTCACAACGAATTCTTCAAAACTAATTCTTATAGGAATTGGCGGTCAGTTTTTCTTCGTTCTCCTCTTGTTTCCACATCATCAAAACGAATAGATCGCATTAAAAACTGAAACCTTTTTATACTCAAGACGGTTAGGAAGTCATCCATCCACCGTAAGTCGTCGAGATCCAGACGATTCGCGTGGTACACCCCAGCGAGAGAAAGCGGCCCGAATAAGGCTTTCATTTCCACTGTGTCTGTCTGTTGAGCGTCCTTTGAACGAGAATAGTTATCCTGTATTGTAAGAATAAATTTGTTCTTATTTTCTATAATACGTTGAATCATTGTGTCAGAGATTAGGCATTTCCATGAATCTATAATATTACTCACGATTTTCGCAGGTCAGGTTACTCCCAGCACATGAAGTAAAATATTTCTTTAGCTCGACTTTGCGTGTTCCTTGGCTTTTTTTGTCGTGACCAAACCTCAATTATTTCTTTTATTTTTCCTTTGAACAGCTTGAATTGTCGATTTGGTGCTCTCATCTTCGTCGTCTTCTGGGCTGGACTGAGCATTCAGTTCCGTATCAGAATCTCCATCTCCTTCCGATACGTGCTCTTCTTCATCAGTGTCACTGGCCTGTACAAAACTGTTGTCCTGATCATCCTCATCGTCGGTATAACGTAGAATTGCATGTATCACAGCTTCAGCATCCAAAGGATTGTTTAAATTATACATCTCTTTGCCCCCCATAGTATCTAAGAAATAAATATGAAACGAAGCCGAGTAAATAATTGAAGGTATCTGACACATACAATTTAGTTTAATTTCATTGTCGTATCGACACACATGTAAATTCACCATGTACACTACTTCATATTACCAATAAGCATTAAACATTAACAATAAATAATGGAAAATGAAAAGTTAAAAACTTACACGGTGGTCTCGCGTATTCCTCAGATACGAAACACGTGTTACTAGCTAGCTGTTTACTGTAGCAGGCAGCGACCAGGACTGAAGTAGGGTGGCGTCGAATGAAGAGGCTAGAGCAAACGGGGGATTTCCCTCCCTCCCGCTTTCCGAAAAAGGTAAGAAACATTGCCCTGCGTATCTGACACATACGAGCGTCTGTCGGAAGGTTAAAATTGACATCAACTTGTGGCTATTTTATTCTCAAGTTAAACATGTCAGTGAATACTACTCTTTTTGCTTTTTACTAAAGCGCCAACATCTGTTAGCATTATATGACAATGCTAATTCGAAGATAAGCTTTTAAGTGCAAATCTGCGAGTGAGCTTCTGTGGGTAGATTTCCTTTTCTTCATTGCGGAAGAAAGTTACTGGCACAAGTACACTGGTCCAAACATCGACATAACCGTAGCTAAAAACTTGTAACGTCGTAAAAATGTATGTTGAGGAGAATTTCCATACAAGCTTATGAGACTTACTTCATTGTGAAATTTATCACGCAACTGCCTGTCACACTGTGGGTATCGTTCTAACTGTGAAACCTCACTCCAGAGTCGGTTTATAAGTTTGTTGTCCCATGTGAACATTCTCTGCACAGCTTGTCAGTAGTGCGGTTCTGTTAACTCTCCCAGAGGAGTGAGCGGTGGAGTTGATGAAAATTCAGTGTTTATCTGACGCTAAATGCAAGAAACTTGTGCCTCGCATCAGCATGTCAACACTTTATATGATATGTTTGTTTTCCTCGTGTAATCCCCTTTATCTTACCTTGTGTGTGTTGGAATGGGATTGAACCTTACCTGGCCTATGAGATCGATCCCCATTGTTCGCGAGTTGCCTGGTTGTTAGGTTCACGGCGGAAACGACCGCTCACCTGTGGGTTTTCTGGCTGTTCTGAGTGAACCAGCACTCTGCTGCTGGCTGTTGGTAAGCGTGCTCCATAGCTCTTTACGTAAACCTTTTGCTACCACTGATGAGATAGGTCGTAGCTTTAAACGTCGTCTTCAGGCGTTAGGTGGTCGAGAATACTTAAGTTCTTCAGCCTAACTGGAGTGTGAAGATCACTTCTTTGAGAGGTGCTATTGCTCACGAAAGTTTATGATTTTATCTGTGGTAGTAGTCTGCATTAATTCTTAGGAACATTGCACTGTGGAGTGCGCTCCTAGGAATATGGTTAGGCCCAGACTAACGTACTTTTAAACTTGAAGGAATGTATAATTGCCAGCCGGTGTGGCCGTGCGGTTCTAGGCGCTTCAGTCTGGAACCGCGTGACTGCTACGGTCGCAGGTTCGAATCCTGCCTCGGGCATGGATGTGTGTGATGTCCTTAGGTTAGTTAGGTTTAAGTAGTCCTAAGTTCTAGGGGACTGACGACCACAGATGTTAAGTCCTATAGTGCTCAGAGCCATTTGAACCATTTGTGAGAGTAATTGTGTCTTTGTGTGTGTGTGTGTGTGTGTGTGAGAGAGAGAGAGAGAGAGAGAGATTTCTTTTCCTTTATTGCACTTTTCTTTCGCCTGTTCTATTGTTTTCTTTGTCGTCACACTACGTGTTCTTTATTCTGGGAGGCTTCCATTCCATTACTGCATCTCAATAAGGAATCCGCATAGCTTAACTTACCAGTGCCAGATGAATTAACTGAATTGTAGCATTTTCGTCTTTTGTGGGAACATTTAGTAACTACCCTTATTTAGTGAGGACCACGCGTTCCTTGAACCACTGGAGCCTTCCGCCTTTCTGGTTTGGTATCAGTTCCCGGTGGTTCTTGATCTATTCGTTCTTGTAAACGTGTTCTCTCATTGTTCCTACACATTTCGTGATTTTCATTTATTTCTGCTTGGAACTGTTAGATGTGTGACTCAATCCACCACGTGGTCAGTTCGGTTCTTTCATGTTCTGTGCGCGAATTTTCATGTAGTGTATTTATGCTAACAGGATGGTGCAGTCGGTATGAACTTCTTTGCGGTTAATGCAATAGTGGTGGTTTGTTCCCCTGAACTTGTAACCTCCCCGCAGAAATAAAAGAGATTTATTTTTAAATGTTAATGGACATTGTGCTAAACGTAACCTCCCAGCAGAAATAAAAGAAAAGTCTATGATAATGAAAACGAGCCAAATATTTGGTCCCCACAAAAATTATAGAATAATAATGACCCAAATGTAAACTCGACACAAAAATTGAGAAATTAAATTTAATCATTAAACCCACAATAATAGGTCAACATCGCTGACATTAGGCCCTGTGCAATAATTAATCTGATAAATTGATTCTGGGAGGAAAAGCATAGGAAATATTGTTTCAATTGGAATGATTCTTTTCTTAAAAACGATTGCTTTGAAAACAAAATTATTATTGGGGCATTTCTTGAACAAATTAATTACAATTAACATACATTATCTGATGTGCGCAATGCTGCTTCATTACCTTCTTTAACAACATACCTCGTCCCGAACCGTGACGAGAGATGTAAGGAGAGCACGCCGCCGACCCATGCCGACGCCCGCTCAGTACAACCGTCCACTCGCTACCACTGTCTACTGACTACATCCTCTCGCGACTCCGTACACACAACAACTGACGACTGAGTCCAACTCACAACTGAACTCTCGCGCAGTCAAGCGCAGACTAGACACGATAAATAACTCTCTGGTCAGAGATTCTGTCATGCCTCGCCATCGCTGGTAATGAATACATATGAAACGTACGCATTTCATAACCCTCCACTGGGGGGGGCAAAAATTTGGCAGCGATGGTGAGCCATTTGGACTTGCCATGAGCAACAAATTTTTTCTTGACTAATTAACTTTACAATCACAGAATATACAGATGTAGAACATGAAGTAAATGTGGTGCACATGCACCGAGTACAAAACATATTAGACAATAACAAAATGTGAGTACAAAACATATTAACAAATGACATAAGTGCACATGCACTGTAAAATTCTTCAACGTTTTCACAACAAATAAACATTATGAGTACAAATGTCATTGACGAATGACATAAGTGCACATGTACTGTAGTTCAGAACATATCAGCAAATCAAAATGCACATACAATGAGTAGAAATCATGTTAGAAAAATGACAAAAGAGCACACGCACTGAAAAACTCTTTAGCATTTTCACAACAAATAAACGTAATGGCAAAAAAATCATGTTGACAAGTGACATAAGTGCACATGTACTTTAGTTCAGAACATATCAGCAAATCACAAAATGAATATACGATAAATAGAAATCATGTTAGAAAAATGACAAAAGTACACACGCACTGAAATTCAGAATATATCAGCAAATCGAAAAAAATGTATAGGCCATGAATACAAATGATGTTAGCAAAAAAAAAAAAAAATGATTTTCACTATGTTACAAGAATTAGGATAGGAAAGGGAAGGATTGCATCATGGTTGTAGCACTTTAGGTTGCACGCAGCTGCACTGAAAATCCATATCTTTCCACAGAAGTACAGCACCAAGTGAGACAATCTGAAGTTCTTTTCCCAGAAGTGTTTATCAGCGTAGCCAAGACACTGAAATGTCGTAGTAATATTCCATGTTATCATTTTGGCAGTACATCAGGTACACTAAACAGTGGGACCATAATAACGTCTCCATCGCTCAAGGTGGTGGACAGCATGTCGTGTTAACACCACGCTCTTACAAGGCACACCAACGTAGAATTAGTGCACAAAACCAAATATAGTGCTCCATGATCAAGAGGATATACAGAATAAATGGATATTGCAGTAATTTAAGGTAGTTAGGTCAGAAGGTGAAGGACATTAAGTCACATACTAGTCTTCATTGGGAATTACATTAGTAGTTTGCGGCAGTCATTGCCCAGTTATTGAACATTTCTGTACCATGTATGTAATATTACAGAAAAATGTTCATTAATTGTTTTACAGAGAACACTGGCACTCATTCTCTAATTACAAATCATAGAAGTCATTCGTTTTACAGAGAACATTTTACAGAGAACATTGGCATTCATTCCCTAATTACAAATCATCAGAAGTCATTACTTAAAACAGGAGGTAGTCAATAACATAGTATTACAGAATAATGTTGATAATTAATCATTGGTCATCTCAATACAGTAATCAGTAGCATTCATTTCCCAGTTACAAAGCATTATTAATTAATCATTGGTCATCTCAATACAGTAATCAGTAGCATTCATTTCCCAGTTACAAAGCATTATTAATTAATCATTGGTCATCCCAATACAGTAATCAGTAGCATTCATTTCCCAGTTACAAAGCATTATTAATTAATCATTGGTCATCCCAGTACAGTAATCAGTAGCATTCATTTCCCAGTTACAAAGCATTATTAATTAATCATTGGTCACCTCAATACAGTAATCAGTAGTATTCATTTCCCAGTTACAAAGCATTATTAATTAATCATTGGTCATCCCAATACAGTTAATCAGTAGCATTCATTTCCCAGTTACAAAGCATTATTAATTAATCATTGGTCATCTCAATACAGTTATTAGTAGCATTCATTTCCCAGTTACAAAGCATTATTAATTAATCATTGGTCATCTCAATAGAGTAATGAAATTATGCGCATAGCATTTATGCATTATCACTCAGTATTACTCAAAATTCATTATTCCAGTGACATACTATTCAGAGCTGATCGGTATTACTAAGAAATTTCTTAAACTGGTGTCATTATTTGGGACTGGTAATACATTTTTTTGTTAGCAATGCATTGCTTTGGGTAATTATAGAGGAAAGAAAAAAAAATTTGCTTTTGGGTTGTTGCTGTAAATAAAAATGTGTAACATCATTCATCATGAGTCAGCTGTAGCAAGGTTATGAAACAAGTAGAGTATATGTAATCACATTCATAAATTACATAGATTTAATGAACAAGTGCTTATAGCACATTAATTTCATAAATAATTTCTCCTGCAAAAATATATTTAGAAAATGGATTATTAAGCTGAAAGAAGAAACGCATTTTATGCTGAAAAGTAGTGAACTTCGAATTAACAGGTAGTGAAATGTGTATAAAGATGTGTTCCATAGCTGTCCTTTCCAAAACCTTCAGTCATTATACTATGCATTATAACACCTGCTGTCAAAGCGAACTGCAACAAATACTTAAATAACTACATAGCATGAATACATAACTTCCACATTATCCTCATCTGTAAAGAAAAACTTCATTATCCATTACTTCATTATCTATATTATCATAACTCCATTATTATCATCACCTGTAAAGAAAAACTTCATTATCCATAGTAGCATATTCTTCATCATTATTCATCAGCATTCATTATCATCTACAATAAAATCACTTCATTACTCATTACATAACTATTCCTTATCTCTAGTATATTCCATCACTAAAACTAAGATATGTAGTTCTGTCTGACAGTCTGCATCAAACGCCTTGTATTCTGAAAAAAAAAATTAGTTAAGACTGCTATTCTACGATGTGTATAGTATATTCTTGTTAATGCTTGTTAATCCTGATCCATTTACTCTTCCTCACGAGGTTTACATCTTCTTTCGATCATTCCGAAGGTGAAATTCCCATTTCTGTTTAATTTATTTCTTTCACGCATCATTTCTTTCTGAAATTGATGAACAGAGATTAATATCTTGCATTTACATCATATACTCACTAAATAATGACTGGTTTATAGTAACATAATTAAGCATACAGCATAACATGACAAAAAACATAATACATGAAAAAACATAGATAGTGTTCAGAGGCAAAAATGTACCCAGTATATCACAATGTAGCAGTAAAGTAGTCACGATGTTGAGATATCATAAGGCAAAATGTCAGAGTCAACTGGTGTTTGCTATATTTTAACTATTTCATAGTGCATACAAACAAAATATGAAAACAATCGTACAAACATTAAAAAAAAATGATGACAAGAAATGTGACCTTCTTTGTGTTCAGCTTGTATGTTGTGTAGTTAATAGAGGTGAGAATTGAAGACTTTAATAGAGAAAAAATTTGATAAAATTAATATATCACTAGATAGAATTGCATAATTATTCGTAACATACATAATTTTATCTGGAAAATGTGCACTGTCTAATGTGTAATGACAAGAAAAGCGACCTGCTAACCTTACCTTGCCAGGCACTTGCCAAGAAAAATACGATAATCATCAGTAAGTAATTACATAAATATAATTGCATAAGTGGTCATAAAATGTGTAAATTCATCTGGAAAAATATGCACGGTCTGATGTGTAACGACAAGAAAAGCGACCTGCTAACCTTACCTTGCTGGGCACTTGCCAAGAAAAAATACGATAGTCATCAGTAAGTAGTCATGTGAATATAATTGCATAAGTGATCATAAAATTACCAAATGGGATTATAGCATGTTAAATCATAAAGTATCTTCATTCAATAAAAGGTTTGACGTTTGACCAGTGGTGGTTTCCTTTCGATTTTCTGGTTCTCAAAGTTTCGACGAGTAGAACATTAGGGTGAGGAATGCTGCGAATTCGATATGGACCTGCATATAGAAGCTCAAATTCACTGCACCTACCTTTTCCTTTGTTGGATAAATAGTGTGTACGTACTAATATTTTCTGTCTAAAGTGAAAGTCACGGCGTGTACAAACCTGTTTTTGCTGTCTTCTCCGGCGCTCTGCGGCACGTTTGATGTTGTTCAGCGCAATGTCAATTATTTCATGGTGTCGTAGTCAACGAGATGTAGGAAATGTTACTAATTCTTTAATTTTGTTAGGTGGTTCAACATTTTTCAATATAACAGACGGAGATAGCATAGTGGATTCATTTGGAATGGAATTAATTACATCTTGGAATGAGAATATGTGTGCGTCCCAATCAATATGTCTTTTGTGGCAGTATATTCTACACAGTTTACCAATTTCTTTCATTAATCGTTCACAAGGGTTCGAAGAAGCATGGTACCTGGATATATAGATCGGAGAAATGTTTCTAGCTCGTAACATGCGTGTCCATATAGCAGATCGAAATTGTGATCCATTGTCGGAAATTACTTTCAACACATGCCCTACATGAAATAGAAAATGTTTTACAAATGCTTTCGAAACGGTTTTAGCAGTAGCTTTGCATAACGGAGTGAAGGTAACAAATTTTGAAGTGAGTTCAACAGCGACAAAGATGTAGCAAAAACCTCTATTAGTTCTGGGAATCGGACCAAAAATGTCTACAGCGTCCATATGTCTTAATTTAACAGGTACAATGGGATATAATGGAGGAATATGTGAAGTTGTGTCTGACTTAGCTTTCTGGCAGATTTTACATGACACTAAAACTCGTCGTATACGTTTCTCCATGTTGGCAAAATAACAGTTCTGTCTTAGTATAAGAAAACATTTTCTAGTTCCGTAATGTGCGTAACTTAAATGAGTATACCAGATTAATTTGTTAACAAGCTCGTCAGGAATGCATAATAACCAATTGTTGCTGTCAGGATGAGAGCGGCGAAATAGAATGTCATTGCGTACAGTGTAATGGTTTCTAATCGTAACATTATTCCTATCTTGCCAGAGGTGTTTAATCTCTTTCCACACGTTGTCTTTATTCTGCTCTTGTGCTATGTCCTGTAATGACGACGAAATGAAATTTTCAAATGCAACTTGCTGAATGTACATGACGCTGAAATTTGATTTACAGAAGTTGGTTGCGATGTCTTGCTGATTGTTGCTGAGAGAACGGGATAGTGCGTCTGCTATAATATTTTGTGTGCCGGGAATGTGAATTATTGTAAAATTAAATTCTTGTAAATAAAGCTTTCATCTACTTAGTCTGTCGTGTGTGAATTTAGCTGAAAGTAAAAACTGTATCGCTCTATGGTCTGTGTAAACTGTAGTGTGTCTCCTATAAAGAAAATGCCGAAATCTCGTAAATGCCCAAACAACACATAATGTTTCAAGTTCAGTAACAGAATATTTTCGTTCAGCAGGTGACAGAATGCGACTTGCAAATGCGATGTTTTTAATTACTGTAGAACCATCTTCTTCAATTTCCTGAAAAATTTGTATGCCTAAAGCGGTGTTAGAACTGTCGGTGGCAATGGAAAAATTTCTGGTAAGATCTGGGTGTGATAAAAGTGGTGCATTCAACAAAGTATGTTTCAAATAACATTCTCGTGAACAAGATTCTGGGTGTCAAAATTATTGCTTGCGTTACTGGAATATGCAACCTGTACTGTGTCTGGTCAAATTCTATCGTAGGTGCTGTTATTTACGGGAAGATGCTGTGGCATATCCACTATTTGAACTGTTCTGTTATTTCTTCCTGACGTATTGCGCTATAGATGACACCTATTGTCTGGTTCATTCATGATAGTATGTTGTTGCTGATGTTCTTGCTGCTAAAAAGATCGACTGTTATTAAATGTACGCTGAAAATTGTGCTCATTATTTTTACGTTTGTCGTGATAGTCATTTCTATACACTGCATTGCGATAGGAATTGAAATACTGTCTTTTCTGTACGTAGTTATTTCTTTGCTGCCGTGCGTTACTATTTGTTGGAGCTGAGACTATACGTGTACGTGGCGAAACATTAAAGTTAGGTTGACCTTGTAGACTGCATTGTTGGTTAGGTATGCTAAGCGGCTGGCTTTGATGCTTTTGCGGTGAAAAACCTCTATTGTTACAAAAATGTGGTTGCGACTGCTGATAATTTTGATGATTGCTGAAAATGCTATACATACTGATGATTACAATTTTATCTGTTATTAAAATTACGGCGGTAGTTGTCATTACGGGAGTGCCTAATGAAAATTGTCACTTTCGGTAAAATTTGTCTTATCGGGTTTTTTATTACATTTTCTTAATCCTAGATAGAGCAATAGTTAAAGAGCTGTTTTGATAGATATAAAGGATAGTAGAAGAAAAGGCAGCAGTGCAGAAAACTAAAGATGAAACAGCACTACTACAGCTCGGGGCCCTATGCACGATACGGCACATATTCATTAAAGCGTAATGAATCCCCTGAGGTCAATTACGCACTGCAAATAAATTTCAGCTTTTGCGTTGTAGGCAATGGCGGTAAAAATCCAAACACAAACTGCTGTATTCTTGCTAATTCTAATTTCTGCATTATAGGCAATGCTGATGAAAATACAATAGCAAATTGTCGTATCCAGTTCAAAGCGTGTACCTGTGTTCTGTCATTATTAAATTCCTTAAATTTTCTCACTGATAGAAAATGTTTGTAGTCGAAATTATCGTCTCTGTATGACGGAACAGGTTCAGTATCGTAAGAGAATCTATTTGTCTGTGTATTTCCGGAATCTAAGTCCCGTGCTCTCTGTAGATTACCCAAATTATACGCGCTGCGTGAGTCTGACAAATGTTCGCAAAGTGGCGTCTGCTGTGTGTGTTAAACCCTGAAACATTTTTTATCTCTGTTACCTCTTGCTGTAAACATGACAATTTTCTACGTAAGGTGTTATTAGATGAATCGATCTCATTGATTGTCTTTTGTAGATTATGAAATTCAGGTGTTTGATTAAATGAAACCGGTGAGGTATCGTCTGATTTGCTGTCATTATTACTTTCAATAACGTCAATACGACTGGCGAATTCATCATATTTTTCAGTCAGTATTTTTACCTGATCATCGGTTTTAGTGTCACAAGCATTAATCTGTTTTTGCATTTTACGTGTGGTTTCGTTCAGTTTTTTAATTTCAGTTTTGATGTCATCGGAATCCTGTGTTAGTTCTATTTGTTCGAGTCTGTCGGTCACTGTCTGAAAGTCTGCCGTGTGTTTGTCTGTTTTCGATTTAAGGTCAGAAATTTCATTACGTAATTCTGTGTTCGACTGTTTGATGGTATTAATTTCATCGGACACTGAAACAATACTGTTGTCTACATACGTTTTTGCTTTCGCAAACAATTTACGTTTGTCTTCCTGTCTCTGTGCAGTGATTGTTTCCATGACTTGACGTTTAGTTTATTTTGATCCTGAATAAATTTGCGGAAACGCGTATCACTGTTTTGTAGGTGAAGATTAAAACGTTCGTCAATTTGAGTGTTCTGTTGGTCGAATTTCGCGTCTATCTTTGCATCCATTGTGCGCAAAAGTTCTGCTGTCATTAACTTAAACTCGTCGCGTAATTGTGTAGCTTTTTCAGAGCATTGTTTACCGACTGTACTAATTTCGTCTCTGAGTGATTCTGTTGCAGCTGTTTGCATATCCCTTAATTCTTGAGCAACAGATTTAATTTCTTCGCTACTTTTTCTTGAACAAGCCTCAATTTCGTCGCGTAACTGTTTCTTAGTATCACGACACTGCGCGGCAACGTCTCTAATTTGTTCACTAAGCTGTCTGGAATTGTTGTCCAATTTTTCATTGAACTGTCTGGAGTTGTTGTCTAATTTTTCATTAAAGTATTGTTTGAGTTTTTCGTTATCTTGTTTGTTATCTTCACTCTGTTGTCTGACCTGTTCACTAAGTTGTTTGAGATCTTCACTCTGTTGTTTGGAATCTTCCCTATTTTGTAGCAATATTGCCATAATTTGATCCAATGTAACATTACCTACTCTATTATCTGTGCTGTTTGATTGCGTACCTGCAATTGTCACGTTTTGTGTGACCATTTGGTCATTCTGTAATTTACAAAAAGGTTTGTCAGTCGAATGTACACTGTCAGCCACTATTTCGGAATTAAATGAATCTGTCGTACTCTGATTATACTGTTCATTTTCATTAGAAAAATTTGTCTGTTCGTCACGTGAATTTTGCAAACCGGTTGTGTTATGCTGGGCAGCGCTCATTAGAATAGAGCGCCCCGCGTCATCAATTGTCGTCAAATTAACAGAGGAGACAATTGAGTTCGCTTGTTCATCATTAAGATAATAATCATTATTAGTGGTTGGAACGCACTGATTGTCAGTTAACGCAGGATTGTCATCATTAGACTGCGTGTCACAAGTACTATCGGTGAAGTTGTTTAAGTCGGTAATTTCATTCATTACACCTCGCGATGTACTATTAATAGTTTTTCGCGGCATTTTTACACAAATCACACTTATTCACAAATGAAACAAAGACAATGCGTAATTCAACAAATACTAGCACAACAAAGAGCAACGAATTGCCGATGGCCGGTGAAAGAAATTGACAAAATTAGTAAAAGCGTTGCGCCAAATCCTAATTATATTTAAGTATATAAGAGCAGATATCTGACTGTTTCTTAGAAGATTCACAAAGAAATACGATCCTGGACCGGATGTCACCAAGTGTAACCTCCCCGCAGAAATAAAAGAGATTTATTTTTAAATGTTAATGGACATCGTGCTAAACGTAACCTCCCAGCAGAAATAAAAGTCTATGATAAAACGAGCCAAATATTTGGTCCCCACAAAAATTATAGAATAATAATGACCCAAATGTAAACTCGACACAAAAATTGAGAAATTAAATTTAATCATTAAACCCACAATAATAGGGCAGCATCGCTGACCTTAGGCCCTGTGCAATAATTAATCTGATAAATTGATTCTGGGAGGAAAAGCATAGGAAATATTGTTTCAATTGGAATGATTCTTTTCTTAAAAACGATTGCTTTGAAAACAAAATTATTATTGGGGCATTTCTTGAACAAATTAATTACAATTAACATACATTATCTGATGTGCGCAATGCTGCTTCATTACCTTCTTTAACAATATACCTCGTCCCGAACCGTGACCAGAGATGTAAGGAGAGCACGCCGCCGACCCATGCCGACGCCCGCTCAGTACAACCGTCCACTCGCTACTACTGTCTACTGACTACATCCTCTCGCGACTCCGTACACACAACAACTGACGACTGAGTCCAACTCACAACTGAACTCTCGCGCAGTCAAGCGCAGACTAGACACGATAAATAACTCTCTGGTCAGAGATTCTGTCATGCCTCGCCATCGCTGGTAGTGAATACATATGAAACGTACGCGTTTCAAACTTCATCTTTTTCGTATGGATCTAGACTGGATGAACGAAGTGGTGTGTTTACTATTTTTTTTTCTTTCCTTTCCTTCACGTACGCGTAGTTAAATTGTGTAAAGTAACTTCATCGTATCAAAAACCATTATTTCATGTTCAGGTACAACTTAAGAATATTGAAACGATGTCCAACCGTAATTCTTAGTTTCTGTCTCTGACTAAGTATGTTTAGTGAAAGCTCCTACCGTGTGTCCTGTTACCTTCGTTATAGTAGACCAAATAGCTACCCGAGTTGCAGCTTTTGTTCGTTAAAATATTAGCCTCGTTTTACACGATGCAGAAATGGGCAATGGTATCAAAGAAATAGGCCTAGAGAGAGGAAGCGCATAAACCTAATGTGCCATATTTACACGTGACTGATTAATAACTCGAGATTACTTAACAGTATTATGAACTCTGGTTTTTATCGAGTTCACTTCAGTTGAAATTTTATTATCTTTTCCTTTGAACAAGTAGTCCGGTAATTTCAAGTTCAGTCTTTTCTTGTATGTTAGAAAGGGTTTGGGGTGCTGACCCTGTATTTTAATTGAACTGTTATCCCTTGTGAGTGGTTTAAAAACTGATTGCGCACAAATCTTAAGTGTGAATGCAAACTGGTAATTGACATATGTCGATTAAGCCAAATACCAACAGTATAAACCAGACTCGTACCGATCTCCTGCAGCTCGTTAATTTATACAAGTCACGTTACAGAGCGTACAAACAAACATTCCTTGCACGTGAAAGAGGTCACACAGTTTTGTATTTAATCGCGTGTCACTGTCAGTGTAGCCCCGCAGAATTAATTTGGGCAAAGGATGAAGGCTATGTGAGAGAAAAAACTCAATATTCAAGATAACACACGCTGAATCGCTTGTGCATGAATCAGTTGACAACGTCCCACCTGTAGTGTGGGCACAGTCTGTGCGGCATGCTGAAAAGAATCAGAAAGAAGACTTTGACAGGGAAGTGATGATGGGATAAGCCTTGAACCCATCATCGTACATTTACAATCAGATCTTTCGGAAACAGACTATAATAGATGTGACAATAGTATTACGATGTACACTTTGGAACAAAGTAGTAATATTTCTTAGTTTTAAAGACTTTTGGTTTAACAAGTGTGCAAATGTGTTTGTCAACGTATCAGTTGCATACATAATAATGAGAACCTCCTAGCCTTTTTGATTAGGACTTTCTGTCCTTGGAATTATGCAGACCGTAATGTTCAACATATTGCTCAAGGAGAAGGTAAACTTCTCCCACCATGTTGTATGTTCTGATAACATGCAAGAATGCAGCCGTACAAATTCGTCAAAAGTCCGATATTTCCACCCTGTCATTTTCCAGGCACGAACTGTTACTTGTCGAGATATAGGTGGTTTTCGATGTTATCGGTCAGCACTCCCTGGAGTTATTTGCAGATGATGGTTAATTGTTTGCTTGTTCAATGGATTATACATAAATGCGGTCTCTCACAGTAATGTCAAACGAGTTAGTTCACACTCGTAATGCCCATTAACAGCGTAAAATATGACAACTTACTGACCATTTTTATGACAGTCCTTTACATTAGTCTTCTCTACCACTAATTCTTTAATGCACAGTGATTACACTTAAATACAGTCAAACACATCCACACACACACACCTTATACACATTTTTAAAAATTCTGTTGAGTAGAAGCACTTGTCATTCAAATATAATGATTTAAGTTTGTGCTTGAAGTTAATTTACTTGTGCATTAAATTTTTATTTATAATACAGTTCAAATCGCAATAAATAATAATTATTGCAAGCATTTTCAATGATCTTGTCGTTAGACAATTGTCATTTCGAGAAAAGCTGTGTTAGCTGTTGTCGCCACCCAGCGTCACGCAGAGTAAATCTGTGGAGTAATGGACACAGTGTTGTCAAGACGTGAACTAATATTTCTCTCATGACGATTGATTAAATTGGTTATAATATTCACTATTCCCCTCGCAGATCTGAACATACAGTACGATGTACCGTAGGCAAATGAGCCTGACTGTTGTCTGCAGCAATGCAGTTCGGAAACCTGGGCTCAGTGTTGCCCGCTCTCTGCTGCCGCACATGCGCAGATCTCATTCCTCCACGCTTCCTTACGGCTCCACTTCTATGTGCGAAAACTCCGTCTTATGTGATGCGGGCTTTAGCCAACTCCTGGACAAGTCACCTCTGCGGCATTCAAGTCTCTGTCGTCTGTTGTACAGAGTCATCGATAAACGACGAATGACAACTTGACATCTCAACTGATCGTCCAGCAATGTATTGCCAAAAAATTAGAGATGACACACTGCCTGTAACCTCTGCCCATATGTTAGCTTTCCTCTCCACGCGTTCGTCAGAGCGAGTCGAACAGTTCTATAATCTTCTTGCGGTGTAGCCCTTCTGGGGAGACCCGTCTCGACTCTTCTAGCCGCTCTGTTGTCCTGAATATATCTCGTCACCACAGGTTCTGCAGTCATTACACAACCGCCAACGTCCTGTGTGATCTGTCGGTGTGATGGTTTCATGTCCTCATGCCAGTGGTTCGCCTTTTGTCAAGGTCCAAATGATGGCATAAGAGGAAGATACATGTCTGCTGTGTTGCTATTCTCACCGAGACAAATTCCAGTAACGTGAGACACATCTCATAGCCATCAAGTACCGACAGCAGTCTACTACAGGAATGGCTTTTTTTCTGTGCAAAAAACAAGCTAGCTTAGGTATGAAACTTTAATCAACCTATTCCCCAGGAATGCAAATATCAGTTTGGTTGCGCTTGCTCAGGCGGTTCATTGTCTAACAAGCTCAATTTCGATAAGTGTAAATAAGATCTGAAGTCTTCAAGGAAGGCTTAAAATGCAGAAGCAGTCAGTATTTTGAGTATGTGTTGGTGTCGATACCTTTTGAAACTTGTATTAGGGACGCTACAAAAACGTATGCAAGTCACATATGGCATGGTAACTACTTTCGTTAATTACACAATTCGATTTTTACGTTATCCTCAGAAAAATCTGAAAAAATCCGCAAAGAACCACAAATAATACATAGTGCATAACACTAGTTACTGACCATTGAAAGCCGACCGCGGTGGCCGTGCGGTTCTAGGCGCTGCAGTCCGGAACCACGGGACTGCTACGGTCGCAGGTTCGAATCCTGCCTCGGGCATGGGTGTGTGTGATGTCCTTAGGTTAGTTAGATTTAACTAGTTCTAAGTTCTAGGGGACTGATGACCTAAGATGTTAAGTCCCATAGTGCTCAGAGCCATTTGAACCATTTGACCATTGAAAACACATAGGAAATAACACATCAAAAAAAGTTTTGCCTAACTCCAGTTCCCAGAATTCCTGAAGATAAACGTTGACTGTGGATATTGTATCACAGACACAATCCCTTTGGCTGTTCAGAGATGTCACAAAACCCGCCCAAAGATGTAAACAATGAGCAGCGCCTATTAGACGGAGGGCTCCGACAGCCGATCAGTCATTCCACCAGGAAGGAGGTACACGGCTCGTGTTGTCTGTAGTTCAACCATGCCTAGACGGTCAATACCGCCGTTCGATCGCATTCCCATTGTTACTTTGTGCAAGGAAGGGCTCGCAACAAGGGGAGTGTCCAGGCGTATCGGAGTGAATCAAAGTGATGTTCGGACATGGAGGAGATACAGAGACACAGGAACTGTCGATGACATGCCTCGCTCAAGCAGCCCAAGAGCTACTACTGCAGTGGATGGCCGCTACCTACGGATTATGGCTCGGAGGAACACTGACAGCAACGCCACCATGTTGAATAATGCTTTTCGTGGAGCCACAGGACAACGTGCTGTGACTCAAACTGTGGCAACAGGCTGCACGATGAGCAACTTCACTCCCGACGTCCATGGAGAGGCCCATCTTTGCAACAATGGCACCATGCAGCGCGGTACAGATGGGTCCAGCAACATACCGAATGGACCGCTCAGGATTGACATCACGTCCCCTTCACCGATGAGTGTCACATATGCCTTCAACCACACAATTGTCGGAGACGTGTTTGAAGGCAACCCGGTGAGGCTGAACGCCTTAGACACACTGTCCAGCGAGTACAGCAAGGTGGAGGTTCCCTGCTGTTTTGGGGTGGCATTATGTGGGGCCGACGTACGTCGCTGGTGGTCATGGAAGGCACCGTAACTGCTGTACGATACGTGAATGCAATCCTCCGGCCGATAGTGCAACCATATGGGCAGCATATTGGCGAGGCATTCGTCTTCATGGACGACAATTCGCTCCCCCACCGTGCACATCTTATGAGTGACTTCCTTCAGGATAACGACATCGCTCGAGTAGAGTGGCCAGCATGTTCTCCAGACATGAACCCTATCGAACATGCCTGGGATAGATCGAAAAAGGCTGTTTATGGACGACGTGACAAATCAACCACTCTGAGGGATCTACGCCGAATTTCCGTTGAAGAGTGGGACAATCTGGACCAACAGTGCCTTGATGAACTTGTGGATAGTACGCCACGACGAATACAGGCACGCATCAATGGAAGAGGACGTGCTACTGGGTATTAGAGGTATCGGTGTGTACAGCAATCTGGACCACCACCTCTGAAGGTCTCGGTGTATGGTGGTACAACATGCAATATGTGGCTTTCATGAGCAATAAAAAAGGGCGGAAATGATTTTTATGTTGATCTCTATTCCAATTTTTCTGTACAGGTTCCGGAACTCGGGGAATCGAGGTGATGCAAAACTTTTATTGATGTGTGCATATCAAGACACGATGTGAAAATATACGAAGGTTTGGGTGAACATGTCATACATAGGTACGGTGTCATCTATATTACCATAAGACAACACGAAACTGAATCAGTGCGGCACTTACGCCACTCAGGAAGACTGCTATGCGACGAGGTGGCAGTACTAGTGAGCATTAATACTGAAGACTTAAATACAGTTATTATAATCCCATTGAAAATGATGAAGATTCGAGCTGGAGATCCAGTTACAGAGTGAAGATGGTGTTTTGAGGCACCCAAACTGGGTGACATCAAAACGACTGCTGCAGGTGTTTCATTTTATTATGTCAATAAACTTTTTATTGCGAAACACTTATGAAAAAAAACAGATATATTAAAATACACATATGTTAACCTTCTCTACTACATGGATTTGATTTTGTGTCTAATACAGTAATTTTATGTTTTTTGATTTTTTTTGTGAATATGCGCGATCCCCCAGCTCATATCTTCATCATTTTCATGCGATTCTAATAACTGTATTTAAGTCTTCAGTATTAATGCTCGTCAGTGCTGCCACCTGGTCGCCTAGTTTCCTTCCTGAGCGGTGCAAGTGCCGTACTGATTCAGTTTCGTATTGTCTTATGAATAGGATAGATGACTCCATATCTATGTATGACGTGTTCACCCAAATCTAGGTATATTCCCAGTCAGTTTTTAGTGGTCAGTGACTAGTATTATGTACTATGTATTATTTGTGGCGACTTATGATTTTTTTTTCAGGTTAATCTGATGATGACGTTAAATTGGCGTGTAATTAAAGAAAGTAGTTTCCGCACAATCTGTGACTTCTACATATTTTTATAGCGTACGTAATAAGACAGATACAGCCTTGAAATTGCTTAAAAATGGGTACATACGTCTTACTTCACGTCGCGCCTGTTATCGATACTTCTGAAGTCATCGAGGTGTTGATAAAATTAATTTAATCGATAGAAAGTATTGTGTAGGATCTGGTACTGGGACGGTCTGCCACTCGCAGGTAGTGGACGCGGAAGCTGCGGCGTAGGAGTGCGCAGCGGAGCGCCGGTCTGAGGGCGTCCACTTTAAGCCGTAAAGCAGAGGCGACGTTATCTGGCGCTGCTCTTAGCCGGCGCATTGTTCCCGGCGCCGTCGGCCGGGCTGCGCCGGTGCCGCAGCACGGCAGGCCGCCGCTCCGCCCCGCCGTGGCCCAATTTGTCGCGGCCGCCGCCTCGGCCCGCGCAAGCTGCCGCTTTTGTTCGGCGCCGGCGGCGGCTCGTAAGCCGCTTTGAGGAGGCGCCTGCCGGCTCACCGTTTGGACACCCGAGCGCCAGATATTTTAGGCGCCGCGCCATCCTCACCTCCTCTCGGCCTCTAATGTCCGCGTAGCTCTTATGCCCTTCGGATCGATCTACACTGATGGCCCGTAGAAATTACACCAACAACGATAGGGTTTAACGAAATTTTACTTATTATCCGTACACACGGTATAGTAGGAAGAACACATATTGTTTGTATAATATTTATTCCATCACAATCGCTTATATAGCCGGCCGAAGTGGCCGTGCGGTTAAAGGCGCTGCAGTCTGAAACCGCAAGACCGCTACGGTCGCAGGTTCGAATCCTGCCTCGGGCATGGATATTTGTGATGTCCTTAGGTTAGTTAGGTTTAACTAGTTCTAAGTTCTAGTGGACTAATGACCTCAGCAGTTGAGTCCCATAGTGCTCAGAGCCATTTGAACCAATCGCTTACACACAGGTGTCCCATTTATCTTGACCACCCTAAATAACTGTTTGTCCAGATGCAAATTACAAAATGTTTCGAGCAAATGTTCTTTAGCCCTCAGGGGAACATCACTCAGCATGATTGCCTTCGTTGTAGCCTTGTTTTTTACAAAGATATGAACAGCGGTATGACTTTTTTAAATGGCACCCTGTATTTTTTATTCTATAATTCATTTCCTCTCCTAAAGACCTATTCAAAAATGTATCACAGTGTACTATTCACTGAAACACGACGTTATTAATTACATAACACAACATTGACGTTAAGCTCCCAGCGCTTAATGCAGGTACTCGGGGTAATGGGACACATCCACGTGCTGACGTTGGCAGAGGACAAATGTAAGCAATGTAGAATGCACACCCAACATCGTCAGTTGAAGAGTTGTGTGAGTAGAATGTACACCAACGAAGAGAAGGTAGAAATGCTACTCATCTATGGGGATTGTATGTTAGCAGAACAGTAATTTGCAATACCGTTTTCTTATGTACGGGTACATTTAGTACAGTAGTTTAGTCCTTTTACTGTTGTGTAGGGTAGGCATACAGTAAAGGCTGTCCTTCCTACAAACTGCATCGACAAAACGTTTCTTTTATTGTTGTTGTTGTTGTTGAAGGTAGGCGAAATGCTACGCAGGCAGCGGAACTCTACAGAGAGCGATGTCCTTACAAGAATCCACCTTCCCAACGGATGTTTTCTCGTCTTGTTGCGACGCTTCAGGAAATGGGAAGTTTCAACCCACGACAACACAATCGTCGTAGCACTCGCACAGACGAAGCTGTCAAAGTTACTGTTCTCGCTTCCGTTGTTATGAATCCACATGTGAGCACATGACAGCTTGAACACGAGATTGGCATTCCTAAAACCAGTGAACATCGTATTCTTACACGTCACCGGTTCCACCCTTACCATGTACACCTACATGAAGAATTGCATGGGAATGATTTCCAGAATCGTGTACAGTTCTGTCAGTGGGCACAGCAGCAAATCCTCGCCAACCCGAACTTCTTCTCCAATGTTCTGTTTACCGATGAATGTTCCTTCTCAAACAAAGGACAGGTAAATACAAGTAACATGCATTATTGGTCCAGCGACAACCCACGATAGCTTAGACATGCGGAACATCAGCGTCAATGGAGAGTTAACGTCTGGTGTGGGATGCTCGGTACTACAATTATTGGCACTTATTTCACCAATGGTAGTGTAAACGGCACACCGTACGCCAACGTCCTCAGACGAATTCTTCCTCCTCTTCTGGATGAAGTGCCACTAAGAACCAGAATGCTTATGTGGTATCAACACGATGGATGTCCAGCACATAATGACTTGTGTGCACGTTGTGTTCTGAACCGAAAGTATACTGTCAGATGGATTGGTCGAGGAGGAACAGTTACTTAGCCTGCTAGGTCTCATGATTTAAATCCTCTGGACTTTCTTCTTTGGGGATGCCTTAAGACGTTGTCTATCACTATTCCAACAGCTCCAGAGGACATGCAGGAACGTATCATGCTTGCTTGTAATTTTCTTCAGCAGGCAACACTGGAAGCAGTGAATAATTCTTTCATTCAACGAGTGCACCAGTCCATCGGTGTCCAGGGTGACCACTTTGAGCAGCTTTGAATGGTTCACTCCTGGGCGTTGGTACAGGAGAGTCAAAGTCAGTTTTGTGTTATGTTTTTACTTGGTTTTCATTTCTTTCCATCTCCTCCTCTCCTCTGTCTCGCCAACTCTTCCTCACCCACCCCTTCTCTCTATCTCCTCCTTCCCCCCTATATGCGTCCATCTCCTCCTTCCGCTTCTAATTGTCCGTTCATCTCCTCTTCTCCCCTTCTCTCTCCACGTTATTACTACTATTCCAACAGGAGGTTGGTGCATTTTACCCCCAAAGTATTTCTTTTCAGATTGTAACTAATATGTGTCTCAAATTTGACTGAAATCGTTCCAGTGGTTAAGGATGAATTTTGTACCCGTGGCTTTGCTCGCCCACACACATGTCAAAGATACATTTGAAATATTTCACAAGTATTTATACAGACATTTCACCTGTATCGCTAGTGAACTTCGCCCTGCAGTTTCATTTTCACGCAGTTCAGTATTTATGACGTCATTTTTCCTGAATAACACTGAAGTGACGAAAGTCGCGGGACAGCGATGTGAACATACACAGATGGATGTGGTTCCCGTATCCGTTAGAACAGTGGGGCGAAATTTGACGTTAATCGGCTATGGCAGCAGACGAACGACGCATAAGCTTTTGCCGACAGCACGACATCGTCTGCAGCACCTCTCGTGCGTTCGTGACCATAGCGGTTGGATCCTAAGCGACTGGAAAAACCGCGGCCAGGTCAGAAGAGTTCCGATTTCAGCTGCTACGAGCTGTCGGCGACACCCGTGGTCTAGACGTGGTGTCTCTGTTTAGTCCGTGGTCCGAACCCCGCCATGGCTTAAATTTTGAATAAAAATCATCGGCAATGACGGCATAAGAAGTCACCGTCATTTAGCCAACTGCGTTGTCAAAGAAGGCAGAGGAACGGACAGAGCTCGAAGGCACTCTATTGCCCTTGGTTTGGGAAACTACCCCTAAAAGCGGAAGAATTAGCAATGATCAACGGCATGAGTATGCAGAAGACAATGGAAACCAATGCATTAAAAACACGTATGTACATCTACAGGGCATGTGGCCTGTAATTGAAAAAGTGTCATAATGATCTCTCCATTGGCAAAAGATTGTGGTATAGTCCCACATTCGGATCTCCGGTAGGGGGCTCTCAAAGGGTGGGGGGGGGGGGGCGGAGGCGAGGATGGAGGATGACCATGAGAAACCGATCGAATAACCAATAAGAGCATAACGTTTTACGACACGTGGCATGGAATGTCAGAAGTTTGATCGGGTAGGGAAGCTAGAAAATCCGAAAAGGGAAATCATGTGGTTCAGTCTACGTATAGTGGGGATCAGTGAGGTGAAATGGGAAGACGACAAGGATTTCTGGTTAGCTGAGTATAATCACCGTGGTCTAGGGGTAGCGTCTTTGATTCATAATCAAAACGTCTTCGGTCCCGGGTTCGATCCCCGCCACTGGTTAAATTTTGATAAATAATCAGCATTGGCGGCCGAAGACTTCCGGCATAAGAAGTCAGCCTCATTCTGCCAACGGCCTTATCAAAGAGGGCGGAGGAGCGGATAGAGGTTCAGGGCACTCTCTTGTCCTAGGGGTGGGAAATTGCCCCTAAAGGCGGAAGAATCAGCAATGATCAACGACATGAGAATGAAGAAGGCAATGGAAACCACTGCATTCAAGACACGTAACGTGTATCCACAGGACATGTGGCCTGTAATTGAAGAAGTGTCATAATGATGTCTCCATTGGCAGAAGATTCCGGAATAGTCCCCCATTCGGATCTCCGGGAGGGGACTGCCCAGGGGGACGTTACCATGAGAAAAAGATTGAATAATAAACGAAAGGATAACGTTCTACGAGTCGGGGCGTGGAATGTCAGAAGCTTGAACGTGGTAGGGAAACTAGAAAATCTGAAAAGGGAAATGCAAAGGCTCAATCTAGATATAGTAGGGGTCAGTGAAGTGAAGTGGAAGGAAGACAAGGATTTCTGGTCAGATGAGTATCGGGTAATATGAACAGCAGCAGAAAATGGTATAACGGGTGTAGGATTCGTTATGAATAGGAAGGTAGGGCAGAGGGTGTGTTATTGTGAACAGTTCAGTGACCGGGTTGTTCTAATCAGAATCGACAGCAGACCAACACCGACAACGATAGTTCAGGTATACATTCCGACGTCGCAAGCTGAAGATGAACAGATAGACAAAGTGTATGAGGATATTGAAAGGGTAATGCAGTATGTAAAGGGGGACGAAAATCTAATAGTCATGGGCGACTGGAATGCAGTTGTAGGGGAAGGAGTAGAAGAAAAGGTTACAGGAGAATATGGGCTTGGGACGAGGAATGAAAGAGGAGAAAGACTAATTGAGTTCTGTAACAAGTTTCAGCTAGTAATAGCGAATACCCTGTTCAAGAATCACAAGAGGAGGAGGTATACTTGGAAAAGGCCGGGAGGTATGGGAAGATTTCAATTAGATTACATCATGGTCAGACAGAGATTCAGAAATCAGATACTAGATTGTAAGGCGTACCCAGGAGCAGATATAGACTCAGATCACAATATAGTAGTGCTGAAGAGTAGGCTGAAGTTCAAGACATTAGTCAGGAAGAATCAATACGCAAAGAAGTGGGATACGGAAGTACTAAGCAATGACGAGATACGTTTGAAGTTCTCTAACGCTATAGATACAGCAATAAGGAATAGCGCAGTAGGCAGTACAGTTGAAGAGGAATGGACATCTCTAAAAAGGGCCATCACAGAAGTTGGGAAGGAAAACATAGGTACAAAGAAGGTAGCTGCGAAGAAACCATGGGTAACAGAAGAAATACTTCAGTTGATTGATGAAAGGAGGAAGTACAAACATGTTCCGGGAAAATCAGGAATACAGAAATACAAGTCGCTGAGGAATGAAATAAATAGGAAGTGCAGGGAAGCTAAGACGAAATGGTTGCAGGAAAAATGTGAAGACATCGAAAAAGATATGATTGTCGGAAGAACAGACTAAGCATACAGGAAAGTCAAAACAACCTTTGGTGACATTAAAAGCAACGGTGGTAACATTAAGAGTGCAGCGGGAATTCCACTGTTAAATGCAGAGGAGAGAGCAGATAGGTGGAAAGAATACATTGAAAGCCTCTATGAGGGTGAAGATTTGTCTGATGTGATAGAAGAAGAAACAGGAGTCGATTTAGAAGAGATAGGGGATCCAGTATTAGAATCGGAATTTAAAAGAGCTTTGGAGGACTTACGGTCAAATAAGGCAGAAGGGATAGATAACATTCCATCAGAATTTCTAAAATCATTGGGGGAAGTGGCAACAAAACGACTATTCACGTTGGTGTGTAGAATATATGAGTCTGGCGACATACCATCTGGCTTTCGGAAAAGCATCATCCACACAATTCCGAAGACGGCAAGAGCTGACAAGTGCGAGAATTATCGCACAATCAGCTTAACAGCTCATGCAAGAATAATATACAGAAGAATGGAAAAGAAATTTCAGAATGCGCTAGGTGACGATCAGTTTGGCTTTAGGAAAAGTAAAGGGACGAGAGTGGCAATTCTGACGTTGCGGCTAATAATGGAAGCAAGGCTAAAGAAAAATCAAGACACTTTCATCGGATCTGTCGACCTGGAAAAAGCGTTCGACAATATAAAATGGTGCAAGCTGTTCGAGATTCTGAAAAAAGTAGGGGTAAGCTATAGGGTCATACACAACCAAGAGGGAATAATAAGAGTGGACTATCAAGAATGAAGTGCTCGTATTAAGAAGGGTGTAAGACAAGGCTGTAGCCTTTCGCCCCTATTCTTCAATCTGTACATCGAGGAAGCAATGATGGAAATAAAAGAAAGGTTCAGGAGTGGAATTAAAATACAAGGTGAAAGGATATCAATGATACGATTCACTGATGACATTACTATCCTGAGTGAAAGTGAAGAAGAATCCAATGATCTGCTGAACGGAATGAACAGTCTAATAAGTACACAGTATGGTTTGAGAGTAAATCGGAGGAAGACGAAGGTAATGAGAAGTAGTAGAAATGAGAACAGCGAGGAACTTAATATCAGGATTGATGGTCACGAAGTCAATGAAGTTAAGGAATTCTGCTACCTAGGCAGTAAAATAACCAATAACGGACGGAGCAAGAAGGACATCAAAAGCAGACTCGTTACGGCAAAAAAGGCATTTCTGGCCAAGAGAAGTCTACTAATATCAAATACCGGCCTTAATTTGAGGAAGAAATTTCTGGGGATGTACGTCTGGAGTACAGCATTGTATGGTAGTGAAACATGGACTGTGGGAAAACCGGAACAGAAGAGAATCGAAGCATTTGAGATGTGGTGCTATAGACGAATGTTGAAAATTAGGTGGACTGATAAGGTAAGGAACGAGGTTCAACGCAGAATCGGAGAGGAAAGGAATATGTGGAAAACACCGATAAGGAGAAGGGACAGGATGATAGGACATCTGCTAAGGCATGAGGGAATGACTTCCATGGTACTAGAGGGAGCTGTAGAGGGCAAAAACTGTAGAGGAAGACAGAGATTGGAATACGTCATCGAAATAATTGAGGACGTAGGTTGCAAGTGCTACTCTTAGATGAAGAGGTTAGCACAGGAAAGGAATTCGTGGCGGGCCGCATCAAATCAGTCAGTAGACTGATGACCAAAAAAAAAAGTGTAAGAGTATAAATTAGGGTAATACAACAGCAGCAGAAAATGGTATAACGGGAGTAGGATTCGTTATGAATAGGAAGGCAGGGCAGAGAATGAGTAATTGTGAACACTTCAGTGATAGAGTTTTTCACGTAAGAATCGACAACAGGCCAATATTGATGATGACAGTTCAGGTATACACGCCGACGTCACAACCGGAAGACGATGAGATAGAAAAAGCATACGACGATATCGAACGGGTAATTCAGTCCGTAAAGCAGGATGAAAATCTAAAGTCATGGGGTACTGGACGCGGCTCTAGGCAAGAAGCAGAAGACGGGGTTACGGGAGGATATAGGCCTGGTAGTCAAAATGAGAGAGGAGAAAGACTAATTGAGTTCAGCAATAAATTTCAATTAGTAATAGCGAATATTTTGTTACAGAAACACAAGAAGAAGCTGCATATTCGGAACACGCTGTGAAATACAGGGAGATTTCAGTTAGATCACATCATGGTAAGGTAGAGATTCCGAAATCAGATACTGAATAGAAGGCACATCGAGGAACAGATACAGACTCACATCACAATTTAGGAGTGTGAAGAGTAGGCTGAAGTTTAAGAGACTAGTCAGGAAGAAACAATGCGAAAAATGTGAGAAACGGAGGTACTAAGGAATGAGGCGATATGCTTGAAGTTCTCAAAGGCCGTAGATATGTGATGAAGAATAGCTCAGTAAGCAGTTCAGTTGAAGAGGAATGGACATCTCTAAAATGAGCAATCACAGAGGTTTGAAAGGAAACGTCGGGGTAACAGAGGAAGTACTTCAGCTGATATACGAAAGAAGGAAGTACAAAAATAGCCAGAGAACCTCAGGAACAGAGAAACACAAGTCACTTAGGAATGAAATAAACAGGAAGCGCAGGCAAGTTAAGGTGAAATGGCTGCATGAAAAATGTGGAGAAATGTATATAAAAAAGAGAGAGATAGTCGGAAGGACTGACTCAACGTATAGAAAAGTCAAAACAACCTTCGGTGGAATTAAAAGCAAGGGTTATAACATTAAGAGTTCAATAGGAGTTTCATTGTTAAATGCAGAGGAGAGAGCTGGTAGATGGAAAGAGCATACAGAAAACTCTACAATGGGGAATATTTGTCTGATAACGTGACAGAAAAAGAAACGTGAGTCAATGTAGAGAGGTAGGGCATCCAGTATTAGAATCGGTGTTCGAAACTACTTCAGAAGGAACGCAGAAGAAACAGATAACATACCATCAGGATTTCTAAAATTGTTGGGGGAAATAGCAACATAACAGCTATCGACAATGGCGTGTAGAACACGTGAGTCTATCGATAAATACCATCTGACTTTCGGAAAAACATCATCCACACAATTACTGACATTGCAAGAAGTGTCAACTGCGAGAATTATCGCACAATCGTCTTAGCAGCTCCTGCATCCATGTTTCTGACAAGAATAATACACAGAAGAATGAAAAAGAAAATTGAGGATGTGTTAGATGGCGATCAGTTTGGGTTTAGGAACAGTAAAGCCACCGGAAAGACAGTTCTGACGCTGCGGTTGATAATGGAAGCAAGACGTTCACAGGATTTGTCGACCTGGAAAAAGCATCCTAGCACTGGCGAAAAGGGCGTTCCTGGCCAAAAGAAGTCTACTAGAGGGGGCTGTAGAGGAAGACAGATTGAAATACTTGAGCAAATAACTGAAGACATAGGTTGCAGAT
This sequence comes from Schistocerca serialis cubense, assembly GCF_023864345.2. NCBI lineage: Eukaryota > Metazoa > Arthropoda > Insecta > Orthoptera > Acrididae > Schistocerca > Schistocerca serialis. The sequence goes on along the minus strand of NC_064641.1, from coordinate 411,750,689 downwards.
GTTATTCTGAGATGGAGAGATTTGTAAGGGAGAGCAATTGGTGGCGGGCAGCATCAAACCAGCAACTTAAATAAATAAATTAAATTAAATTAAAAATAACAAAACAGCCAAGTTCTCAAGAAGCCACTGTGCAAGCTCGTCGTGGCTCCATAATGGTGTGAGTTGCGTTGACATGCGTTTGAACGGGTCAACGGGTCCTCTCATTCAACTGAACCGACCGTTGACTGGAAATGGTTATGTTCGGCTACTTGCAGACCATTTGCTGCCATTCATGGCCTTTATGTTCCCAAACAACGATGGAATTTTTATGGATAACACTGCTCCATCTCTCCGGGCTGCAACTGTTCGCGATTAATTTGAAGAACATTTTGGACACTTCGAGATAGTGATATTGCGCCTAGATCGCCCGACATGAACCCCATTGAACATTCATGGGATTTAACTGAGAGATCAGTTCGTGCACAAAATCCTCCACCGCCAACACTTTCGCAGTTATGGATGGCTATAGATGAAGCATGGCTCTATATTTCTGTAGCAGATTTCCAACAAGTTTTCGAATCCATGCCACGTGGAGGCAGTGTGTTACACCGGATAGAATGAGGTCAGACACGATATTCGGAGGTGTGCCATGACCTTTGTCACTCAGTGTATATTTCACAAGTAATTAACATACCTCACACGAATTTGAGCACACATTTCACTTGTATCTCTGTTGAATTCCGCCCTGCAAAGTCATTTTAACGCAGCTCAATGCTTATGACGTCGCATCTCTTCAACTATGAGTCACACAATGATATATACCTGTAGGAACATTCAGCGGCCCATGTGGATCCTGTATACGAAACGTGCTGCGAATAAAGTTAGTACCAAAAAATAATCATTTTAAACATCATAGATGATGCGGCAGTGTCTCACGAATCTCAGTGTTTATGACGTCATATCTCCTGAAATATGTGTCGTACAATGATATAATTTTGGTGGTACATTCAGTGGTATACACGAATTCTGCTTCCAAAATGTGTCGTGACTACAGTCAATAATAAGGAAGTAATTAATTAAAACATTATGCTTCAGGCAGCAGTTTTATGCATGAACAACAAAAACTTAGTAAGTGATAAACTTTTTTCCTTTCATCATTTTGTGGGGGCTGTTAGCAGGAAAAATTACGTAAAGTATTGATGTTATGTGTAAAGTGGATTGCTATTCACGAAATGCTCTCATTTTCAAATACTGGGTGAATGACGCGTGGGTATTCACGTGTCATCGGCTATACTTCATTTTCACCTCCACACCCACCTCTTTGAAAGGTAGTTATAAATAATGTATCGTATGTGTTAATTGAGCCAACGACCTTGGCACAATGGTATCACCGGTTCTTGTCAGATGACCAAAGTTAACCGCTGCTTGGCTGCACCAGCATTTGGATGGGTAACTGTCCGAGTCTGCCGAGCGCTGTTAGCAAGCGGGGTGGACTTAGCCCTTGTGAGGAGAACAGAGGAACTTCTTGACTGAGAAGTAGCGGCTCCAGTCACGAAAACTGACAACGACTGGGAGAGCAGTCTGCTGATCACACGCTCCTCCACATCTGCATCCAGTGACTCCTACCGGCTGAATATGACACGGCTGTCGGTCAGTACCATTGAGCCTTCCGAGGCCTGTTCGGGCGGAGTCGGTGTGTTAATTCAGGAAATAAGCTATCTCCTTTCTACCCAGTTTTAACAAGTAGTAGCAATCTTCAGATATGCTTGTTCCACTAAAAAGCTTCTTATAGATATACAAACAAAAATACACCATTGGCCACTAAAATTGCTACACCACGAAGATGACGTGCTACAGATGCGAAATTTGCCCGATAGCAAGAAGATGCTGTGGTATGCAAATGATTAGTTTTTCACAGCATTCAAACAAGGTTGGCGCCAGTGGCAACACCTACAACGTGCTGACATGAGGAAAGTTTCCATCCGATTTCTCATACACAACAGCAGTTGACCGGCGTTGCCTGGCGAAACGTTGTTATGATGCTTCGTGTAAGGAGGAGAAATGCGTACCATCACGTTTCCGACTTTGATAAAGGTCGGATTGTAGCCTATCGCGATTGCGGTTTATCGTACCGCGACATTGCTGCTCGCATGGGTCGAGATCCAATGACTGTTAGCAGAATATGGAATCGGTGGGTTCAAGAGGGAAATACGGAACGCCGTGCTGGATCCCAACGGCCTCGTATCACTAGCAGTCGAGATGACAGGCATCTTATCCGCATGGATGTAACGGATCGTGCAGCCGCGTCTCGAGTCGGGGACGTTTGCAAGACAACAACCATCTGCCCGAACAGTTCGACGACGTTTGCAGCAGCATGGACTATCAGCTCGGAGACCATGGCTGCGGTTACCCTTGACGCTGCCTCACAGACAGGAGCGCTTGCGATGGTGTACTCAACGACAAACCTGGGTTCACGAATGGCAAAACTTCATTTTTTCGGATGAATCCACGTTATGTTTACAGCATCATGATGGTCGCATCCGTGTTTGGCGACATCGCGGTGAACGCACATTGGAAGCGTGTATTCGCCATCGCCATACTGGCGTATCGCCCGGCGTGATGTTATGGGGTGCCATTGGCTACACGTATCGGTGGCTCTACCCCTCATTCGATCCCTGCGAAACCCTACATTTCAGCAGGATAATGCACGACCGCATGTTGCAGGTCCTGTACGGGCCATTCTGGATACAGAAAATGTTCGACTGCTGCCCTGGCCAGCACATTCTCCAGATCTCTCACCAATTGAAAACATCTGGTCAATGGTGGCCGAGCAACTGCTCGTCAGAATACGCCAGTCACTACTCTTGATGAACTGTGGTATCGTGTTGAAGTTGCATGGGCAGCTGTACCTGTACACGCCATCCAAGCTCTGTTTGACTCAATGCCCAGGCGTATCAAGGCCGTTATAACGGCCAGAGGTGGTTGTTCAGGGTACTGATTTCTCAGGATCTATGCACCCAAATTGCGTGAAAATGTAATCACATGTCAGTTCTAGTATAATGTATTTGTCCAATGAATACCCGTTTATGATCTGCATTTCTTCTTGGTATATCAATTTTAATGGCCGGTAGTGTAGTTAAACATTTTGAAAATCATGAAGCCATTTAACATACAATCAATGAATCTACATAACAACGCTACATCATTAAAAATTTAATTTTTTATCATTATAATGTGCATTGATTGAAATAAGTTCATGATGTTTAAAGTGCCTAGCTATATTTGTTTGCATACGTGAACGAAGCTTTTTAGCGGATTAAGCACATCTGAAGTTGGCAACTACTTGCTAGAACTGGTAATATATAGGACGTCGCGTTCGGTATTGCGTAAATGTTGCATACTATCAATTGACAATACATCACTTTTTTGAAAAACACACGACTGGATTGAATTCACTGGATATGAATATGGAGGCACATGTGGTGAGCACACTGCTTTCCTGGTCGTTGTCAGTTACCACGACTGGAGCCAACACTCCTCAATAAAGTAGCTCCTCAGTTGGCCTCACAAAACCTGAGTGCACCCTGCAAGCCAACAGCACTCGGCAGACTCGGGCAGTCACTCATCCAAGAACTAGTAAACCCTGACAGTGCTTAACTTTGGTGTTCCGGCGGGAACTGGTATTACCATTGCGACAAGGTCGTTGGCTAGGGTGCACAAAGGGGTCATCAGTCCCCTAGAACTTAGAACTACTTAAACCTAACGAACCTAAGGACATCATACACATCCATGATCGAGGCAGGATTCGAACCTGCGATCGTAGCGGTCGCGCGGTTCCAGACTGAAGCGCCTAGAGCCGCTCGGCCACACCGGCCGGCTAGGGTATACAAAAACAGAAACTTTATGGATTTATTCTAAGCTTGAAAACATTGCAAACAGTTCATATGAACATGGGTCCGAAAATCCTTGATTAGAGAGATATGAAAGAAACAGACTGTAAGACTCTTGGTTGTGTAACTTAAATAAAATGTGTATTTTTACTCACTTTCTTGTGTGTAGTTATTCATGGCATTTGTTTTGTTTTGTCTCATTAACGATTGTTCTGCTTTGGAGTAATTTCCGCCACAATGGTATATTCAGTTCCTGAAACAACGTGTATGCAAAACATGGACGGCCTAGCAGACGGTTTTTGGGCGCAGCATGTCAACCTGGTGGTGAACTTTACCCTGGGAGGCAACTACCTTGTGCAAGAAACTCTGTACGACTTCGCCAATGGTCGCGAGACGCAGGCTTATTTGAGACAAGATTTGGAGATGGTGAGAGACCATGTGATGTATGACCGCCTCAGCTTGAAGAAGTTCTTCGCATTATGGATGAAACTTTAACAGGGAGAATTGTGAGAAGAAAGTCGTTAACCACAAGACGATCTGAAACCTTTTGCACGAAAATATTTTGTACCCTTATCACACTTGATGGACGCAACATTCAATAAGGCAGACTTCCAGCACTTTCTGTTAACGGATATTAGGGCAGGGTGTTAGGTTTTCGCAGTGTTTAGCACGTATTTTATTCACTGACGAGGCTGGTTTTTGACGTGGTGGGTTCTTCAATTATTATAACAATTACGTATATTGTTGTTGTGGTCTTCAACCCGAAGATAGGTTTCATGCAGCTCTCGTGACTACCCTATCCTTGCAAGTCTCTTCATTTCCTAATAACTACTGCAACCTACATACTTCTGAATCTGCTTACAGCATTCATCTATTCGTCTCTCTCTACGATTTTTACTCGCCAAACTTCCCTCCACTACCAATTTGATGATTCCTTAATGTCTCCGACTGTTCTTCTAGTCAGGTTGTGCCACAAACTTCTGTTCTCCCCAGTTCTATTCAGTACCTCTTCATTAATTACGTGATCTACCCACCTGATCTTCAGCATTCTTCTGTAGCTCTTCATTTCAAACAATTCAGAAAACACTTTCTGACACTCAAATCTATATTCTTTGTTAACCAACTTCTTTTCTTCAGAAATGGTTTTCTGGCCATTGTCAGTCTGCAGTATATATCCTCTCTGCTTCGGCCATCAATAGTTATTTTGCTACCCAAATTGCAAAAGTCTTTTACTGCTCTATGTGTCTCGTTTCCTAATGTAGTTCCCTCAGCATCACCTGATTGAATTCGACTCCATTCCGTTATCCTTGTTTTGCTTTGTTGATGTTTATCTTGTATCCTTCTTTCAAGAATCTGTCCATTCCGTTCAACAGCTCTAACAAGTCCTTTGCTGTCTCTGACAGAATTACATCATCGGCAAACCTCAAAGTTTTTATTTCTTCTCCCTGGACTTTAATATTAACTCCATATTGTTTTTCGGTTTCCTTTACTGCCTGCTCAGCGCACAGATTGAATAACGTCGGCGACAGGCTACAACCCTGTTTCACTCCCTTCTCAACCACTGCTTCCCTTTCACGTCCCTTTTCTCTTATTACTGCTATCTGGTTTCTGTACAAGTTGTAAATTACCATTCTCTCTCTGTATTTTACTTTATTTCAAAGACAGTATTCCTGTCAATACTATCAAAAGCTTTATCTACATCTACGAATGCTATAAACAAGCAAGTCGTAGGGCCAGTATTGCCTCACGTGTTCCTATATTTCTCTGGAATCCAATCTAATCTCCGAGGTCGGCTTCTACCAGTCTTTTTCCATTCTTCAGTAAAGAATTCGGGTTAGTATTTTGCAGCCACAACTTATTACACTGGTAGTTCGGTAATATTCACATTTGTCAACATCTGCTTTCTTAGGAAATGGAATTGTTATATTCGTCTTGAAGTGTGAAGATATTTCGTCTGTTTCATACATCTCGCGGACCAGATGGGTTTTGTCATAGCTGGCTCTCCCAAGGCTATCAATAGTTAACACTAAATGTCGTCTACTCCCAGGACCTTGTTTCGACTTAGGTATTTCAGTGTTCTGTAAAATACTTCCCATTTCATCTTCATCTGCTTCCGCTTCAGCTTCTGTAACATTGCGCTCAAGTAAATCTCCCTTGCATAAACCTTCTATATACTCCTTCCACCTTCCAGCTTTCCCTTCTTTGTCTGGGACTTGTTCTCCATATGAACTCTTGAGATTCATACAGGTGGTTCTCTTTTCTCCAAAGGTCTCTTTAATTTTCATGTAGGCGGTATCTATCTGTCCCCTTGTAATAGATGCTTATAAATCTTTGCATTTGTTCTCTTTCCATTCCTGCCTAGCCATTTTGCAATTTCTGTCAATCTCACTTTTTAGATGTTTGTATTCCCCTTCTCGTGCTTTTTTCCTTTCATCAGTTAAATACAATATCTCCTTTATTATCCAAGGACTTCTACTAAGCCTTGTATTTTTACCTATCTCATCCTCTGCTGCCTTCATTATTTCATTTCTCAAAGCTGCGTCTAGTCAATCGTTGCACACAATCCTTGAGGCTGCCTCATTTAATTACCGGCACCTAGAGAGGAGTTGAACTGTGACGTCACACCTCCCTGGCCCGTTTCCTCTTGCGTCCGGACGTGCTGGAGGCACATAAGCGAAGGCGACGGCGGAGGCGGCGTCACCAAAAATAGAACAGGCCGACGCCCGCCACCGTCCCACTTTTCCGCTTCCTCGGAAATACGTATCTAGAGCGCGGGTTGTCACGTCTTGGAAATGTGGATAACGCCTGAGGAGCTTAGTCTCAGATTCCGTCTTACCGTACATACTGGAGACCGTGTTTAAAGAAGCTTATACTGATATGTGCGTGTGAGAAATGCCTTTTTCGTAGTTTTATACAGGATGTTAAGAAGAGTGGAATATTTTGATAGATTTTAATGCTCACTGAAACAGGAAAAAAGTCTAATAAACTTGTAGGTACTTCGAATTGCGTTGTACTGTATTTTTTTGTCCACTAAATGAAACTTCCATTCTTGCATCTCAGTGAGAACTTTTCGTGCTGCTGAAGAACCGGTGTCTGTAAATGGGCCGAACATTTTCGCATATTGTACTCTGCTAAATGAATATTTTCCAACGTAGATGGCACTGGATCGTACTGCTACTATTTCCTACACCACTGCAGAAAAGCATTTCCGCAGTATCACTTGTGGAGTAGTAGGCTTGCATTGCTAAGAAATTTTGCAAAAAAGAAAAGAAAATGTGCTGAAGTATTCGTGCATGCGAACAGCAACGTGACGGTAAATAAGAACGTGAAGTCATTTGTATAAGTAGGTAAGGCACCATCTACTTCTACATCTACATACATACTCCGCAAACCACTGTATGGTGGATGGCGGAGGGTACCTTGTAAAATTATAATAATTTACATTCCTGTTCCACTCTCTAATGGAATGAGGGAAAAACGACTGCTTATAGCGCTAAATTCTCTTGGCTGTTCTCACACGAGACGTGCGTTGGTAGCAGTTGAATCGCTGTGCAGTCAGTCGCAAATGCCGATTCTCTAAACTTTTTCAATAGTGTTTCGTGAAAATATCATCGTGTTTCCTCCCATTTGAATTCAACGAGCATCTGTGTGATATCGCTTCCTGATCGATCCTACCGGTTGAAAATGTAGCACTACACTTCGAAGTCTTCCTTTAATCCAACTTTGTGGGAATCCTAAAAACGCAAACAGTGTTCCCACGGGTGTTCGGTACACGGTCTCCTTTATAGATGAGCTACACTTTGCTACAAGTATCTCAATTCATGAAAGTCTACCATTCACCTTCTCTACTATCGGTCCTATGTGCTCGTTTCATTTCATATCGATTTACAACGTCACGCCTAGATACGGCCCCGGGAGTAGACAACATTCCATTAGAACTACTGACGGCCTTGGGAGAGCCAGTCCTGACAAAACTCTACCATCTGGTGAGCAAGATGTATGAGACAGGCGAAATACCCTCAGACTTCAAGAAGAATATAATAATTCCAATCCCAAAGAATGCAGGTGCTGACAGATGTGAAAATTACCGAACTATCAGTTTAATAAGTCACAGCTGCAAAATACTAACACGAATTCTTTACAGACGAATGGAAAAACTAGTAGAAGCCGACCTCGAGGAAGATCAGTTTGGATTCCGTAGAAATGTTGGTACACGTGAGGCAATACTGACCTTACGACTTATCTTAGAAGAAAGATTAAGGAAAGGCAAACCTACGTTTCTAGCATTTGTAGACTTAGAGAAAGCTTTTGACAATGTTGACTGGAATACTCTCTTTCAAATTCTAAAGGTGGCAGGGGTAAAATACAGGGAGCGAAAGGCTATTTACAATTTGTACAGAAACCAGATGGCAGTTATAAGAGTCGAGGGACATGAAAGGGAAGCAGCGGTTGGGAAGGGAGTGAGACAGGGTTGTAGCCTCTCCCCGATGTTATTCAATCTGTATATTGAGCAAGCAGTAAAGGAAAGAAAAGAAGAATTCGGAGTAGGTATTAAAATCCATGGAGAAGAAATAAAAACTTTGAGGTTCGCCGACGACATTGTAATTCTGTCAGAGACAGCAAAGGACTTGGAAGAGCAGTTGAACGGAATGGACAGTGTCATGAAAGGAGGATATAAGATGAACATCAACAAAAGCAAAACGAGGATAATGGAATGTAGTCGAATTAAGTCGGGTGATGCTGAGGGAATTAGATTAGGAAATGAGACACTTAAAGTAAAAAAGGAGTTTTGCTATTTGGGGAGCAAAATAACTGATGATGGTCGTAGTAGAGAAGATATAAAATGTAGACTAGCAATGGCAAGGAAAGCGTTTCTGAAGAAGAGAAATTCGTTGACATCGAGTATAGATTTAAATGTCAGGAAGTCGTTTCTGAAAGTATTCGTATGGAGTGTAGCCATGTATGGAAGTGAAACATGGACGATAAATAGTTTGGACAGGAAGAGAATAGAAGCTTTCGAAATGTGGTGCTACAGAAGAATGCTGAAGACTAGATGGGTAGATCACATAACTAATGAGGAGATATTGAATAGAATTGGGGAGAAGAGGAGTTTGTGGCACAACATGACTAGAAGAAGGGACCGGTTGGTAGAACATGTTCTGTGGCATAAAGGTATCACAAATTTAGCATTGGAGGGCAGCGTGGAGGGTAAAAATCGTAGAGGGAGACCAAGAGATGAATACACTAAGCAGATTCAGAAGGATGTAGGTTGCAGTAGGTACTGGGAGACGAAGAAACTTGCACAGGATAGGGTAGCATGGAGAGCTGCATCAAACCAGTCTCAGGACTGAAGACCACAACAAACAACAACATCTCAGTTAAGCAGCATGTCACTAATACCGTATTCGAACGTTATAGGATTGTTTTTTTCTACTAATCCGCATTAACTTACATTTTCCCATATTTACAGCAAGCTGCCATCCATCACATCGAACAGAAATTCTGTGTTCTCCTGTGTCGTCCTATAGTTAATCAACGTCCACATTTACCCGCACACTACAGCGTCTCCTGCAATCCATCTCAGATTGTTACTCACCTTATCCGTCAGGTCTCCTATGTGTACATAGAGTGCGATCCTATCTCATTTCCCTGGGGAACTCCTGACGATACACTTGTTTCTAACGAACACACGTCGTCGAGGACAGACAGCATACGGGTTATTTTATATAAGAAGTCTTTGAGCCACTCACATATCTGGGAACTTATTCCGCTTATTCGAACCTTCGTTAAAAGTCCGCAGTGGGGCCCCTTGTCAAATATTATACGGAAATAGGCATATAGAATGTGAGTGTGACACTTCACCAATGGTTCCGTGGATATCGTGCGAGAAGAGGGAAGCTGAGTTTCATACGAGCGACCATTTCTGATGTCTAAATGCGTGCAGGTTTGTGGACAGCAGCTTATCTGTCTCAATAAATTGATTACATTCGAATTTTGAATACGTTCAATAATTCTACGGCAAACCGACATCAAGGGTATTAGTCTGTAATGTTGCGGGTTCGTTACCACGCAGTAAAACACCAACCTGACTGAAAATACAGTACAACGCATCTCGTACCATGGGACAGACTCCTGACTATTAGTGCAAAAACTAATGAGTACCTACTGCACTGTGACACAGAAAATAAATCAAAATTCCCTGTCGACGTTGTTGAACAAGTACCAGTGCACCTAGACGCCTTTCAACCCCTCTTATTAACATGTATTCATACCGCAGAATGTACCGTGTTACTGTAGCCTAGCTTGCTGGTCTTGCAGCTCTTGTTTCGATGAGTACTACCACCTCTCAACATAGTAGACACTTTTTGTGAACGTCCTTTTATTTTTGCAATTGTTACAAATTGACAGATTACATGTTTCGTTGAAATATGCTAATAATCTCATTTTTCTTTTGTTCCAGAACTACAGGTGTGGTGGATTTTTGCAGTATCCTGTCCGTAAGAACATTCAGTACTTTTTCTATGTACATAGTAGTTTCTTATAGTTGTTTCTTCGTAAAGCAGTAGCTACTCTCGTCGTGTCCTGGAAATACATTTTCTGCATTTATTTCGGTTCCTCAGATCCGTTAGACCATCTAAAGCAAAAGATCAAATACATGTTCTACCAAGAGAAGGAAATGTAAGAAATTTGATATATAACATGTTTCTGTTTTTTATTCCCAGAGTAGAAAGTATATCTTAAAAGTAGAACAAAGTCCTGTTAAAGCGTGTCCCTATCTAAAGACCTCCTGCGACATGGACCATTATGTCGAGAACGTTCAGTATTAGTTAGGTTGGTATGTCTTCTTGCTACGGTTCTTTGCTGCTTTCTTATTGGAAGTTTTTCTCTCTGTTCTTAAGAAGTCAGTCGCAGCTAGATTACGTATCTTCCAATCCATGTGTTCTTGACTACTCTACATTTCAAATGTTTGACAGAGGGTTCATACAACTACTTCTGATTATTTCTCGGTCGTTTCACTCTTCAGCAGCAAGAGGGAAAAGTAACCCTCAAATCTTTCCGTTCGAGCTCTTATTTTATTGTGATTGTCATTTATTCCTGTATTAGTGGGAGCCAATTAAATATTTCCACATTCTGAGGAGAGAGAGCTGATAATTGAAATGTCGTGTAAAGATCTCGTTGCAGCTAAATATGCTTATGTTTTAATGGTTGTTACCCCAGCTCGCGTATGATTCCCTTGGATTCTCTCCCTCATGCTATTCCACATCGCGTATCATACCCATGAAACTCTCTCCCCGTCACGATGATACAAAACGAGCTGTCCTTCTTTGATATTTTCCACTATCCTCTGTCAATTCTAACTGGCAGAAAGCCATATCGGGCAGCTGTATTCCAGAAGAGGACAAACTAGCACAGCGTGGGCAATCTCTTTAGAGGATTTGCTGCATCTTCCACGTGTTACGCCAACAAAATGCTGTCTTTGGTCCGCCTCCCCGACAACAATTTATATGTGATATATCCGATTGCAAGTGTTACTCTGAGATGGAAAGACTGGCACGGGAGAGGAATTCGTGGCGGGCCGCATCGTACCAGTCAGACGACTAACTACTTAAAATTGATTTGAATCGACAACCATTAAATTTGTGTAATTTATCGTGTAACCAAAATTTAACGACTTTCTTGTATTCATGTGAAGGACCTCACACTTATTACGTATGGTGAATTGCCATTTTCACACTACACAGATGTTTTGTCTATATCAGTTTGCAACACGCACGATTTTCTGATGACTTCACTAGCCGGGTAAACGACAGCATTGCCTGTATACAGCGAAGAGAGCTGCTTAGATTGTCTCCTAAATTATGCATATGGATAAGGATCAGCTGTGGGCTATAACACTTCCTTAGGAAAACCCTGATATCACTCTCATCTAGCTCGATGACTTTCCGCCAATTACAACGAACTGTGACACGAGATCACGAATCCTGTCGCGCAACTGAGGCGATACTCTTTAGAGACGCAATCTCATTACAGGCTGAGCGCTGAGGCTGATGAACTCACAGATACATTTTATTTACAGGTTAGGCTGGATCCACACGATATATTGTCGAAATGATATAATTAAAGACCCTCTATCATAAGGAAACCATGATCATTGGTAGGTATAACGAAAACAATACCCTTTGTGTCACTCACAATTTTTTCTTTCATTTTGAATATTGGCAAGGTGTCAGCTTCGCTTTAAATCATTGAGTGAGCAGGAGTCTGGGTGAGAGACTCGTTGGGTTGTACACTTTTCCGTATTTGTAACGCATGCCGTTTGTCATCAGATTTTGCCTGGCAAATTAGCCGTTTTGTTTCGAGAACATTGACCAAGAGATGCGGTTTACGCACGACGAAAGCCACTCCGTTCCCGTACGACAGTACAAAACAAAAACATTTAGTGAGCAGTGAATTCCTCGAGGAGGTTCAGTTGATAGTTTCCTCGCTAATGTGGCTTTGAGCCTCAGTATTTCTGGCTGGGGTGGGGGGGTGGGGAGTACGCAAAAAAAAGTGCACACTACCAACAAACAGTGGGTGTTACATGAGCGCTTGCCGCATGCATGAGATCAGATCCAAGGAAGGCCAACTGCGTTTGCTCGAGTCCGTAATCGGTAATTCTTTGAGAGAAGGGGGCTGAAGGATGTGTAAGAATGAGCTGTAACCACATCGATCGTGTGAGCAGACCGTAACTAGGGGCGGTGTATAAGTTCTCCTGCCACCGATTCTCTTTGAAATGCGGCCGCTAGGCGGAGTTTTAAGTAAAGAGCGTGAAGTCTGTCGTGTCTTGGGTCGGAGTAAGAATGCGATGTGCGAGGTCGCGTTAAGAAGCAGTGGAGAAGGGGAGAAACGAAACGATACCGCGAGTGATTAGCGCAAAAAGTACGGTATGTTGATCGTTTCATACAACAGGAAGAATTATTGCTGGTTATGGATCTACGTACGTTTATAAAAGGCAAAACTGTGGTTTAAACAGTGTGCATTAAGAGCTAGGAATCTGTGACTCATAATTGATAGTAAATTCCGAATGGGTAGTAAATCTTGGGAATCTTAGTGACTGATATTTGGTAGTACCTAAATACCCAAGAGTTTATGTATTTCTGACACTGAACCACCGTGGTGGGCGACCTGCAATAATGTGGATTCTGAAGAAACTTTCTACGCCAATGTTGCTATTAAGGCATTTATCAGATTTAGATAACCGGTTTCAGAAAGACCATGTAGCCATCTTCGAATCTGCGATAAGATAGAACCGAAATTGACCAGATAAACAGTTAACCATGATTGAACACTAAACACAAATATTTTAAGTTACTACAATACATGAAACAATCCCATATCTTATGCTCTATAACATTACATCATCTTTTTCGTCTGTAATGTAAATTTTGTTACACTACGTACAAGTCATTGTCGTGAAATCCACTAAAGATCGACATATCAAACATAAAAGAAATATTATGTACAAACATGATACAAATGGGCCCGGCTACGATTGCTCACACACATTAACAGCTGACAACTGGTAGTGTAAGCATTCTGACTGTTAGATAAGCCCACCAAATGGTACTGTGATGAAACTTCCTGGCAGATTAAAACTGTGTGCCCGACCGAGACTCGAACTCGCGACCTTTGCCTTTCAAGGGCAAGTGCTCTACCATCTGAGCTACCGAAGCACGACTCACGCCCGGTACTGGCAGAAGTAAAGCTGTGAGTATGGGGCGTGAGTCGTGCTTCGGTAGCTCAGATGGTAGAGTACTTGCCCGCGAAAGGCAAAGGTCCCGAGTTCGAGTCTCGGTCAGGCACACAGTTTCAATCTGCCAGGAAGTTTCATATCAGCGCACACTCCGCTGCAGAGTGAAAATCTCATTCTGGGTACCGTGGTGGTCTGACTCGATAACATTATCGTCGAATGAACAGAAGCATGGATACATTATTCCGTGTAACTGTTTTGTGTTAAATACAATCCAGTTGTTATTTACATCATATATAAAACAAGTCACAGAACATAGTAATTTTGATATTATCTTTAAGAAACGTTTTTATAACATAACGTTAAAAAACTGTATACATTTTTTAATAATTGTAAAAAATTACGCTGTCAAAAACCACAAGGTATTTGGTTTGGATCCCTAAATATACTTGATAGTACCACGTATGAATGTGAAACTTAATTTTATCCACGAGTACATCGATTTATAAGTGTACAGTTATATATAACAAGACATACCTAATTTATTTGCTCACAACAAAATAGAGTTTATACATACTTATTATCGATGTATGGTTTTCATCTAATAATCACCCAGACAGCGGGTGATGTTTTTAGATGTATTAATATATCATCCTTTTTTTGATAATCATATTATCCAAGACATTGTAGCGTGTATAATTTCTTCTCTTTGGTCGTGTTGAAAATAAAGTTAGATTTAATCTGCGTTAACTCTATCATGGCACAGAAATGTGGACACCGAGCGAGGTGGCGCAGTGGTTAGACACTGGACTCGCATTCGGGAGGACGACGGTTCAATCCCGCGTCCGGCCATCCTGATTTAGGTTTTCTGTGATTTTCCTAAATCGCTCCAGGCAAATGCCGGGATGGTTCCTCTGAAAGGGCACGGCCGACTTCCTTCCCCATCCTTCCCTAATCCGATGAGACCGATGACCGCGCTGTCTGTTCTCCTTCCCCAAACCAACCAACCAACCAAAAGTGGACACTTAGATATCGAAGCCCTTCTTGGATAGTAATAGGTGCTACATGCTACTCTATATTATTTATACACAAACAGCCTAATCCACATTAAATTAGTTTTAACGATGTAACCGGTTTAAAACAATTTTTTCTTCTAACGTTTCACCTACACATCAGGTGACAAGTTACATGTGTCTGAATGTTATACTACTTTAATAATGATTAACGGCCTTCGTTATAGATTATGGACTTAATTTGTGTATGTGGTGGAAATTAAGATGGTTGCCGTTTCTGATCGATGTATGATTTGTACTTAATATCACCTAAATCTAAGGTGTCATGTTACAATAAAAAACTTGTCAAAACATCCTAATGTTTCGGTAATAAAATACACAAGTCACTGCAATAATTGTAAAATCTCTCTATTTGCTGGTGAGTAAATAATTTACCTGTATCATGTGTTAATTATAATCATGACATAGATAAATGTACGCTTACATATTGATGTAGTAAAGTTTTAGCTTCATGCCTATTACTATTAGGTATACATAGAGAACCTAAACGAAATGTCTGCAACATTTTTAATCATAAAAAATTTACAATTTTTAAAATATTTTATCACATAAAAATGTTTCCAAAGATAATCTCAAAATTATTATGTTCTCTGACTTAGCTTATATATGTTGCAAATAACAACTGGATTGTATTTAACATAAAACAATAATATATTCATGGTTTCAAATGGCTCTGAGCACTATGGGACTTAACATCTGACGTCATCAGTCCCTTAGAGCTTAGAACTACTTAAACCTAACCAACCTATGGACATCATACACATCCATGCCCGAGGCAGGATATGAACCTGCGACCGTAGCGGTAGCGCGGTTCCTGACTGAAGCGCCTAGAACGGCTGGGCCACAGTGGCCGGCTTCATGCTTTCGTCCAATGGTAGATGTTATTATTAAGTCAGATCACCACAGTGCAATCTGGTGAGCTGGTGTAACACAACGTCTGTGGTAATTCTGGTATATAGGTAGTGTAATGCCACCTACACTACTGGTGAAAAAGATGTTGTAATGTTATAAATCATAGGGTATGTAGTTTCATATATTGTGGTAAGTGGAAATATTTGGGTACAATGTTATACCTGTATTTTGGTAGTTCACCGTTTATGCTCTCAATTTCGGTTCTGTCGTATTATGGATCCAAAGATGGCAACACAGCCTTGCCAAAACCGATTATCTAAATGTAATAAACGCTTTACTAGCAATCTTGGTATTTGAAAGTTTCTTCAGAGGCCGAACTGTTTGTCGTTCTTCAATATTTTCCCAGTCGGTAGTAGTTCATACTCATCATAATGATTTTCATCATATTTTTATTGGTTAGGGTAGTGTTCCGCAACTACCCACAAAGTGAAACGTGTGACGCGGACATTTACGTATACTGTAAGAAGTTAAGGGATTTATAGACATAATAAAAAATTTTAAGTTTTTCCAGAAATTTAAATGTAATATATTTCCTTTGATTTTAAGTAATAATGTGCTTGTTTATTCTTGAGTCATGTAATACCTGCCAATAACTGTTATATTTTCATAGAAATTAAATGTAATTTATTTACTCAAGATCGTTGTTATACTTCGCTTATCTTAAGTTATTTGGTTTCTCGTCTTTACTACTGTACCAGCTATGTCGCTAGGATGAGACTACTTTGTTGGCAACTCATGACGGCTCAACACAGCTGGCTGAACGTACTTTGCCCTAAAATTCCGGAAATAGCAAAAATATCCCCTTCCTACTATCTTCATTGCCTTGTTTTGATATTTGTTCCAGTTAGCAGTGGAGGATTTACATATAGGCCCACTAGGCACGGGCCTAGGGGCGGCACCTTAAGGGGCCGTTCGCAGTACCAACACAGCAAGGTCGTTTTGTTTTATGTTACAAGGCCAGATCAGTGAATCATCCAGACTGTTGCCCCTGCAACTACTGAAAAGGCTGCTGCCCCTCTTCAGGAACCACACGTTTGTCTGGCCTCTCAACCGATACCCCTCCGTTGTGGTTGCACCTACGGTACGGCTATCCTGTATCGTTGAGGCACGCAGGCCTCCCCACCAACGGCAAGGTCCTTGGTTCAGGGGGGGGGGGGGGGGGGGGGAAGGAGTGCCTGTCTATTGCACAAAAAACGAAATCACTATCCTGTCTCATCCTGGGTAGTCTCCAGACATGACCACTGCGGACCTGTTTTTTGATTTCCACAAGAGAAGATAACTTCCTTGGATAAGTTCTTTACTGGCATGAGATAGTTACATAGAACTGAAGAAGTAGTCACAGGAAGCGTACATCTGGAGCACAGCATTATGTCAAAGTGAAACGTGGACCATCGCAAATCAAGAGAAGTAAAAGCTATACGCATTTGGAATGTGGTGCTACCGAAATAAAATATGTAATGATGAAGTACTACAAAGATTAGCTGAGGAAAGAAATCCATGGATAAGAAGAAGTGAGAAGTTAGTGCGACATCTGATAAGGCATTCAGGAATAGTTTATCTGGAGCTAAAAGTAAAAATAAAATAGAAGGCCTGGGTGAATACTGTAATATGTGAAACAGATTACAGAGGATACTGGTAGTAATAGCGAATAGTATAAAGCGTAAATCCGAACTCCACCGATAATTGTTCGTAGGTTAAACAGGGATATTTCCTGAGTCTGTTGATGTCAGAGACCTGTGGTCTCCAGTAGCTCGTTGCAGAGTAATAACGTATAAATTATTCTATTTGTTAACCTATTGCCCATGTTTCTGTGAAAATATCTCGACAAAGATGAAAACCCTGTAACATACAGTCACCAAAATGTACAGCTCACAGAGTAATGTATGACGTGCAAAATACCAGATAGCTCTTCAGAACATTGCACTACTGAATGCCTGCTTGATGGCGAAGAGTCAAATAGGCATTACTGTTGCCAATAGCAAGCACTATGAGTGAATGGAATACCTTTGTTTCCAAACAGTAAGCCGGCCAAACAGTAAGCGGTTCTAGGCGCTTCAGTCCGGAACCACGCTGCTGCTGCGGCCGCAGGTTCAATCTTGTCTCGGGCATGGACGTGTGTGATGTTCTAGGTTAGTTTAAGTAGTTCTAAGTCTAGGGGACTGATGACCTCGGATGTTAAGTCCCACAGTCTAGGGGACTGATGATCTCAGATGTTAAGTCCCACAGTCTAGGGGACTGATAATCTCAGATGTTAAGTCCCACAGTGCTTAGAGCCATTTGAACCATTTTCCAAACGGTACACTGAGCGCATTCCGTCAGAGCGTACACTGTTGTCCAGATATTTTTAGTCAATATAAATGTATACAAAAATGTAATAAGAAATGAAACGAAATGCAGTTTCTCTGTGACAGATCACCGGATACCACGACTCCGTTACACGAACACAGTTAGAGAGTATCCCAGAATAATCCCCGAAATATTAACAGAGTGGTTCAGATTCAAACTAGAGATGAAATAACCAACACATAATAGAAAAAGATCGAGGACATTATCAAAACGGTGAAAATACTGTTCACATAAAAAAATAACAAACTGGATATTATTGTTTTCTACCCACATCAATTAAAGTTTTGCATCACCGCGGTTCCGAGAGTCCCGGAACCTGTACAGAAAATTGGAATATAGATTAACATAAACATCATTTCCGCCCTTTTTTATAGCCCATGAAAACCACACACTGCATGTTGAACTACCATACACCGAGACCTTCAGAGGTGATGGATTAGACTGCTGTACACACCGTTACCTCTAATAGCCAGTAGCACGTCCTCTTGCATTGATATATGCCTGTATTCGTCGTGGCATACTATCCACAAGTTCATGAAGGCACTGCTGGTCCAGATTGTCCCACTCCTCAACGTCAATTCGGCGTAGATCCCTCAGAGTGGTTGGTGGGTCACGTCGTCCATAAATAGCTCTTTTCAATGTATCCCAGGCATGTTATATATGGTTCATGTCTGGAGAACAGGCTAGCCACTCTAGTCGAGCGATGTCGTTACCCTGAAGGAAGTGATTCATAACATGTGCACGATGGGGGCGCGAATTGTCGTCCATGAAGACGAATGCCTCGCCAATATGCTGCCGCTACGGTTGCACTATCGGTGGGAGGATGGCATTCACGTATCGTACAGCCGCTACGGCGCCTTCCATGACCACTCCCGGCGTACGTCGACCCCACATAATGCCACCTGAAAACATTAAGGGACCTCCACCTTGCTGCACTCCCTGGACACTGTGTCTAAGGCGTTCAGCCTCACTGGGTTGCCTTCAAACACGTCTCCGACGATTGTCTGGTTGGAGGCATATGCGACACTCATCGACGAAGAGAACGTGATGCCAATTCTGAGCGATCCATGTTGTTGGGCCCATCAGTACCGCGCTGCAAGGTGTCGTGGTTGCAAAGATGGACCTCGCCATGGACGTCGGGAGTGAAGTTGCGCATCATGCAGCCTGTTGCGCACAGTTTGATTCGCAACACGACGTTCTGTGGCTGCACGAAAAGCATTATTCAACATGGTGGGGTTACTGTCAGGGTTCCTCCGAGCCACAATCCGTAGGTAGCGGTCATCCACTGCAGTAGTAGTCCTTTGGCGGCCTGAGCGAGGCATGTCATCGACAGTTCCCGTCTCTCTGTACCTTCTCCAAGTCCGAACAACATCGCTTTGCCTCACTCCGAGACGCCGGGACACATCCCTTGTTGAGAGCCCTTCCTGGCACAAAGTAACAATGCGGACCGTCTAGGTATGGTTGAACTACTGACAACACGAGCCATGTACCTCCTTCCTGGTGGAATTACTGGAACTGATCGGCTGTGGGACCCCCTCCGTCTAACAGGCGCTGTTCATGCATGGTTGTTTACATCTTTGGACGGGTTTAGTGACATCTCTGAACAGTCAAATGGACTATGTCTGTGATACAATATCCACACTCAACGTCTATCTTCAAGAGTTCTGGGTCCGGGATGATGCAAAACTTTTTTTGATGTGTGTATTTTTAATTTTGTTTGAAGGAGCGTTTTCAAAGTATATGAGTACTCGCATAGCGCCCGTGTGTAGTTGTGCCCCTTGCCCACGGTATGTGAGACGCATATGCTGCAGTAAATAGCCGACATAGGAGATTCGTAACTAAGCATCAAAGAGAGGCAAGCGCATGCTACCGTCGCCGCTCACGCGGATGACTACGGTGACGCTTGAGAGCAAACGGAGGCCTGCGGATCACAACGGCCCGCCCCTACCACACCGGCTATGCTGTGTGTCAGTAAAGAGCGGCGGGCAGCCGAACGTAGCTCAGCAGCAGGCGTTACATTGTGTGCTGCCTCTCACCAGCGCAGCGTCAGTCTCGTTTCCTGAGCGTATCATACAGATAAGCTGGTTGAAGAAGACATATTATTTCGCAATTATAGCGAATCAGTGAAAGAATGACTAACGCGTTAGACGGACGTCACTGTTGTTGATGCTGCTACTGTCGCTGGTAGAATCGTTCGATGCAAGGCTCTACGCTAATCTATAATGTTCAAAGTTTTATGTTTCCGTGAACCTGCTGTGACCTACATCCTCTTGAACCTGCTTACTGCATTCAAATTCTCTACAGCTTTTGATTCCTCCCTTCCCCTTATTCCCTATTTCCATCCCTTGCCAAACTGTAAATTCATTTATGCCTCAGTGTCCTATCTAGCGATCCTTTCTTTTTTCATGTTGATTCATAAATATGCTTTTCTCTTCAGTTCCATTCTGTATCTTCTGATTCGTATTGTGATCGGCTCATCTAAACTTCAGCTTTCTTTCTTCAAAAGTTTTCTTTCTCTTTTGCTCTACACTGTTTATTGTAGACGTTTCACTTCCATCCAAGTCTACACTCCAGTTCCGTTCAGAATAGTATTTTTATAATCGTTCTTAGCAAAATTCTCTTTTCATAAAGGCTGTTCATGCTGGCGACGGTCTCCGTTTTAAGCACATCTCTACTTCGCCCATCTTCAATTATTTTGCTGCAGAAATAGCAAAACTCATTATCTCCTTTCAGTGTCTGATTTCTTAATCTAGCCCTCTCGGCATCGCTCGAGTTAATTCAACTACATTCCATTACCATTGTCTTACTTTTGTTGAAATTCATTTTATAACCTCTTTTCACGACACTGTCCAGTGATCATCCGAGTCCTTTACCATCTAACAGAAATGGAATGTCATCTGTAAAGCTCAAACTGTTTATTTCTTCTCCCTGTTTACACCCCTTTCCAAATTTCTTCTTTCTTTCCTTTATTGCTTGCTCGATCTACATATTCAATAACATCGGGGTTAGGCTACAACCCTGTATGACTCCCTTCTCAACTACTTCCCCCTTTTATGTCCTTCGACTCAAACTCCGTCTTGTTCCTTTCAGAATTTTATAGAATCTATACCAGTTAAGATTGCAAAAAGTTTTCTCTGAATCTAAAAATGGTATAATCCTACGTTTTCCAGGAGGAGAAATGAAATTAAACGATATTGCAAGACTATAATTACAGGTGGTGGACTAAATTATGGAAACGCTAAAACCTTTCGTACTTAAAACAGATTCTAGTCTTCTCGGAACGGGTAAATACAGGCCCCGTATGATTTTCAAGGAAGTCTTTCTGCAAAATAGCGGCAAGTACAGGTAATAGCGATGGAGGCAGACTACGAACACTCACACTTCTCTCCAAGGTAGACCACAAGAGCTCAATAAAGTTGAGATCTGGTGACTCTGATGGCCAGGGAAGATGCGACAATTCGTGCTCGTGGTCTCATAACCAGTCCTGGACGATACGAGCTGTGTGGACAGGGACCCTGTTATCTTGGAACACAGCATCGCCATAGGATGGACCCGATCAGCTACAGTGGTCATATAATACGTAGCAGTAGTGCGACCTTGTACAGTAACCATGGGGCCCATGTAATTCCGTTATAAGCTGCCCAAAGCGACACCGAATCCCCGGCCCGTTTCACTCTTGGGGCATGAAGTCGGTCAGAAGTTGGAAAGTATGTGAAAGAAGACTCATTCTATAAAATGACGTATTTTCATTGCATCACAATCTAGCCTTTAAGGCTTCGGCACCACGTTTCCCTGTTGTGGGCATTTGCGTCACTGATGTGTGGTTTCGGAATTCCAGCTCGCCACTGAATTCCCTGATTCTGGAGCTCCTATCATGTTGTTTTGGTGCTGACATTCTGTTCTGCAGTGACTTATGCAGCTGACGTCCTCATTTTTTTCGTAGCAATGCTCTTCAGTGACCGTCCTCCACGATCTCTCAATACGCACTTCCGTCCGCGCTGTGATCTAGCGGATGGTGTTTTCCCCGCTTTCCCTGTGCCTTTGTGTTCATACACGCATTTCCGTGGGTTTTTTCGCATTTTTGTCCACTCCCTATATGTGTGCCACGAAACAAGATAAGAGCTATGTACTGGCCGTCTCTTGTTAACAGCGTGGCTTATAGTATTTTATTATCTGAAGATCACTAGTCATTTATATTTAACCCAGTATTATATTTGAAATGAAAAGGAATGTAATCTGTCTATCGCGTGAAAACAAAATTTATGTACCTGTCTTGAAAGTATGAACACAATACACACATAATGAAATGAAACATTTTACGCATTCATTGGGTACACGAATAAACAAATTCTTGGGTAACCCCGATCTAGAGCAGGCAACGTAAAGTTGTTTGTGGGAGAAACACGGCAATCTCAAAATCCACATGTGCACCAACTTGACTGGAATTGCTGCAAGGTTTCTAGAGTTAGGCTTATGTGTCACGCTTCCAACATCCGCCTCACATATGGGAGTGCCCAGTATATGTTATTTCCACGGAAATCGCCTACTTGGTACTAATTCACATGTGTACCACGTGTGATTCGAATCGGTCTATGTGTTCCAACAGAACGTTGGAACACACACACACACACACACACACACACACACACACACACACACACACATACACATACACACAGACACACCTCGTTTCTGTGCACACGGTGTCTCATCTAATTTGGCATCTACTAGATCGATGCTAATTCTAATGAGTCAAGGACAAAGTTTTATTGGCGCAAAAACTGTTTGCTTGTGCAATTTAAAATGCCCCTGCGTTAACGAGACAGGCTTTGTTGAACGTCTCTTGATTATGTGAAACTTTACGCTATCTAAATAACCAAAATTTCCCAACGACATTCACTGACGAGCAGTAATGCTTCTACCGAAAGCATTGAATTTTATTAAGGCCATTTCTCTATCGTCCAGTGGACCAAATTTAACAGATCGCAATAATGCACTTTACCAGGCAATGTGAATAGTTACAGGCTGTCAACATGGCTAAGGAAGATATGGAAGGCGAAAGTAGCAATGAATCATTCCAAAATAGCACTGCAGAAATGGCTTTCTTTC
Source organism: Schistocerca serialis cubense (assembly GCF_023864345.2). NCBI lineage: Eukaryota > Metazoa > Arthropoda > Insecta > Orthoptera > Acrididae > Schistocerca > Schistocerca serialis. The sequence goes on along the minus strand of NC_064641.1, from coordinate 411,727,650 downwards.
TTTCTCTCGCTTTATAGAAGCTACTGATTAAAAACGTAAGTTGGCAGAGAATACTGTGGCAGCTTCTCATAATCTTATTTTGAAAGTTGAGAAGTTGCTGGAAATTTATTAGAGTTTCGTGACGGAGAATTGACTACTGCACCAATGTGTAGTAAAGGAAATGGGAATTTCATTAGAAGATTAGGATAGGGAGAAAAAAGTTATTGAAATCTGAACGTGCTCAGTTTAGATCATCTATCTTAAGTATAACTTCGAACCTGATAGCTTTTGGCATTTTATATAAGAAACGAAAATATAATAAAGGGAACTTAAGATGTGAATTGGTTTTGTTTTTTCGTAGTCACGTTGAGCAGGTCATTTTTGAAAGTCTAATTCTGCATAAAGCGTGTGTCAGTTTTATGTTACCTTGACATGAATTTGTGTATTAGATGGTAAACGTAGGATTCGGATGATTTAATATGTGGATGACTTTATTTGTGAATAATATTATTCCGAAAGATGTTAAAGCAATGTGCACGGTCGAACCCACAACGACAGCTCGAGGCCAAGGAAGACAAGACCACTGTACCAAGAAGAGTAGGTCTTCCTGGAAAGACCTCGTTAGCTGTTTGTCGGCAAATGTCTTGGACGCCTCTCTGACCGCTAGGCCGTCTACTTTTATACCAGAACGTTTGTCTCTGGAGAACGAGAGTGGTAAGACGTACCAAATACTGTGCTACTGTGTGGCGAATTGAAGGAAGCTGACTCTTGTAGAAGGAACTTTCCCGTGCCCAGAACCATTTGTCAGCTAAACATCGAAGCCACTGTTTTTGGGAGAATTTGTTTGGCCGATAGAAAAAGTTGCTTCAGAAGATCCTAGTGGAAGCCGTAGACTTTAACAGAAAGCCCTTTACCAGAAGACCCTACCATGAATGAAGCAATAAGAATAAACAATGGGGCAAAGAAGTGCAAGGAAGGACAGGCTGCCTCAGATCTCGCCACTACGTGCTTTGGACAACATTCCGTCAGTCACTCTTGAAGGTGGAAGCGCTCGTGCGTCTCATAATCCTTACTTTGACGTAGACCAGAATTTGCACTCCCGTATAACATGTGTCTCTACTACACACAAAACTCCCTGGAGCTTTCGAAGCAGGTAGTTAATATTAGATTAGTCAGTGACTGTGAAGGTTTTTGTCAAATTATTTATGAACACTTTCAATGGTTCAAGGCATGTACTCACCATCGTTTAAGTTTCATTTCCTGATAACCTATATTTATTTGTCATTTTTTAACATTCTACGTTTCAGGATTTTACGCACACTGCTATATACCGTGTGATCAAAAAGTCAGTATAAATTTGAAAACTTAATAAACCACGGAAAAATGTAGATAGAGAGGTAAAAATTGACCCACATGCTTGGAATGACATGGGGTTTTATTACAACCAAAAAAAAAGCAAAGTATTGCTAGACGCGTGAAAGATCTCTTGCGCGCGTCGTTTGGTGATGATCGTGTGCTCAGCCGCCACTTTCGTCATCCTTGGCCTCCCAGGTCCCCAGACCTCTGTCCGTGCCATTATTGGCTTTGGAGTTACCTGAAGTCGCAAGTGTGTCGTGATCGACCGACATCTCTAGGGACGCTGAAAGACAACATCCGACGCCAATGACTCACAATAACTCCGGACATGCTTTACAGTGCTGTTCACAACATGATACATCGACTATAGGTATTGTTGAGGAATGATGGTGGACATATTGAGCATTTCCTGTAAAGAACATCATGTTTGCTTTGTCTTACTTTGTTATGCTAGTTATTGCTATTCGGATAAGATGAAGCGCCATCTGTCGGACATATTTTGAACGTTTGTATTTTTTTGGTTCTAATAAAACCCCATGTCATTCCAAGCATGTGTGTCAATTTGTACCTCTCTATCTACATTATCCCGTTATTTATTCAGTTTTCAAATTTATACTGACTTTTTGATCACCCGGTATTTTACTGATCTTGTAGAAATGAGTCTAGCACCTAGATGATTGAATTAATTGAATTCCTCATGCATGATCTAGCTCCACACGAATCTCCTTGACATTCAGCCTCTAGAGGGATTTAATCAATTCGCAATTTATTTGACTGTATGGATGATGGCTCAACAAGCACGTGGCTCTAGTAGCAGAATTTCAGGCCTAACAAACTTCATCTACCAACTATGTATTGGTTGCCCGCCCGGCTAGCCGTGCGCTCTGACGCACTGCTTCCTGAGCGGGAAGGCGTGCCGGTCGCCGGCACGAACCCGCCGGCGGATTAGTGTCAAGGTCCGGTGTGCCGGCCAGCCTGTGGATGGTTTTTAAGGCTGTTTTCCATCTGCTTTGGGGAATGTCGGCTGGTTCCCCTTATTCCGCCTCAGTTACACTATGTTGGTGATTGCTGCCCAAACACTGTCTCCACGTGCGCGTACACCATAATTACTCAACCACGCAAACATTAGGGTTATACTCGTCTGGAATGAGACGTTCCCGGGAGTAGGGTGTCCACTGGCAGTGGGGTCAAGCTGCACAATAACCCTAGGTTCGGTGTGCGGCGGCGGTGGGTGAGTGGACTGCTGTAGCCTGTTGTGGGGTTACGTACCGTTGGGCCTACGGCGGGGACGATACCTCACCATCGTTTCTAGGTCCCCAGTTCAATACATACCTACATACATACATGTATTGCTTGGCAATAAAACTCTGTGGCAAGAAACTAATTTTATCTATTTGTGCGAAATCGATAAAGACTACGTTAGAAGACCAAGAAAAACTGTTCTACATAAAGTCGACAAATTCACCGGATAAAATTTTGGTGACCCTCTTGAGAGAACACACCGGTCGTTTCTGGAGCGCTGGTGCAGAACTGCCTCCAGGCGGTCATACGACGGCCTAACAATGGCTAATGTCATGGGCATGAACTGGTGTGTACGCCTGAGTCGGTTGTATAGAATCAGTGCAGAGAGATATATCCACGTTGAGACATGACAAAATGGCAGAAAGGAGCATCACGTATGGAATTTCCCGTGAACACAGTGAATTAAATTATTGGCTTATCCCAGTCTGTCGAACGGAAGTACAGGGAATAGTAGCCATGTAATACGGCGTAACAGTAGTGGTTGTAGAAAGATCTTAATTAACAAAGATAATAGACAAATGTTACGCCTCGCTAGTGATAATCGATCAGAATCCGAAAAGAGTTTGTAGCTGTCAGTGAATTCAGGTCCATCTCAACCAATTCCGAAAGGACCCTGCGAAGGAAACTGCATACAGTAGACATTTGGAGTAGCATATTCCACAAAACATCATTGTGCACAGTAGCAGGTATAGCTTTGCACCTTCAGTAAGTCAAACAACACAGAAACTGTAAGCGTATAGAGTAGAGAGTCGCGATTTTGCATCTTTTTTTAACGAAGTGGATGTTATGCAAGTCATCTAAGGCACCAATGTCCCAATGAGAAATTTAATCCACAGTGTGTGGAGGGAGTAATTGACCATTCTGCGATGTTTTGGGGGTGTTTTCGTACAATGACTGATTCACCTTACCGTGAACATGAACTAGTACGTTTATTTCAACATTAATGGTGACCAGGATTCTATATTTTATGGATACTCTGGTTATCTAAGACGACAACAGCCATGTTCACATGGCTACACAAATACGCTGTTAATTTGATGGACACACTGTCAACCTATCGCACGTAGACTGGCGCTTTAAATCAACTGATCTGAATCCCATACAAAACGATTGGGACTATTGGAGTAGGGGGTGGAACGTAGCGATCAACATCGGCGCAATATGGTAGAGCTATTGGATCTAATGGTCAACAAGCGGCTTCAGCTGGCATACCTGGAGACATTTTTGGACTTCCTTGCTTGCCGAACTGAGCCTGTATGAAGGGTATTGGTCGCGTTGCACAGTATTAGCGTGATGTCTCCTGGCGCTTACAAATCTTTCGTATTCATTTCTGACACTATGAGTGCAATATTTCATTGGTATCAAAGCGATCTGTATGGCTCACTGCGAATATTTCACCTTGCACGCGCACGCCTATGATCAACTGAATGAATGGTACAAGAAAGAGCGCTTGCGATTTTGGAGGGTGATAAGATTTGACGTAGCGCGTGACTGAATTCTTCGTGTACGGCACGTCTCGATGTCAGCTGCGAAGAGGATGACAAAAAAGGCAAACATCATAGTGGCTTTGTCATCTCGGAGCTGGCTGTGTGATTCGTAACCACAAATAAACTATTTGGTTCCTTCAATAGCATTCTATTGCTGGTTTTGAACATTTCAATGTGGTAGATTCACTTTCTTCCGGCCACAAAGGTAAATCACCCAGATGTACCTGCTGTGAGATTGTTGCAACGTAGTGTTGAGCTTCCTTTGCCGAGTTAGATGTTAATGGTGCTTAGTTGTGCCTAAGCGAGTGAACATACTACTTACGTGGGTAAAATTTGACAGTGGTCGTGCATGATCATCTGTCCCATCATGTAAGTGCTGCTGAAGCTTGGTTCTGTGTCTGATGTTCAGAAATTAGGTGCCAAGCATTGGTATCACATGTCAAATTCATGTGGCCCTTCTATTTTAGGACTGTGAAAGGAGCGCTAATGGTAACTCGTGTGCTCCCCTCAGTTCAAAATGGCTCTGAGCGCTATGGAACTTAACATCTGAGGTCATCATTCCCTTAGAGCTTAGAACTACTTAAACCTAAGTACATCGCACATACCCATGCCGCAGGCGGGATTCGAACCTGCGACTGTAGCAGTCGCGCGGTTCCAGACTGAAGCGTCTAGAGCCGCTCGGCCACCGCGGCCGGCGCTCCCCTCAGTTAATTTACCCTTTAAATTCCCCAGGTGTGGGGCTCTCGGGACTAGTTGCCACTCGTGTTTTGTACTCTGTTTAAGTGTGTACGACTGGGCTACAGGGGCTGGGTCGTTAACCGAGTTAATAGAGCATTGGTAAGCTAACTTGATGTACATTGCTGATCTGTGGAGAAAGCGCTGATACCTTGTCTTAAATTATTTTGTAGTGGTTTTAAGATGTTATGGCATATGGAGTAATACTGTTTTTCCGGTTTTAGAGTTCTAGAACATAAATGTTTTATTGGTCCTGTTTTTATCTTGTGGTACAGCCTGTTGGGGCCTGTTCCAAACGTAAGTATATTTACACCAGCTTCTGAACGAAGGCTTTCAGGATGAGTTCTCGATATTCTTCATCGCCTACTGGCCAGCTGTTTAGAACTGTAAACAAGTTGTGGGATCTAATTTAACTTTCGTTATTGGAATTCTGTTAGTCATTAATTTTAAGTCACAGAGATTGTTTTAAAGAAAAGTTTTGGGTGTTTATATTGACTGTTCTACTTATTGGCGTCCTTAAACTATTTTTATGTTGGTAGTATCTGATTTATTTAATGGCGCTATCAAACAATTCAATAATTACCTTACAAGTGATTAACTTAACAATCAAGTGTGTTCAGGTTACCAGCATGTGCATTATGTAAATTGTTGGCGCGAAATAAATTGTAAAAATTTTTTGCTGAGTTTTGGCTGAGTCGCTTACCACTCCCAGATCCCCTCATCGATACTATTTCAAATGCACACTCTCACTATGTAAACATACACTGCTGTGGCAGGACGGCACTAGCACACAAACTTGGCAACAAAGTTTAAAAACATGGCTGTCATTCATTAACACAGAAGATTTCGAATAAATGTGCCTAACTTCCTGGTAGCTTGATGCCTGGCACTTGAACTTCTATATCTAATACAGCTGAGAATCAAGTTCAGTTAAACTTTGTTGTCAGTGGCAGTTTATGATACAGTCAATTAGCCCGTCCGGCTAGCAGTGCGTTCAAACGCACTGCTTCCCGAGCGGGAAGGTGTGCCGGTCCTCAGCACCAATCCGCCCGGCCTGTGAATGGTTTTTAAGGCGGTTTTCCAACTGCGTCGGCTGGTTCTCCTTATTCCACCTCAGTTACACTATGTCGGCGATTCCTGCACAAACACTGTCTCCACGTGCGCGTACACCATCATTACTCTACCACGCAAAAATTTGAGGTTACACTCGTCTGGAATGAGACGTTCCCGGGGGGTCCACTGGGGGCCGAAGCACACTACTACTCTGGGCTCGGTGTCTTTACCCCGGAACCGGTTTGGCTATCGCCAGTCTGCCATGCACGGTACACTTTAACCACTGCGGTACGGAACAGTTTACAAACTTAGTCCTTTCAGAAATGCTTCCAACATTGGCCCGATAGCCAATGATCCTGCTCTTTTGGACGTCACATAAATCGCTCCACAATACGACAACGACTACCCTTTTGTCTGCGTTCCCCCCTACATGCTTTATGTATCCTCTACTGCTAGTGCTGCCACCTGTCGCCTGTGAGTAGGACGTAAAAATGTGTTAGCTATTTCGTAAACTAAGTAGAAAATAGTTAAAACTACACACTAATCTTATGACACATATGGCTTTAAGTGAGGAATGGCTTTCTTACCGGTAGGGGCGTTACTGTGTCTTCAACCTTCAGATGGCAACAACTTTCAAAACAGCGAGTGTCGTGACTGTATGTGTTACACTGTGCTGTTACCTCTCTGACAGTGAGTCGCTCTCATGACGAACGCAGTGGTGGATATTGCCGAGATCTCTGATTTTTGCGGACAATTGACGCAACAAATGCACCGGGAACATTTAATACAACATTTTATATTTGTTTGTGAGAAGTAGAACACAGGCGGTTAGATTGAAAATGTTGGCGTGGCAGCGGTGGACTTCAGAGAAGGAGCTGCGAATGAGAAAGAAACACGAACACAAATAACAGAGCGAGGGCAAAGAACGTGGCGTGGCTTATTAAGAAACGGAAGTAGGAGAAGTTATGATACGTTTTCCACTGTTCTGCGGAGACAAGATTACGCGTCGGCTCTTCCTTAAACCATTATGTCGCCGTCTAGGTCTTTTCTAACCACTTTAAATACTCAAAGGAATTTCTATGGTCGATCTATAATCAATTCGTCTGGCTACAAGCCTCGAGCAACTCCATTTCATTGTCACTGCAGTTATAATGACGTCTTTCAGTCTTTTACGTGCTAAAATTGCTGGTTTTCTTATCTCCTCTTTTATTTTCCCATATGTATCTCCCTCTCCTTGATAAAATCTCATTTTTTTAATTGTACACGCTGGCTACAAATTTTACTTTTAAGGCATAGAGGAAGCTTGTCTTAGGAAACTCTTTAATTTGCGGAAAGCTCTGGACGCCAGTTTCAATCTTTTGTCAACTTTTTTGTGCCTTCAGCGGCCACAAATACAAAAACTCATTAATTGGTTCAATTGCAGCGTTGTTAATTTGTTAGACATGACAAGTCGTACGTATTCCTCCTTCATTACGCCAGTTTGAAACTTAAATCTCCTTGTTTGATTGCTTCAGTTTTTATAACTAAGCCTAATTGAAAATATTGTGTTGAATACATTATTTTATAAAAAGTGTCTGGACACCTAATTTCTTTATTGCAATTCCACCAAAGTTGCATTTTATTATACTGGCGATTAGTTTCGATCTACAAAGTTCATTTTTGAAGCAGGCCTATTGAAGCAGCAGTAACAGTACTTGCTTAGACGAAAGTCGATTCACTCGTAGGTATATACACATAATACCTAGTCACATGGAATGTCAGACCAATTTCACAATCTAGATGTGCTCACAAAATGCAGTTAAACTAGTTTAACTACACTTTGTGAACACATCTGTATTCCATGTGACTATGCATTATGTGTATATTACCTACGTGTGAACGGACTGTCGCCTAAGTAAGCACTGTTTGTTCGGATTTAACAGGCTTGGCTTGAAAATGATTTTTGTAGTTAGAAACTGGTAGCCAGCATAATAAAACGAAACTGTGACGGAATTATAATAAAGAATTTATGTTATCTAAGTTGCCGGTCCCGCCCTGACTTCACGTAGGAAATACGGCAATCTGGACACCTATTGGGGGGGGGGGGGGGGGCATTAATATGGGATGTGTCCACTCCTTGGTTTCATTAGGGCTTGAATTCTGCAGGTGACATTTTCAGTGAGGTGTCTGAATGTCTGTGGAAGACTGGCAGCTCCTTCTTCCTCAGAGAAGTTAGCGCTGTCGGACACTGGAGTCTAAGCGAAGTCGACGTTCTAGCTTATTCCAAAGGAGGTCTGTTGGATGCAAGTAGGAAATGCTCAACAAACTCCAGTGGCGCCCTCTACAAGAGAGACGTTTTCATCTCGGAGGGGTCTACCGTTGAAATTTCAAGAGAGGATGTTCCGTGAAGAGTCGGGTAACATACTGCCTCCTGCCATATATGTCTCGCAAAATAATCACAGCGAGAAATTCAGAGAAATTGGAGATCATTCGAAGCTTTGCCGACGAACATTCCTTAGAAGCGTGAACGGAAAAGGTAAGCGGAGAAAAGTTAGTGGTACTAGAAGAGCTGCACACCCGAAGGTGTGGCAGTTGTATGAATACGTAAATGTTGGAGTTTGGTTATGTATGCCACCTCCTTCTTTACCTTACCCACTCCATTAAATGCCCACGTAGTTCCACATTTTGTTACATTACGGTTCCACAAAGGCCCTGTTTCAAGCAACTGCTATCTCTAGAATATGGCAAAAGTAAATTAAATATTATATAAAGGGGCTTGCTACTGGCTTTAGTATTTAAAAAGTAGAGAAATAAATTCTGCTGCTCTTCATGTTTAAGTCACTACAGCGAATCAACTTCCCTAAGAGCATGTATTATGAACTGGCGGATGCTACAAGTTTGGATGACGTTTTCGTATCCTCAGGCGCAGTAAACATTGATTTTCAATCTAAATAAATTTATTACTACGTTGGAAACACAGGGTGTATCAAAAAGAATCATCCGGTCTGGCACACCGATATTTCGGAAACTAATAAACATATGCAATGAATGTTTTTTGATGAACGGGAAACACAGTAAGTTTTTTTATTCATACATTTTCATAGGTGATCAATATGCCCCCCTTGAGGCGCACAGCATATGTCAATGCGGTATTCGATTTATTCCCACACTGCAGTGAGCATGTCTTGAGTTACAGCTTCTACAGCTGCTGTTATCGACGTCTCAATTCAATGTAGTCGTTAACAGAGGTATATGAACAGAGTCTTTTATAAACCCCCACAAGAAAGTCAGGTCCGGTCACCACGGAGGCTAGTAACGTAAGGCTGAACCATTTGGTCCAGTGCGACCGTTGCATAGTTCAGCAATCCTTTGACTTAAAAATTCCCACACTTCCTGATGCCAGTGTGGTGGTGCCCCACCCTATTCGTAAATCTGGTCGTTAGAAACAGTCTGCAGCTGTGGGAAAAGAAAGATTTCAAGCATATCGAGATATGTGCTTCGTGTAACAGTGTTCTCGGCAAAGAAAAATGGACCATTCACCTTTTCTCGTGAAACTGCACAAAACACATTAAATTTTGGAGAGTCCCTCTTACGTTGTACAACTTCATGTAGTTGTTCCATATCCCACATTCTCACATTAGGACGGTTCACTTTTCCATTTAAATGGAATGTGGCCTCATCACTAAACAATAAGCTTGGAAGGAAACTGTCACCCTCCATCTTGCCAAGAACGAAATTACAGAACTCCACACGTTGTTGTTTGTCACCTTCACGAAGAGCATGCAGCAGCTGAATTTTGTATGGTTTCAAGTGTAAACTTCGACGCAACACATGCTAGACGGACACTGGGGGCGTGTTGAGCTGTCGAGCTGCACAGCGAGCGGGTTTCTGCGGACTCCTTGTGAAACTATGGCGGATGCGTTCGACGTCTGTATCAGACACTCGGGGACGGCCAGGCGATTTGCCTCTACACAAACAGCCTGGTTCTCGGAATTGTTCATGCTATCGTCTAACGCTCTGCGCAGTGGATGATCGACACCATACCTGGTATGAAAGTCACGTTGAACGGTTATTGCTGAACCGCACCAGGGCGATTCTAGAAGTCGGTGAATGGGAGGAGGGGGGGGGGGATAATGGGGGGGGAGGGGTTTGGTGGAATGGAATATCGCCCAACATAACGAGAGTTGGGGTCCTCCACCGGCAAATTGGTAAAATTTGGTATTGCTTAAAGTAGTTTTTGGTAACTGTTTTGAAGTTCAGGGCAAAAAATGTGTATTAATCAATAATAAAACGTCCATTTTAAGTTAAATGATATTATTGGTTTAGATAGTAAGCTATTTGCCTCTCTTATTCTTTTGCTAAAATGTGTTTGAAATACATTGCAACGTATATTGCTACATAATTATAAATAGAATGATTGAATCCGTTGGAGTAATATATTCGCTGATTTCTGAAGTCATTTTATCCATTGTAATATGATACTCCATTGAGAGGGGCTATAGGCCCCATAGCACCCCCCTCCCCCTCCTTGCCACCGCCCCTGACCAGCACTGCACAAAACGTAGAACACAAAACGCTTCCTGTTGTCCCGACAGCATTTTTACTAGAACTGAAGTGGGTGGACATTGCTGCTACCTAGCGGGAAGCATGTAAAACGCGATAATTTGCCCTTTCCAACAGTACGCTGTTCACGCACATAACTCAAATAACATAATAGTTATGACTTTTTTAAGTCCGATGTTCTTTTTGATGCACCCTAATTAATGAATGGCAGCAGACTGTCTTCACATCTGAGCGTAGGTACTCACCCATGTGCGTTACCGCACTTCCATGGAACTGTTATTCATCCTCGGCTGTACTCAGCCAGTCTCTTGGAACAGCTAGGGCACATTCTTCCTCTCATCAAATGGCAGCCAACAACGAGGTCCTACACAGCTACTTTAGAGATCTGGCATCCGCTTCACATTGAACTGCACAATTTTGGATTGAGCCAATCAGCGTTCGCCACATCCCCCGCCACAAATCAGGCCACCTCCCCTTGTTGCAAATACTGTCTTATTATGTAAGGTTCATACGATATACATATCCTTTTAATGTAGGTAGTTTATTTTTCGAACTTCATATTACCTACGATCGCTCTCTGCGCTAATAGTTCGTAATTTAGGAGTCACTTTCTCGCACTGTACTCTCTTTGCCGTGGAGATAAGATGGTGGTGGAGGGAGAGGGGGGAAGAAACGATTAGGTAGGCTGATAGTAAGTGATGCAGATGATGGGCAAGCGAAATTAATTCACACACAACTAACATGGTTAAATAACTTATCCCTTGCACAGGCAATGCAAACGTTTTTCCCTACTTACAGGAGTGGTTTCTATCCTTTACTTCCATTGTTAACGACCATATCTTGCAATGAATAAGATAACTCTTCCTAGTGCCATTACTGAGCGAAATAATTAGTTAAAGGCGTTATTTCAAAATAAGTACGAGAAGTTCATTACAGAGTTCAGCAAAGACTACATCTCTGGACTACAAAACCCCTAGTTGTAATCAAAGGGAGCTCTGAACTTGAATCAGACAATAGAAACTAGCGGGCTCACAATCACATTCAGACAATGTTAAGCAGCGGGCTCTCTCTCTCTCTCTCTCTCTCTCTCTCACACACACACACACACACACACACACACATTGCTTTACGACAGCTGGTCACCTTAGGAATTACTTGAAGAGGAACCTAATACGATTGGGAATGATGTAGTATGCCGCAAAAGACAGTAACGGAACGGCATAGATGATGTTCACATGTTGACGCACCGACAACGGAGACTGACAGCGGACGGGCACTTAACTCGAGTAAGGTCTGCGAAAATGTGAGAGAAAAAGAGAGGGAACAACGGAATGCTAGTGGTTTTATAGACGCGCGGTTCGGATTTTCCGTTGAGTCAACTCCTCACCTGACTCGTGCCAACACAAGCAGGGTTGACCTGAAAGAACTGCGCCCGACTCTTGTCTAGAATAAGCCAATGGCGAGCATCCTGTACTGTCGGCTAAAATGTGGCCGAGTAGCGCCGAAGGCAGCGGAGGAGTGTAGAGTTCGAGTCCCCAGGCGCCACGCTGTCGGGACCGTGGAGTATCCCTATGCCCAAGGACCAAAACTGCCTCCCTTTTTACCGGCCTGAAGCTTCCGAGGCAGCTTCCCCGCCGTTAATCGGAACATTACAGGTTACTGAAACAAAAACATTATCAGTGTCATTCTCAATTCGACGAAGGTAGCAATGGGGATGAATTTTGTGACGTGACTAGCTGCTCTGAAAATTTACAATTATTGTATTTAATTGGCCGATTAATTCTGATGTCTAGTCATAGTGTAATGGCTACCCTCGAGGAAAGAGTACCTCGTCGTTATGGGAGTGTACCTCTAGGGAAAGCGGCGTTCTCTGGATGCTGAGACGCCCTCTCTATCCAGGCGCCGGGCCGACGTTCTCCATTCAGAGAACATTCCGATATTGCAGTTTTTTTCAAAATGGTTGCCATCTCGTTACCTTACAAGATGTTGTATAACGCCAACTGATGATGGGTTTTGGCATAAATAAACCTATCAAAACCGTGAAGAAAAATAATGGCTGGTCGCTACAGATTTCAAGCGGGAGTACACTTCAGTTAACTAATAGTGTGCGGGATATACACTATATACACATTTTGATAAAGGCACCAGAGTAAACCTTCGTGCCTGATTATATAGTCCCTAAAATACGTGATAGTAATATCAAGTAATATTCTTGCTTATGGAGTGCTACGTAGCAACTCCTAATATTATTTCAGTTAAAATGTTTGCCAGATTACGTCAATTACATCGAATGAACTGTAAAAACCTATTTCTTATGGTCGTAGTTATATGAAACTCATAGTCTTGGAAACATTAATGTCTGTACACCACCGTTATTATACCAATATCTGTTCTCCGATAAAAACTGTTTTATCTAAGAAAAATGCGAAACTACATTATTTCTTTCTTCTTTTTCTGACGAATGCACGACAAGGATGCAAGTGTGCTCGATGTATCATATTGCCAATTATAATTACACCATTATATTTCAAACTTGTTTTTATCGTGTGAAACGGGAAACCTCTCAGTGGTCCTGCTTTAACAGAAATCTTCAAATAATTCCTGGCTGTTTAAGTTGGAAGCAATTTAATAGCCCAATCGTTAGTTATTTTACTTTTAAAAAGTCTAATCTGCATCTTATTCAAGGTCAAACTTTATACAAAAAGAATTTCTGTGAACATTAACTACTTGTACGGTTATTCGTTACCAAGTGCGCCATTAACAAATAATGATTTTGGGCCTGAAGATCATTTGTATCCATTCTACTTAAATAAAATAATACAAATGATCTGCTTTCGTGATATTTCAATTGTGTCTGAATGTCTATGGAGGAATGGGAGCTCATTCTTTCTCAAGAGCCGAAACTAGAAAAGCAAGTGATGTTTGGCGCTTGTATGTGAACGAAGTGGACGTACTGACTCGTCCCAAATGTATTCCACTGGTTTCACAAGGTGCGACATCGTCGCGAAAAAACAGTGACCCGTATATGTAATAAGTTTCCTTTAATTTACGTCTATGGTCACAACCTTTTTGTTAACAGATTACCGGTTTCGGTCTTTAATGACCATCATCAGATCTGTTTCGTAAAAACAAAGTCCTAATATACTGCAGCCATAGTGGCATCGTCAAATGTTAAATGCGGTATCAGCACCAACATTCCATTGGGTTGAGGTCGGCGCTGGGCGAGACAGTCCATTTCAGGAATGTTAGTGACTAGAAACCATTGCCTCACAGATGCCGCTTTACGACACGATGCACAGTCATGCTGATAGACTCATCGTCTTCTCCGAGCTGTTGCTTTGTTATACACAGTGGAGAACGCTGTGAAACGGGTGCTCATTTCGTTTTCCGTGTAATCTTTTCTTAAGCGCAATAAGCGGAACATATTGTAACACAAAGGCTGTAACACCAGCTACTCCCTACTGCAGTGTTGGCACTACACATGACGGCAGGTGACGTTCACCAGGCGTTCGCCAGAGCCAAACTCTTCCACCAGATTACCAAAGGTTCATCATTCCAAATAACTTGTTTGCAGTGATCCACTGTCCAGTGTCGTCGGTCTTTACCCTAACTCGAGCATTGACTACACAAATGTGGGGCTTATGACGAGCCGCTCGACCATTTACCACTTTTTTTGTAACTCACTACATATATGTCTTTCTCCGTAGCCAAGTCTTCAGCGTGTCTGCCTGATATGCGAAGGACTCCGGTTTAATTCGCGATACTGCCAAAACTTTTTCCTCGGTGGAAAGACTGGAGCAAGGTGGAGACAGCGTCGCTATGTCAAGCGGCTCCAAGGTCAACAAAGCTGACAGCAGCCGGTAGACTGGTGTGCTGACCTCACGCCTGCCCATATCGTACCCGAATGACGCCTTTAACAGAGGCCCCGATTGTCCCGTCTGCGCCAGAATGCAGACCTTTGCTCTGCTACATACAGTCATTGTGCTAACTGGACTGCTGGCAGCACTTTGGACCTCATTTCTTGGGCTCATTTTATGCATTTTTTTATGACCACCGTCAGCGATGCCTGACGGTCCCCGAGTATCAGTACTTGAGGCCTGCCTAGTCTTGCTTTAGTTGTGGTTGTGCTATCGTGTCTATTTGGTGGCCAACAGTGGACTCGGGCAGCTTTATAACGGCTGAAATGTCCTTGATGGACTTGTTACTTTGGTGACATCCAATGATTAGCCCACAGTATCTCCTGATAGACGAATTCTTCTAGCACTACTTCTCAGCTGACAAAACGATATTCCCTGCCTCGTTTTCTACTAGGGGTCCTCCTCTCGTGACAGCTAATCACGAATTCCACATACGTAAGGCTGCCTGGGTACTTCTGAGCCGACAGTGTTCACGTATGGAGCGAGAGGACGCAGCCTTCTGCAGTTGATTGCAGAGGAAGGGCAGTTGAGTAGAATATATGCAATAAGACAGCCGTAGTTCATTGATCGCGGAGGCTTTTATGACAGGTGGTGTAGTAAGAGTGATCGAGAGTGTAATCAAGCGTTGTAAAGCTAAATGAGTTAATGGTTGTGGCGTGGGAGGCTCGAGTCCTTGGCAGGTTGCCCAAGAGGCGCAGCTTTCTCTGGAGCAGCGGCAGATCATAAGTGACGATCGCGGCGTGATATACAGCGGAGCTGTGTCTGGGGGCGTCGTGACGGGCGCAAGGCCGGCGGGCGAGCGCAACTATGTCGACCAACTGGGTCAACACAGCACACGGGTCCGTCAGCGCCGGCTAGAAATGGGGCGGCCGGCTGTGAACGCGCCGAGGAATGTGGACGGCTGAGAGTTGCGCTCTCATATGCTGCGGCGGCTACAGGGCGAGCTTCTCTCCAGCCCAGCCGAGTGTGCGAGGTACGACCTGTCGAACAGGCTCGCTCTTGAGGACAGCTTTTCCCATTACTCCACAGTCCCGATTTCGACACCGTTTGAATCAAATTGTAATGTTGTTAGTTTCAAGGAACTTGGGGTAGCGTTTGCTAAATGTTTGTGTATACATTGTGGGCCATTAAAATTACAACTCTAGCAAAGATAGTAAATAACAAAAGTTTATTTATCCCCATATACATTATAGTAGGAAGAATCCATTACGAATTATCGCTTCAGTTGTGCTATTAGATTCGTGATTTCCTGTCAAAAAGCTCACAGTACGTAATAATCAACGGAAAATCGTCGAGTGAAACAGAACTCATCCCCAAGGAAGTGTTACAGGTCCCATGCTGTTCTAGATTTACGTAAACGATTTAGGAGACAATTTGAGCAGTGCTCTTAGGCTGTTTGCAGACGATGTTGTCATTTAGCGTCTATTTAGGTCGTCAGAAGACCAAACCAAATGCGAAACGACATAGACACGATGTCTGTATGGTGCAGAAAGTCGCAGTTGATTCCAAACAATGAAAAGTGTGAAGTAATGCACATGAGTACTGAAAGGAATCCGCTTAATTTCGGTTACACGATACATCACACAAACTAAATGCTGTCAGTTCGACTAAATGCCTAGGAATTACAGTCACGACCAACTCTGACACTCGGGCACTAGTCATGTAGGGCCGCTGAGATCCTGCGTGACATTGAGTATGACTCTTCTGTAGCCATCGATTCCATAATCGCATAACAGTCGTGGGACTACGACCAACGCGATCGTCAGTATCGCAGAATGGTATACCGCCATATCGATACGCCGCGATCCAGCCGCTATCGAATTCTGACACGCGCTGGTGGACGTTTCTTCTTTTTACACAAGGCGTAACACAGTTTTCTCTCGTAGACATTCAAAGGCGATTTCTGAGCGGAAAACCTGATGCTCGGTATGCACAGAATGTAAATGGTGCTGTACCTACTTTGTGTCCAAGCATCCAGTACACTTAATGTCAATTCGACGATTGCTGCATACCGCCTCCACAGAGTTTCATTTTCAGTGGTCAGCAGTCTGCTTTAATTGTAGCATTCAAAAGCATAAATCGTTCTCGATTCTAGTACCAACACGTTTCGAGACTGCAAGCTATCTTTGGGTTTTAAGCAAGAAACTCCAGTATAAAACAACCTTCTCTCATCGCCACATCATTAAAATCTGAGGCATATTTCACAGTCTCTGTCTTACTTTACAATTTATATTCACTGTCCACAATGCAAGCCAGCCAGCCCTAGATTTGCCTGCGCCATAAGGAACGTATTCTCCATCCCCACTGTACACAATGCAAGCTAGCTCTAGATTTGCCTGTGCCATAAGGAACGCATTTTCCATCCTTTGCCCTCACCTTTTTTTCCCCTGTAATCTCCGAAAGGAGCTCCACCACCATGATCCCTGTGGAAACAAACAACGGTGTCATCTCTGACGACTCTGCAGTTTTGTTAGCATCGGGTCCCGGTGGAAAGGATGACTTCTTACGTCATTACTCTTGGATAGAAGTTATAAAAGAGATTGTCTCGTGGTTGAGTCACTGGGGGCACATCAAGTGCGTTCTCAGGATGTGATGCCATCACTAAAAACTTAGATAGAGGATGTAAAATCCATCTGTAAGTAATGAGTGCTATCTACAGAGGATGTCGAATTGATTTCATATTTCTAAATTTCCGGAAGGCTTTTGACACCATCCCTCAAAAGCGACTTCTAATGAAATTGCGTGTCTGTGGAATATCGTCTCACTTGAGCGACTGGATATGTGATTTCCAGTGAGAAAAGTAACAGTTGGTAGTAACTGGCGGAAAGTCATCAAGTAAAACAGAAGCAATATCTGGCGTTCCCCAAGGAAGTGTTATAGACCCACTGCTGTTCCTGATGTGTACAAAAAATATAAGAGACAATCTGAACAGCCTTCTTAGATTGTTTGCAGACGATGGCGTCATTCACTGTCTTTTAAAGTCAGCAGATGATCAAGATCAATTGCCAAATGATATGGTCTAGATATCCTTATGGCATGAAAAGGGGAAATTGACTCTAAATAATAAAAAGTGTGAGGTCATACACATGATTACTAAAAGGACTCCACTAAATTTCGGTTACACTGTAAATCACACAAATCTAAAAGCTGTTAATTCAATTCAATGCTTAGGGATTACAGTTACGAATAACTTAAGCTGAACGATTACACGGACAATGTTGTGGGGAAAGTGAACCAAAAGCTGCGATTTATTGGCAGAACATTTAGAAAATGGGATAGGTCTACTAAAGAGACTGTCTGCGCTACGCTTGTCCGTCCTCTTCTGGAGTATTACTGCGGGGTACGAGATCCCCATCAAATTGATTGGAGGACATCTAAAAAGTTTAAAGAATGGGAGTTCGTTTTATGCAATCGCGAAATAGGGGAGAAAGTTCCGCGGGTATATGGCGAATTGCGGTGGCAACCATTAAAACACAGACGTTTCTCGTTGCACCTGGATATCCTCATGAAATGTCAACCATCAACTTCCTCCTTTGAATGGGAAAATATTTTGCTTGTGCGACCTCCGTAGGGAGAAATGATCATCATAAGAGATATCAGAGCTCACTCGGAAAGAATTATGTGTTCATTTTTTTTCGCGCATTGTTTTTAGAGAGTGGAACGGTGAAGAAACAGCTTGAAGGCGGTTAGATGAACCCCCTGCCAGGCACTTAACTGCGCAGAGCTATCATGTAAATGCAGATGTAAAAACGAGGAGTTTGTACAGTACTGGACTCCAGACCTTCGTGTCCCGAAATAGTAGAAGTAGTTAGAAGCAATCTTTGGAGTTAAATCGGAATGATTTTTGATTTATCATACATGTGCTCCGCTGGGCATAGGAGTTAATATTGCCGTTGGTTGCCATCTTTCCTTTCTTTATTAACTCTGACTGCTTAATCTTTAAGTAACGATAATTCCCTTTCCAGTGTGTCTAGACATCTAATTTTCCTATGAATTGTTCCGATCGCTCGGCGTACGTACATAATCCACTTACTCAAACCCTGTTTATTAAAGATGTATTCTGTGATATGTACACTTGGTTAACATTCTCATTAATTCCTAGGCTACCTGTGGTGTGTAAATTGGGGGTAGTGGCTGCTCTAGTTTTGATGATCTTTATGTCCTAGGAAGCAATAAGAGAATTGTATTCAAATCGTCAAACAAATTGACGTTGATATGTGATTGTCGAGA
The DNA here is from genome assembly GCF_023864345.2 of Schistocerca serialis cubense. NCBI lineage: Eukaryota > Metazoa > Arthropoda > Insecta > Orthoptera > Acrididae > Schistocerca > Schistocerca serialis. The sequence continues at coordinate 411,709,049 of NC_064641.1, read as the reverse complement.
TGTGTTTTCTCCCCTTTCTTTCTTGTATCCATACGTGCTGTCAGTTTTGCCACAGCAAATAATTTATTTGGTGACAACAGCACGATCCGCGCCAAGTCTGATACGAAGTCTGGATTGTCCTTGTACCAACTCCCGCATTGATTGACGAATATAATGCGTTGCCCTACCTCCTTCTAGCATTAAAAGCACATACAATTAGTGTACAAAGGAAAATGCTTACAAGACAATCGAGTGACTCTCGTAGAATACTGCTGAAGTTTGTTGGACCCATACGAAACTGAACTAAAGGGGATATTGGACATTTACAAAGAAGGGAATCACAGATTGTCGCAGCTTTGTTGGGCCCATGGGAGAGCGTCACGAAGGAGCTGAAACAACTGATCTGGCAAACGGTTTAAGGTAGACTGAAACTATCGCACGAAACGCTACTTATTAAGTAGTGTTTTCTAGCATCCGCTGCAGAGAGGCTTCTGAAAGTCGTGGCTGAGAGCAGCACTTTGCGGTAATGTTGTAAGCGGAAATAGGCAGTGAAAATGCCTAAATATTGAATAATTTTGTGGAGTGGTTTGGTTTTGGAAAAAACGAGATATTCGCTAGTAGTCCTCGTGCGACGTTGAAGTGATGTATCCACTGGTTGGGGTGCAGTTTATTTGTTAAAGTGGTAATAACTTCAAAAGTCGATATTCTGTGATCGTTTGAGGTAAGCGGAGATGCTTCTCCCGCGAGGAAAACCCCAGCTTTCGAAAGAACACTTTCCTGTCTTTCTCGGCGATGTTACGGGCTGGTGAACGTGTAAATTGTTCTGCAGACATAGAAGCATTAGCTACCTGGAGGTGATGCTGAACAGAAGTGACGAACTTGGGTGAACTACTGCCAATCAATTTCATCTGTTTTCTTGCTGATTTGGGTCTGGTGGTTTTTCTCTCGTACTGTCTTAGAAGCGTATTCCTATTTTGTTGTAGTGTAGATTATCTGCAGAAAATGTTAGGAGCCACATGGAGGCAGTGTATGAAGTGTTGATGGAGATCTCATTCCAGTCTAGTCGTCGGGGCTCGAAATCTTTCTGAAAGTAGCTAGATGGCTACAGATCTTTGATTATTGATATTAGAGTAGTGTTTAATCCTGTGCTGCGGGTTGAAGCGAGGCTGGAGACATTTAGATCGACTGGATTGCTGTGGAAGCGCAAAGAATGAATCCCGGGCCGCCTATAAACGTTTCCGAGTAAATCTTCGCAACACGTTCTGTCTCATGTGCCGTTCATTGCCAAGAGTGTGTGTATTCTGGCCGTAGTATTTGAGTGGGGTGAATACGCGCGACGCCACGAAATGGATGTGTCAGGAGATCGGCAGTCATCTGTGCAGAATGGATGGGACATGCACCATGTTGGTAGCACTTGCATTGCCTTATGTTCAGTGGGATGTCTTCCAATACCTGCGGCATCACATCTGTTAAAAACTGCACATACGTTTGGCTGTTTAGAGACTCATCAATGGAACGGGAACAAATGGTACTATTGTTGAAAATCCCGTGTCGTACACTGCGATATATCTTCACGATCAAGTTGCCTTATCGTTACAATAACATTGCATAGACTGATGGACTTAAACCGCACAGAATACGTGAACCACACTAGTCAACCACGATAGTATTGCACTTGGCCATTATCGGAAACATGTGGTAACATTACAGCGCCGACCGGGGTGGCCAATCGGTTCTAGGCGCTACAGTCTGGAACCGCGCGACCGCTACGGTCGCAGGTTCGAATCCTGCCTAGGGCATGGATGTTTGTGATGTCCTTAGGTTAGTTAGGTTTAAGTACTTCTCAGTTCTAGGGGACTGATGACCTCAGAAGTTAAGTCCCATAGTGCTCAGAGCCATTTGAACCATTTTTTGAACATTACAGCAAACAAATGCAGTAATGGCTTTCGGGACAGCTGTGCGTATACCGTCAACCTCGATAACGCTCTGACTCGCAATTAGCCGACAGACTCGCCCTCACTCCCCAACTGCAACAATATTTTGATCGACTAGTAGTTGAGTTACGTGTTTGTTTTGATTTTGTACAGTACAGCTGACTTTTGCAGGACCTCTTTCGGTGTCGGTGGGACTGTGGTTTGCAATGTGTTGTCTTCTTACTATGTGATCAAGTTCCACACATGTTGTAGCGGTCACGTCCTCTTCGAAGGCTCTATCCAATGCGACATAAAATGTCGATGTTGTGTCTAGGCAAGACAGCCTAGACACAATGGGAGGAAGCCGAAAGGCACGCGCTTAAACTCACGCAGGCTGGCGTGAGGTCTGAAACAGGATACGTAATGAATGCTATAAAGAAAAGTACGTAGCTTCTGGAATACTTAACTTTAATCCACATTTGTAGAACATCGCTCTTGATGATACATGCTTCACACTATTAATTATTAAAGCTATGGCGCCTTGCTAGGTCGTAGCAAATGTAGCTGAAGGCTATGCTAACTATCGTCTCGACAAATGAGAGCGTATTTGTCAGTGAACCGTTCCTTGCAAAGTCGGCTGTACAATTGGGGCGACCTGTCGTGTGGCGGCGCTCGGTCTGCTATCACTGACAGTGGCGACACGCGGGTCCGACGTATACTACCGGTTAGCGGCCGATTTAAAGCTACCACCTAGCAAGTGTGGTGTCTGGCGGTGACACCACAGTCGATTCATTAAAAGAAAAGAAGGGTATCAATCTCCAAAGCTCTATTTTTGACATCACTGCCTTTGGTATACAGAGACCCGGGTTCCCATTTCCGGTACCTCCTTGGATACGTTTTGTCAGGTAGGGCGGTCTGGCGTGCGGTGCACTCAACCCCGTAAGTCCAGATGGGGAGTTGTTTGAATAAACAAGCAGCGGTATCATCAGGATTCATCTAGTGGCAGTAATGGCTGGCCATACTGGCGACATGCTGGTGACACGTCCCACGATCACAGCTCGCTCCTCCTACAACTCTGCAACCAGAACCCTACTGATATGATCTTGCGCCCCTGGCGCAATTTTCAGAGCTGCAGCGCCCCTCCCCCCTCCACGACCAGAAAAATTACCGTTCTGCTATTTTTCTGTACAGATTAAAAAAATTGTAATCTGTTAATAGGTTTGATAAAAATCAAGCATTTAAAGCTATTATCTAAATGAGCTGCAGGGACAGAAAATATTGCACACCACAAGCGAACTGTAACATTGTAATAAATAAATTAATATTCTATAACCTTTCTACAATACTGAAAGAATAAAGAAGTCTTATTGGTTATGGCAGAACATAGTTCCTCCTCATAAATTATTAATAGAGCAGAAATATTATCAACTGTAAATAAAAGGAAAGACACTACAATTAAAAGTTCAGAACAAAATCTTTTCCAACATTTGTGTTTTTATTATAATTTAATTTTTCATTTCCATGCATTTACCGAATAAAACTCATTGACTATTGAATGGCAATTCCATTTTCCGCCTTGGATGTCACGTAATCAGTGTTATTTACATCACTATCTGCTGATTTTGGCCGTTAACCATTTGGAAGTGAATACATTCTTAAAGAAACGGATGAGCACCACGCACTATGCTTGCCAACATGCTACTGCAGCAGTGGCAAACTTACAAAAAAGTACACCTCACTGCACTACTTGCACCTAACAACGCTCTCCTCGGATTTATTCGACACTGATCATTTGCCAGTAAACAATTGTTCCATGACACACTGCCAGTCACCACCACCCAGCTGATTACGCCTATGAATAAGCCCCGGGAATACGGTGACTCTCTTGTCAGTATAACTTCGAATAACTGTTTACTTGCAAATTCCCAGTGTCGAATTAACATGAGGAGAACGATGTTCCATGCGAGTAGAGTGGTGAGTTTTATCTGTTGATGCCACAGCAGTTATTTTAAAGTACTGACAAGTACAGAACTTTGTTCTCGCCCGTATCTTTAAGAGCATAACACTATTCACTTTGAAACCGCTAACGGCCGAAATAAACTGACAGTGATGTAAATAAAGGTAATTATACACGGTTCACTTACACTAATGTGACCAGCGCCTGTGTTAGATGTCAACGTGCAGTAACTACTCACAGACGGCAGATAGCTGCACTAGGAGTGCAAGGTGTATAAAGCGTGTCCGGGGAGTTGGAGGGGGGGGGGGGGTGGGACGCAGATAACAGTGCATTCATTCTCGTATTGGGGAAATTGAGCGATTTATCTCACGTCCAAAAGGGCATGATCATCGACTTTCGGGTCAAGGGTGAAAGCGATTCCGAAACAGCTAAGTTTGTAAACTGTTCGCGTATACTGCCGTAGTTAAAGTACACCGTGTATGGCAAATCGCACTGTTCAAAACCGCTGCCAAGGCATTGTGGTGTACCACTGGCCATAGATGACGGGAGTGAAGTGAACGATAGCTGTGGAGATTTTTAGGGGCGGATAGAGGTGCAACTGTCAAGCAAGTGATCGCCTAGAAGAACCATGGGGCCACCAACGGTGTCCCGTCAATGAGCGTTAAGCGAACGTTTTGCGTGTGAGACTGCAGCAGGCGAATGGTTCACGCACCAATACTGACTGCTGCTCATCTGCAGCGAAAGCTGAAATTTGCACGCCAGTACTACATACAACTGGACGTCCACTGACCACTGACTGGCGGCAGGTGGCCTTTCAGATGAATCACGTTTTACGCTCTATCGGACAGATGGTCGTTGGCGTGAACGGAGTGTAACGTCTGAAAGCAAACACCTGCAACGGTTGTTCAAAGAATCTAGGCCGGAAGAGGGAGCGTTATGATTTGGGAATGTTTTGGTGGCATTCCGCAGGCGATCTCGTCGTTCTGAAACGCACAGCACAAGGCAACATAAACGTTCATATGTCTGTGGGAATCATGCCCACCCCTACACACTACCTGTTTTTCCTCAGTGCGATGGCATCTAACAGCACGACAATGCAACGTGTCACACAGCTGGTTCGAAGAGCACCGGAGTGAGTTTACCGTACTCTCCTAGTCACCAGACACCTCGGATTAAAACGCAGTCGAGAATTTGTGGGATCACTTCGATCAGGCTGTACGAACCCATGGGTTCCGAGAAACCTAGTGTAGCTGGCCACAAAACTGGAGTTGCCACGGCTCTACATCCTTCTCGGTATCTTCCAAAATCTCGGTCCGTGCTGCAAAAGCTCGTTATTCAGGCTTTGACAGGTGGTCACATAATGTGGAAACTACAACTGCCCTTCAATAATTTTGTGGCTGTGTTACCCGAGCTGAATAAACTGATTGATTATGTCACTGAAGTCAGATTTAGCATCTGTGTTACATGCTATCGGCAAGACAGCTGAATTTGACAGTCTGCTTCATCTGCACTTGACCTGAAGTAGTTTTTTTATCGATATTAATGTGATGAAATTGATAATATATTCCATGTGGCTAAATATCTTCAAAGCTATTTCAGTTTTTTAATAAGTATGTAGTAAATCATACTGTAATATATATACAATGAAGTAGGAAGTTGTGTCGGTGGTCTTCAGCAGCTCTTTCTGCGTGCATTTGAAAACCGCTTTTCGTTAACTGGCTGAGATGTATCGATATTTCTGCTATATTTGGCCCCAAAATAAGATGCACTTTTTTCCAAAGTAAGATACAGAGCTCTCATGTAAGGCGTTGCTGACAGGAAATTTAAGTGAAGTGAAGTGGTACGTTATATGTGAGATCTGTTTCTCAGTTCACTATTATTGTATCAAATGTCCGCCCCGATAGCTGAACGGTCAGCGTGACGGACTGCCGTCCTAAGGGGTCCGGGTTCGATTCCCTGGTGAGACGGGGATTTTCTCCGCTCAGGGACTGGGTATTGTGTTGTCGTTGTGTTATCATTTCATCCCCTTCTGGCGCGCAGGTCGCCCAATGTAGCGTCGAATGTAATAAGACCTGCACCAAGGCGGCCGGACCTGCCCCGTACGGGACCTCCCGGCCAATGACGCCAAATGCTCATTTTCATTTTTCCATTGTATCAAATGCCTTAATAGCTTAAACTGTTTCCCTCTAGTCTTCAGTTGGCAAAATGCGGCAAAAATCAGAAGCGTTAGGCCAGAAAGAATATTCAGTTCATCACTCACTTGCCGGTCTTTCAGATTCTACAGTACCATAGCAGTAGGAGCTAAAACTGCGTTGTTGTGCTAGCTGAGCAGGAGGAAGCTGTATGAATAGAGTGCACAGTGCAGAGTTGACAGACAACCCATCTGACGCCTGTTCGGTAGAAGTCATTTCTCTTTAATGCTACTTGTGCAAAATGATACTTTAACAAACAGCGTGCGTTTACAGTCTTGGGTCGAAGGAAGGCTTCTCGCAGGCAGATAGGAACACGTAGGGAAAGAGAAATCACGTACCTCCGCCGGTTAATTCTGATATCGTCTTTCTTTTTTGGCAACTTTTGCGTTCCATCTGTGTCTGCGCCCTTGGCGGGAGCCTAGTTCGTCATGGCCTCGGTACGTCCCGCCCTATCCGCGAGGGAAGTTTTAAGTTTACTTGTGTACTTACGGATATTCGTCACATTGTCAGCTAGCGTAAAATGCATCTCGGTATGTTTATATGTTTATGAGTCCTGGATATTCATGGTGAGTCGGGAGAAAAGGTACATGCTCTAAGGGGTGATAGTAAGCCTATTAGTGATCCTGAACAAAAAAACTTCATATGGAAATATGAGCTCTTGAGAATACTTTTCGAGATAGAACACATTTAATATCAATTTTGTACTTTTTTCTGGAGTAGCTCGAAAAACACACCCTCCAGCGAAAACGTATCACAGTACAAAATCAAACTATGGTAAATGTCCAACAAAAGAAGGTCCTATTCATTTTGTCACTAGGGCTAATAACTTGAGCGAAGACAGCGCGAGAATTTCAAAAATCTTGCTCGTCGCACATGCACCTTGGCTTAAAGAGTTTTTTTGGGCCAATTTGAGATAATTTCCCAACTTGACAGACCACAAGTATCATATCTCAAATTGTTCGTCTCAGCCTCCTCTACACTACTGTGTACGTTGTGAACAATGCCAGTGTTTGAATAATACAGAAAAGAAGCAACAAAGAACATTAAATTTCATTCTCGGAAACCATTCGGAATAGGGCATACACTGATCAGCCACAACATTACGACCATCTACCTAATAGCCGGTATATTCACCTTTGGCGCCGATAGCAGCGGCGACGCCTCGTGGCGCGAAAGTAATGAGGCCTTGGTAGGTCGCTGGAGAGAATTGGCACCACATCTGCACACACAAATCACCTAATTCCTGTAAATTCCTAGGAGGGGGCGATGAGCTTTGGTGCCACGTTCAGTCGCATCCCAGATGCGTTCGATCGAGTTCAGATTTGGCGAGTTGGGAGGCAGCACACCAACTGAAATTCGCCGCTGTGTTTTTCAAACCACTTCATCACACTCCCATCCTTGTGAAATGGTCCAATACCTTGCTGAAAAATGCCATTGCCGTCAGGATACATTATCGTCATGAAGGGATAACGTGGTCTGCAACCAATATGCAATACTTCTTGGCAGTCATGGTGCCTTCCACGAGCTTCACTGAACCCAAGGATGACCATGCAAATGTTCTCCAGAGCACAATGGAGCCGTCACCGAGTTGTCTCCATCCCGCAGTACAGGTGACAAGGAGCTCTTCCCATGGAAGGCAACGAATTTGCGCCCTCCCATCTGCATGATGAAGTATCGGGATTCATCAGACTATTCGACGCTCTGTCGTTGTCCCAACGTCCAGTGCCGATGCCCACGTGCCCATTTCGACCGTAGTTGCCGATGTATTGGTGTTAACATTGGCATATGCGTGGGTGTCGGCTGCAAAGGCCCACAGTTAGGGGTGTTCGGTGCACTGTGTGTTCAGGCACATTTGTACTCTGCCCAACATTAAAATCTGAGGTTAGTTCCGCCACAGTCTGCAGCCTGCTCTGTTTTACAAGTCTCCCCAGACTACGAAGTCCCTCATCTGTAATGAGGTGTGGCCGCCCAACCCACGGCGTCTGGACGTGATTTCACCTAGGTTTCGCCACGTGCTGAAGACACTCACCACAGCACTCCTCGAACACCCCGCCGAACCTCCGGACCATCGCATCGGCCCTCGGTCAAACTCAAATTGGTCCCGTGCCTTCCCCATTCTATTATCTATTTCAGAATGATTGTGCCCTGACTTTGAGCTCATATTCTGGTCGCATCGCATCACGTAAATCGATATGTTATACGTTGCCAGAGTCGTGCAAATGTTTACTTTTATCTGGTGTATGAATATTACATTTTAGTTGAAAATCGGGTGGCATACGCAATAATATTCATGAGAAAGCACGCTTTTTCGAGCATTCTTTGGCGGGTGTCGAATTTGAGGAGTCATATAAGTCAGACCGCAATTAGTGGAAAAATTTCCTTTTGCACTGTTTAAAGACACAACCATACTCAACTTCCGCACGAATTGTCTTGCTTCCCAATTAGTCATTTTCACTTCATAATGGCAGGCGTAGATTGCTGCAGTTTGTCTCAGAGTGATGCATAAACAAGACGGAAACTGTAAATGCAAGCTCTGTTGTTGCCTTTCATAGCTGTTTGTTTTTACCCATCTCCATAAAGTGCCAATATCACATCTTTAATTTGTTTGCTTTTGCTTCTCTATAAGGCGCGTGCTCGCGTGTGCTATATTGCCGGACCTCTGAACAGTATTTCCACTTCATTGTTGCAGTGTTTACATCGCGACTTCCCATCAGATAGGAAAGTCTTGCTGTCATTCGTTGTTGTTTTTTCGTGTGAGACAGCGCTCGTAACGTAATTACACAAAAGCGCAAAAGAACTGGTATAGGCATGCGTATTCAAATACGATGTGAAAAGGCAGAATACGGCGCTGCGGTCGGCAACGCAAATGGTTCAAATGGCTCTGAGCACTATGGGACTTAACATCTGTGGTCATCTGTCCCCTACAACTTAGAACTACTTAAACCTAACTAACCTAAGGACAGCACCCACATCCATGCCAGAGGCAGGATGCGAACCTGCGACGTTAGCGGTCACGCGGTTCCAGACTGTAGCGCCTAGAACCGCACGGCCACACCGGCCGGTCGCAACGCAAATAGAAGACAACAAGTGACTCGCGCAGTTGTTATATCGGTTACTGCTGCTACACTGGCAGGTTATCAGCATTTAAGTGAGCTTGAACGTGGTGTTGTAGTCGGCACACGAGCGATGGGGCAAAGTATCACTGAGGTAGCGATGAAGTGGGGATTTTCCCGTACGACCATTTCATGAGTGTACCGTGAATATCGGGAATCCGGTAAAACATCAACTCTCCGACATTGCTGCTGCAGGAAAAAGGATCCTGCAAGAACGGGACCGACGACAACTGAAGAGAATCGTTGAACGTGACAGAAGTGCAACCCTTAGCAAATTGTTGCAAATTTCAATGCTGGACCATCAACAAGTGTCAGCGTGTGAACAATTCAACGAAACATCATCAACATGGCCTTTCAGAGCTGAAGGCCCACTCTGGTACCCTTGATGACCGCACGACACAAAGCTTTAAGCCTCACCTGGGACTTTCAACACTGACATTGGACTGTTGAAGAGTCGAAACATGTTGCTTCGTCGGACGAGTCTCGTTTCAAAATGTATCGAGCAGATAGTCGTGTACGGGGTTGGAGACAACTTCATGAATCCATGGACCCTGCATATCAGCAGGGACTCTTCAAGTTGATGGAGGCTCTGTAATGGAGTGGGGCGTGTGCATCTGGTGTGATATGGAACCCCTGTTACAGAGATACGACTCTGATAGGCGACACGTACGTAAGCATCCTGCCTGATCACCTGCGGCAGTTCATGTCCATTGCGCCTTCTGACGGTCTTGGGCAATCCCATCAGGACAATGCGACACCCCACACATCCAGAATTGCTACAGAGTGGCTCCAGGAACACTCTTCTGAGTTTAAACACTTGGCCACCAAATTCCCCAGACATGAACATTATTGAGCATATCTGGGATGCCTTGCAACGTGCTGTTCAGAAGAGATCTCCACTCTCTAGTACTCTTCCGGATTTATGGACACCCCTGCAGGATTCTTGGAGTCAATTCCCTCCAGCAGTACTTCAGACATTAGTCGAGTCCATGCCACGTCGTGTTGCGGCACTTCTGCGTGCTCGCGTGGTCTTACACAATATTAGGCACGTGCAGCAGTTTCTTTGGCGCTTCAATGTAGTTTCCTTGTACTTAGGTGAAACAATACATCACTTACGGTGTTGTGAAAAGTCTATGGTGATCAGTGCACTTGCTTACTTAGAGGCCGAAAAAGAACAGTTCCGTATCAAAGCCAGTAAAGAGAACTCCTGAATTATTAGTGAAAGGACGGCGAAGTGAATTTCGACAGAATGTAGTGAAACTTCTTGTCTTGTATCAGCAAAAAGGAGTTCTGGCAGGCGAGAGAAGTTTGTATTAGGCGAGTTTACACACAGAGTCATAACAAGAAAAATCCATGACTTCTATGCGGAAAAACAGTTTCCAGCAGTGGCAGCCGTGTTGGAAAAGTTGAAGAGGGAAGTGGAAGATATTTCGTGATATGAGTGAAAAAACCCCTTCGTGTGCTATTCGAAAATTTGGCTTCAAGAACAAAGAGTTCAACAAAAAATGTGAGCTGATGGAAAATAACGAAGTAGCAGGAAAAAGAGACCACTTCTTGCGGGAAATGAGACACTTGCGCAACGCTGGATGGACTATTTATTGCACTGATGAGAGTTGGTGTGGTGCAAATCCTTCGAGAAAGTTTGGTTGCCGCACAAAAAAATGTGCATCAGAAAATGTATACGATTATCAGAGAGGAAGCGTTCAAGAGTGGAATGGCTAGAAGGGAGGTATTCAACCACTGTTCGGTTCTTGAAAAAGGAGTATAAGGTGCCACTTTTGGAACGAAGATGGGTTCGTGCAAAATGCATTGTTATGGTTTTTATATGCAAAAAGGAGGTGCACCTTATCAGTGTGAAATGAATGCCAGACACTACGAAGACTGATTTAGGAACAATCTCGAAAAATTATCAGATATATTTGCGATTGTTTTAGATAGGGCTGTATATCACATGATGATAAATCCAGTATCACGAAATCCATCTACGAAATGGAAAAAGAACGCTATTGTTGAGTAGATGGAAAGAAATAATGTGGGGATTCCATCTAATGCCACATCAGATGAGAAATTTACTAAAGCTGGCCTATTGGAACACGCACGACCGTACTTGAGGGTGCAGCAATACCTTTTGGAAAGTACTACAATGCAATCAGTGGAAAAGGAAATTAAACTTCTGTGATTGCCTGCAGGCCCGCATCTCGTGGTCGTGCGGTAGCGTTCTCGCTTCCCAAGAGGACGCCCTGTGTCAGTGCGGGAAGTGGCAAACCTTTTTGTTTGCCCCTTTTCATTTCATATGAGAATAGCACACTAACTGGAGGATAATGTAGAATAAGATAATAATTTAATATTAAAATCAACTGTATAGCTATATATACCTACTTCTAACTATATAGAAAGTACATTTAACATGGTGTAAGTCTTCCTCTCTTTTCAGCGAATGCGTGGGAACGGGAAGCGCGCTGGATCTGGGACAGGCATGGCAATGATCGACAAAACGTAAAAACATAGGTACATGTGGGCAACCTCTGGTGTTGACTCCATCAAAGTCGCCAAACTGGGCCAGGCACACGGTTGGGGGAGAGGTAGTATTAGCTACTGTGCGTTTACGACCGAGCACTGCCCGGAGCCAAGCTGAAGCCAGGCAACGGGCTCTGTCAGAGGGACGCCGGCTCTTTCTGGTGTTCTGGGATAACAATATTACGCTTTCCTAAAGAAATACTGCTTACAGGAAAATAAAATCCTAGTCATGGGCGCAGTATTTTTACTTTCAGAAGACCTTTGATGCGAAGCTGTTTAGTGGGCCCGACAACGTGCGATTCGTAAAAATGTTTCCGACATCACTGAGATAGAATACAAGCGGCAGCTTTTTGGAAGAAGAAGGGCGAATAGAAAAATGTATGGCATTTTAACGCAGATAGTTTTTCTTGGCAGGATTTTTTATGCGTGAAGGAACCTTTCCACTGACTAACTGATTTTTCAGATTCTGCAATTGGAAGACATTTCCTGTTTGGTGGGAAGGAAGAGCAGGTTGTACGATTCAGTTTAAAAATGTCGGAGTTCGCCGGGGGACGGGGAGGCGTGCGGATCTGTAGCGCTCGTTTGGAGACGGAGAGCCGTGTGCACTTGGTGCGTATATCAGCAGACGAGCGGGCTCCAGAGTTCGTGTCGACGGAAGCTCCGCCCTGATTAATTACGGTGGGCATAATTAGCAGTAGCGGCATCGTAGGACAATTTTTGATCCGCTTTTGTTCAAGTCATTGCGATCATCCGTCACTAGCCCAGCATTGCTTCAGTAGTTGCTTGAGTTCCTCAATAACTATCAGGCAAACAGTCACCGTATTCGTTCAGATAAACGTTCGTCAGTAATTTTCAGAACGTCAGTTGCATCTAAGGGGCATGTTTCCTCGTTCGTTCCAATAACACTGAAAACCAATAAGTATACTTGGCAGTATTCACATATGGGACGTTGTAAGATCAACTGATATTCTTTCAGAGCCAGATTTGCTTAATGTGTGTCTCAACTGAATAATTAATGTGTTAATCCAAAGTTTGTTTCTTTTAACACCTTTCTTCTATATCAAATTTATTCCTTCGTAATTATCCACTCTAGGGTTTATAGATACGGCTGTACATTCTTCGCGTTATCCGCTCCATTGTGCACAATCATTACAGCTGGGGTCTTAAATTAATGTCCGGCTCTTGATTAACTTTCTGGGTCAGTGTAAATATTTTTATACGGAAGGAGCTTTGAAAGCGAACTATCGTCTCTGACAAAATTTGTTCCATACCACGTGACTCATCAACCTTAGACGTTTCATAGAAAGATATTGAAACATCATGTACATAAGTATACCCGACACTGCTATAAATTTAATGACGTACCAGATTAGCTTCAAACACTTGTGCTGCTGAAATAGGACACTGACTTTGATGTTTAATAGAACTTTACACTTTTTATGTGACATTGAACAGAGCCTGCGAAGAGTACGTCAGTGACAACAAGTGGAAAAGTTCATTGAACAGTAACAATTGAAAGGTGAACATATATAGGTGGACTGGACATTTATTTGCGGATAGTTTCAGAATGAGTGCAGATGTATTATTAAGACAGCGAAGCAGTCGCGTGTGTCAAAAATGGTTCAAATGGCTCTGAGCACTATGGGACTTAACAGCTATAGTCACCAGTCCCTTAGAACTTAGAACTACTTAAACCTAACTAACCTAAGGACATCACACAACACCCAGTCATCACGAGGCAGACAAAATCCCTGACCCCGCCGGGAATCAAACCCGGGAACCCGGGCGCGCGCGTGTGTCACCTGTGGAATATTCGAATTACGGAAGTGACAGTAGTATCTCTGAACTTTGTGTTTGGCTCCTCTGTAGAGCGGAGTCGAGACGAGTATCGGACGTGGAGCATGCTGGCAGAACTTTTAGCGTAATGCATATTGGATAAGGATTTTGCTGACGAAATTGTTAGGAATTATTAATCTGATGGAAGGACTTACAGACTCAGCGTTTATGGAACAGACAGAATGGATCTGTATTATGGATAGGTTTTTAACGTAATAATTTTTGCTGGAGCGTACTGATTATGTTAGCGATTCTTGCAACAGAACAATCCACCACCCCTCCTCAGTTCAGGTCATTTCAGTTTAATTCATTTCAGTTTGCATAGCCGTAAAAGCATTGCCTTGTGAGACTTTTGTAAAGAAAGTAAAGTTGTTGGTTTTCTGTGAGTTTTATGTTCTTGTGAAATAAGAGCATTGTCTTTATAATGAACGGTTTAGTATTTTCATTTCATTTAAGAAGTTTTTTTCACGTTTCCATTGCGCAGATTCTAAGCATTTTCATTGTAATTCAGATTTTAATGAGCCAGTGAACAGTGTGTGTTTCATAGTCTCGTTACCTAATTTCAGTGCTTCAATTTTTTGAGCAGTGTACAGTTTGATTTTGGTAGTGGTTTTTGAGTAGCAGTTTTGATTTGATATCCTGCACAGCGAACGCCAGTTAGTTTTATCTTTATGTAAATCTGTGCACTGAGACACGCTGTTCGCAACAGTAATTTCACTTCAACCTTTGTATAATACAGGACAGGACATTCAGTTTTGAGCAAAAACCAGGCAGACATTTCAATGCTTATGAACGAACGACGATTGAGTCAGGGAAAATAACTTTCACAATGACGAAACTGAAATTACGACATAGCCAGAATCCAGCCTTAAAATAAATTCGGTGGCGACAAGTCAAAATTTGTGCCGGACTGGGACTCGAACCCGAATTTCCCGCTTTACACGAGCTGTCTCATGCCGATTCTCGCAAGAGGTCTGGCGAAGAGTGCAACTATAATGAATGATCGTTATTACTGTCACGGCACATATATGTGATACCGCACTTATAAAACTCCTAACAGGATAACAGTGCCGCAAACAAACACCACTGATTCTAATCTACCCTGCTTTTAGTTTATTAGTGTAAATAGGCATTGGTCCATTTTAAGAAAGTGTATGTTTCCACAAAAAGCAAACTTTCTATTATTACAATCTGTTTGTTGGCTAACAATACTTGCCCGTAACTAACGATCCATTCTGTGAAAACCGCACGTCAGTAGCACTTTCCATTTCCGCGGTATTTGCGGTGCTAGTCTTAGGTGACATATTGCCAGGATTTCTGCTGGTGAATTATAAAATCCCAACTTGGGTTAAGCTTGAACGATGCTTATTAATATGGATCCTTACTTTTTAGATCTTCAATCCTGTTTTTATTCTGGTTTTAGTTTCTAGTCTTCTATTTATTGTACCATATGTATGCTTCAGCATGTGTAATTTGTTTTTAAAATCCTTTTATATTTATAACTGAAATAAATTCCTAGGTAATTCAAACCCATAACTTGTCATAATGTAGTCTCACACACTGATTACAATTTTGGTTCTAACGTGTAAAAGAAAAAAAAAAAAACGCACCAGGGAGGAAGTATTCGGATGGCACGCAAATCGGTAAATGTACACAAACACACACTGACAAACAAATGATTACAATTTTTTTAAAAAAGGATGATTTATTCACGGAAAAGGGCTTCAAAACTTGAGTGAGTCAGTAACGTGTTGGTCCCCCGCTGGCAACCAGTTGTTCGGTTTTGCATTGATTGGCATAGTTGTTTGATATTATCCTGAGGGATATCGTGTTTAATTCTGTCCAATTTGAGCCGGGTGGACATTTTCTTGCTGAGTTGTAGGCCCAGGATGGCTTGTTACGAAGGGCAATAAAACAGGGCGTAAAATGTTGTCAAAGTACCTCTGTGCTGTAAGGGTGTCGCGGGTGACAACGAAAGGAGTAGTGCTATGAAGTGAAATGGCACCCCAAACCATCTCTCCTGGTTGTTGGGCCGTATGGCGTGTATCCTACTGCTATCTGGGAGGTGTACAGACACGTTTCCGGTAGTCATCGTGACTCAGTTCGAAGCGGGACTCATCACTGAAGACAAATCTACTCCAGTCAATGAGACCTAACGGCCAAAGACATGTTTGGAGACGCCCCGGTCAGCAGTGGGATACCAACCTAAATGTCGCCCACAGCCGACAATACGGCCCGACAACCAGGAAAGATGGTCTGGGGTGCCATTTCTCTTCATATAAGGACCCTTCTGCTTGTAATTCGTGGCACCCTTACAGCACAGCGATACGTGGACGATATTCTAAGCTCCGTTTTATAGCCCTTCATGGGCAGCCATCTCAGCCTTACATTTCAGTAACACAATGCTCACTTGCACACGACAAGAGTTACTACTGCTTGTCTTTGTGCTTACCAAAGCCTACCTTGTTACTAGGCCGTCGGATCTTTCCCCAGTTTGGAGCATTATGAGCAGGCGTCTCGAGCCAACTCCAGATTTTGACGATCTAACGCACCAATTGGACTGAATTTGGCACGTTATCCCTCAGAAGGACATCCAGTAACTCCATAAATCTATTGCAAGCCGAATAACAGATTGCATAAAGGCTAGTAGACCAAGGCATTTTGGTTTCTCAGTTTGTGAAGCTCTCTACCTTGTATAAAGCATGTATTTTTTTTTTTTTTTTTTTTTTTTTTTGAAATTGTAATCATTTGATTGTTGCACATGTACATCACATACACCGATTTTCAAATCAGTTGGGTAATTCCATCGTGGTGCAACATTTTTATAGTAGAGTATGTAAATTATACTCAGTGAACAAAAACTCTACCCACAAACTTGAAGAGCTGGTAGTATGAAGCAAAACAAGAAAAGAAGTCTTCTAGACATGGGCTCCGTAAGAGCTACGAGCACTGCATCATCTTCGGCACTGTGACATACATCTCTTCTGCTGTAAGCTCTTTGTTTTCCACATTTTTGGAGGAGGTAGTATGGACCAAAACAACGAAAATGTGTAGTAAACATGAACTCTATAATGCATACCTCAAGAGCTGTGAGCACTTCTTCGGTAGAAGATATATGTCTCACAGTATCGAAAATGAACTAGTGCTCATAGCTCTTAAGGTATGCAATTTAGCAGCTAATATTTACTAGACTTTTTATCTTGTTATGTCCATATTACTACCTATGAGAGTTAGCCCGTGGAATTCTGGTTCACACTTTACAGGTGTGTAATTCTAAGACTTTACTTTACGCAGGGTGGTCAGAAATAGTCTCAAAAATTTGTAAGGGTGTTGCGGGGTAGGTTGTTTTGATAAGTAATGTCTAGAAAAAATTCAAGACTTTGCGCAGTTTCCGAACTAAATGTTGTTGTTGTTGTGCTCTTCAGTCCAGTGACTGGTTTGATGCAGCTCTCCATGCTACTCTATCCTGTGCAAGCTTCTTCATCTCCCAGTACCTACTGCAACCTACATCCCTCTGAATCTGCTTAGTGTATTCATTTCTTGGTCTCCCTATATTGCCCGCATCTCGTGGTCGTGCGGTAGCGTTCTCGCTTCCCACGCCCGGGTTCCCGGGTTCGATTCCCGGCGGGGTCAGGGATTTTCTCTGCCTCGTGATGGCTGGGTGTTGTGTGATGTCCTTAGGTTAGTTAGGTTTAAGTAGTTCTAAGTTCTAGGGGACTGATGACCATAGATGTTAAGTCCCATAGTCCTCAGAGCCATTTGAACAATTTCTCCCTCTACGATTTTTACCCTTCACACTGCCAATACTAAACTGGTGATCCCTTGACGCCTCAGAACAAGTTCTATCAACCGATCCCTTCTTCTAGTCAGGTTGTACCACAAATTTCTCTTCTCCCCAATTCTATTCAGTACCTCCTCATTAGTTACGTCATCTACCCATCTAATATTCAGCGTTCTTCTATAGCACCACATTTCGAAAGCTTCTATTCTATTCTTGTCTAAACCAGTTTTCGTCCATGTTTCACTTCCACACATGGCTACACTCCATACAAATACTTTCAGAAAAGACTTCCTGACACACAAATTTACACCTGATGTTAACAAATTTCTCTTCTTCAGAAACGGTTTCCTTGCCACTGCCAGTCTACATTTTATATCCTCTCTACTTCGACCATCATCATTTATTTTGCTCCCCAAATAGCAAAACTCATCCACTACTTTAAGTGTCTCATTTCCTGATCTAATTCCCACAGCATCACCTGATTTAATTCAACTACATTCCATTGTCCTCGTTTTGCTTTTTTTTATATTCATCTTATATCCTCGTTTCAAGACACTGTCCATTCCGTTCAACTACTCTTGCAGGTCCTTTGCTGTCTCTGACAGAATTACAATGTCATCGGCAAACCTCAAAGTTTTTATTTCTTCTCCGTGGATTTTAATTGCTACTCCAAATTTTTCTTTTGTTTCCTCCGAGTTAAATATGCGCGCAACAGGCCGTTGCGCGCACATATTCAAGCGGCCCGCAGATAAAATTAGTGTAAGTTGTTCTCACGACGTAGATGATACCGCACGAGACTGCTCAGCATTTGGCTCGGGTGCGATCCTTACTACCATTCCAAGTCCAATTTTCCTATTGCTCTGTTGTTCGGCTTAGGAAACCAGACGAAGAACACGTTGAGTGTGTAAATTCAATGCTAATTAATTCGGAAACGGGGTAACGTTTCGAATTTTTTGTTACCAAATATTTCTCAGCACCACCTGTAATACCCTTACAATCTTTACAGATAGTTTCTGAGCACCACGTATATTACATGAATCATCAACCTTTCCATTTTTCTTACCTTTTATTATTGTTAGTATTATACGATCTGAAAACATCGATTTCTAAACATATCAAGTGTAACAGACAAACATGTAAATTGATAGTCTCAGTAAATGTAGGAAATGTCTATATTCACGTGTCAGTGGAATAATTCTCGGACATTGAAGTTCCACTGAATGGATTTAGGTCCATAAACTCATTATTCGATCCCCACAGCCTGAGAGACTGCCCACTATCGTCGGAGTCTGTCAACATCAGGGCAAGGTGGTATTCTTGCACGCCACTCCCTTATGATGCTCTTTGTGCTACGTGAAACCGAGAGAGTTGCACATAAAAATGAGGACAGCGCAGAAGCTGGTCGCTGGGAGCGGCCTTATGAAATCCGACACGGTGACCTCCTCTGCACCCCATCTGAGACGCGGCGTTCCTCAAAATAGCGGAATGGCGCCCCGCGAGCAGCTGGGTATGCGGTCCGCCAAAGGCGCTCTGTTCGCCTGCAGCCGCCTGCGGCACCGCTCCAGTTCATTAACTACTTATATTTACGCGACTCTCACTATGTTTGATAGCCCTGAGTGTTGTTTAAAAAGCTTTAAGTTTTGGTCTGATGATGACAGTTGTCGAAACGTCGTGATAAATGAAAACATAATGCGTCCGTAAAGTCATTGTGCGGTTATGAAAGTTTTATGTGGCTTGCAGAATGGAAATGAAACGCTGAAACTCGTCCTACATTGGAAAGTATCGCCAAAAGTTTCTGTAGTATGCTGTCCATTGGAGTGCGCGTAGGTAGGTGACGCAACACAAGCAACCATGTAACAGCTAGAGATGGGCAAAACTGTTCTTTTCAGAGATCGGTTCAGAACTGTTCACTCCCTGAAATGAACTAGCTCTTTTTCATGACTCACCACTCATTCACAATAGAAAATAAATGGAAGGCACATTGCCCTTTAAACTTGGTTTATTCCAGTACTATATCTGTATTTTGATCTTATTTGATCCTATTTTGAAGTAACACAGATAATTAGTAAGAATTTTGTATTGTTTATTAAAATTTCCATGATATGACAAAGTTTTTGATTATTGATTTATTTTGCACTATCGTGGTTTTTGCTTTGTAGCCATTATCATGGTCAAAGGTGAAATAGTCATAAAATACCTGACATGTCTGAATAATTGTAATATTGTGACAACAATCATTCAGACACGTCAGATATGTAATAAATATTTCACCTTTGCACGTGATAATGGCTACAAAGCTAAAACAGCATGCTGATAACGACACTTTTGCGTGTCCCGCAAAACAAACCTCTACATCTAAATAGTGATAGTGTGAAATGTAGTAATAATGAAACTTAGTCAAATTGTTGCATTTTCATTCATAAAGTACAGTATGACTGCAGTCCGCAATGAAGGAAAAATCACTGATAGGTTTATATTACATCCTGAGTCACTTTGAGATAGAAAAGTTATACATTTCATCTGGTGGAAAAAATAAAAATATTACAATAAAATTCTAAGTATTTTTATCAGGTAGGGAAATTTTGAAAATAAGACTGATTCATATTATGTAAATAAACTTTAATTGCATAAAAAGTAACATACAAAAACTGTAATATATCTTAGTATGCATAGTCGACACACACAATGAGTTTATGTTATAGGAAAAACTAATCAATGTTCTGGTTTATAAATAAAATTTGTTCAGTTTTACTCAAAGTGAGTCTGTTCCTTCTGTCATTGCATATTTGTCCTGCTTTTGAGAAGATACGCTCACAGGGAACTGATGTAGCCTTCCAAAGACGCCTAAAATCGCAAAATCCGTACTGCAATAAGAAAAAAATATATAAATTTGACTGTAAGACCAAAGTGCTGCATATAGCCTTACGCAGAATAAAACAAGAAAAATGTTGGTGTATCACATTTTGCGATGCATTTATCGGTTCGCTCGTAATTAAAGCGTAAATTCAAGTGTCCATAATAAAAAATCCTATAGTAAGAGGAGTCGTCAGGAACCTAATCTTATCAGTTTAAACAAATAAAAATAAAATATAAACAAATGATGTATACATAACATAATTATGTAATATACATACCGGAATTATTACGAAGAACAATATCCAGTAGAGACGAACTCCGATGCAGAGGCGCTGAGTCAAGCAGGTCGAGCCGCGAGCTGTATTACTGCGTGGGCTAAGACTGCAGAGACCAGAGTGACACCTGAGTTGCTTTGCTCAATGCTCTGGCTAGAGTCTAGAACGGTGGGGTGAGCGTTGAGCGGGCGAGTTCCGAAGGTGGGGGGAGCGGTGAACGGTCACCCGTCACCCGCTCCGAGACGAATCGTCCGTTCTTTTGCGAGCAGGTTGTTGCAAGTAGTTCTTATGGTCTCCGCTAGGAGGCTCTCTGTCCTGTTGCTCGCATCAACTGCCCAGAGGGCAGGATGTGTGACTGAAACGATCGCCAACGGAGTGCGATGCTAAGGCCGGTATTACACTATCAAATTTCTTTGTCAAAGATTTGATCAAAGATGTGATCAAATATTCCGTCAAATATATTTGACAAAGATCTTTGACGCAGCGCTAGAAGGGGTATTACACTGTCATCCAATTTTTCGTCAAAGTTCAAGATGGCTGACAACGACAACTTGTTATTAACCGCAGCAGTTGTATGTACCACAGTTGCACTGTGTGCATATGCGGAAGAGAAGCGGCGGAAAAAAAAGGAAACAAACCTGGGTAAAGCCATGGGTTTTACGATGACACGATAAAAGCATTCAACAAAACTTGTTGCGTGAGCTTATAGTGGAGGACGTCAAGTTGTACATCAATTACTTAAGAATGGATGAGCATACGTTTCTGTATGTGCTCAATGAAGTGTATCCTCATATCACAAAGCACAATATTCACTTAAGAACTGATACATCTGCAGAAGACAGGCTCACTGCAACACTCCCGATTCCTTGCTACAGGAGAGGGTTAGGTTAGGTTAGGTCAGGTCAGGTCTCCAACCTTCGTAATCTATTTTTGTATTCAGAGTGCCTCACGTTGTAAAACGCCTCATCAGCATCATACATCTCTATTAATTTTGTAGTTGTCGGCACACACCAATTGTATTTACCTGCAATGTTTATAAAAACACTACAGACGACAGAATGCAGTGATGCTAGCACTCCATGTGGTAACATGTCACATTACAGTGAACAGAAGACAAGCGACTTCTTTGATCAAATCTACAGCGAGGCCCTACATTTGATCAAATATTGGACGACATTTGACAAAGTTCCCTATTACACCATCACATATCTTTGACAAAGATATTGCACAAAGATATTTGACAAAGAAATTTGATAGTGTAATACCGGCCTAATTAAGGTGCGCCAGACACTGCACGCGGCAGAGGAAGCACAGAGACGGCACGGCATATGTGAAACACGAAATCCAATGGGGCACTGCACAATGCAGGCAGCCAAGGCAGAAGCGGGGCAGAGGCCGGCGTCCGCTGTGTTGTGTGGCGTGCAGTGTGCTCTGACCAGCAGAGGCCCCGCTGATCTGCTCCGACTCTCTCTCTCTCTCTCTCTCTCTCTCTCTGCTGTGGGAAACGTTTGGAGCTGCCGATCTTCTTTTCTGAATCACTGATTGTTGATTGTTCACTCCTTTGAAAGATTCAACTCTATGAATCAGTTCAGGAGCAGATCCCCCATCTCTAGTAACAGCAGCGACCAGGCCACTTCAGTCTGAATGTGACGATATAGAGGAAAGTAAAGTGCTTCCTGTGGGTTGCTAAATTCGAATCCATGACCAATTTTGAATGTGACTACCGTCGCGTGTACAACGAAGAGCCACCACTTAAAAATAAAATTTGATCAGTGGGATAAGCAGTTCAAGGATGTCAACAGAGTGCTGGAGAAACCCTGTTCTGATAGAACTTCGGTAAGTGACGAGTCCGTAGAAGCTATATGGCATAACCAACTAATGAACGTAAAAAATCGGTGAGTGCGTGGGTTCGAGAATTGGGCCTAAAAAGGACTGCAGTTCATAAGGCTTTTAATGAAACCTCTCCGTCTTTCGGATTACGAAGTGCAGTTGTCGCTCGCTATAAAACCGATTGATAGACCCAAACGATTCGAGTTTGTTCCAGATATGCTTAATGAGATCGACTATGACGAACAAGTTATCAAGAAGACTGAGTTAAGCGATGAAGTGACATTTCATTTCTGTAGTCATGTGTAACGCTATAGTGTCAGAATATGGGCTTCTGAAAATCCTCGTGTTTACACTGAGCACGAACGTATCAGTGCTAAGGTGAACGTGTGCTGTGCCGTGATTCATGATATAGTTATAGGCCCATTTTTCTTTGAGCAATGGACTGTGACGTCAGACAACTACTTTGATGTGTTACAATTGTATGCAATGCCACAATTTGCAGAAGCCGCCATCTTTCAACAAGACATCACTTCTGCACACCAAGCCAATAACGTTCGAGAGTTTCTGGATAAAAAAAATTCCCCAGCGGTGGATTGGAAGTGTTGGTTTTAAGTCATGTTCACCACGATCCCCGGACCTAACGCTACCAGACTTATACTTCTGGTGTTAAGTGAAATGTGTGTACGCTGACTGCATGAACGACAACAGTTATTTAAAACAGAGAATCACAGACGCTCTTCACTCTGGTACATCAAATGTCGTTACACATGTGCGGGAAGAACTAGAATATCGTTCAGATGTATGTAGGACAACAAATGGAAGCCACGGCGAATTGTGCTAAACAGGTACATTTGGCACCTTTCTCTTTCATTTTCATCTTGTTTCAGACTTCTAACTTGTTTCGTTGCTTTTCTGTGTCCGATTGACATTGCTCCATGACGTTACTTACGGACACAGTGCATACAAGCAAACTAAGACGCTACATACGCAAAAAAAGTTAGAACACTTGGTAGGCTATTGCACTAGAACTATAGAAATGATTTCATGTAAACTAATTGTTTCCTGCGTCAGTTTGTTTATTGTACAAGTACAATCTTCGATAGTTCACATCATCATTTTCAGGTTGAGCATTATGTGTCAGTGCAGCGCACTAAGGCCTATTAGTAGTATTAACTAACGTGGGTTGTGTGCATCTACCTGTACTTAGGTTGGCCCTAGAACGCAACGGCTGACTCGCAAGGAGATGAAATTGGCTCAAAACATGACAACCACATTACAGTTCATATTATCTACGGATCACCAGGAGAGTCAGCTCTACATTAAAGTTCATTACAAAAGAATGGTTCAAATGAGTCTGAACGCTATGGGACTTAACTTATGAGGTCGTCAGTCCCCTAGAACTTAGAACTACTTAAACCTAACCAACCTAAGGACATTACACACATCCATTCCCGAGGCAGGATTCGAACCTGCGACCGTAGCGGTCGCGCGGTTCCAGACTGTAGCGTCTAGAACCGATCGGCCATCGAGGCTGGCAAAGTTTATTACATCCACGTTTCTGGCGCTTTTAGAAAATCATCAGCATAACATTTCAAATGTCAGCACGTTTAATATGTTGCTTGTCTTAGCACATTAACACAAAAAATTGACAATTGTAACGTAAACAAATGTGCTTTGAATTTCCCGGAGGACCGATTTTCAGCGGTGCTACCAGTTGCCAAACGGAGAGAGGTGGCTCAGCGGTTAACACACTGAATATGGAAAGAGGAAAATAAAGACATATGACACGAACGGCTGGCAGATCCCGAAGGTCAGATTTAGCGTCCTGAATTGAAAAAGTGTCTTCAGTCGGTCGCGCCGGTAGCCACCTTTCGTCCGTGAAGTGAGAGCGTTGTGTATTGTTTAAATGTAACAGTACCAAGAGGGCCGCCGAGCTTAACATCCCCTTCCGACGGATGGATCACCATCAACAGTGTCGGATGCCTTCGCTGTCTGTAACACCGCGGTCAGGTATTGAACTGAACCCAGGACATCGTGCAAAAACAGGTGAACAAAGACTTTATGCCAACCGTCCTTCTTACGACGTAGATTCGCATTCTGCGACTATGCATTAAAATCAGCTGTTTGCGCCACACGAAAATTTATGCCAGACCGAGACTCGAACTCGGGTTTCCCGCTTCCCACGAGATGTCGCTTTAACTACTTCGGCTACCCGAGCACGCCTCCAGTACTGATCCAAAGTTCCACATGTCACGCACTCACAACCGTGATGATGGATCAAGCATCGATGGGCTGAAATGAGGATGTAATATTTGTCTCACTGTGCGGGAATCTCCAAGTGTGCAAGCCTAAGTGTTGTAACCAAGCGAGATATGGAAGTTTGGATCAGTCGTAGAGGCGTGCTCGAATACCCGGAGTGGTTAAGGCGATCCACTTGCGATAAGCAGGAAATCCATGTTCGAGTCCCGGTCCGGTACAATTTTTCGTGTGTTGCAGGCAGCTGACGTCCATGCGTAGCGACAATACGCGAATCTATTTCTTAATGTTTACCACAGATGTAAACGTCGATGACAGGATCGGTTCCTTCAGACGTACATGCTTGTCTAAAAGTCATTTTATTGTGAAGATACAGACACTGTTACTATAATTACCAAAACACCTGTTCCCTCTGCAGTGAAGGCAAAGGGAGCAACTGCCAACAGCGGGCGGATTAACCGGACGGTCACCCATCCAAATATGGCCACGGTAATCTGACGGGAACAGAAGTATCCAACACGACACGGTCGGTGACACTGTACATCGTTAGCACACTGTACTCTAAGTTCAAATCCCCATCCGGCCGTCTACATTTAAGTATTCCGTGATTTCCCTAAATTTCTCCATGCAAAAGATGGGGTAGTTCCTTTGGAAAGGGAACGGCCGATTTCCTTCGATATTCTTTAATAATCGGAGCATGTGCTCCTTCTCTAATAACCATGCTGTCGGCGGGATGTCAAACTCTAATCCTCCTTCCCTTTTCTTCGAGTTACCAACACGGTATACCAAATCGCGTTCTTCGCCCTCCGTTAGAAGTGAACTCTGCCCTGTCTCTCAGGAGAGTAAGAGAGGATCCTGGACAGGTGGCACATTCTGCTAGGTGAGTACTTCTAAAGAAGCGGACCATCCTCTCACTCTTTCCGGTTTCTTTGTGTCTGTCAGACTTGTATCTGTCTTAAGGTGTTCTCTCTCTCTCTCTCTCTCTCTCTCTCTCTCTCTGTCTCTCTCTCTCTCTCTCTCTCTCTCTCTCTCTCTCTCTCTGTTCCAAACATTTGTTTAATTATTCGCGTATTATTGTAATTAGCTGTGTTCTGTGATTCGCTATGATGGTATTCGGTACGCCTTTGCTAGCCTCTCCCTGGGAGAATCTTTAGGCGTTCTTACTGCCCGCCGGTCGGAGTGGCCGAGCGGTTCTAGGCGCTACAGTCAGGAACCGCGCGACCGCGACGGTCGCAGGTTCGAATCCTGCCTCGGGCATGGATGTGTGTGTCCTTAGGTTAGTAAGGTTTAAGTAGTTCTAAGTTCTAGGTGACTGATGACCTTAGAAGTTAAGTCCCATAGTGCTCAGATCCATTTGAACCATTATTTCTTACTGCCCGCTGAAACTCACGTGACAAATTTTTAGCCTTCAGACCTGTCGTTTCACAGCGTCTGCGGTGCTTTCGTCGGCATGTGGCACCGCTAGCTGCTGCTCCCGGCACCCGACCTCCCCAGCACAGAACACCCAACGAACAGAAAGCAAGTACCTAGATTTTTTAACGGACTGTAATAGCTAGGTGAGAGGATTGTGTCGCTGCACGCAACAGCAGGTCTTTGTGCTCAGTGCTAACACCAAGGGCGTAAATACATAACTGTCCACCTGTAAATCACGTTGTAGCCCTCGAAACGGGTATTGGTACAATAAAACAAAGACTGATGCAAAAAAACTGTTTTATTTATGTTTAAGTAGCGACTCGCCCCGGCTTTCAGTAGTACCACTATATAGACTCATAGGTGTAAAGACACTGATATTGTGATGATTGGTACCTTAACATGTACTCCCTTCAATGTGTTTTTCCCCTGGATCTAACGGTCTTCGCGGAAATACATCACAAAATTTACTACACGATTTTTCTGCTCAGTTTTAACTGTTTCGTGAAGTGGGTTACTACTGTCGGGATAGACCATCCGATTTGCGTCCATACGTACACTCGTCAATATGTGACCTGTTGCGCATGGGCAGATAAACAGTAATGGCTTGCTTGTGCCACCTCTGTTTGCAGGTACTAACCAACCTAAAAACATACTACTCGTAAAAACTGTAATTATTAGTCTGCAGATGAAGTAAATACTGGTGTAATGTTGTTCAGTACGCTGTCCTCAGTCATGAATAGGAACATGAGCACTTATACACCTTATACCCGGTATCTCTACAGCCGAACGACTCGTCTGGTGCAGCGGTAATAAATTATATACACAAACCTTCCTCCTGAATCAGGCTGTGTTTTACTGGAAAACCTATCAAAATCTCTAAAGTAGATCGTAAAATTAGCTTTCACACACAGACAAAAAGATGCAGTAGGGGAATTTAATTCGCCATACTTCAGCTAATTTACATGATATCTTTATAAATTATATACACAAATGTTCCTCGTTTATCCCTAAGGCGATATACAAACAGATATCTGCGGTGGGGGACTTTATAATATTTGCAGAAGGAGAGGACACATATAGATGTATGAATTCTGGTAATAACAAATTCGAGTGGTTAAATGGGCTGGCACAATCTCTCAATCCGACTTGTGTATCCCTAAGTCACCTCAGTTATTCAAACAGGGAAAGAGACCTAAAGTTTTCGATGAATCTCCACATTAGTGAGAGGTGAAAAATAGGTATGTCTACTAGGATACGATCCCGCGATAGTGGCCGAGCGGTTCTAGGCACTACAGTCTGGAAACGCGCGACCGCAACGGTCGCAGGTTCGAATCCTGCCTCGGGCATGGATGTGTGTGAAGTCCTTAGGTTAGTTAGGTTGAAGTAGTTCTAAGTTCTAGGGGACTTATGACCTCAGCAGTTGAATCCCATAGTGCTC
The DNA here is from genome assembly GCF_023864345.2 of Schistocerca serialis cubense. Classification (NCBI taxonomy): domain Eukaryota; kingdom Metazoa; phylum Arthropoda; class Insecta; order Orthoptera; family Acrididae; genus Schistocerca; species Schistocerca serialis. Next base: position 411,681,693 of record NC_064641.1, on the reverse strand, counting down.
AGAGCCGTCTGAACCATCTGATCTCGCGATTCCTTACACTTTCCAGAAACACACTTTACCAGTAGACCACAAGGCTTCTCTCCTCTCTCGAGTTTCAGCAGATGTTTGCTTTACTGCTTTTCTCGCCAGATGCCGCTTCCACTGTAGTTGACCAGCTCGTTGTTTCCGTCATTACCACGAGCTCTCATTTCAAACGACAATCAAATATGAAATAGATAACAATCACATATTATACTCTCATCATTAATTACCAGTAATAAATTTGTACACACAAACCTTCCTCATGAAGCAGTCTATCTACTAGTGGAAACCTGAGACTTGTTACAGACAGAAACTGTGGTGGGGGGGACTCTAATTAATAATATGTATAGATCATCAGTCGTAGTTTTTATGGTGTCGTCCTTTGTGGACAAAATTTATTACAGCTTTAGAAATGACAGTGGGCGTAGTTTTGTTAGTAGAGTGGAGACTGAACTGAGAACGCGGACCCACCGTCTCTGTCACGGTATTCCATTACGCGCACAGACTTTGCAACAGCGGGCGAGCAGATACGGCGCGACGATGCCGCCCCGCTGGCAGTGGTATTTCGCGGCCGTTTATTTCCCATAAGAGCCGAGTTGGGGGTGAATTAAACGGCCGGCGCACTGGCCGCCAATGGGACGCCGTCCCGCTCATCTGTCTCTCATATTTCTGCCGCCGCCCAAGGCGGCCGCGAGGACTCAGACTCTACGCGAGTGGGAGTGTGGTAGGAAGGGGGGGGGGGGGGTGAGGGGGAGTTTGCAAGGAAGCGGTGGGCAAAACGGGGAAGAGAGTGGGAGAGAGAGAGAAGAGGGGAGGGGCGAACAGCGGGCAAGGACGAGGCGGCAGGCAGCGTGGAGCAGCGCAATAAATCGAGCTGTGCACTGCTGGGTAGTCTGCCCTGCAGGGGCCGCCAGCTGGCGCCTCGCGTTCCGATGGGTACAGGTGTGTCTTGGCCGAGTCTAAGCCGGCGATATCGATGTGGGCCACGGCGAAAACACGGCGGCCGCTCTTGTAGGGACGGCTGACATAAAAAGAACCCTCTTCTGCTACAGGACCAGCTTGTGAACGCTTTTCTCACATGACGTCCTGAAGTCCACGAATCAAGCAAGTGAGGTAGATGCAGTATAATTACAGTGCGGAAGCGCTGTCACAAATATATATATAAAGATGTAGTGCGCAGAATCACTGTTTGGGGGGGGGGGGGTCTTGGTGCTCGGTTCCTATTTGAGCTAGAAACATGGGGTGAAAGGTTTTTGGTTTAGCACGGACCGGCGGGAATTTGTATAGCTGTTGGAACATGTCTCACTGTAGCTATGTTACAGTATATTAAACAAGGTTTTAACGATTCTGGGGCCTAGGAAAATTGTGAGAATCGATTAATTCCTTTTTCAAAATATTTTAATTGGGCTGAAATTAATGCTCAGCTAATGATACCATTTTTATGTTCAACGTACGGATTTTACATACGAAAACAGCCACCCTGGTTCAGATTTTGTGTGCAAAAACAATCACCCTTAAATAACTCCGGGCTGGAGCGAGACTACAGGTTCAAATTTGGTGTATCGGATCTTGGTCTAAGATAAGTATTTGAAACAATCGGCTTCGATTCAGTTTCAATGCAAAAAACACGCCTCCTGTGAGTTTCTGTACGCACGCCACTTATGCGTTTCAAACTTGAGCGAATCGTTTCAAATTTTGTAAAAAGGTAGACAAATACATGTAATTAATAGTCGTCCTGTTTCACAGAAAGCTTTATCCATTGCGACGATGTAAGCAACTTGATTCGAAAGACAATAAAAATGTTATACTGGATAGGACGTCGCCCCAGTCAACAAAAGTCTACATCGGTAGCCGATGACAAAATTATGGTACAGTAAAGGTTGCAAACCAGAATGAAAAATGCTTCTATCGTAGCACAAAAAACGGCTAATATGTCTCGGGCAGACTTAAGGATGTAAAAGAAGGAAACTGACTTTTTGACCAATCTGGCAGCTGAAAAGACATTTAAATCAAAATATCTTGATATATTAAAACTTTTCACGCTTTAAGAACAAATAGACACTAATTTATGTGCTACTAGGGGTTGGGAGGCATCTGCAGTAGAAAGTATCTATAACAGGAAGTACCCCAAGTGGGGATGCATACATCCTAAACTTTAATGACACTTGTGTCACATTGCGCCACATGACAAATGTTATGTTGAATGACATGAGGGCATGTGTCACATTATGCGACATGACGCCATGTGTCATGTTACTGTACTTGGCATTGATACTAGTACTAACAAATAAAAACGCGCATATGTGTCAAGATGTTTTGATTTAAGTGTTTTTAGAGTTGTCAGAGAAGTCAAAAAGCTAGTTCCTTTATTTAGATCCGTAACTCAGACCAGGACCAATTCTCCTTTCTTTGCACTAAGATAGGAGCATTTTTCATTCCGCTTTATTTTGCTATTTTCGAAGAGCACTTGACTCAGTACCAATGTAACGTTTACTAACGAAAGGACAATTATATGGAATATCAAACAAATTTTGTGACTTGTTGAAGGTTTCTTGGCAGGGAGAACGCAGCATGTTATCTTGGATCAAGAGTCATTGACAGAACTAGCATTTCAGGCGTGCACGAGGGAATTGTGTTGCGAACTGTAGTGTTCGTGTCGTACATTAATCACAAGGCAGACAATATTAATGGTAAGGAAGACTGGATCTTGTTGCCATGGATTTTTATTTTTAATTTTTCCTTTTTAGTCAATTAACTGGCTATGTTCTTTTAAATGGGGTGGATAGCTTAACTGACTACAAAATTCTATAAGATCCATTAATGTAATACGTTTTTAGGTTGCCCCAGAACGCTTTTTCTATAATGTTGGAACTATGCCAACTAACTGCACGTGTAGTGTTACCTGGAATACTGTAGGGGTGCACTGGCATAAACTGATATGGATTGAGTTACATGGGCATAACACAGAAATTTTCGAGGAATAATATTTTATATTATTAACACCTAGGGTAACTTCCTTTTCAGAGAATAGAATCTTCAAAAAAGTAAATTCCTTGTCAATAAATAATACTTCAACGAAAATAAATTCTGCTTAAATATGTAAACAGTTTGAACTTAAATGTATGAACAACCAATGAATGATTCACAAAAATAAATTCTTTGTAGTATTTTATCTACCTATAGTTATTCAAACAGAATTAGTTCACTGATTTAAATCAATCACGGATGTAAGAGTTTTGTGTTCATTTACTTGAACAAGTGGATTCAATTTTCGCACAATTTTACTTTGATCATACCAGACTGGATCATTCAGCTCTGATCATCCCTGCTTTTTTCCCCTTTTTTGACCATCGCGAACGCGAGAATGTCGTTGCCATTGGTTTCGATACTCTCCTCAGGGTAAGGACAAGGGAGATACCATTCAGACGTATTCAGGGTGATCACAGCCCTTTAGAATGTGGGTCATTTCTTGTTGGTCTTGTTCGATGTGATACCTACGGCCACTGATCCCATACCTAGGCCGGCTAGCTCCAAAGAGATAGCAAAACGAAGTGGATTCCATACAATCCCACAAATAAGTAGCAAAAGATTATTATATATGTGTAAGACATCAGTTAACCATTCTTTCATAATCACCATCATCAGCGCCTTAACTCGATTTTCAGCTACAACAGAACAAAAAACTTTAAGGTCAAAAAATTTATTCATTAGTCAGAAAAACTATGAAGCAGGGGCCCTTCCTTCGTGGCGCTTCCAAGCAGAGTGAAGTTACGGTGGATGGTGCACCTGCACCTACACTTCTCACAAGCACCACTCTAACTGAATGGTGGAAGGCAGCAGAATCTATGTGCTACTATGCGCCACTTTGAGTATGCAAATCATGTTTGCTTTAAATACACGCTGCAACGGTTGTGAACGTTAATCATGAATACCTCTGATACTGGACGTGGTGAGTTGGTGTTAGTCAAGAATGACTTTGAGGCGACAAAGACGTTTTTATCAACATGTGAGTTTGAACGAGGTCGTGTAATGCTACGAGAAGCTGGATATTCCTTCTGCTATACTGCAGAAAGACTTGGCAGGAATGTACTTACTGTACACGATTGATGGCTGCAGTGCTCGACAGAATATACTGTTGCAGTAATACCGGAACCCAGATGGCCACGTGGCACTACAGAGAGGGAAGACTATTGTCTCCAATGAACACATATGGGACATCATTGGACGACAACCACAAGCCACAAACAGCGGTAATCGTCCCTATATTGACCGACCAAGTGCAGCAGGCAAGGGACTTCATCGCATAAAGTGACACCGTGCACCTGTACAACGCAATCCAAGAACGTATGCATGCTTACATCGACATTCTGGAGGTTACACAGTTATTAATGTACCAGAACTTTACATTTGTTACGGGCTTATTTTGCGCCTACATCAGCCTGTGATCTTGCAGTGTTTATCACATAAATATGGTACTTAGACAAATGTATTCCCTAAATTTCTTGGCTGAAATGTAGAAATACGCAGATCATGATACAATAAAACATCTCCATGATATCATAGTGAAAATTTGGGAAACTGAAACTCTACCTCCAGATTGGACCGTAGAAATTATTCACCCACTTCACAAAAAAGGCGATAGGAGTGATCTGAATAATTACCGAGGAATCTCTTTGCTACCAACGGCGTACATGATCTCTTCCAGACTGTTGTTAAACAGAGCTGAATCAGTCTTAGATCAACAATTGGGCAAATATCAAGCTAGTTTCAGGATATCAAGATCCTGTGTAGAGTAGATCCATAACCTGAAACCTGTTATATCATACACCAAGTCCAGATCAAAAACGTTTGTTGTGACTTTTGTTGATTTTCAAAATGCGTATGACTCAATTGATCGAGAAACAATAAAGAACACCCTTGCAGAATTTGGTCTAGATAGGAAAACAATCAATCTGATAAGCGCCACTTTAAATAACACAGTGTCAAAGGTAAAGTTCAGAGGCGAACTATCAGAACCATTTGAAATCTGTGCAGACGTGAGACATGGTGACCTTCTCTCTCCATTGTTTTTCAACTGTGTCCTGAAGAAGATAGTCAGAGACTGGAAAACAACCGTACCGCCAGGTTATGGGATTCAAATTGGACACAAAAGAAATGGCCTCAGTGGAAACTGTTTGGCTTTTGCTAATGATCTGGCACTCATTACAAATAATATTAACGAAGCTAAGGTTCAAGTGTCCAGCCTACAATCAATTGTTGCTAAGACTGGCCTAAAATAGCATTTAAGAAAACTGAATTCATCACAAACATCAAACACGCTCATCCCCATATTGAAATACAAGAATAAAAAATCTAGCAGTCGAAGAAATTTAAATATCTTGGAGAAATACACTACTGGCCATTAAAATTGCTACACCACGAGGATGACGTGCTACAGACACGAAATTTAACCGACAGGAAGAAGATGCTGTGTTATGCAAATGATTAGCTTTTCAGAGCATTCACATAAGGTTGGTTCCGGTGGAGACACGTACAACGTGCTGACATGAGGAAAGTTTCCAACCGATTTCTCATACACGAACAGCAGTTGACCGGCGTTGCCTGGTGAAACGTTGTTGGGATGCCTCGTGTAAGGAGGAGAAATGCGTACCATCACGTATCCGACTTTGATAAAGGTCGGATTGTAGCCTATTGCGATTGCGGATTATCGTATCGCGACATTGCTGCTCGCGATGGTCGAGATCCAATGACTGTTAGCAGAATATTTAATCGGTGGGTTCAGGAGGGTAATGCGGAACGCCGTGCTAGATTCCAACGGCCTAGTATCACTAGCAGTCGAGATGACAGGCATCTGATCCGCATGGCTGTAACGGATCGTGCAGCCACGTCTCGGTCCCTGAGTCAACAGATGGGGACGTTTGCAGGACGACAACCATCTGCACGAACAGTTCGACGACGTTTGCAGCAGCATGGACGGTGGCTGCGGTTAGCCTTGACGCTGCATCACAGACAGGAGCGCCTGCGATGGTGTACTCAACGATGAACCTGGGTGCACGAATGGCAAAACGTCATTTTTTTCGGATGAATCAGGTTCTGTTTACAGCAACATGATGGTCGCATCCGTGTTTGGCGACATCGCGGTGAACGCCCATTGGAAGCGTGTATTCATCATCGCCATACTGGCGTATCACCCGGAGTGATGGTATGGGGTGCCATTGGTTACACGTCTCGGTCGTCTCTTGTTTGCATTGACGGCACTTTGAACAGTGAACGTAACATTTCAGATGTGTTACGACCCGTGGCTCTACCCTTCATTCGATCCCTGCGAAACCCTACATTTCTGCAGGATAATGCACGACACCGCATGTTGCAGATCCTATACGGGCCTTTCTGGATAAAGAAAATGTTCGACTGCTGCCCTGGCCAGCACATTCTCCAGATCTCTCACCAATTGAAAACGTCTGGTCAATGGTGGCCGAGCAACTGGCTCGTCACAGTACGCCAGTGACTACTCTTGATGAACTGTGGTATCGTGTTGAAGCTGCATGGGCAGCTGTACCTGTACACACCATCCAAGCTCTGTTTGACTCAATGTCCAGGAGTGTCAAGGCCGTTATTACGACCAGAGGTGGTTGTTCTGGGTACGGTACTGATTTCTCAGGATCTATGCACCCAAATTGCGTGAAAATGTAATCACGTGTAAGTTCTAGTATAATATATTCGTCCAATGAATACCCGTTTATCATCTGCACTTCCTCTCGGTGTAGCAATTTTAGTGGCCAGTAGTGTAATTACACCTGAAGGTTCAGATAACGCAGCTGTAGAAAGTAGGTGCTTTTCATCTGTGCAAAGACTAATACAAAAGCAAAAGCCTGTCTTTAAACCTAAAACTTTGCATTATAACACCGTAATTAGGACGTCGGCTTTGTATGCATCAGAATGTTTAAACATGACGAAGAAAGGACCACTACGAAAACTTGAAATAAAAGACCGGAAAATTTTGAGGAAAATCCTTGGCCCTATCAAAGAAAACGGAGATTTCCGCGGAAGACACAACTGTGAATTATACGAACATACAGAAGACATTGTTACCAGCATGAAGAAGCGAAGAATGATATTTTTTGGTCATCTGGAAAGGATGAATCCGCAAAGACTTACTCATCGCATACATTCATCGATTTCAAAAACAAAATCGTATTCAAAATGGGAAAGCCAAGTTAAAAAGGATTTACAGAAAGATGAAATTTCATTTGATGACATTCAGGATCGAGAAGTTTTCAGAGAAAAAGTCAAAATTACTAAAAACCTCATTTTGATTACTACGCCAGTTCCACGTCCTGCCTGCAAATGGTCAAACAAGAGAAAAGAAGCACAGTCAGCCAAAATGAAAATCTATTGGCAAAAGAGGAAAACACAATCAGGGAAGAGATAAAAATCTTCGTGGTCCATAGCAGGCCGAAACGATGGCAAAAAAAAGAAAAACTAGAAAAAACTGAAATTTCACTACTCTACATTAATTTTTTTTGTGCTGTGATTTTTTCTGTCAGTGCATAATGTACTATCTGAAGTAACTATTCAGATATTCAATCAGACTTTCATATGATTTTGAAGTGGTGGGAAGATTGGCAACTTGCTTTAAACCTTGAGAAATATAAATTTGTGTACTTCAAAATACTCCAAAAACCTAGAAACGTGTGACCAAAATGTTAATTAGTTACCGCTGGTGTCGTTGAACTCAAACAAATAGCTCCGTGTAACAGTTTGTAGTGATATAAAACGGAACGATGAGAGAGGCTCAGTCGTCGGTAAAATAGGTGGTGGACTTCAGTTCATTGATAGCATACTGGGAAAATACTGTCAATCTGCAAAGGAGATTGGTTACACAACACTCGTGCGATCCTTCCCTAAAACATTACACCAGAGCGTGGAGCCATGGTTTGTGGTTCTCGTCCAGTGATGTCCCATATGTGTACATTGGAGACTTAGAAGATAGATCTGGTCATTAGTAGGCCCAGGCAACATGTCGATACTCCATAGAGCATGTTGGATTACCGCGGCGAAATATGGGTGACCGTTATCCAATTGTAAATCACACACTTTTATGTTGTTCATGAATAGCGGTACAACTGTTCGAATCACCAGATCGATGTACAAATTTGCAGCATCATGCAGAGGACCCAGTTTCATTTTCTCGTGCTGCCAGCGTTTCCCTTGGTGGCAGAACTGGATTGGGGTCTACTCAGCCTTATGATGCCAACTGAGGAGCTACTCGACCGAGAAGTAGCGGTTCCGATGACTGAAAAGCCAACAACGCTCAACAGAACAATGCAATGACACCATGCCACTCCGTCACGCAACCGAATGACACCATATAACAGAAAGATGCTGGACAAATTCAACTGTAAAACACTTGAACATAGGCGCACATAAACACGCTTTATCACCAAAACCTCTCCTGGAAAAACACTCATAGGATAAATATCGAAGTTCTCGTGTAGCTTTCACACAAAATAAAGCAAACTATACGATAAAGACTGAGAAAAAACAAAATCAAGAAATCCACTATTAACATCACTGAGTGACGTACTGTTGTGCGAAACGCGAAGAAACGAACGTTTTTTAATTGACGCGATAGTAGTAGGGTAGTGTCGGTGTCAGTCCACTTTTGATATCAAATTGATATGCAAATTAATTAAATTGGTCAATTAATCACACCCATCCCCGCCCACCTCCGTCCGCCCCCGCCCCCGACCACGCCCACCCCGACCCCCAGCCCGGTATGATGTCATGCACTTTTCTCAGCCTGCATGTGTGCCCCGGCCATCTCCTTCCCCTCCTCTCTCTCTCGCTCCACCTCCTCTCCCAACCTACCCTATTGGCGGAAATTTTGAATTTTGGCGGAAATTTTTAATTTTGGGGGAAATTTTGAATTTTAGCGCGATTTTGAATTTTGGCGGGAATTTTGAATTTTGGCGGGAATTTCTTTGTCCCAGGGCTCTGCTGATGTCCCACCCCACCTCCACCCGGGAACTGATGGGGAATTAAAATTTGCACTGCCCTTTCTGGGACTCGATCCCTGGTCCTCTTGGGCGGAAAGCCCTATTGCACCCCTGTGACATAGTTAAACCACCAGAGGCACTTGGTATTCACGGGAAATTAAAAATGGCGGTGCCCTTTCTGGGACTGGATTCTGCTGGCTGGAAAGCCCAAGTGCAACCCCCTCCCCTCCCCCCCCCCCCCCCCAAAACATGGCAACTGTTCAGGCGCGGGAGAGGAAGGTTAGGTTAGTGTAATTCATTTATTTTGGTCGGGAAACTGACTCAAAGATCGGTCCTAATTACGTAATTTATCATAAAGATTGAGCCTAATTACACAAACATGTACGCAGCACTACACAAGGACGGCATAAAATCGCAATACTACTCAAAAACTGACGATGCCATACAACTGGTGCTATCATACTGAGAAAAAAATTTCGCTATACCACTCTAAACTAGTAACAGATACACTCAAACTTTACCATACACCTACAAGCTGGCGGGAAAAAGGTAGTAGTGTAAGGTACTATCCTTATTCTCTTTGGTCTGAAATACATTCAACTGGCGAGATGCTGGTGATCGGCAGAGAGAAGTTTAAAAAGTGTATTCCCTGTGAGCTTAGAGTATCTATCGCTGTTTGACGTCAGTGTTCGCTATCGATGCCTGCTCAAAAATCATCTACATCTCAGGTAATCGAAGCCAATACACGCTGTCACAATTCTAATTACGCTTCGAAATTGGCTGAAATGGTTCAAATGGCTCTGAGCACTATGCGACTTAACTATGTCACAAGAGGGGGCTGGGATTTCCCTAGGGGAGACCCACATACCGGCTGGGGAAAACCCATGATTTCATCAGGGGGTGGGGGCAATGAATTGAACAATTAATTATTTTGCATAATTTATTTGATATCAATTTGATATCAAAATTGTCTCAGAACTGTCTTTGTCCCACCATTGGGACCCGCAAAGTCTGCATGAATGTGCTCTCATGATTGGCATGGAGCAGGTCAGGGGGCAGAGATGCCCTGGGAACTGCCTGTTGATAGCCACACTGCTCACGAGCAACGACAAAACGGACAATATCGCCATCAATCCCTGGTCAAAAACCATGTTTCCTACCCCGTTTAGTGCGCGATACTCCCCAATGGTCCTGGTGGAGAAGGCGTAGAACCTACGCTGCAATGACTACTCTGGGGGAGAGGTATTCCGTGGACAACAACAAAAAACCGTCAAAAACAGAGAGAAAATACCGTTAGGAAAAATACCCCGACCTTACCATTTATCTGGCCAACGCTGTTGAACAAATCGAACGACCTGGCGGAGAAACGGGTCGACGGCAACGGCAGCTGCTATACGCAAGCTCGTAATTGGCAAACCCTCGACCGCGGCCTGTGTTTCAGAATCAAGATGCAAGCAAAGTGATTCCTCACGATCAAAGACAAAGTTGGGATCAGTACCAACAGTAAGGCAGTACAAGGCGTCCGTATTGGCGTGTTTAGACGCACGTCGAAAATGGACTTCGCAAGTGCAGTGAGACGAGAACAGCGCCAAACGTTGCAGGAGACGTACTGCCTTGTCAGGCAAGGAAGTGTGAGGATTAAACAAGGAAACCAAGGGTTTACACTCAGTAATTAGGTAGAACCTAAAGCCATACAAGAAAAAAATGAAATTTCTGGAGAGCATAGGTTACGGCAAGAGCCTCTTTTTCCACCTGAGAGTAATACTGCTGGGCCGGAGTGAAAGATTAAGAGGCAAAAGCGACAGGTCATTCAGAGCCGTCGGCATATCGGTGCACGTGGACCACGCTGGGGTCGTACTTAGAGGAGTCAGCCTCCAAAACTATGTGTTGGCCTGGAGATAACGTAGCTAAACGAGGGGACGAGAGTATTTGATTTCAACATTTGGAAAGTACATTCGCAGCCTGGGCTCCAGCAAAAAAGATACATTCTTGAGCAACAAGGCACGCAACGGGTGGGACAATGTGGCCGCTCCCGAGGAATTTATGGTAGTAGGTTGTCTGCCCTGGGAAGGCCTGAAGCTCCTTCGTGGACGAGAGGCGAGGCATAGCCGTAACAGCAGGGATGTGGTCTGGTACAGGGCGAACCGCATCCCGCGAGACCTCGAACCCCAAATAAACACTAGATGGTTGAGCAATCTGATAATTCGTGAGGTTACACCCTAAGCCTGCGGAATGTAAGGCAGAACAAGTGCACAACTTTTTCAAGTGACCCGCCGTGGAGGAGCCCGTGACAACATATCATCCAGATAATTGATGCAACGCGAGATAGTCGTAGTCAATCGCTCTTAGAAACGTTGGAAAATAGCAGGGGCGCTAGTCACATCAGAAGGAACTCGCAAATATCAATAGAGACCAGGAGTATTCAAACCAGAAATCGCTGAGACTCCTCGGCCACATGAACCTGCAGATACGCTTCGGACAAATCAGTTTCAGAAAATTACTCGCTACCCGTTATTTTCGCCAACAGTTCCTCTTGGCTACGTATCCACGGTCGACTGCACATTGACAGTAGTACTAAAGTCGCAACAGAGGCGAAGTTTCCCGATGGCTTCCGAAGTGCAACCAGCGGAGATGACTATTCACTAACCATTCACTAGCCATTCAATTGTGTTGGCAGCCCTGACGCCGGCTAAGAGCGCTTTTCGCTTGCTGTGTTACGAGATAAGTAATTTAGCTAGTAATTAATCGTTTTTGGCGTATATTCTATAGTATTTACGTGTATTAGTGTCAGATAGACGTGATAAATTGAAGGTTTCAGTTTTTATTTGCGTCTGAATAAGATAAGCGAAGTTTCTGTTCAGGACCGTTTCGCGTGTACGCAAACGTTTGTTTACATTCTTAAGTGACGTTAAATACACGGCATTATCAATTAAGTCAGTGCAAAATACTCAGTATTTACGTTTATTAGTGTCATTCAGACTCGATACATTGAAGGTAGCAGTTTTTATACGTTTTATTAGGTCATTTTTCGCGTGTACGTAAAAGTTTGTTTACATTATAAATATGAGGGTTAATCAGTTTAAGTTAGTGTACAATACTCAGTATTCACATTTATTAGTGTCATTTAGACTCGATACTTTGAAGGTAGCAGTTTTTATACGTTTTATTAGGAAAAGTGATACTGACAGTGAATTCTAACCTCACTTTTATATTCTGAGTGGCGCAACCTGCGACCATTAACAGTTAAGTAAAGGTAAAATACGTGGTAAATTAGTATTACACTACAATATCTGAGTAAATCAGTGTTACAATACAACTTCTGAGTCCTTCTTACATACGGTTTAGTTAGCTGAAAGCTAAAACCCACCTCGCCGTCTGCTTGAATTCCTTAGCTTCTTGTGGACTTTAGTGAACGTGTACTGTAAGCCCATCGGTTCCTATAAGGTAGAGTTCGTATTTGTGCTTTACATTCTGAATTCTTATTGTTAGTTAAAGGTTTTGTTTTTTACCTGCACCTGTCAGTGTAAAATACTCAGTATTTACGTTTATTAGTGTCATTTAGACTCGGTACATTTAAGATAGCAGTTTTTATAGTTTTATTAGGTCATTTTCACGTGTACGTAAACGCCTGTTTACATTATAAATACTAGGGATAATCAGTAGGTGTAGCTTACCGTAGGTTACTGTTTAAATCGTTAATAACATACACTAGATAGCCCCTAGGAGTTTACTGTAGGTCACCGTCTTAGTCCCTAGTATTCATAAGATGGCCCCAAAAAGGAAAATAAGCATCAGATCTAGCTTTTACCATACATTTTTATTGTTTTTCATTGTTGAGTGTCCTTTTGCCAACTAGAGTGTAGCTGTTAACCTTGTGTGGCAGTAGGTTTCCTTAAGTTTCTTATAGTAAATCAGTTATTAGCTAGATGGGTAGGGACTGTGTCTGTTGTGTGCGGATGCAGGAGGAGTTGGCCACAGTCCAAACGCAGCTGGAAGCTTTGTTGGCCACAGTCAACAAGCTCCAGAGTGCCACCTTGAGGTGCGGTGGGGATGGGGTTCCTGGGGCGGCTCTGCTGTACTAGATACGCGGGGAGGGGGGGAGGGGGTTGTCACAGCTCTCTGTCACTGAGCCGACCTCAGGTGCGACTGAGCCGACCGGCACACTCTCATCTCAGTGTAGGTGGCAGACTTTGTCGAGGTCTCGAGCCTCAAGGCGAAGGCTGCATGGGGGATGCAGGCTCCTGCCAAATCCCATGCACTTTTCTAATGGATTCAGTGTGCTATCTGGTGCTTCGGGGGGGGGGGGGGGGGGGGATGCTGAGCCGGATCAGAATGCACCTTCTACCAGGATAGTGGCCGCTCCTTCAGCAAGGTCCGGACAGGCACGTGGGGGTAGGGGTTTGTCTGTTATTGGGAGCTCCAATGTTAGGCGGGCCACGGAGCCCCTCAGGAACATAGCGGCTAGGGCGGGGAAGAAGCCCAACGTTCAGTCGGTGTGCTTGCTGGGGGGCCTTGCCTGGGATGTGGAAGAGGCTCTTCCGGCGGCTATCGAGCGTGAAGGGTGCAGCAGCTGTAGACTGTTGCACATGTGGACACCACCGATGCCTGTCGTCGGAGTTCCGAGGAAATCCTTGGGTCCTTTCGACGGCTGGCTAAATTGACGAAGGCGGCCTCCATCTCTCGAGGAGTGGAAGCCAAGCTGACGACCTGCAGCATCGTGCCCAGGATAGAGTGGGGTCCTCTGGGGCCGAGTGGAGAACCTAAACCAGAGGCTTCGTCGACTCTGAGACGAAAATGGTTGTAGATTCCTCGACCTACGCTATGGGGTGGAAGATTGTACACTACACACAGGAAGCAGCTACATGGGTAGCACAGTACTTGTGGTGTGCACATAGTTTTTTTTTTATATTAGGTTCCTCCCCACGGGAAACAAGCCGTTGGCTTGAAAAATTACTAGTTCGTGTCACTGATGTGGGTGTGCCAACCGTAAAAATTGTTAGTTCTCCTAAGCAGGTCATTCCAAAGGATTTAAATATGCTAAATCTCATGTTAGTAAATTGACGAAGTGTCTGTAGCCAGATCCCAGAGTTACTCTCCGAAATAAATAGTAGCAATAGTATTGTATTAGGTAACGAAAGCTGGACATAAATAGCAGTGAAATTTTGAACTCGCATTGGACAATGTTTAGGAAGGATAGGACTGATGCTATGGGAGGTGGTGTGTTCATTGCAGTTAAAAACTGTTTAAACGCAGCTGAGATCCATACTGGGTCGGACAGTGAAATAGTCTGGATAAAAATGTCAATGAGAAAGGACTGACCATTGTAATAGGATGTTATTATAGACAACCAGCATCCGCAACAAACGTCACAGAATGTTTCAGGGAAAGTCTTGAGTACATAGGAAATAAATATCCAAATTCTCCATTAGTTATTGGTTGAGACTTTAATATGGCATCCATTGACTGGGAAAATTACACGTTTATCAAAGGGGGCAGAAGCAAAGACCCGTATGAAGTTATTCTAGGAGCGCTCTCAACATACAACCTCGAGATGGGAACATATTAGATATCTTGGCGACAGACCTGAACTTTCTGAGGAAGTTAATCTAGAAGAAGGTATTAGCGACCATAATGTCATTGTGGCTTCTATGTCAGTAGAAGTTCCAAAAAACCAGAGAAACAGCGTAGAGTTTTCTTGTTTGGGAAAGCAAATAAAAGTCTCATTAATGAATATCTTCATAGCCAGTTCCAAGCATTTACTGCGGGACACAAAGATATTGGGCGTGCCCCCTTTGAGCATTGGTTGGAATTTAAAGGTATTGTCCACCACGTGCTAGAGAAGTATGTGCCTAGCAAAAATACAGGGGAGGGAAAGGATCCATCTTGGTACAACAAACATATTAGGAAGTTGCTGAGAAAGCAGAGAATTTTGCACAGTCGTTTTAAACGCAGTCACCGCCCCACTGACAAACAGAAATTATGTGAAATGAAAGCAGATAACAAAAGGTCAATGAGAGATTCTTTTCACGAATTTGAAAGCAATATTTTATCTGCAGTTCTAAAAATAACCCTAAACATTTTGGTCGTGCGTAAAATCTAAGAACGCTACACATTATTTAATACCTTGTCTTGCTGACAGTAGGGGTAATGTAACGGATGATGATAAACAGAAGGCCGAAATTCTAAACCTAGCTTTCAAAAACTCGTTTACGGTAGAGGACTGCAGCCCTCTTCCTCCTTTCAATTATCGAACAAACGCAAGGATGGCTGACATAGTGTTTAGTGTATCTGGGATTGTAAAACAGTTAAGATCGTTAGACGCCGGAAAGGCATCTGGCTCAGACGCTATTCCTGTAAGATTATATGTTGACTATACTACAAGTATAACACCATTCTTATCCATCACCTGTCAGAGATCACTGGAACAGCGGAAAGTTCTACAGGACTGGAAGAAGGCCCAGGTCATATCAATCTATAAAAAGGCCAATTTCACTGACATCGATTTGTTGTAGAATCATGGAACATATTTTTTGTTCAGACATAATGACCTTTCTAGACACTGAGAAGCTTATCTGCAGAAACTAGCACGGTTTTAGGAAACAGCGGTCATGCGAGACACAGCAGGCCCTCTTTGTGCATAATATACAACAGGCTCTAGATACCGGCTCCCAGGTTGATGCCATATTTCTCGACTTTCGAAAGGCGTTCGACTCAGTTCCGCACTGTCGCTTGCTCCAAAAAGTGGCGCTTACGGTCTATCCGATGACATATGAGGTTGGATAGAAAGTTTTCTAACAGACAGGGAGCAGTATGTCGTCCCGAACGGGGTGACCTAGAGAAACAAGCGTAACTTCAGTGTGCCCTAGGGCAACGTAATAGATCCTCTGCCTTTTACGATTTACATAAACGATCTGGTTGACAGCGGCATTAGACTGTTTGCCGATGATGCTGTAGTCTACAGTGAAGTAGTATCACACGAAAGTTGTGAACAAATCAATGAGGATTTGCAGAAAATAAATGCGTGGTGTTATGACTGGCAGTTATTTCTCAATATTAGTAAGACGTAACCTACTGGGTATAACAAAGCGAAAATCCCCATTAATGTACGAGTACAAAATAAATCCCCAGTCTTTGGAAGCGGTAACATCCGTCAAGTATCTGGGTGTGACTATTCGAAATGATCTCAAATGGAATGATCAGACTACACAAGTAACGGGCAAGGCGAACTCTAGATTGCGGTTTATTGGTAGAATCCTTAAGCGATGCAGTCCTTCAACAGAGGTAACTGCTTACAATACGTTAGTTCGTCCAGTCATAGAGTATTGTTCGTCTGTATGGAACCCTTACCAGTTGGGTCTGATTCAAGAGATTGAAAAGGTCCAAAGAAGAGCGGCAAGATTCGTGACTGCTACATTTAGCCATCACGAGAGCGTTACAAATCTCATAGAAAGTTTTAAGTGGGATACACTTGCAGACAGACGACGCGCTAAACGGAAGTGGCTGCTCACTAAATTCCGAAATCCAATCTTTGCCGAGGATATAGAGCATATATTATTACCACCAACTTTCAAATCGCGCAATGATCACCATTCAAAGATAAAGGAAATTAGAGCTCGTACTGAGGAGTTCAGACAGTCGTTTTTCCATCGCGCGATCCGTGAGTCGAACAGAGAGAGGGGGGGGGGGAATATGACTTTGGCGCGAATTGTGCATTCCGCCACACACCGCTTGGTAGCTAGCGGAGTACATATATAGATGTAGATAAGTTTGCCCCACCCCTGGAGATTGAAGTCCGCCCAATTCTGCTTTCACTTGATATTTTAGGGCGGCAGGAATAGGTCACGCTCGACAAAAACGTGGCCGAGCCGTGGGTTTCAAAGAAATATGAGTAGAAAAATTCGTAGCACACCCTACACCTTCCGAAAACAAGTCCGGAAACTTCTCATACTGTGTTTCCAATTGAGAATACGGTACCTGATCGGACACAAGGTGATCTGCAAAGGTGATAGAAAATCCAAATGCCTGAAATGTGTCCACCCCGGACAAGTTCTCAACACCGGCATAACCAACCACCAGAAATGTAATGGAACTAACAACTGATTTGTAAGAGACAGACGCCGTAAATTGTCCGAACAGTGCAATATTGTGTTTGTTGTAACTGACCAGCTTCTGTATGAGGTGTCAAAGGCGGCGAGCCTAAACTCACGTAGGTTTTAGAATTCAATTAAGTCACTGCAGAACCTGTGACGACCTGTAGCTGTTGGCGAAAAGCACTTAATTCGATAAACAACTTCAGAGAAGACACAAGCATTCAAGTCACACAGTTTATGTCCAAATCCATATGCGGAGCAACCTTTGATGAAGGACACAGGGATGTGGTGTGGCATTTCTTCTGGCAAGCATTAAAGATAGCCCAGCGCTTAGGGCACGCCCGACGCCCGTGCTGGACAAAGCAGAAAGGACAAGACGCAAGCAGAGAGCGCTGACGCCGGTCTGTGCCGGCCTCGGCCTGCTCGACCCTGGGCCCGCACGCTCACCGCCGCCGCCCCTCTTCCTCGTGCAGCCTATCTGTCGACCAGTGGGCACATCTCGTGACGCTAGTGCCACATCGCCCCACGCTTCAGTTTCATCACCCGCTGCCCGAAGAACTTCAAAAGATTATGCTACTCGCAAAACCTCTGCCAACGCGCGGTTTTCACAGAGTAAAGCCTTCTGGCGCACTTCCTTGTCCGGGGCTGAACAGATAATTGCGTCGTGCACCGTAGAGTCTGCTTACGACTCATCACTGGCGTCAGTAACTAATTGACACTTATGGCTAAGGCCGTGGATTTAGGCTTCCCAGGCCCTGTATGACTGGTTTGGTTTCTTACAGCATAGGTAGGATTCAACTCGCCCCGCTAACATGCGTTCGTTTGCGATGGTGGCTGGACAATAAACTGATCAACAGTAAGGCTCAAATGCCTCTGAGCACTAAGGTACTTAACTTCTGAGGTCATCAGTCCCCCAGAACTTAGAACTACTTAAACCTAACTAACCTAAGGACATCACACACATCCATGCCCGAGGCAGGATTCGAACCTGCGACCGTAGCGGTCGCGCAGTTCCAGACTGAAGCGCCTAGAACCGCTCGGCCACTAGAGGCCGGCTGTGTGTGTGTGTGTGTGTGTGTGTGTGTGTGTGTGTGTGTGTGTGTGTGTGTGTGTGTGGGTGGGTGGGTGTGGGTGTGTGTGTGTGTGTTTTGATGCGGGGGCCTAGAAACGACGGAGAGGCTTCGTCCCACCGTAGCCCTCAGTGGTTCACAACCCCACAACAGTCCACAGCAGTCCACCCACCCCACCGCTGCCCCACACCGAACCCAGGGTAATTGTGCGGTTCAGCCCCCTGTTGACCCTCCCTGGAACGTCTCATACCGGACGAGTGTAACCCCAAATGTTTGAGTGGTAGAGTAATTATGGTGTACGCGTACGTGGAGACAGTGTCTGCGCAGCAATCGCCGACATAGTGTAACGGAGGCGGAATAAGGGGAACCAGTTCGCATTCGCCGCGGCAGATGGAAAACCGCCTTAAAAACCATCCACAGGCTGGGCTGCGGCCTCGACACTAATCCGCCGGGTGGATTCGTACCGGGGACCGGCACGCATTCCCGCTCGGGAAGCAGCGCACTACGCAGCGCGGCTAGCCGGGCGGGCACTCACGAAGACCATGTTCAGAGTCTGGCAGAATTTCCCCAGACGCCTAGCTGCCGAGCGATGCGAACTTCAGATGTGCATTCAACTGAGTACAAGTGGAACAACTGCTTAACTACTTTTTCGGCATGAATGGAAGATATTGTGGCATATCGGTAACTGATTGAAGTCACTTTGCATTTCAGCTTGCTGAATGGAATAATCTACCAAGCTCATCGAATGAAGACAAAAAGAAGGCACACAAGGATTGGATGATACAGCTCAGGAAGAGACATCCAAACATACGCCATATAAAACCAGACTCCACTATATTTTTTTCGTTTCTCTGGCTAGGTACCGGGCAAAGTGGCCGTTTTGCAGACTTCTGCTTAAGCTCACTTTTCTACTGCAAAGGAAGATTTGAATAAAAATCCAATTTTTTATAGTTACAGAATGTGTACAGTTTATACCGATGTATTTCATGTGCTCATCTAAGATATGATTTCAGAGAAAAACAGCACTTTTCTTACGGTGACAATTCCCCTGTCTCGAACGCTTTTTGCTATTACCATTAATACGGAACTGAATCCAGTCTCTCGACGCGACAATTATTACAGTATATTCTCTAAAAATGTTTCATTTTTCTTGGTCTTGTAGCTCCTCTGTAATCGTTCACTGACTTAGTTCTAACCTTCATTTCTTTCCTTTCTTCTTGTCAATATAGTCAACACAAGAGGATTAGCTAGATTTCAATTTAAGATCATGTAATCTGTTAACCTAAACGGGTGGTTCAGATATTTGCGAAAGAAACAAATACTACTTTTCAAAGACAATTGTTTTATGTTTAAAGTAACAATTCTAATTTAATGTTCATTCAGTTAAACTTTCTTTCTTCAACTAAAATTTCAATTGCGAGTTTTAATTTTGTTAACGTAGTTAAACTGAATTTTTGAGTTTTTCTTGTTTTAAGAAATTCACACAAAGAAACTTTTTCTCTTACCTTTCCCTTCCTTCTGTAGTTAGAGCCTTGCTTACTCTATTATCGTATTTTGGAGGAAATATTTATATGTCTCCTGGTAAAATAAATTATAATTGAAAAAAAGTGACTAATTTGCAACAAGCTATGCTACCGAAGAGCGACGTACTGTAGGAATAGTGCCTCTTAAACTGGGCTCTATATTCAGAGCTTTGTTACGGTATGGCTGTGGCACTGAACGATTTCCGTTAATAGTGCAGTTAAATTCACTTGTTGCAACAGACAAATACGGGAGCGCCTTTACTCAGTAATCAGTTTAATTTTACAAACTCGCCACCGAAGCTCGGAATGTCTCACCGAAGTTAAGTAGCAGAAGCAAGCATATTTCAAGGTGCAAGAAATTCAAGTATGCCACTGGCACCACATTAATCGCAAAATAAAAAAAGAGATTGGATAGATATTAATTGGCAAACTGTTTATCTACACTGAAGCGCCAAAGAAACTGGTATAGGCATGTGTACTCAAATACGAGATATGTAAACAAGCAGACTAAGGCGCTGCGGTCGGCAACGAATATATAAGACAATGGCAGGTTAGCAAGATCTAAGTGAGTTTGAACGTGGTGTTACAGTCGGCGCGCGAGCGATGGGGCACAGGCATCTCTTAGGAACCGATGAAGTGGGGATTTACCCGTACGACCATTTCACGAGTGTTCCGTGAATATCAGTCTGCGACATCGCTGCGGCCGAAGAAATATCCAGCAAGAACGGAACCAATGACGACTGAAGAGAATCGTTCGACGTGACAGAAGTGCAACCCCTCCGCAAATTGCTGCAGATTTCAGTGCTGGGCCATCAACAAGTGTCAGCGTGCGAACCATTCGACGAAACATCAATCATATGGGCTTTCGGAGCCGAAGGCCACTCGTATACCCTTGATGACTGCGCGACAAGAAGCTTTACGCCTCACTTGGGTCCGTCAACACCGACATTGGACTGTTGATGACTGGAAACCTGTTGCTTGCTGGGACGAGTCTCTTTTCAAATCGTATCGAGTGGATGGACGTGTACAGGTATGGCGACAACCTCTTGAATCCATGGACCCTGCTTGTCAACAGAGGACTGTTCAAGCTGGTGGCGGCTCTGTAATGGTGTAGGGTGTGTCTAGTTGTAGTGCTGTGGGACTCCTTATAGGTCTAGATACAACTCTGACAGGTGACACGTACGTAAGAATCCTCCATCTGTTCATGTCCATTGCACTGTGCATTCCGACGGGCTTGGGAAATTCCAGCCTGTCAATGCGACACCCCAAACGTCCAGAATTGCTACAGAGTGGCACCAGGAACATTCTTCTGAGTCTTACGGATTTATGGACAGCCCTGCAGGATTCATGGTGTCAGTTCCCTCCAGCAATGCTGCAGACATTAGTCGAGTCCATGCCAAGTCGTGATGCGGCACTTCTGCGTGCTCGCGGCGACCTACACGATGTCATGCAGGTGTACCAGTTTCTGCGGTTCTTCAGTGTATTTGCGTTTGTTGTTTTCGGAGGTAGCGTTAGGAATATGAAAGAAGAAAAGATAACCGTCCCATCATCAGCACTGCAATAAAACCGCATGTTGAAACATCACCGCGCTGGATTACCCGAGCGTTCTAGGCGCTGCAGTCATGGACTGTGCGGCTGGTCCCGACGGAGGTTCGAGTCGTCCCTCGGGCATGGGTGTGTGTGTTTGTCCTTAGGATAATTTAGGTTAAGTAGTGTGTAAGCTTAGGGACTGCTGATCTTAGCCGTTAAGTCCCATAAGATTTCACACACATTTGAACATTTTTTTGAAACATCACAGTAGTTAAAAGTAATTGGTATCCTATATGATTTTCACGTAATAAAATAGTACGTTGGTAACAGTCATTAACAGTGCAAGAGCAGCTGTAGAACAGTAGCAGCTAATTCGTTGTAACGTTGTTAATGCCGGGCCGCCATTATTTAACAGTCATTGACTCTCAGTACCATCTTTATCTGCACTGTACTACTTCATAATTCTCGTGTTAAGTAGGAAATGGGAGTAACCAATATATGCGAACCCACTCAGGCGGTCAGACCCTATGCGCGTGCGCACGTTAGCGGAAATAATAGATGCAAAATGAGGCAAAGCAGTCACGCAAATATTAGACGAGCGAAAGCAACGATATTGTCGTATCTGTCGTCTGAGCTGACGGCAACATTTGACAATAGGTTTCAGTTTATTTGAACCCGGCATTTGCCAACACATTGACGTTTATTTAAAACCCACGACCTCGACATGTCATCACTCCTCCTTACTGCGTTGGTTATATTTCCTTCAGCACCTTCTGTCCCCGTGAATACTCTGCAATTCACACGTAAGTGCCCGGAAGATGGGTCATCGAACCAGCTCCACACCGTTTCTGTACCATCCACGTACTAAGAGTGCGAGGAGAAAACGATCACTTAAATCTTTTCATGCGAGCTCTGATTTATTTTATTACAACGATCATTTCTGATATCTTAAACATGGCTGCGATTCAGAAACTGTATAAATTTGAAGAGGTTTTCTATGTTGAGATGTAATTTTATCTATTTTATTCTTTCCTCCACATTTTGTAACAGAAGTAATATTTTGTAATAGAATTCTTATCTTCTGCACTGTAATCTTCTATTTACCGTATACCTCTAAAATTATTGAAATTGTCACTTTACTTTAATGTAAAAAAAAAAGGAAATGATGATATGGCGTCAGTGGCTGGGAGTTCCCTGGCGGCCTCTCCCGCCGGAGGTTCGAGTCCTCCCTCGGACATGGGTGTGTGTTGGTGTGTGTTGTTCTTAGTTAGTTTAAGTAGTGTGTATGTCTAGGGACCGATGACCTCAGCAGTTTGGTCCCTTGGGAATTCACAATTCCGTACACCTTCCTGTTTTCATGCTTGATCTGTGCTCAGTTTTTGATGGACTATCCACTTGGCCACATTACCAAATCTGAGGGGGGGGGGAGGGGTGGTTGCGATGGAGAGTTTTCCTTGTAAATGTTCTGCCAATAAAAGGCAGCCTTTGTGCGATTTATCGTATAACCGAAATTTAACGGATTCCTTTACTCATGAGAGTAATCTCACACTTTTCATTATGTAAGGACGTTGCCACTTTTCGCACCGTACAGAGATCTTGCCTAAATCATTTTGGAATCGACTTTGATCTTCTGATGACTTTTGTGGGCTTATGCTATACTTTACCCTTACTTATTAATTTTATCGTAGCGTCTCCTCATGTGTTTTGTTTAAGTACCAAATAATTGTTCTTGTAAATCTGTACAGCCACACTGTACTTACGATTCAACAACTGTTTCATGTTACTTGAATGGACATAAGTACTTTTAGGTAAACAGGTGATATTATTAATTTCGTATTAGTCTGCCAATTTATGTGTTTCATAAAGATTCATTTGGAAGACGCATGTACCGTCTAGCTCACTGAATGGTGGGCACTTGTCGAAGAAATAAAATCAGTTAGGCCACGGCTCTGTGCAACACTCAAATTGACGATGATATTTAATTAGCAGAAACATCAGGAATAGCCTCGAGCATTGCCCAGAGGCGTCGGTAGTTTCTGCTGAGAGCGCGAAGAGCTCTGGAGGGAGGTAGTATAGAACGGTGCGTGTTAATTGTTGGTGTATGTATGTGTGTGTGTGTGTGTGTGTGCGTGTGTGTGTGCGTGTGTGTGCGTGTGCGTATGCGCCTGAGCGAGAGCTCTGGCCACCACTTGCAGCCGCCCCCCTGGGCTCGTCGTCGGCCAATATTTGCGCCCGGTGCGATGCTTACGGACGGCGGCGAGTAGTTCTCGCGAGCCCGGCCGCCTCTTCCCTGATCGGCGATCTCTGCAAATATTGGCGCTCAGATTAGTAATTAACGCTCGCTGCTCCTCTCCGAGGAAAGAGCGCCCGCGTTGCCCGGTAAACATCGGCACAGCGTGGCTGTTCGCACGGCCCGGTCCCCGTAGGGGGGAAGACAGCTGTCTTACCCCCGGTCGCTTAGCACACAACCCGTTTTTAAGGGTCCGCACGGGTTTTAGAGAGAGGTGCTTCGTTCAGATCAGACTGCCTGCTATAGACCAATCAGTCTTGGACCTCTAACTGCAGGAAAAAAAAACCACGCGCGAAAGAATGCTCCGCGGCAGGTGATGCGAAGAGTAATGTGAAGACAAATAAGGATAGCACACCTTGGAATTACACACAGTTCCGTCACGGTGCATTAGTACAGAAACGACTACACAAAACCTCAAAAAGAGCAACTTGTGAGACAAAAAGTTACTTTTAACCTAAGAATAAGAGACTAGTGCCAAAATCAGTGACATGAAGGACATGTTCAGAAATATTTTATCACGTTTCTATTATGTAAGTATAGCAAGAAACGAACTACAGTTATGTGTTCCAGAGCCTCAGCATGCTTCTAAAATGAAAGATCCCACCCAAGTCTTACACCTCCTCTTTTTTTGTGTTGTGTAGGTGGTTTCCCACAGCTCCTAAGTAATTAAAGAGAGTCACACCAAGACCTGCTGACGAAATAAACCAAGATTACTTACCAGTTTCCATCAAACGATCACCATCATGTACTCGAAAATTATTTACATATGTGCCTAAGGAATCGGTATTGCCGGCCGGGGCGGCCGAGCGGTTCTAGGCGCTACATATGTGCCTAAGGAATCGGTATTGCCGGCCGGGGTGGGCGAGCGGTTCTAGGCGCTACAGTCTGGAACCGCGTGACCGCTACTGTCGCAGGTTCGAATCCTGCCTCCGGCATGGATGTGTGTGATGCCCTTAGGTTAGTTAGCTTTAAGTAGTTCTAAGATCTGGGAAGTTAAGTCCCATAGTGCTCAGAGCCACTTGAACCATTTTTTTTAATCGGTATTAGTGTGAAATCAAAATATAAAATTAAAACATCCTGCCTCATTGAAAAAGCCATGAATAGCAAAATGCATGGGTATATGGAGTGCACTCCACACAGGCGAATCATAGATGAATATTGAATATTGCCATGACTAAGATTTTTTTAACTACATTAATACATTTCAGTGTGACTGTATTCATGCATTTTATTACCGACGGTAGCCTGTATTTAACGTCGCAAAGGCATCGATGTCTTCAGTGCTACTTCAGTTCGACAAAAATAGCCCCAGGAACCAAGTCTGGATAAGCGTAGCAACCGTCTTTGCACTGACGGAAAATCTAAATCAAGATAGGATTAACATCTAACACAATGGGTATAGATCTTAGTTATTTTCGGCGCAGCTGCCCTCCCTCTCCCCCCCTCTCCCGCCCCCCCGAACGTACAGCCGGCTCACGTTATGCTGTTAAATCCTAGACTTCATAATCTGTGTTATCTCTTATTGATGCAGTCTCTTGTTTAGTCCGAAGACTTTCGCTGGAGCTCTCCACTTAAGACTATCTTATGCGAGCCTCTTCATCTCCATATAACTTGTGCAATTTCATCCATCTTACTCAAGTTAAGCATGGCTCTCCCTCTAAAATTTTTACCCCTCACTTTCCTCCATTAGCAAACTGACGATTCCCTCATAACTCAGGAAGTGGCTTCTCAATGGATCCTTTTTTGTGTGTATGTGTGTGTATGGAGCTCTTCAAATCAGCTGATCTCGGTGCACTCCTTCTCAGTAATTCGTGGAATGTGCATTTATAGATTTATCTTCAGCATATGACACGGTCTCGAAAAAGGGGATGATATACAAATAACAAAAAGAGGATGGTTTACAATGTAAAATGATCACTGGATAATCCAGAATACCCTTAGAAACAGAAGAATTACAGTATATGTTAGTCAAAGATTCCGTTATACACTTACTCTCGAAAATGGCCCGCCGCAGGAGTCAGTCGTGACACCACCTCTTTTTAATATATATATATATATATATATATATATATATATATATATATATATATATATATATATATATACGAATGATGTACCACGTACATCAATGACATTTATCTCTGCTGACGATATGGCACAGGCAACTCAACATAAAACATTGGAGGAAGGAAGTGACCATCTTACAGAAGACCTAGAAATAATGAACAAATACTAAATGAAATGGTGCTTCAAACCTAATCCTCAAAAATCAGAAGAAAGTGCTTTCGATCTTAGCAACAAGTTGGCTCATAAAAAACTTTGTTTACTTTAGCGGAGAAAGAGTACGGGACAGCAGCTGATCCAAATTGCCTAGGAGTCATTCTGGACAGACCATTGACGTACATGCAAGATCTGACAAAATCTGCGCAGAAAATAAAGTCCAGGAACAATATTCTCAGAAAACTAGCTGGGTCCTCGTGGGAAGCAACTGGGAACACACGGAGAAGCGCTGCGCTGGCCTTAACCCCATCTGCCGCGGAATACTGCGCTCTGGTGTGTTATAGGAACTGCCGTACCAGCTAAACGAAGTAATGAGGGTCGTAACAGGCACATTGAAATTCACTTCCATTGCGCGGCTTCCGATCCTAGCCAAAGTTGCACCTCCTCTGTTGCAGCGTTAAGTCAAGAGCCAGTACGTCGGTCGAGAACGAGAGAGCAGCGAGGGCTACGAAGAAGACGTCAGCCAATTGCTTCTCAAAATGACTCATTCATAATATTTTCTTGAATTGTTGTCTAGCGATCCGAGAAAGCAGGTTCCCTAGACACCCCATACTCAAAGACTAGGCAGGATTCAACATCCTCAACTCCGCAGAACGGCCACGGCTCAAAAGGGGTGGTTAAAAGTAAACAGCCAGGAAAATAGTCACCCCATCCACAAACTTTGCACCGATTTTAAGAACAACTGTGATATTATTGCCAAATGGATTAAGCATGTTGCCAACATTAATGAAATTAGGAACTGGGACATTAACTCATAAGCAGCAAACAGAACTCCGAGAATGGACCTACAACGTCAAGTATGGAGCCCCTGAACCGGTTTAGAGATGGCATTGGTAGATGTCGAGACATGTTGTTCAAATGGGGTATGGAAAGCTCACCAGAGTGCAAATGAGCACTGAATCAGATCGTGGACCATATCCTAAATGAGTGCCCCGGCAGATCATTGCCAGGTGGCACCATGGAGCTGCACTCCACTTCTCTGGCAGCTGTCGCTTGGCTCTCTGATCTGGATACAACTTATTAGGTTTTTTGCTTATTGTATTTTATGTTTGTCTCTTTACTGCACTTGTTAACGACGTGTTACTCCTCCTCCTCCTCCTTTTTCAACTGAGTTTGGGACCGGCTTATCCTTTTTTTTGTGCTACAAATTTATTTTCTCCCCAATTCGATTCACTACCTCTTCATTAGTTATCCGATCTACATCTACTCTTCAGCATTCTTCTGTAGCACCGCATTTCGTACGTTTCTACTCTCTTCTTGTCTGAAATTTATCTGGCTCGTTTCACTTGCTTACAAGGATCCTCTCGAGACTGACGCTTAAATTTGAGATGTTTCTATTTGATGACGTTGTGCGGTGTGTAAGCGGCAGCAAATGGAATTATCTATAACTGTCATGTCGCGTTCCTTGTAATTTTAGTTTCTGAATATTATTTCACTTGTATAATTTTATTGTTTTATACCTTTCTACAGCTTTCTACTTGGAATGTTTTACACTTTTAATACTTTGGAGCATTTAATTTAACTTCAGTTACTTCACATAAAAACATTATTATAATCTTGCTCTTTTATACCCTTTTACAGTTTTATACGTCCATTGTTTTACACCCTTAATATTTTAAAGACAATTTTTCATATAATTTTCATATAATTTTTTAGCGTAAGAGTCTAGTTTACTCATGTTGCTACAATGTTTTCCAGAATGTAAATCCGCTATGGTCATGAAATCCATCCACTCCCCTTCTTTCCCCTCCCCCAATCTAACCTCGTTACACTTCGTCTCCTCTCCTCCCTCTTACCTCCCTGTCCCCTGTTTTCACAAATTACCCATTTAAAACATGGACCACAGTTGCATACCACAGTATTTGTACTTGTAGTTCCAATACAGACATGGTGGGTTACTCACACAGCTTTACACGTAAATGGTTTCTAGTTTTTGTAAAACAGCAGAAAGCACATACTTAGTTGTACTTTTAGACGTGAAGATATCAAGTGTGATCGAAACTAATCACACTGTGAAAAATGTCCATCTGACACAGAAAAATTAACGATATATAATTTCTTCAAGTTATTAAGTTGGTGGTTCGTTAATATTCACACCTGTCAGCACCTACTTCTTTGGAAATGGAATTACTACATTTTTTTATGTCTGGGGATATTTCGCTTGGTTCAAATACATAGCATGCTAGATTGAATAGTTCTGTCGTGGATTGCTATCGATACTGCCGTGAAAGGAATAACACATCGTGATTCTCTACTTTCCACCCTATCTCCTTATATCGTTTATTACATTTTATCTTAAGTTTGATTATTTTAAGTGAACTTCTTCCTTCAGTCTTGTACATCTAACTTCCATCGTGCGTCCCATAATTTTGTATTCACTCATGAGTTTTCGTATTTTGACAGATATTCTTCTCAAGGAAACAAGTGCGTACGTCGCTCTGCGGAGATAAATATTATAGAGATGCCCCTCCATATAAGGAGGAAGATGCTCATGAAACGATAAGTAGTAGAGAAATTATCATGCTCACAGAATCCAACTCATCAAATTTTACGACAGTACCATCCTTCTCGAGGAAATTGCAGCAGAAAGTCTTTTGATTTCGTAGCTGCATATAATGATTTGGCAGAAGAGTGCAAAAATATTCCACAAGTACACGTTGGCCTGTTTACCATTATCAGGGATCGCATCTCATTCCAAAAGATAGAGGAAAAGTCTGACTTGGAAATAATTACAGCACTACAAAGAGAAACGGAGGAAACAAGACAATGGGTAATCCACATATACACAGATGGAACAAAGTCAGCAGGAGAGGACAACACATGATGTGCTATATTTAGTCCATAACTGCAGATGGCCCAAAAATATAAATTGCCAGCAACTACTTCCATCTATCTAGCCGAAACAATCGCAGTGTTAAAGGAGATGCAGTGGGGTATGAATGAGAAATGGTCATCCTATGTAATATCATCAGACTCGAAATGTGTACTTTATCAAACATAAAAACCTCAGAAACCACCAATGAGTACCTACTCCAAGTTGGTTATTGGTATTATGAATATCTCAAAGGCAGAAACAAATTGCCTTTCAAGTGTTAAATGTGTGTGAATTCCTAAGGGACCAAACTGCTGAAGTCATCGATCCCTAGACTTACACACTACTTAAACAACACACATACACCTACGCCCGAAAGAGGACTCGAACCTCTGGCGGGAGGGGCCGCGCAGTCCATGACATGACGCCTCTAACCGTGCGGCCACTTCAAGCGGGTAAATTGCCTTTATGTGGGTGAAAGCCCATTGTGGAATCCCAGGCAATGAAATAGCAGATCAGCTGACGAAGCAGCCTACGAGCAACGGGACGCCACTGGACATAAGGATTCCCTATACGAGATAGGACAACTTATTCGGAATAGGTCATTCCATTCTTACCAAGAATAATGTACTCAGAGCTCACAAAGGAGACGATTATGCGCACATACCACTAAGAATTCCGAAACGACCTTGGTTTGAGTACGTTTGTGGATCCCGACAAGCAAAATTTACATTAAGTAGAATAAGGCTTAATCATGGGACATTTTCATAGCCTTTATACCGGTCTGTGATTGTAACGATACTGCACAGGGAGACACTAACCATATAATAGCGAGTATAGTGAGGCGAAGAACAAGTTTTTAGCATTTGTTATCAAAAATCAAAGCCCGCAGCCAATGTCAGTCAAGTGCATGCTGTGTGATTCAAACATTAAACCCTACAAGAAGATAATCGAATTTATGTGTAATAGACAGATAAAGATATAAAGTTTAGTAGGAAACTATAAGGAATAGGAAAAACCAAAGCTACAATAAAGCAAGCGGATATTGAGTGAACAAGGATATTATTGTTACGCAGCAATGGTTGAATGGTGTCCAACCGAAGTCAAAAAACCAAACAAACGAACAGATAAATATTACCTGTGACATGAGTTCATAACATTACATGTTATTACATTTTTGGAAAGGTATTTTGTCTCCCGATTTCGGAGCATTCAATTCAGTATGATTATTTCACTAGTTAAAATTGTTTTAATTAGAAGGCTAATATAATTTCTACTGCTAACAACATAATAATGATGCTGACTGCAGAGTACATATTAATCGATGAGCAAGTACTAAATATGTTGTAAGACCGTGAGTGCTTCAACAAACAATGACTTCACGCACAAATCCGAGCTATGTTACCAGTTTTCAGAGTGACATTACTTTTAATGTTATGGTAACGTTGACAGAGCGCTTTTGTCGATACCCATAAGTTTCTCATTTTGATTTTATTCCTCGAATTAGGCTATTTGTGATTTTGCACTGATATTCATTTGAGAATCAATTGTGCGTGAATACACTCCTGGAAATGGAAAAAAGAACACATTGACACCGGTGTGTCAGACCCACCATACTTGCTCCGGACACTGCGAGAGGGCTGTACAAGCAATGATCACACGCACGGCACAGCGGACACACCAGGAACCGCGGTGTTGGCCGTCGAATGGCGCTAGCTGCGCAGCATTTGTGCACCGCCGCCGTCAGTGTCAGTCAGTTTGCCGTGGCATACGGAGCTCCATCGCAGTCTTTAACACTGGTAGCATGCCGCGACAGCGTGGACGTGAACCGTATGTGCAGTTGATGGACTTTGAGCGAGGGCGTATAGTGGGCATGTGGGAGGCCGGGTGGACGTACCGCCGAATTGCTCAACACGTGTGGCGTGAGGTCTCCACAGTACATCGATGTTGTCGCCAGTGGTCGGCCGAAGGTGCACGTGCCCGTCGACCTGGGACCGGACCGCAGCGACGCACGGATGCACGCCAAGACCGTAGGATCCTACGCAGTGCCGTAGGGGACCGCACCGCCACTTCCCAGCAAATTAGGGACACTGTTGCTCCTGGGGTATCGGCGAGGACCATTCGCAACCGTCTCCATGAAGCTGGGCTACGGTCCCGCACACCGTTAGGCCGTCTTCCGCTCACGCCCCAACATCGTGCAGCCCGCCTCCAGTGGTGTCGCGACAGGCGTGAATGGAGGGACGAATGGAGACGTGTCGTCTTCAGCGATGAGAGTCGCTTCTGCCTTGGTGCCAATGATGGTCGTATGCGTGTATGGCGCCGTGCAGGTGAGCGCCACAATCAGGACTGCATACGACCGAGGCACACAGGGCCAACACCCGGCATCATGGTGTGGGGAGCGATCTCCTACACTGGCCGAACACCACTGGTGATCGTCGAGGGGACACTGAATAGTGCACGGTACATCCAAACCGTCATCGAACCCATCGTTCTACCATTCCTAGACCGGCAAGGGAACTTGCTGTTCCAACAGGACAATGCACGTCCGCATGTATCCCGTGCCACCCAACGTGCTCTAGAAGGTGTAAGTCAACTACCCTGGCCAGCAAGATCTCCGGATCTGTCCCCCATTGAGCATGTTTGGGACTGGATGAAGCGTCGTCTCACGCGGTCTGCACGTCCAGCACGAACGCTGGTCCAACTGAGGCGCCAGGTGGAAATGGCATGGCAAGCCGTTCCACAGGACTACATCCAGCATCTCTACGATCGTCTCCATGGGAGAATAGCAGCCTGCATTGCTGCGAAAGGTGGATATACACTGTACTAGTGCCGACATTGTGCATGCTCTGTTGCTTGTGTCTATGTGCCTGTGGGTCTGTCAGTGTGATCATGTGATGTATCTGACCCCAGGAATGTGTCAATAAAGTTTCCCCTTCCTGGGACAATGAATTCACGGTGTTCTTATTTCAATTTCCAGGAGTGTATATTCTGATTATTACGGCAGCAGATGCTTCTAGTAGGAAACCTACATTGCCCAGACTCGTATACTGTAAACACATCGGTACGTGAAGTGTAACTACAGGTAACGTTTTGTACGGTGCTTGCATATTTGACGCTACCGATAAGTGGAAAGCAGCTAAAATTTGGAAAGTCATCTTAAAATTTGTGTCCAAGAAACTAAGAATAGGAATCAATTATGTTATACCCCTGCCTCAATTAAAGATAATTTAGCAAGTAATCTCGTTATTCCTGGTGGCACGTAATCTTTCCATGAAACTCGTGTAGCATAAATGTGACATATTTTGTATTAGTAAATGGCCTCATTACAAAATTAGTGTTTTATGCACCATCGGTGCACTTTTCGATGGAACCATCTTAGTATTTGTCTTAAGTTATTTAGAGAAATGACGGAAATATGGAGTGCCGGACAGGAATTTGAAGCATCAAGGGGGAAAGCTCGTGTCGGAAGAGTAGATGAACACTGTACTACAAGAAATACGAATTCATATACAAATACAAAAGGAAGCCATTGGACAGACCATTTAATAGGTTTCGGCTACAGGCCTCGGCTCTTCTGTTGGGCAGCGAGGAAGCCAGCGGTCACACTCCTTCGAGTACCCCAACTGGTGAACGAGTGTGTCAGCACTACCAACGTAGACGTCCAGTGGAGCAGCGCGGTGTTTGATTGTGATCCGTCAGTCACCTCGAAAGAGAGCGCCCGCACGCTCCAACATTGCGGTAGTCGGTATGCGGCCGGTCGGCAAGAGGGTGATCGCACAGGTTTGCACTACCTTGTTGCGATGATAACAACCACCTCGCCCAACGACTCACCTTGCTTTTGTTCTGTGGCAGGTCTCCGTAGTCGTTATGCAAGAGCGAATGAATAAGTGCGATTCTTTCATTTTGCACCAAAAGAAACAACGACAGCTGTCTGCTTGGAATTCCTCCGTTATAGATGCCATCTTGAAGGCTACCTATAGCGCCGCCATCTATTGCAGCTTCATAAAACTATACGGTCTGAAGCGAAAATATTCCACGATTTTCCAACAAATTCCGCGTTTTCTTAACTGGAACTAGCAGAGAAGAAAGTGTTGCATTACTTATGGAACGCCCCAAGTAGCATCTTTGGAGAAGGTGATTAGAAGTCAATGACTAGAAACATACATCATCATCATCATTTAAGGCTTATTATGCCTTTCAGCGTTCAGTCTGGAGCATAGCCCCCTTATAAAATTCCTCCATGATCCCCTATTCAGTGCTAACATTGGTGCCTCTTCTGATGTTAAACCTATAACTTCAAAATCATTGTTAACCGAATCCAGGTACCTTCTCCTTGGTCTGCCCCGTCTCCTCCTACCCTCTACTGCTGAACCCATGAGTCTCTTGGGTAACCTTGCTTCTCCCATGCGTGCAACATGACCCCACCATTTAAGCCTGTTCGCACTGACTGCTACATCTATAGAGTTCATTCCCAGTTTTTCTTTGATTTCCTCATTGTGGACACCCTCCTGCCATTGTTCCCATCTACTAGTACCTGCAATCATCCTAGCTACTTTCATATCCGTAACCTCAACCTTGTTGATAAGGTAACCTGAATCCACCCAGCTTTCGCTCCCATACAACAAAGTTGGTCGAAAGATTGAACGGTGCACAGATAACTTAGTCTTGGTACTGACTTCCTTCTTGCAGAAGAGAGTGGATCGTAGCTGAGCGCTCACTGCATTAGCTTTGCTACACCTTGCTTCCAGTTCTTTCACTATGTTGCCATCCTGTGAGAATATGCATCCTAAGTTCTTGAAACCGTCCACATGTTCTAACTTTGTTCCTCCTATTTGGCACTCAATCCGTTTATATTTCTTTCCCACTGACATTACTTTCGTTTTGGAGATGCTAATCTTCATACCATAATCCTTACATTTCTGCTCTAGCTCTGAAATATTACTTTGCAAACTTTCAATCGAATCTGCCATCACAACTAAGTCATCCGCATATGCAAGACTGCTTATTTTGTGTTCACATATCTTAATCTCACCCAGCCAGTCTATTGTTTTCAACATATGCTCCATAAATAATATGAACAACAGTGGAGACAGGTTGCAGCCTTGTCTTACCCCCGAAACTACTCTGAACCATGAACTCAATTTACCGTCAACTGTAATTGCTGCGTGACTATCCATGTAAAGACCTTTAATTGCTTGCAAAAGTTTGCCTCCTATTCCATAATCTCGTAGAACAGACAATAGCTTCCTCCTCGGAACCCGGTCATATGCCTTTTCTAGATCTATAAAGCATAGATACAATTCCCTGTCCCACTCATAACACTTCTCCATTATTTGTCGTAAGCTAAAGATCTGATTCTGACAACCTCTAAGAGGCCTAAACCCATACTGATTTTCATCCAATTGGTCCTCAATTAATACTCGCACTTTCCTTTCAACAATACCTGAGAAGATTTTACCCACAACGCTGATTAAAGAGATACCTCTGTAGATGTTACAATCTTTTCTGTTTCCATGTTTAAAGATTGGTGTGATTACTGCGTTTGTCCAGTCTGTTGGAACCTGTCCCGACTCCCAGGCCATTTCAATTATCCTGTGTAGCCATTTAAGACCTCACATTCCACCCCAGCTGCTTTATTGCACTGCAATCTATTGGCCATTTTCTCCACTTCCTCAAATGTGATCCTATTTCCATCATCATTCCTATCCCATTCTACCTCGAAATCTGAAACATTACTGATCGTATTTTCACGTACATTGAGCAACTCTTCAAAATATTCCCTCCATCTGCCCAAGGCATCCACAGGATTCACGAGCAGTTTTCCTGACGTGTCCAAAATACTTGTCATTTCCTTCGTACCTCGCCGGCCGGTGTGGCCGTGCGGTTCTAGGCGCTTCAGTCTGGAACCGCGTGACCGCTACGGTCGCAGGTTCGAATCCTGCCTCGGGCATGGATGTGTGTGACGTTCTTAGGTTAGTTAGGTTTAAGTAGTTCTAAGTTCTAGGGGACTGATGACCATAGATGTTAAGTCCCATAGTGCTCAGAGCCATTTGAACCATTTTCCTTCTTACCTCCCTTTCGAAGACTGCTAATTACACTCCAGAATGGTTTTCCAGCAGCTTGACCCATAGTCTCCAACCTGTTTCCAAAGTCTTCCCAAGATTTCTTCTTGGATGCTGCAATTATCTGTTTGGCTTTGTTTCTTTCTTCAACATAACTTTCTCTGTCTACCTGAGTTCTAGTATGTAGCCATTTTTGATACGCTTTCTTTTTCCTTTTACAGGCTGCCTTGACTGTGTCATTCCACCATGGTGTTTGCTTCATCCTACTTTTACACACTACTGTTCCAGGACATTCTTTAGCCACTTCTAGTACTGTGTCCCTGTACCTTGTCCATTCCTTTTCCAATGACTGTAATTGACTACATTCAACTAACTGGTACCTTTCTGAGATCGCTGTTATGTACTTGTGCCTGATTTCCTTATCCTGAAGTTTCTCCACTCTTATCCTCCTACATATGGACCTGACCTCCTGCACTTTCGGCCTCACAATCCCAATTTCACTGCAGATTAAATAATGATCAGTGTCATCAAAGAATCCCCTGAACACACGTGTGTCCCTCACAGCCTTCCTAAATTCCTGATCTGTTATTATATAGTCAATGACAATCTGGTTCCCCTGTCTTCCCAAGTATACCGGTGAATGTTCTTATGTTTAAAAAAGGAGTTTGTGATTACTAAGCCCATACTGGCACAGAAATCCAAGAGTTGTTTCCCGTTCCTGTTGGCCTCCATATCCTCTCCAAATTTACCCATAACCTTTTCATACCCTTCTGTTCGATTTCCAATCCTGGCGTTAAAATCACCCATGAGCAGAACACTGTCCTTGTCCTTTACTCTAACAACTACATCACTGAGTGCCTCATAAAAACTATCTATCTTGTCTTGATCTGTACCTTCACAATGCGAATATACTGACACAATCCTAATTTTCTTGCTAGACACTGACAAATCTGTCCACATCAGTCGTTCGTTTACATACCTTATTGCAACTACGCTGGGTTCCATTTCTTTCCTGATGTAAAGCCCTACACCCCATTGTGCTATTCCTGCTTTGACTCCTGACAGGTAGACCTTGTATTCTCCCACTTCCTCTTCTTTCTCACCCCTTACCCGAATGTCACTAACAGCTAAAACGTCCAGCCCCATCTTACTTGCAGCCTCTGCCAGCACTACCTTCTTCCCAGAGTAGCCCCCATCGATATTAATAGTTCCCCATCTCATTACCATTTATTTGCCAAGTCGTATCTTAGGAGTCCCTGGTTTGTCAGTTAGAGGTGGGACTCCGTCACCTCCAAAGGTCCGAGGCATTTTGCTCTGATTGTTGCCAGCATCATATTTAAAGTACCAGGGAAGCAGGTTGCTAGCCTTACTTGCCCCGAGTCCCACTGGGTTTTCCCCCTAACGGCTGAGGGACTAACCGGTGGATTTGGTAGTCTTTGCCGTATGGGCACAAAGGTGACCACGACTCAGAATATGTCCGAGATGCCCAGCCTTATTCCAAAGTAACTGGTATCCCGACTGTCGGGACCACTTACTTGGCTACTCATACGTTGCCCGTGGTTTATGAACTAGGAGATGACTACAGGAATCCACACCATGAACCACCTAGAAACATACATAATCTTTAAATTTGCAGCAATTTCTGTACGGAGTGACTTTAGAAGAGACAACCACATATATTTTTCCGTGATGAAGAGAAAGAGCAGATTCAGATTAAAGACAAAAATCCTAAGGAAATGTAATTCACGCTCGTAACTGGTAGATTACAAAATTTTCGTTGTCAGTTGTTGAGTATCTTCGTCGCTCTGGGATCTTTGCCAAATTGGTTTAGTATATATGGTCGATAAAACGTCACGGGCGTGTTCAGGCAGCGTGAGGGTGTCGCAGAAACGCTCAACAGACTATAGACAGGGACGTTCATATGAACGAAACTGTCCACATCGGATGGTCTCACCCACAAAATTCCGAGAATCCACGTTCCAGAACGAGTCAATAAGCACACTTCGTCCTCCAACATACAGGGGTTTCAAAAAGATTCATCAGTTCTTCCAGTACTATATCTTCACATGAAAGAACACCAGGAAAAGTTAACTTAACGCACAGAGCTACAAAGTTTTTGTTTCAAAACGAAGATCCAGTATACAGGGATATATCTTTTATGTGCATAAACGTACAACTTTGAGATACTTTTTACATTTAGGATCTTAATTTTCTTTTACCTTTCGCAAATACTGAACATTTCATCCAAAGGATACATGAGGAACATCGCGACGATAGTCTGACTCGTCCAGCATTTTTGCGAACACGTTTGGAGTCACTGCTGTTGCTGTGCTGTGTCGCAGTTCATCTGTGGTTCTAAGAAGGGAAGACACACAGATAAAGTTTTTCATAACATCTCTGCTTAAAAAAAATAAAAAGGAAACAGGAATAACAAATAAACAACGAGCAATGAAGCGACTGCAGTCCCCTTACGCTGTTGCAGTGCTGTATTCTACGACGAAAATTACGCTGCACAGTCATAACTAAATTCTATCTTTGTGGCCATGTCGACTAGACGAACTTTGGCTAACGAGCGGATCTAAGTAAACTTTTAGTTTCGTTGCGCAATTTAAATGCACTCCAAGTTTCTTCTTTGTTCATTGAGAGGTTAAAGTCTTGTGAAATAAGACGAATCGTTTTGGAACGCTCTATTGTTTACATGGAGACACTAAAAGGAGTAAGATTAGCATCGAAGATAATCATGATGTATTAAAGCTGGCGTTCTCGATCGTCAGACTCGAAACCAATGTTTTGCTGCATATTAGTCAATACGAGTACCCTCAGCTTCTAGTACTGCGACTGAAATTTTAAGTCCCACGGCCTACTTCATACGTTCAAACCTGCTGTTTGCCACTTCAAAATATTTCCGTACCCTTGTTTTATAATTTATCCATTGACCTCACTCCACGTCAGTCGTAAGAACTCGATAGACATTCAAAATGTTTAATGAACGATGGTGGCCGTTAGAGATTTGTTTTGTCCTGTACAGCTCTTTTCGCTGATAGTAGTTTATCCCTTAGTGTCCTCCCTCCATCGTTTAGAATATGCAATTGTGTTAGCTTGATAGCAGGTTTACTACTCTTTTCCATATTGCTTATATTACATATTGCTTGTTTGGCATAGTCATTCTCATTACCACTGCTGGATATTTATCTCGCATTTTCTTGGTTTAGCCACGATGAATCATGAACTGGAAAGCTCATTAACGTCCTTCACTAATTGTTAGAGATATTCTTCGCCTTTAGAAAACAAAAGACAGTGTCACGCTCAACCCTTACCAATCTCCTGTCTCATCCTACCCACCACCATGCCCCCCCCTCTCTCTCTCTCTCTCTCTCTCTCTCTCTCTCTCTCTCTCTGTGTGTGTGTGTGTGTGTGTGTGTGTGTGTATATGTGTGTGTGTGTGCGTGTGTGTTCAGTTTACTTCCTTGAATTTTTTCACCTCCTGCAGTAAACAGAAGAATCAAAATTTTGAACGTCCCCTCGATGACGATGCTTATAGCTTTTCCATTTTTATTCCTGCATCTTAGTATTGTATATATTTAGCCTTAGTCTTCTCGCAACTTTAAACTATTATTTAAAATTATACCGAACTTCTGAAAGTTTTTGTTGGGGTCGAAATGCAACGCATGTTTCTTCATTTTCTTTCTATTTGTCGGCTTCGATTACTCTGAGGTGACAAAAGTCATGGGATAGCGATATGCAGATAGCGCATTGCACATAGTATCGCGTACACAGGGTATAAGAGGGCAGTGCATTGGCAGAGCTATCATTTGTACTCAGATGACTCATATGAGAAGGTTAACGACGTGATTATGGCCGCACAACGAGGAGTAACAGAATTTGAACGCTGAATGGTAGTTGGTGCTAGACGCATGGGATATTCCATTTCCGAAATCGTTTGAGGATTCAGTATCCCGAGATCCACAGTGTCAAGAGTGTGGCGAGAACACCAAATTTCAGGCATTACCCCTCACCATGGACAACGCAGTGGCCGACGGCCTTCACTTAACGAGCGAGAGCAGCGGCGTTTGCGTAAAGCTGTCAGTGCTAACAGACAGGCAGTGTTGCGTGAAATAACCGCAGAAATCAATCTCGGCCATACGATGAACGTACCCGTTAGGACAGCCCGGCGAAATTCAGCGTTAATGGGCTATGACAGCAGAGAGCCCACGCGAGTGTCTTTGCTAAGAGCCGACATCGCCTGCAGCGCCTCTTCTGGTCTGGTGACCATATCGTTTGGATCCCAGACGACTGCAAAACCGTGCCCTGATCAAATGATTCCCGATTTCAGTTGGTAAGGGCTGATGGTCAGATTCGGGTGCGGAGCAGACCCTACAAAGCCATGGACCCAAAAAGTAAAGAACGCCCTGTGCTAGCTGGTGGTGGCTCCGCTACGGTGTGGGCTGTGTTCACATAGAATCTACTGGATCCTCTGGTTATGTTCGGCTACTTGGAAACCATTTGCAGCCGGTCATGGATTTCGTGTTCCCCAACTACTACGAAATTTTTGTGAATGACAGTGCCCCTGGCACCAACAAATCAAATGTTCACGATTGGTCTGAAGAACATTCTGGACAATTCGAGTGAATGATTTGACCACACAGATCGTCCAACATCAATCGCATCGAACAATTATGGGACATAATTCGCAGAGTAGTTCCTGCACAAAATCCTGCACCGGCAACACTTTCGCAATTATGGAAGGCTGTAGAAGCAGCATGAGTCAGTACTTCTGCAGGGGACTTCCAATGAGTTGTTGAGTCTGTTCCACGTCGAGCTACAGCACTGCGCTGAGCGAAAGGATCTCCAACATGACATTAGGACGCATCCCATGATTTATGTGATCTAAGTGTACTAAGAAACTGATCAAATTTTCTTTTCTACATGATAATCTTTCCTCAACAAAACAGGTACGTGAATTTCTTTCACTGGTCTAGTGAACATGCATAGCCCCCCTTATGAATAGCGTTCACATACACGATCTGTATCAAAGTAACAGAACACGAAATTACGAACAGTGCAAAAACAATGCACTAAATCTACTCGTTCGCGCTCACAAATGAAAGTCAACTGCCGGTGCCGTCTGCTTTTGTCACAAACACTGCTTTTACCGACAACAGTTGTTTCGTGTCTGAAAA
Source organism: Schistocerca serialis cubense (assembly GCF_023864345.2). Lineage (NCBI taxonomy): Eukaryota > Metazoa > Arthropoda > Insecta > Orthoptera > Acrididae > Schistocerca > Schistocerca serialis. The sequence goes on along the minus strand of NC_064641.1, from coordinate 411,641,836 downwards.
TGATATTGGCTGAAAAGAAATAGGTGTCTGCGATAAGATAGGACGTGTCAGTGCGCCTGATCTGCCTACAGATATTACAAGCATGAGACACAGCAGTCTAATCTCGCGATCACAAACATACGTGACGGATTTATCTGCTCAGTCTGCCCATGACGCTGAGGAGTCCGTATGTTGACCGGAGCTAAAAACAGCCCATGTTCCCAGCTCTGCCACTAAATGCGACACTGTGCAGGAGTTTTGATGTTCTTCTGTACAGGTTAGTTACTTCTTTATTCATCCTCAGTCCATTTTACGACGATAATACTTTATTAATATAACAACAGAACGTAATTAAATATTAACAATTTCACACAGTTACTTAGTGTTTTGCTTTCATAAAGATTTATACACTGTGTGCAACGCTTTTTTTTTATGTGTACATGCACAATGTAGGTGATAATGCAAAAATCTGTGTTGCTCATTCAAGTCTCATCAGAAGTAATTTGCACACATGTACACATTAGATAGAAGCATATACGTGTTTTGTGCTTGCAGTGCATGTTCATAACTGTTGCAAACAGATACCTACGATATGCACCCTAGTTAACTTCGTAAATAGCTCTAATTACTTTCTTTTGTGTAACAGGCAGTTTTTCTTAAGTATTTAATGTTAGTCTACTAAATATTGGGCAACTGCAAACATCCTGGAGGGTTTCAGTTTAGTACTGCGCCAGGAGTTCTCATGTTGTATCTGTTTTGCGGCGGTGCAATCTTTAGCAACGAGAATTTTTTTCCTTTGCCTAAAATTTTTTGGTAAGTCATTTACGTTTACCAGGAACAACAGCGGCCCTAAGAGACAGTGCTATATGTATGTATTTTGGACAGACGAATGTTTCATCAAGTATTTTCTTCTTATTTGTACCCTGTATTACCTTCACGCTCTGTAGCCTTTTTCACGCATACGCTCGAAACAAATCGCCAGCTGCTCCCCTTACTGCTAATGATTCAATCTCTTTCTATAAAATATTATGGTCAATATTGTCAAACATTACCACTATCGCGAAGACGAAAGCTAAAATTTTAATGTCATTTTCTTGCATGTGACATCCAGTATGAAACGTCGGTAAATAACTTTTATCTGTGGCGTTACAATGTCGAAGAAAGTTCACTGCTGTAAACAGCTAATATCTTTTACAAAAGCGTCTACTATTTTATTTGATAATTTGTAATGTGTACATAATCATTGCTGCAGGATATGACAGCATTATTCACCTTTTTGGTTAGTCAGCATGTGGAAACTACAGAAAATATACTTCTGATTTGTGTATCATATATTTACAAGAAGCTAGAAATGGCTAGTTTCACAAACTATTTTATGTATTAATCATACATGATTCAATGAAAGTGAAGGCAGTAGCGTTTTTACAGCATGTGTTTACAAATCTATATTTGTAAACAAAAAGAGATTGAAATACAATAAACCATTCTTTAGTTGTTCAAAATGCTGTTGGCATAGCTATAACTTCTTTAAGGGAAGCGAATGAATTATTTTCGGATGTATTTTTCTAGCCTCGTCCGTTAACACGAAGTGTTCTTGTCTATAACAACAAACTTTCTATGTACTGAACTGAGGAGAAACATTTTGTTTCTAATCCCTGTAAAAGAGGGAGAAACCAAGGGAATCTAAGGAATTAATATACTGTTTGCAAAGCTAATGCCATCAACAATGAATCTGCACAATTCCAGAGGACATTTCGCTTCAAATTCTCTAGCACGTTCCTGAACAAAAGCACTGTTAAAACTCATCTGTTATATAATTTTGTGAAAAAGAAAAACACTTTATTCCACATTTCAGCAAATTACTACGTGCTTTCAGACATTCCATCTTCTTACTCAATTTTTGGAAGTTTAAGGAGTGTTATTCACTGCCTTTTTGAGACAAAGATTCAGCAGACTTTAGTTCTATCTTTAAATATGGAATACTGACAACAAATTCGTTAAAGGATAAACGTGCTTTCAGCTCACAGTACATATTCGTAACTTTAAATGCGAACATTTTTAGGTTAGGCTTTACCGTGACTGTTACTGACATTAAATGAAACAACAATTTCACTGTTACCAGTCACCGTTTTTTATTTCCACGACGCGTTTCGAAGGTTTAAACCTCCATCATCGGGTGGGTTTACATTAGTAAGTATTACATTTGTGTGTGTGTTGTGTTACGATTTTTGGGGGAACTTGTGGCACTGCCTAGTGGAGAAACGAGACACTATTTCAGAATATGGTTTAGGATAACTTTTATGAAAAATTAAACTGATATCTAATGGTAAACATGAAATAAGTAAACTACAGTACCTTCAGTGATCACAGGTTCCTTTTGCTGTCGTAACACATCACATGTATACTGCCACATTTGTAAACAAATATGGCGTCTGGAATCAGCTGGGTGCAAAGTTCGTATAGCAGAAGTGAAGACATAATCGCAAAGCGCAAAGAATATATATCATAACAATATAATAACAGAATGATTGCTTTAAGCATTTGGCGGTGTTTGTTTTCAGGTGTCAAATATATGTGTGTGTACTTCAGGTGGTATATAAATCCAATTCTGACAAGTTAAAACAGCAAACATTCGTACTTGTTTATACAAACAGGTGAAATGTTAAAATGGCTTAAACATCATACTTATTGATAACAATTAGGTGAAATGTTACAGACTATAATTTCAATGACCATATTGGCTACAACAGTAAAATCATACATACATTACACTCTTTGATTGGGGTTAATAAACAGGTGTGAAGTGAGGGGCTGGAGGCAGAAGGAGAGGTAGAGAGAGAAAAAGTGTGTGTGTGTGTGTGTGTGTGTGTGTGTGTGTGTGTGTGTGTGTGTGTGTGTGTGTGTGTGAGAGGGTGAGGGAGAGGGGGGGGGGGGAGAGAGGGAGAGAGGGAGAGGGAGGGAGAGAGAGAGAGAGAGAGAGAGAGAGAGAGAGGAAAGAGTGATTATTAAGAGGAAACATTTACATGGCAAGGAGTCTTATGATTGCATGTTGCATATAGTAGTTGCCTAAAGGTTGGGGAATACATTGGTTAATGCTATGAAATATGCAGATAGATATACATTTGTGCCATTAGTTGATGTACATACAGTTTTAAGCTGACAAGGGGTACAAGCTGTTGGTGTGATGAATTATCTTTGAGTACAAGAGACTGACCTCATTCAAAGATAATTCATCACACCAACAGCTTGTACCCCTTGTCAGCTTAAAACTGTATGTACATCAACTAATGGCACAAATGTATATCTATCTGCATATTTCATAGCATTAACCAATGTATTCCCCAACCTTTAGGCAACTACTATATGCAACATGCAATCATAAGACTCCTTGCCATGTAAATGTTTCCTCTTAATAATCACTCTTTCCTCTCTCTCTCTCTCTCTCTCTCTCTCTCCCTCCCTCTCCCTCTCTCCCTCTCTCCCCCCCCCTCTCCCTCACCCTTTCACACACACACACACACACACACACACACACACACACACACACACACACACACACACTTTTTCTCTCTCTACCTCTCCTTCTGCCTCCAGCCCCTCACTTCACACCTGTTTATTAACCCCAATCAAAGAGTGTAATGTATGTATGATTTTACTGTTGTAGCCAATATGGTCATTGAAATTATAGTCTGTAACATTTCACCTAATTGTTATCAATAAGTATGATGTTTAAGCCATTTTAACATTTCACCTGTTTGTATAAACAAGTACGAATGTTTTTCTGTTTTAACTTGTCAGAATTGGATTTATATACCACCTGAAGTACACACACATATATTTGACACCTGAAAACAAACACCGCCAAATGCTTAAAGCAATCATTCTGTTATTATATTGTTATGATATATATTCTTTGCGCTTTGCGATTATGTCTTCACTTCTGCTATACGAACTTTGCACCCAGCTGATTCCAGACGCCATATTTGTTTACAAATGTGGCAGTATACATGTGATGTGTTACGACAGCAAAAGGAACCTGTGATCACTGAAGGTACTGTAGTTTACTTATTTCATGTTTACCATTAGATATCAGTTTAATTTTTCATAAAAGTTATCCTAAACCATATTCTGAAATAGTGTCTCGTTTCTCCACTAGGTAGTGCCACAAGTTCCCCCAAAAATCGTAACACAACACACACACAAATGTAATACTTACTAATGTAAACCCACCCGATGATGGAGGTTTAAACCTTCGAAACGCGTCGTGGAAATAAAAAACGGTGACTGGTAACAGTGAAATTGTTGTTTCATTTAATATTCGTAACTGTTAAAATATATACAATATGCATCCTTATTAATTTCATAAATAGCTCTAATTACTTTCTTTTGTGCAGAAGACAATTTTTCAGAAGTGAAAAATAATTGCCTGAAAATATTGTTTACTAGGACGCTCAACAACGAAAATAAGCAAATACGGTAAAATACTGATTTACTTGCCCTTGATGCAACTGAGCATATTCGCTGTACTTGGTATTCTTGCAGTGGAAGTCTCCATCATTATGAACCCCAAAAAGTCTGTAATTTTTTACCTTTTTCATTGATTCAAATTGGTATCTGAAGCATTACGTTGTCGAAGTAAGTAAGCTGTAAACAGCTAACATCTCTTACAAAAGCGTCTGCTATTTTATTTGATAATTCTTCTGTGTTTTGTTTATTAACTATAATAATGACATCCAGAGTAGGCAGCATAGGACCTCAGTTCAACCCTTATCGCAAGCCATTTGTAATTTATCTCCATGCAAGCTATGTGCTGTACCTTTATATTCATTACTTGAACTACTTGGTACAGTTTTATACATATTTCAACATAAAGTAAAAACCAAATTGCTAATGTGCCGAATCAACAATTCTGTAAAGAAAGTGTTTTTATCGACACGTCAAATGATTTGTTTATATCATAGAATAAGCGTAATGATAATATTTTGACGTCCAAAAATCTTGTGTACGTCGCCATAAAAACAATTTTTATGAGTGCAGTGGACCTTTCGGATCCAAATTATGTTTAACTAACCATCCCCGTATTTTACAGACTTTATCTTCTGAAGAATCTTAGAAATAATTTAAGGACAGAGCCCTGGTAGTTACTGACATCTAACATCGTTGATCATTCCCCTCACGGGTGTCAGTTTCAGTGACTCGTCTTCTATATACAAGGGACAGTCAAAAGAAAACAAGAAGTTAATAAACTGTTTATTATTTCAAAAGTAATCACAATAACTGTTAACAGATTTATCCCACTGTGAGACAAGACGGCCAACGCCTTCATGGAAAAAAGTTTGTGCTTGCCTACGGAACCACGGTTGCATCTCTTCGTCCGAAGCAAATCGACGGTCACGAATGTATTTCTTCAGGGCTCCAAAAATATGCAGATCTCATAAGAAAAGTTGGAGACTGTATGGAGGATGTGTAAGGACTGCCCAGCGAAAGATGTGCAGCGTAAGCGAAACGACCTTGACAACATGTGGGCGGGTCTCTGAATGGAGAATGTGTAAGGGTTTCTCAGCGAAATTTCTGCAACATAGCGAAACTACCTGCCAACAAAATGCCCCCGCCCACACATTGCCAAGATTGTTTCCACTACGCTGCAGAAGGTTCTCTGAAAAGCCTTTAAGCATTCTCTATACTATGCCGATATCTCCCCATGCTATTCCATAGTTTTGGAGCTCTGAAAAAAGACATTCGTGGCAGTCGATTTGCTTTGGGTGAAGAGGTGTACGCCTGGATGCAATCATGGTTCCTTAGACAACTGCCAACATTTTTCCATGAAGCCACTGACCGTCTCACAATTCACAATTATGGCAATTACTTTTGGAATAATAAAGTGCTTTCTTACTTTTCTCCATCTGTCTCGTTTTCGTTTGACTGCCACTTACAGAATCAGCTAAAATTGATGTTAAAACACAGGGCAAATACCTGCCAGATAGGTCGCGTATTCGAGTTCCGAAAGGGCAATGGCCCTGAGTTTGAATTTTGTTTTTCATGTGCATGTTCAACCTGATGAAGCTCTAGTATATCGAGAGGTTGTAACAATGGAAAATTGCACTGAAATGCAGGAGGATCTGCAACGAATTGATGCATGGTGCAGGGAATGGCAATTGAATCTCAATGTAGACAAGTGTAATGTGCTGCGAAGACATAGAAAGAAAGATCCTTTATCATTTAGCTACAATATAGCACGTCAGCAACTGGAAGCAGTTAATTCCATAAATTATCTGCGAGTAGGCATTAGGAGTGATTTAAAATGGAATGACCATATCAAATTAATCGTCGGTAAAGCAGATGCCAGACAGATTCATTGGAAGAATCCTAAGGAAATGCAGTCCGCAAACAAAGGAAGTAGATTACAGTACACTTGTTCGTCCACTGCTTGAATACTGCTCACCGGTGTGATATCCGTACCAGATAGGGTTGATAGAAGAGATAGAGAAGATCCAACGGAGTGCAGCGCGCTTCGTTACAGGATCGTTTAGCAATAGCGAAAGCGTTACGGAGATAATAGATAAACTCCAGTAGAAGACTCTGGAAGAGAGATCCTCAGTAGCTCGATACGTGCTTTTGTTGAAGTTCCGAGAACACACCTTCACCGAGAAGTCAAGTAGTATATTGCTCTCTCCTAAGTATATCTCGCGAAGAGGCCATGAGGATAAAATCAGAGAGATTAGAGCCCACACAGAGGCATACCGACAATCTTTCTTTCCAAGAACAATACGAGACTGGAATAGAAGGGAGAACCGATAGAGGTACTCAAGGTACCCTCCGCCACAGTCAGGTGGCTTGCGGAGTATGGATGTAGATGTAGATGTAGATGAGAAGAACGTACTTCTATTCGCTTTTCTGAAAAGCGGAATGCCATACGTTGTGATAGCATTCCCTCGTGCTATGACTTTGCACCAGCAGGCAGCAAAGTGATGTTACCTACCTGTAAATGGTACCATCACGGAAATCTTTTACTCATCTCTTGATGACGTACTGACATGCTGAGCGACCATTATTGAGAGAGTGACAAATTACAGCACAGTGGATAGCACATGTTTCACTAGCAATCGTTGTTTTAGATTCTTAGATCTTCAACCCAAACCACTCATCATGGGTGGGATGAATAATCCATTTGAAGTCTTAGATGCACAGATTTGTGGAGATGAGAACTCTTGTGGAAACGACGTGGCAACAGACTATCCAACTAACTGAAACAAATGTGGCTCAGCATTTCGGCATGTACCCCGATCGCAAAATTGAGGTGTACGACTCGGACATCATCTCTTAACTGAGATCGAATAATTACATGCTCAAATATCTTACAGTATTTGATCAAACGAAACGACTGTGAAATAAACCATGTGTTCACTTGAAACATAGTGGCAGATCAAAACTGTGAGTCGCCCTAGGACTTGTGTTTCACAGGCAATGCTGTTACTGAATGAGCTATCCAGCACAAGTCGTGTGCCTTTCTTACAGCTCTAATACCGCCAGTACAACGGTGAGGATGCGCTAATTCAGTAACGCCTGCAGCAGAGCTTTTGTGTTATTTGCAAGGTAGGAGATATACAGAAGCTCTGCTGTAGGCGTTACTGAATTAGCGCATTGTCACCGTAGTAATATATCCAAAAAAAAGCAGCTGTGAAGACAACCCATGTCAACAAATGAGCTAAAGAATATAATGAAGAAATTTGAAGGATCAGGTGAATTAGATGGAGTATGGGGGAGAGGGAGACGGCTCATTCGCATGGCAGTTGTTGATGAAGTTACTGTAGCTGTAGCCGACGTGCAGCACGTGCCTCACATTCTACAACCAATGCTCTAACTATGTCACGGGAATTGTCTCTCCCCTGATCAAAAGTTTAAAAAAAATTTGCGGCGCGTGCTACAATGGTATCCCTACAAATTTCAAAATGTGCACCAAATGAAGCGCCAAAATGGGCTACAAGGCTGTGACTTTGCCCTTCGTTTTTTGGGATGTTTGGAAAAGGATCACATGTGACAAGGGATGGAGTAGGCACATTTTACTCAGCACGTTGCCGTGAAAGCACAGAACTGTCTCATAAGGGGGGTTCTACTCCACCACATGTTGTGCAGGAATATTCACTGAACTCAGCTTGCGTGACTGTGTGGTGTAGTTTTAAAAGCTCATTTATTCTTGTTCCGTTTATCTTCGAGGCAGTGTCACCTTGCTTGCCTGTTAGGTGTACAGCGAAATCGGCACCTTATAAAGACTTCCTTGTGCAACACGTGAATCAAGCTTTGCAAGAACACAACTGTGTCCACATCACTATTTTCATGCAAGATGGGGCGACACTTCATGTCGATTGCCAGGTGACAGACCTGCTTCGAGAAACCTTCGGTAACAAACGCATCATCTCTAGATGATTTCAAGATGTGTGACCTTCCAGATACCCCGACGTAAATCCCTGTGACTTTTGGTTGTGGAAATATCTGAAAGATCATATCCATCAGGGATGTATCCAGGCTCATCCTGATCTGTAGGTTTTTTTTTTTTTGTGATATGTTACATTACAGCATCACCGGTCTATTGCGGTCTAACTGTGTTGGTGAGGCAGTAAATTTCCACAGGGCAGTGACTGCATCACTGCAATTCACTTTGGAGGTGTGGCGGTGGGACTTGTAGTCCCGTACCACCCTCTGACGGTGACAGTACTACATGAGTCAGGCAGAAAAATTTAGCCTAACATGGGCAGGTATGATTGGAAAGTATTGGACGTAGAATGGGGGCTAGTCCCGCCAAAGGATGCGTCCGTGGTGGACGTGCCAAACCTATCGTTAGCCATGGTCGGAATCCGTTTCCTCTAGGATGGTTAGGGGAACCGGATGTCGATGCCAGCGGCGTGGAAGTGTGGTCCCAACGTGGCGTAACCCATGGACAGTGTCCCGCAAGGCATCCACTTTCTCATAGAGCCGCCGCGCGTTGTTGCGTATGGTCGTCTTTAGGGGGACGATATCCGCTTCCTCGTGGAGAGTGACAATTCTCGTGAGTGGCGGGGCGTGCAGGCTCCACCTGAGCACCTTGTTCTGCAGGCGCTGCAACGTCCGCATCCTGGTGACACTAATCGTGGCCCATGCAGCAGATCCATACGTGAGGGCAGGCAGGATAACTGTTCGGTAAATGCAGAGCTTGGTATGCAGGTTAAGTTCCCTACTGCGAAAGAGTGGGTACAAAGCCCTGGTTAGCTTTTGCCCCTTGTTGGTGACATACTCCGCATGACAGTGGAAGAGCAACTTCTGGTCCATCTGGACCCCGAGATAGGTGGTTGTCGGGGACCAGGGCACCTGCACACCTGCAATCAAGATATTGCGGCGGAGGACTGGGCGCCGTTTCGTGAAGTAAACTGCCGTAGTTTTGGCGGCATTGAGAGCTATTTTGTTTGTCCGGCACCAGGTGATAGTGGCGTCCACCTGTCGCTGGAGGCGGGCGACGGCGGCGTCAGTAATGCGGCCAGTGGTGTATAGCGCTGTGTCGTCAGCGTATTGTGCAAGGTGGCACTCGGGGATGACCGGCATATCGGACGACGTACATCAACATATCGCTCTGATTACACAGGATATGCTGCGAGAAACTGTCGACCTTGCCGTGTTACAGATGCACCATGTTGGTGATTCGGCAGACCGTACTGAATACATGTTGTAACATGTGACTATATCTTAATAAACGTGCCAGAACCGCCGTGATCATGTGTTCGATCGTTCTTCCCCTTTCCTGGTACACGCATCTCTTTCTGTCTACTTGCAGTGTCATATTTTCTCCTGGTGGCAGAAGGTGGACCTATTATTTTTTCAGCATACTCCGTGAGCGCACCGCTTAATGAACATAACTACACTGCTTCAGTGTCCTGTGATGTATTTAGCCCGCACTGCAGCACTTGGAACACCGTCAGTTTAGTTATAACAACTCGGTACTGTATTTTATTTTCTTAATTGTGACTCGGTGCGCGGGTGCTCACCAGACTAAGGACCCAAAAGTCTCGAGCTCGATTTCCAGTCAGTCTTAAAATTTTTATCTGTCACTTTCCACTTCTGGCAGTGTTCCTTAATGTGTAAAATGTTGAGTTGCAACTTGGTTTGGATTCCACGTCAGTGTGTAGGTCACCATATAACTTGCGGGTTAGTTCAGTTCAGAGATCGCTGGAAGGTAGCTACATACTACCTCCAATGTGATAGCACTGCGGTGCTCAAATGAACCTTCAGGTTGGAGACAGATATACATTTTCACTTATTTCCTTCTTTGCGAGTCGCTTTTTCAATCTGTAATTCTGTATTACCACGGGCCACACATAGTTAGTCCAACAGTGACCAGAGATGATGTCTGGTTCCAGCGTTATATTTTGACTGGTTACGACAATTAGCGCTTGATAGTAGGCCTGTGAACACGAAACTAGCCACAAAGAAGGAAATATAAATAAATTAAATATAAATGACAAAGTGCAACTGTGGGCCTGCTTTTTCCAGAAAAAATTTCTACCCTCTGTTATGACGACCTCTAATGCAATTAAAATAACTTGATAGTTGACACTTCACCCGCTGGAGCTGGTTTTCTCCAATCAGAGGGCTCGACGTGATGCCCAAACCATTCGCTGTTGTCAAACTGCCACAACAATTAGTCAGTTCGCTTCTAATTCCTTGCCCGGCTTTCTTTCTTGATGTGTTTAGGTTCCGAAGCATGCGTGTGGCACTTTTATTTCGTATTTCATCATACCGAACTCTCTCTCTCTCTCTCTCTCTCTCTCTCTCTCTCTCTCACACACACACACACACACACACACACACACACACACACGCGCGCACGCGCTTGCGAGCGCGCATACACACCCAACGATGTTAATAAAATACACACACATTTCATACATAGCACCAACCAAACACTACTGGACACTTCTGCACAAAACGTGATTCAACGTCACATACACAGTTATCGTAACCACAGAGATCGGCTGACATTAGACAAGCTTCTCACGACACTGTATGGAGGCGAATTTTTGATGGTTGCAATTCATCGTTGCAACTGGGTCACCATAGTTTAGGATATAACTGTTTAAGCTAGCGTTACGGTTTCTCCGCGTTGCACATTACCAGCATATGTGAAGTGATCCGTCGGGTTTGTGTGCCACCTATAACTGAGCGGTAGACGGCAGCCGATGTGGCAACAGTGTAGCAGTAAGCGACAAACGTCAGCTATTAAGTAGTTTCAATCATTCTATGGTAGCCTGCACTACATTTTCACACATCCCTCGTGCTGAATAGCTTCTGCTCTTTTGTTGGTTTCAGCTGGCGCAGCTTTTGCTTGGTGACACTGACGTATCCCTTGCAGTAATACTGTCTTAATGCGTTGTTAGAGACTTTCCCAGATTCACAGTATCTCGAGAGCTGCATCAGATGTCACTCGTAAACTAAGCGATATTTCCACGGAGCAGCTACTCTTTATTTTCGTATGATTTTGCTGCGGTCTCTCACAATCAATCAACATCTTCAGTGAAACACTTGTGACAAACTAAAATTGTGTACGGAATCGCCTTTCGAAACCGGACCCGTGCCTCTTGGGAACAATTCCCTGCCAACATTTTATGGTCTGATTAAATCTTTCAACTTTTTGCTTACCAGTACGACATAGCGGATATTGACGGAGGTTCCATTAGGGCTGTTCGTGGATGATATCGTTTTTTTTGTAGAGTCGTATCAACTAGAAAACTGCAGCTAAATGTAGAAATATCTAAGCTGCATCAACGCTTAGTAAATGGACTGGCTGTTGGTGCACAACAAGAAGAAATGTAAGGCACTGCGCAAAAAGAGGCGGAATGGCCCGTTGTAGTTTGATTACACGATTGGCGAACAATGATTGGAAGCAGTCACATCCAGTTCACTCAGATGACAAAAGTCATGAGATAGTGATATGGACATTAAAAGATGGCAGTAGTATGGCATCCACAAGGTATAAAAGGGCAGTCCATTGGCGGAGCTGTCATCTGTAATCAGGTAATCATGTGGAAAGTTTTTAGACATGATTATTGTCGACAAAGGGAATTATCAGACTGAACGCGGATTGGTAGTTGGAGCTAGAAGCACGGGACATTCCATTTTGGAAATCGTTAGGTAATTTGATATTCGGAGATCCACAGTGTCAAGAGTGTGACGAGTATACCAAATTTCATACGTTACCTCTCACCACGGACAACGCAATGGTCGACGCTCTTCAGTTAACGACCGAGAGCAGCGGCGTTTGCGTAGAATTGTCAGTGCTAAAAGACAAGCAACGATGCGTGAAATAACCGCAAAAATCGATGTGGGACATACAACGAACGAACAAGACAACTGGAAAACCGTAGCCTAGTCAGGTGAGTCTCGATTTCAGTGGTAAGAGCTGACGGTCGGGTTCGATTGAGGTGCAGACCACACGATGCCATGGACCCAAGTTGTCAAGAAGGCACTGTGCAATCTGGTGGTGGCACCATAATGGTGTGGCCTGTGTTTACATGGAATGGACTGGGTCTCCTGATCCACTGGAACTGATCATTGACTTGTAGTGATTCTGTTCAGCTACTTGGAGACCATTTGCAGCCAGTCCTGGACTTCATGCACCCAAGTAACGATGGAATTTTTATGGAGTCATGAGCCATGTCAGTTGGCCACTATTGTTCGCGACTGGTTTGAAGCACATCCAGGACAATTCGAGTTAGTGATTTGGCCACCTAGATCGCCTGACGTGAATCCCATCGAACATTTGGGGAACATGCCTGCTCGTGCACGAAATCCTGCACCGGCAAGACTTTCGCAATTATGGACGGTAATAGAGCCAACACGGCTCAAAATTTCTGAAGGGGACATCCAACGACTTGTTGAGCCCATGCGACGTCGAGTTACTGCACTACGCTGGACAATAGGAGATACGACACGATATTAAGAGAGATTCCTTGCCTTTTGTCACCTTAATGAGAACCAGTCGGGAAAACACTGACGAGAAGAAGGGACGGAACAGTAAGACCTCTGTTGAGACATCAGGGTGTAACTTCAGTGGTACTAGAGGGATCAGTAGAGGGTAAAAACTATAGAGGCCGACAGAAATTGAATACATCCAGCAAATAATTGAGGACGTAGTTTATAATTGCTACTATGAGATGAAAAGTTTGGCGAGTGAGAGGAATTCGTTGTGAGTTGCATCAAACAAGTCAAAAGACTGATGACTTCATTATGAGAATCCTCAAGAATTGTAGCCTACTCAGTAAAGAGGTATGCCGCGCGGGATTAGCCGAGCGGTTTAAGGCGCTGCAGTCATGGACAGAGCGGCTGGTCCCGGCGTAGGTTCGAGTCCTCCCTGGGGCATGGGTGTGTGTGTTTGTCCTTAGGATAATTTAGGTTAAGTAGTGTGTAAGCTTAGGGATTGATGACCTTAGCAGTTAAGTCCCGTAAGATTTAACAACCAGTAAAGAGGATGGTTGCAAAGCCCTCTTCCAACTAGCATTTGATTATCGCTCGTCAATCTGGAATAGGATGGTAGAGGGAGTACAGAAGAGTCAAAAAGGACCGCGCATTTCGTGACAGGTTAATTCAGTCACCAAGGAGGCATCATGGAGGTACTCAGCCAACTCCAGTGGCAGACATTGCAAGAGAGGTGTTCTGCAGCGCGGCTTGGTTTACTGGTGAAGCTCAGAGAGCACTCGTTCCTAGTCAGGCACTGCAGTGCTTCCTCGTACGTACATCTCGCGAACAGACTATGAAAGTGCAATTAGTGAGATTCGAGTTCACTGGAAGCCCTACCAACAATTGTTCTTTCTGCATTCAACTCGTGACTACTTTTCTTCTTAAGTGGCGGAGCGTTATGGAGGTGATAAACAAACGTTAGTGGCACATGCTCCAGAATAGGCGTTGTGCATTATGGAGGGTTTTACTGTCAAAACTCCAAGAACACACGTCCCAAGAAGATTAGGGCAACATATTACTTCTTTCTAAATACATCTCGTGAAATGACCGCAAAGAAGACTCAGAGTAATTAGATCTTATGCGAAGGCTTTCCGGCATTCGTTCGTCCCAAGCACCATTCGTTCGTCAATCGTTTGAAAAGAGAAATAGTGGTATCAGAAGTACCCTCCACCCCACATCGCATGGTGGCTTGCAGATTACAGATGTTAATGTCGACTGATACCGCCTGTCTACAGTATTTTCCATGACAACGGGAAAATTACTAAAGAACCTACAGACTCTGTACCAAGCATTCTTACGGTAGTACGAACTACGTTGTTTTCATGTATTGTCAAATTTATTCTATTTTAACTTTGTGGCCAGGTGATCTAGCAGTCGTCTTTGGGTATAAGAGAGGGATGTAGTGTGCGCCAGCTCTAAACTGTGGAAAACTCTGTTCTGTGTTCTATGATTATATTTACTCTGTATCAAAACACGGTTCGGTAGTTTTGGTACTCTGTATAAATGGCGTGGTAAATGGTAGCATTACCGATAGTATTGGTAGGGAAAGCTATGCAAATGAATGTGTGAGAGAAGAAATGGGAGCCGACAATTTCCTTGTTTCTTCCTCCTCCTCCTCCTCTCCCTATCTCTCTTTTGGTTGACTGTTTGTTTTGCACATAACTAGAACGACACATCATTTAGTATTAGCCCATTGCGTATTTTATATCCTTAAAGAATATACATTGCAATTTGTAAGTATTAAGCCGCACGGAGTGGCCGCGCGGTTAAAGGCGCCATGTCACTAATTGCACGGCCCCTGCCGCCAGAGGTTCGAATCCTCCCTCGGGCATGGGTGTGCGTGTTGTTATTAGCATAAGTTAGTTTAAGTAGTGTGTAAATCTAGGGACCGATGACCTCAGCATTTTGGTCCCTTAGGAATTCACACACATTTGAACATTTTTTGTAAGTATTAAAAATTAGTTGATCGCGTAACTTCTGTATTTTCATGAAACCGAAACAAGTGCTTTTGATCCAAATACAGTTTACATGCACAAACATAACAATATTCAATTTTTGTTTTTATTTTGTACTCAATAGAACTTTCTTAATCATGATCAAATTCAAGAATTTCCTATTATTATTGATTAACGCAAAAGTTCTTTATGAATTACAGAAACATGTTTTGTATAAGTTCGACGAAGTATTGAAACCATATTAGATATATTTTAGTTTTGTGTTTTTTCTTTCTTTTAATCTTGCCTTTTTCTCGAGGACACTGGGTTTTCTAGCGCTATATGATGAATCTGAATTGTTTTCTTCATTTTTACTACAAATCGCTTTGTTTCACGCTAAAAATCAACTATTTTCGAATAAAACCTGAATTAAACATTGACAATTTCAGTTTTGCTATAAATACTGTTTATTTTTAAGTAATGGGCAGGAGGATGACTATGTAGAACAAAAATGTTCCGTAGATTACCCAGCCCTTTATATATCCTCACTCAGTTTCTAGATAGTTCACAGCCTTCGGTTTTTAGGGGAATGTAATAAGACACTGATCACATACGTAAAGAAAGCGATCGTTACGAGGTAACACGCGATAAGTATGCAACACATCCAACGTACAGCTAACGCGGGTACCACCTTAACTGACAAAAGCTGCTAGGGAAACCACCGTAGTCTACACATACTTCTGGCTGTCTAATGCAGCCTAAGTAGTTTTACAGCTCTGTTTATGATATTTGTTTTTAAACCGTATTTTCCGATGTGGAGATTGGGCACCATTGCTACATTTGCCTAAACGATCTTGGAAAACCACCTAAAATCACTCTGTGTACCAGACCAACGGAAGTCAACACCCCCCTCCCCCGCGCGGATTCCATCCTGGTCTGGTTCGTGTCCCTCTCTCGCAAGAAAGCGCGATGCGCATTAAGCTATAGGAGCAGGTTACAGGTTACTTACTAGATACGGTGGCAGAATAAAATACATTCACTCAATCAAAAAACCATTTTAAATTTAGTAGCAGAGGCAGGAGAACGATTCTCATGCAAACAATACGTTGGTCCGCCAAGTGTACCAACATGGCCTAGCAGAGGTATATGATCAGGTGAGACAAAGCATCGAACAGTCATCAGGTCGCACTCGCTCTGACTACCTGAGAAGGTGACCGCCGCTTGAGCGACCTCGTTCCCTATTCCCGGCCGGCTGGGCGCAGCTCGTGACCTCAGGACTTCATCTCGCTGAGTGCTGTAATGTGAAGTAGCGCGCCGCTGCGCCACAGGTTCGCCGGCGAGTTTTTCTGGAACACCAGCCAACCTGGTTCAACTTTACTTCCCCACTCAGGCAAGCACGCCAATGGCGCACCGCAGCAAGGGATTAAAACAACATCGTAGTCTTTATGTACGTAATAAAGGAACTGGCCAGATCAAGGCAAGCTGTGCCACCAATCCCTGCAGGTTACTCAATTTATTTATGCAAGTTAGTATAACATACAAACGCATCTCGAACTTGCGAAACGCTATCGTATAGCCGCGCAAGAGACAATAAGGGAAGATACGTGCGGAAAAACAAGCTAATCCTCAAATGTAAAAGCTTAGAGATAAGTGTTGCCATCTGTTGCAGAGTACGGGAACTATCAAAATTGACATTGGTCTTATCCCTAAATATCCCAATGTGAAATTTTGGGATGAGACCAATTTCAGTTTTGATAGTTCACGTACCCAGCAACAGATGGCAACACCTATCTCTAAGCTTTTATATTTCAGGGTTAGCTCGTTTTTCTGCGCATGTATTCAAATAAAACACCACCGGAAAAAAATTAGTCAACCATTTTAGAGGTTTCAACTTCACTCAAGATCTATTGTTGCAACAGTGCGTATGGTGTAAATGAATTGATTACATTTACAAATGGTTCAAACGGCTCTGAGCACTACGGGACTTAACATCTTAGGTCATCAGTCCCCTAGAACTTAGAACTACTTAAACCTAACTAACCTAAGGACATCACACACATCCATGCCCGAGGCAGGATTCGAACCTGCGACCATAGAATTACATTTACAGATCAATAGTACAAGCGGTTCTGGGGTACCAGGTGTCGACTCATGCTGAACCACCGTATTAGTACCTGATGTAGCCACCACAGATTCTGGAATGCAGTCGATCGTACAAATAGCGAATATTGTCCTGGGATACGTCATGCTACGCCAGCTCGACCTGTTCACGTAGTTCTGTAAGAGTTGTCAGTTGACGAGTCCCGTCATATCCCAGACGTGCTCGATTGGAGGCATGTCCGGAGATCGTGCTGAGCAGGAAAGTTCCTACACATTTGCCGAGCGTGTTGGGTTTCCCAGGCAGTGTGTGGACGAGCATTATCCTGTTGCAAGAACGGAAAAAGAATGGGTCTAACAATAACGTAAGGCCCGGGTGTTGGGCCAATATGTCTTGAACAAATGCACTGTTCGAGGCAGTGCGTAGCAGGATTATGTGTTACGCACGAACAACTACCACTTCGCGTGCAGACAGAATATGGTTTCATCACTGAAGACCAGCGCGCCATTCCATCTTCCGAGTGATCTCCTGTGCTGTGGTAGCAGTATGATCTGCCGTAGCTATCCTGACAATACGGCGATCCTGGCGGGCGCCTGTGCTGCGCGGACGTCCAGAACTTCGCCTACGGGTGCGAGAATGTTCACGTGACCAGTGATACCAGCATAATTGTACAGTTGACGCAGCGCTTCCGGCTTCTGTGCCAATTACTCGGAGGGACCATCCCGTCACTTGGAAGGCAACAATTTGATCGCTTTCAAACTCGCTCACTTGGCTGTAGGAACGAGGATTGTGTCTCCGTGGCATGGTTGCCTGGTTGCTTCGCACGGGGACGACGCTGCAACCATTATAAATCCATCTACTATCACACAGGTTGCATATGCTGTCCTCGAATCAAAATCGACTTCGTCTTTCCAGGTGTATTAATTTATTTTTTTCTCTCAGCAGTGTATTTCACTATAGCAACGCTAATAATACTTCTGGTACAACGTGTTCTTTCGTTATAACTGTTTATACTGTTTGTGTCTGATAAAATCCTGGCATGTTGAGCGAAAGATAATATGACTGCTGTTGTGTTTTCCCTGTTTATAAACTCTTAAGCGTTAGTTCAAATGGTTCAAATAGCTCTGAGCACTGTGCGACTTAACATCTTGAGGTCATCAGTCCCCTAGAACTTAGAACTGCTTAAACCTAACTAACCTAAGGACATCACACACATCCATGCCCGAGGCAGGATTCAAAACTGCGACCGTAGCCGTCGCGCGTTTCCAGACTGATGTGCCTAGAACTGCTCCGCCACACCGGCCGGCTAAGCGTTAGTTTTTTAACATTTATTTGCGCAATGGATTTTTTCATCTGTTCATATGGAGTAATCTGACTGCAGTGATATCTTAGTGAGAGAATCTGCAACATACGAACTTTAATCTTGAACGTTAAATTTCCCGACTCCTCATCGGCAAACAGTGTTCTGATATATCATCTATTCTCGAGAAGTATTCTACTATTCAAGCGTAATCTGCTCTGTGTCACCTTCAAGATGATGGTGAGCTCCTCTTGTGTATTGATCTTTTCTTGACATTGTGTCGTAAGTAAATGATTAAATGAAATTATAAATCTACAATTATTCCTCGTGAGTATTAACTTCTTATTTTCCATTTGTTTTTTCGGTGCCAGTTGTTACCATTCAAGATTGCCATTGATCTCACCGCATTATTTGACTATCGTCACTATTTCGTTATGTCACCCGATCTTCTGACCTCAGTATTCTCTATAACACTGTTAATTCTCTCAATATTTGCGTCGCAATCCCTTACAATTCGCTGTCTTCCACTGTTACGTCCAACACTCTGGATGTTTTCTGCCCCTCTGTGTCGCTATCCTAGCGTCTCTTCTAGCGCTTTAGACATTCACGGATTACACCACATGCCTTCATGTGGTTTGCTTCTGAATACAATATTCTTCAAAACCACTTCCTTTTTACACTGGTACATTTTCTTATTAACACAATACACAAAATTTGGACTGAGTTGAATCTGAATTTAACTACCCATTTACCTCTATAAATTTCTTAAATATTTTTCATTTGTTAGAAATGAGAGGTCACATCAAAGGTTTCCATACATATGGTCACCTTACAGTAGATGGATTTCATTTGTGTTTCAGTTAATTCTGGAAGAAAATGAAACACACTACCCATATAAAATATTAGTCACCACCTAAGAGTATACAGGAGTCATATTGAAGTGCTTAGGTATGTCGCTAATACAGGCTGTATCTTTATTGAGAATTTTAAAAATGAGCCACTACAGAGACAATCTGTAACGAAGTCCTAGACGCCTGCAAACTGGCAACCCCTTGACATCCGTCCGATTCCAGTTGCGTGTCTGCAGGCGCCTAGAACTACTTTTCAGGTTGTATCCATACAGGTACATTTTCAAAATTCTCAGCAAAGGTATGCGGGTGCCACTGAGGATGTTGCCAAACTGAGGTGGTGTTAGAAGGACCCTTCACCGCTTTATTCACGCGTGGACCCTTCCCCCACCCTCCCCGTAATCACGCCACGGAAGGCGCCAAACAGGAGGGTTCAAAAAGCGTGAGCACCCTTTGCTGCTTCGGATCATGTTCGGATTTCGTCAAATGGTTCTGAATGGCCCCTAGCGGCTCCATTCCGTACACGAGAGGAAAAACTGTTGTCGCGCTGCACTCCAAGGGTGTGAGATAATGTTCAATGGGGATGCAGCCCAACCACGACCGTAGAGAAGGGTTGAAATGTCCGGGGACAAGAGCAGTGTCAAGGGTTGTCAAGAACGTCGTCCTATTGCTCATCACACTGCGAATTGTAGCTTTCACTCAAGAAAAGTGTCGGAATCAAGGCCCCAAAGAAGGAATGCTTTCATTGACGCCCCTTAAGCCACTCCCTGAGTCTCTTCGAGTTGTTTATGAGCGACAGTGTATCCGACATGATTTTTCGGTCACTTTTAAGAAAACTGCGTGAGTTTAAAGCTGAACGTCGCAGTTCCGAACGCAGGGTCGTCGAAAGTAGGAGTGAAATGTGGGTAAGACAGGCTCGAGGCTCTGGCCACCTTTCCATCTTGTAACACGTTCAGTGGAGTCGGGCAGAACAGTAGCGAAATTTGGTGCCAATGTGACACCTTACATGCCACATGAGCAGAGGCCTTTTTTTTTTTTTTTCAAATGCGTCGTCACCTTGCTGTCTGAACCGTCGTCGACCCCGAGGGAGCCGCCGCAGGGCGCCATGCTTTTGCATCAATAGAGAGGAATGTTGTAGGCAACACTGAGACAAATTTAAATCGTCTTCGTCGCAGTGGGAGGCAATTACATGGTTTCGGAAAAGTGGTCCTTTAATTGTGTTGTGCACTGTATAGTAAAAGCAGTTAGACAAAGCGGTCGACAAATGATGATCAAAAGATAGCAGCCCTGTTTTATACACGTAGCAAATAAATGTTCACTGTATTTTCTTCGGACTTACCATCTTCTTTTGACAAGTTCCCATCTATAATTTGGTGTTTTCGACGATTGCCTCAGTCGTAATTGATTAGGAATAAGCAGACGATTCAACAAGGAAAAATGCTTCATCCTCCCACAATACAGGCAGTTTATGCAGTGCCAAATGACTGAAAGCAAGGACTGACTATAAAGTGACAGAAAAGGGTTTTATCTGTACAAGGCCCAACTTCTCTGTGAAACTATCGTGAGCAACGAAACAGATTTGCTTGTGGAAGTCCATTTCTGCAAATTTTAGTCCTTTGGCCTCTTCCTATGTAATCTTGGTCAAGGCACCAGCAATTACGTTAGAATTCCAGTAGCGCCCAAGAATTAATGTTTCTGTCCGAATATCTGCAGTTATCGTAAAAATTATTACAAGTTTAATGTAGCTACCAGATATTTTCGTTCTCTCTTTTGTTTTGGAGATACGACATCTGTCTAGGCTGTTATTTGGGGAAAAAACGAGCGCCGACAATTCTTATCGTCGATTTGTAAGACCAATTTTAAAATAACATTAGACGAATATCGGGATGAAACTGAGGAGGTGGTCTTTTCTTTTGTGATGTTCCTGCGAAATAGATCAATGCTTCGGAATTTTTGCATAAATTAACGAGTATGTTAGGATAAATCTGCAGTAAGCCACTAAAATTTCTCGTATTTACGGCTGCAAGCTGTTCGGCGTATCAAGAAGAGGATCTTAGTTTAAAGACCATTCGCCTTCTTTTATTCAGAGGGGAATCAGTAAAAGGGTTGTGCGCTATTCCTTGAGTAATTATCCCTCGCTGTTGAGTGGAATAGCTCCTCATTAGTGATTTCAAGAAAGAAGCTATATTGACAACATGTTTTTTTCTTGCTGGATCCATCAAAGATTTTCACGGTAAAAGAATTTAGATCCCGTTCTTCTGGTGTGCCGTATGGAAGAAATTTTGTTTCATTAACAACTGTTTGAAGCAACATCGCCTGGTTGTTTCTTTTATCAAGTTATCATTTGCTCGTGTTCAACACATCCCGTCCACACGTGCCTCGAGGATGTGTACAGGATTCGTGGCATCATCACAGCAGTGTCACCTGAGCGTCTCGCTTGCTTATGCACTTAACGTGTGCACACTATAGTCACGTATTTGTTTCTCGGTTAGCGTTCTCTGTTTTCGGTAGTCATATACTCTAGTCTCTTACTAATTCGCGTTTTGTAGGGAACAAAATGCTGATTTCGCTAACACTTCCTTAAGTTTCCGTACCTAACAGTGAAAGACTCGCTTTAGAAAACGCAATTTATTGAATTTAATTAAAATTTTCGTGGTACGTGATCTCGTCGTCAAGTTGTTTTATAGACAAACGAATCGCCCACTGTTGCAAATGGCCGAAATGTTTGTCTATAAAAGAACACGAGGGTGCTGTTTCATACCTGGAAAAGGTTGACTGAAGATGAAAAGGCCTGCTGAAAGCTACTCTCACAAATAATTTACGGTAATCCGGAAGCAATTTTTTCGTTTTGCAAAAGGAATAAAATGGTTTAGGTTTTATAAAGTGTCAAAGGCTGCTTTCCACATTACGAAGATGGGTGGCGTGTGAATGTGATTACATACTAACATGATAAAATGGGACAGTTTTCAGGAGGTTTCCACACCCAATAACCTAACTTATCTCTTATAAAAATATTTCTCAGATAATGAAGAACATTCCATGTTTGAGTACAATTGGGGCATGGGATGTGGGCGTGGCGTCTTGGTATGTTATTTCGATCTGCATAAGGAGAGTGAAACAACAATTTCTTTGTATACGGCTTCGATCAGTGTATGTGATGAACAGTTTGGCGTTATGTACAAAGAAAGAGAATGATACAGCAACGAACCAATATTTGGTCTACTTATCTCGAAACGTATCATATCGATCACGGGATGTAACCTCTCCATCTTACAACACGTCAATTTCGTATTACTTCTTTAGATATGACAACACGGAAAAATTCGGAACGGACACTGGAGGTACTGTGTGTGAGCTAAACCTTTCTATAACCTACCTCTTCCCTCCTTTACTTCAGGGCCAGATAGCGTTCTAAGCCGGATGCGAAAGCAAAACGCACAAATTTAAACACATACATGTCGAGAAATCTGTGGTGCCATATCTACTTCTAGTCACTCGGAGCGTGTAAAAATCTTTGAGAGCTATGTCTGTGAATAAAAATTTTTGTATTTGCCACTTAATCGAAGACATGTACTCCGCCCTCGTGCAGTTACAGAGTTAGTTGATTAAAGCTACGAATTTACGATAAGTTCTTCACTTCAGACCAGGATACATCAGGATTAAAAAAAGAGGGAAATCGCTAACAGTGTTCAACTACGACATGTGTAAAATATCTGTGAATTAAAACAGAGAGACGGTCAAATATTTACTCACAAAGTTACGAAACAAGAAACAACGATATAGGAACCGCACACATTTATCTGAAGTCTTATAGGGTGGCCACGTTTCCGTACGATGGAGATGAGTTGCGAAATGTGATACTGTTTCGGGAAGAATTTCACAGAGCACTAAATGACCTAAGTCGAAATAAGGCACCTGAAGTACACGACATTCCCTCAGAACTACTGATAGTCTCGGGAGAGCCAGTCACGACGAAACTATTCCGTCTGATAAGATGTATAAGATAGGCGAAATACCATCAGATTTCAAAAAGAATGTAATAATTCCAGTTCCATAGAAAGCATGGTGTAAATATTACCGAACTATCAGGTTAATAAGTAATGATTGCAAAATACTAACACGAATTCTTTAAAGAAGAATGGAAAAACTAGTAGAAGCCGACTTTGTGGAAGATCAATTTGTATTCCGCAGAAATTTAGGAACACGAGAGGCAATACTGGCCATCGACTCCTCTTAGAAGACAAGGAAAGGCAGACTTACGTTTATAGCAATTGTAGACTTAGAGAAAGCTTCGGAAAGTGTCGACTGGAATACACGCTTTAAAGTTCTAAAGATAGCAGTGGTAAAATACGGGGAGTGAAAGGCTGTTTACATCTTGTACAGAAACCAGAAGGGAGTTACAACAGTCGAGGGTCATGAAAGAGTCATGAGAAGGGAATGAGACAAAGTTGTAGAATGACCCCGCAATCTGTACATTGAGCAAGCAGTAGAGGAAGCCAAATAAAAGTATGGAATAGGAATTTGAGATTTGCCGATGGCATTGTAATTCTGTCTAAGACAACAAAGGACCGGAAGAGCAGTTCAGCGGAATCAGCAGCGTTTTGAAAGGAGAATATACGTAAATGAACATCAACGAAAACAAAACAAGGAAATGGAATGTAGTCGAATTAAGTCAAGCGATGCTGAGGGAATTACATTAGGAAATGAGAGTTTTACTATCTGGGTAGCAAAGTAACTGCTGATGGCCGGAGTAGAGAGGATATAAAATGCACACTGACAGTGGCAAGAGAGGTATTTATGAAGAAGAGAAATTTATTAATATCGAATAAAGATTTAAGTGTTACGAAGTCATTTGTGATGGTATTTATCTGGAGTGTAGCCAAGTATGAAAGTGAAACATTGATGGTAAACAGTTTCGACAAGAAGAATAAACACTTTTGAAATGTAGGGCTAAAGAAGAATTCTGCCGCGCCGAGTGGCCGCGTGGTTTGAGGCGTCATGTCACGGGACTGCACGGCCACTACCGCCGGAGGTTCGAGTCGTCCCTAGGGCATGGGTGTTCGTGTGTGTGTGTTTTGTTCTTAGCGTAAGTTAGTTTAAGTAGTGTGTAAGTCTAGGGACCGATGACCTAAGCAGTTTGATCCCTTAGGAATTCACACACACACACACACACACACACACACACACACACACACAGAAGAATTCTGAAGCTTAGAGGGGGAGATCCCGTAACTGATGAGAAGATACTGAATAGAATTGAGGAGACAAAAAATTTGCGACACGACTGAAAGAAAGGATCGGTTGATAGGATGTAGGCTACTCTGAGACATCATCAAGGGAACTCAAATTTAGCACTGGACGATTCGAAGGGTGGGGGTGGAGGAAGCTGGGGTGGGGGGGGGGGGAGTCGTAGAGGGAAACCAAGAGACGAATCCAGTAAGCACGTTCAGAAGGACGTTGGTTGCTGTAGTTATTCGGCGATGAAGAAGCTTTCAGAGGATAGAGTAAAATGGAGAGCTGCATCAAAGCAGTCTTCAGACCAAATGGCAAAACTCATCTACCATTTTCAATGCCTCTTTTCATGATCTAGTTCCCTCAGCATCGCCAGATTTGATTCTATTACATTCCATTGCTCTTCTCTTATTTTTGCTGGTGTTCATCTTATATGCTCGTTTCAAGATACTATCCATTCTGTTCAACTGCTCTTCCAAATCCTACGCTTCCTCTAAAGGAATTACAATGTCATCGGCAAAACTCAGAGTTTTTATTTCTTCTCCGACACTTCAATTACTCCCTCATTGCATAGATTGACCAACATCGGGATTAGGCTAAAATCCTGTCTCACTCCCTTCTCAACGACTGCTTCCCTTTCATGCCTTTCAACTCTTATAACTGTCTGGTTTCTGTAAAAGATGTACATAATGTTTTGCTGCCTGTATTTTACACCTGCTACCTTCGGAATCGCCAAGAGTGTATTCCAGTCGATATTGCCAAGAGCGTTCTCCTAATCTACGAAAGCTTTAAAAGTGGGTTTGTCTTTCCTTAACCTATCTTCTAAGACAAGTGGTAGGGCCAGTATTGCTTCGCGTGTTTCTCCAAAATCCAAACTGATCTTTCCAGAAGTCGGTTTCTACCAGTTTTTCATTTCTTCTATAAAAAATTCGTGCTAATATTTTGCAACCATGACTTATTAAACAGTAAGTTCGTTAATATGCACACTTGCCACCACATGTTTTCTTTGTAATTGGAACTGTTGACTTCTTGAAGTCTGAGGCTCTTTCGCTTCTCTCATACATGTTGCTCACCAGCTGGAATAGTTTTGTTGTGGCTGCTTCTCCCAAGGATAACAGTAGTTCTGAGGGCATATCGTGTACTGCAGAGGCCTTGTTTCCACTTAGGTATTTCAGTGCTCTGTCAAGTTCTTCTCGCCGTATTATATTTCCTATCTCATCATCATTGACGTTGTGTGCTCTTGCCTTACTATAATATTGCCTTTCCCTTGTATAGCTTCTCTGCATACACCTTCCACCTTTCAGCTATCCCTTCTTTGCTTAGTAATGGTTTTATCTCAGTTTCTGATATTCATAAATCTGCTTTTCTTTTCTGCAAATGTCTCTTTAACGTTCCCACAGGTGGTATCTATCTTTCCCCTAATTATATATGCTGCTATATCCTTACATTTGTCTACTTAGCGATTTTGCACTTTATGTAAACAATAACGAATTTTTTTATGCTTGTTTCCCCTTTCGTCTGCTTCATTCGCTGTATTTTTATTTTTTCTCCTTTCATCAGTTAAATTCAATATCTCCTGTGACATCGAAGGATTTCTACTAGTAATTTTACCTATTCGATCCTCTGCTGCCTTCACTGTTTCATCTCCGAGAGCTAACGTCTTCGTCTTGTAGTGTGTTCCTTTCTCCAGTTTCTGTCAACCGTTGCTTAATGCTCGCTCTGGAACTCTAAGCAACTTCTTATTCTTTCAAATTACTCGGGTTCTGTCTTCTTAATTTTCTATCTTTTTGCAGTTTCTTCAGTTTCAATCTACAGTTCATTACCAATAAATTGAGATCAGAGCCCACTTGCCACTGGCAATGTGGTACCGTTTACAGTCTGGTTCCGAGATCTGTCCCTTACCGTTATGTGACCATTCGTATGTCCCCAGGTCTCTTCCACGTACACAACCTTCTTTCAATTCCCATATATCAGTTCATTTTGCTAGTGAGTGTGTAATGTATTTTGCTATTGATGGCTGTGACCTAGGATGCCTCTTATTTCATTTGACGCCACAGCAATAATTTTGCCGCACAAGTGATGTAAATGAATGTATGATACCTGAAGATCATTAGGTGATCGAAACAGGCAGTGAATATACTTGGTGATGAAAAAGTCAGTATAAATTTGAAAACTTAATAAACCGCGGAATAATGTTGATAGAAGGGTAAAAATTGACACACATGCTTGGAATGACATGGGGTTTTATTAGAACAAAAAAAAAAAAAAAGTATTGCTAGACGCGTGAAAGATCTCTTGCGCGCGTCGTTTGGTGATGATCGTGTGCTCAGCCGCCACTTTCTTCATGCTTGGCCTCCCACGTCCCCAGACTTCAGTCCGTGCGATTATTGGTTTCGGGGTTACCTGAAGTCGCAAGTGTATCGTGATCGACCGACATCTCTAGGGATGCTGGAAGACAACATCCGACGCCAACGCCTCACCATAACACCGGACATGCTTTACAGTGCTGTTCACAACATTATTCCTCGACTACAGCTATTGTTGAGGAATGATGGTGGACATATTGAGCATTTCCTGTAAAGAACATCATCTTTGCTTTGTCTTACTTTGTCATGCTAATTATTGCTGTTGTGATCAGATGAAGCGCCATCTATCGGACATTTTTCGAACGTTTGTATTTTTTTGGCTCTAATAAAACCCCATGTCATTCCAAGCATGTGCGTCAATTTGTACCTCTCTATCTACATTATTCCGTGATTTATTCAGTTTTCAAATTTATACTGACTTTTTGATCACCCAGTATATCTGTCACATCAGTATATCTTGGTATTTCTGAAATATGACGTTCTTCAGAGTCTTAGTAAAGGATTATGGCCTGAAATACAGATAAATTCGACCTCCTATAGAAATTTACCGCAAGTTTTTCTAATAACACCCGTATATCATTGATGATTGGAACAAGAAAGAGGGGGAGGGGACGGGGAGGATGGTAATGATGCCTAATCTGGTATCACCATTGTGTGGTTTCGGGAGTACGCCTCTGTCTTCCGGAACTACAACATCTGCGATACCACGGGCAGCTTCCCTGCAGTGCGCGATGGCGACGCTTTCTGGGACAGGAAGTTGTCTCCCCGGGAGGTGGAGGCCGGGCGTGTGGACAGAGCAGCCGTGGGCGCTACCCGCCAGCCTGTTCCTCGCCACCCTGGCCCTTCCCCCTTATTTGCAGTTGCCGCGGGCTGAGGGCCTCTGCCGCAGGGCGCCGCCCTCTCATCCACAAGACACCGGCGCCGGTGTCCGCGCCGACGAGCTGGGCGTGATTACACAGCCTTTCCTGTCTGCAACTCCCCCAATAATCGAGCTAACAATATCACAGAAGGGCCACTACTTGGAAGAACTCGAGCAAATGAATTTATTTCATTATTAATTATCAGGCAACACAGATGAAATTCACTAGGTATGTCATGGCTGTAAGAAAATGGATAAAACAAGGAATAAAACAACAAGATCATATTTAAAAATCTTGTTAGTTAAAGGCAAGATAGAAGAAAATAGAATGAAATGCAAGGATAATAATGATAGAATGAATTATCGATCAACTAGAAAGAGAAACCTAGGTAGAACTCGTGGATGGATAATAGAGATAGGAACAGTGACTACAATAATAAATCCTTGGAAAGAGATGTTGATGGTGCAGAACTGTCAGATCCTGTGTAACAGGACCTGGATTAAACTACAACCCCTGATCCAGTGATGCAATTACTGCGCAAATTATCTCCTGTCTGTGAGAAGCCTCACGGGTCAACAGCCACGTTTGCAGGACCTGACTGCTTTGACCCATCACGTCATCAAAATGCTGCTGCGTTAAGTAACAATGGAAAAGGAAACAGGAAGTAGGTGTAGATGAAATGGGAGATTGAGAGAAGAATTTAACAGAGCACTGAAAGATTTACGTCGAAGCAAGGCAACTGCAATAGACGATTTCCCCCCTGAATTAGTGAGATACTTGAGGACCACGACGGCGAAACTATCCCATCTGTTGTGCAAGATATTTATGATTGAAGCGAAATACTCTCAGACGTTAAGAAGAATACAATAATTCCAGTTCCACAGAAAGAAGATTTTGACGGGTATGAATATTAACGAACCATAAATGTAACACCCGCAAAATAAGAGAAACGCAGATTTCAACCTCAATAAATAAAATGCCGGCAAGTCCAAAATTGTGCCATTTCATTCGAGCGATCGCTTTAACTGCTTCGGTTATCGGAACACGCTTCTGTTCCAACCCAATTTATCATCTCGTCGCACACTACACATGTAGCATCCATTGTCCACTACCCTTACTGCTCTCACCTTCACCTGATTCACGCAAGAGTTCGGATGTAGTGTGCATCGCTACTGAAACTATCAGGCGTTTATATTATTATATGTGTGGTGTCTGTTCTTTCGGAGATATCCGGAGATAAGGATCATAAATTTAATAAGTCGTGGTTGCAAAATCGTAACACACATTATGAGCTGATTGCAGAAGAATGGAAAAACTGGTAGAGAGCAGCCACGAGGACGATGGGTTTGGGCTCTCGAGGAATGGAGAAACAAGCGAGGCAGTACGGATCCCACGACTTATAAGACAGTTTGAAGATGGGCAAGCCTATGTTTACAGCGTTTATATATTCAGAGGAAACTTTTGAGAATGTTAACTCGAATACATTGTTTTGAAATTCGTAAGGCAGCATGTATAAAGTACAGGGAGCATAAGATTATCGATAACCTGTACGGAAATCAGGCTACAGTTATTAACAGGCGAAGGACTTGTACGGGAAGCAGTCGCTGAGTGAAACAGGATTTTAGTCTTTTCGCGAGGTTATTCAACCTGTACATTGGGCAGACTTGAAGGAAACCACGTACGTATTTGGAAAGGGAATTAAAATTCAGGAAGAACAAATGAAACTGGGGGTTTGTTAGTGGCATTGTAATTCCGTCAAAAACAGCGAAGGACTTGGAAGAGAGTTGAACGGATGAATAGTGTCTTGAAAAACGTTTGTAAGATGAACAACGGTAAAACGACGGTAATGGCATGCAGTCGAATTATATCAGGAGATACTGAGCGATTAAATGAGCAAATGAGATACTGAGAGCAGTGGATGAGTTTTGCTATTTCCACAAAAAAATAACTGATGATGATTGAAGCTGAGAGGATATAAAATGCTGACTGGCAATATCAAGAAAAGAGTTTCTGGAAAAGAAACGTTCGTTAACATGAACATAAATTCAAGTGCAGAAAGGAGAAATTCCGATCTCTGTCGCATTCGGATAGTGAAAGACTTTATTGGTGACTAATGAATGTTTGTACCAAGGCCGAACTTCGAACCTGGGTCTCCTGCTCACTAGGCAGATGCGTTAACCATCTACCTCACCTTCACACAGCGATTAGACCTGACTACACGGATTACCCAAACACACCTCCCCTCCTCAAACCAAATTCCTATTTGCCACACATAACCAAAGTAGCGTCCCCTAGACCTTTTTCCTCTGTTTGCTCGTCGCATCACGCGAAGTCCCGCACGAAGTCGGGCAATGAGTGCTCAGCATTGAATGATCATGTTAGGCATCGCGACGCATATATATCTACATGAGTGTCGGGAAGTCTTTTCTGGAGGTATTTGTCTGGAGTATAATCTCGCATAAAAGTGAAAATCGGACAATAAACTGTTCCGACACGAATGGAATAGTAGCCTAGAAACTGGGTATTCGAAAGGAATTTGCACAGGAATGGGAAGTAATATGGTTGAGATGCAACTGAAAAGTAATTAATCCGACAATGTTTAAAACTTACTAAGAGTCTCTGGAAACAAGTTTTGTTTAATTCTGGACCTAGTGACAAAAACGAGACCAACAACAAATGCGAAAACAGTGTTTCTAATAACTTTATCCTATTCATTCTCAGGGGACAGGGACTTTTACTTCGACTTCAAAAAGATAGGCTCAGTAACTCCACACTCGATACCTGTAAGACTATTCGCAAGACACGTAGGCAATGGCGCAGATATGGTGGGACTAGCGTCCAGGGCAAACTTCTAGCGTGCCCCGTCCCTCCGCCCCCACCCACCGCCGCCGCCACCACCACCACCACCACCACCACCACCACACCTCTACATAACGTTCAACGCACACAGCTATTCAACCTATGTATTCATTTATTGATTTTGCAATGAAGTAAGAAGGTTTCAAAATACAAGCAGTCTTGGTGGCTATTATTTAATGTCTTTAACGCGTGCCACGCGTCATCGGATTGTGTTAAAGTAGCTGGATGTGAAACCCATTCGTCATATAGTTATATAAAACGCAAATTGACGCAACAGTAAATGAATATGTAATCCGTCTGTCATTGAAGACACCAACTAACACCGCCGTCGTAATACAAAAATAAAGGCGGTATGAGCCGCACGCGGCACAACGTCCTTTTGGCGTGCACGCAAGCACCCATACCGCGTTTTATAAGCGTGGCCTCTTTTGTACTACTATGGCGGTGTCAGCTGGTGTGGTCAAGGTCCACCTCGCATTTTATGTGTTTTTATGACGCATGCATTACACATACAGCGATTGTTACGTCCATATGGCTATATGTTACGTCCATATCGCTATATGACGAATGTGTTTTTATCCAACTACTTTTACATCAGCTGATGATGCCCCAAAAGGGTGAAACGTCTCATTGATATTAAATAATTTCGCAACCAAAACTGTTGTTGGTTGCAATAATTCGAAACTGACTGCTGTAGTACCATGTTACAATGGAATGGAATAATTTTTAAGTAAAAACCTACAAATTTGAAAAATTCTTTGTTGGACGGTACAAACTGAAAACATTGTCACATTGCATTTTCATTACTCATTGTCGAGTACTCAAAAACCGAAAAAAGAAAACATCAAACGTAAAATACAGGTAGATATTATGGAACTGTTGCACAGCACTGTCCAATTCGAATCTTCTTACCATTATTTTCCATACATCTCCGTGTCTTCCCAATTTAACGTATTCTGGGTCTTTGGCTTCTATTTATTTTACTACCACTACTACTTCTTCTCCATCCTGTTTAGCACTACCTCTTCTAGTTTCTTCGACGCTTGCTCACTTTTTCGCTCATAATAATACCGCGTCCCCAAAGCAAGCGTCCTGGCTACGACATCGCCTGCGGAGATTTCTGAAGAATTTATTGTATGCAGGTTTCCGAAGTAATGAACAAGATATTCATTTGTGTCTTGTTATTAATTAGTATCATAAGCTTTTTTGTTGTAATTAGTAGTATTTAGATCGATTTAAACAAACGGATAAACTGTATAGTTTTACTGTATTGCTAGTTGACCCATAGGTGGTTTATCCATTTGGCACACGCTACGGGCTCTGCATTGTCACAGACCCCGAGCCACAATGCCCATTTTTCCCCGTGAGAAAGTTAAGTGATAGAAGTTTTGAATTTAAAGTAATGGCATTGTTGAAGGTTGTATGTATGCATCACTGAGCAACATTTTCGAATTACCGGATATAATATCACAAACATAAAATTGTGTGTATTCTCAAGCGTTTGAAGAATACATTAAACATAATTCAGTTTTATTATCCCTCTTTTCACGCATCACAACTTTGAACAAAAGTTTTATTTGCATGTTTTGTTCCATCGTGGTCTTCTGTGTATTAACGTGAACTTAGGCCGGAATATTATCAAGGGAGACTGTACTTTATGCTGGTAACAATGCAATTCTAAATATCGTTTGTCGATATGTCATCGATAAAGTTCGAAGGACCCTACTGTGCACATTACCTAGCTGATCTGCAGATTAATTGATTTGCTCCGTTAACGAGCGGAATAAAGAGTTTTGCACATTTTACCTAGATAATATGCACATTAACGGCTTCCGTATCGTTAAAGTTCAAAAGTCTGTTTCTCTCATTTCCTTTCCCTACTCTTTCCCCACTCACATCATTTTTAGTTTGGTTTGGCAAGCCACTTGTCGTCAGCCGTTGTTTTTATTTCTCATAATTTGCGTCAGCTGCCAGATCGTGAATTTTTGTCGTGATTTCTTTTTAAAGCTGGTAAATTTAGTACCTAGTATGCAAGCAAGAACCGAATTCGTGAGTAAAATGAAGAAAAGATTGTTCACAAGCTTCTTTAGCGAAGATTCAAAATAAGGTGGAGTTTTAATGGCAGGACGAAATTACGATTCTCTAATCCAAGATGTAAAGCGAACAGAAGTTTTCAAGAAGAAAGAATCGTCTAGAGATTATCGAATAATGCAAAAGTATGTACAGAGCTGTGAAAAACCCACTGAGCTGCATCACATGCCGAGAAAATGTGAAAAACTTTGTCGATGCCGAAGAACTGTTTGACAAGTTGTATTCTACTCATTTGTCAGTTGACCACGGTAGAAGAGACAGAATGATCAAGCAATTAAATGCACTTTACAAAAACGTAACCCACGTCCAAATAAAGTGTTTTTGTATTTATGCAAACCTTTCCAACAAAAAAAAAGAGTGAAGAAATGGACTGCTGTAAATTACTTCACAGCAGTTGAACAGCAGACGCCAGGAGGATATCATCGATTACCAGCCTCAGCCAGACGGAAGGTTACATTTCTTCTCGTATACCAAGAACACGTAACAAAATTTTTTGCATTGAAGCTACACACATCAAAACGGTAGGGTGAAGCACCTTATAACTTGCTTGACATTTTTCTCCTTTTTAGCGCTCCGAGTACCTTGCAATCTGATAACTGACACAGATTTTATAATAAAGTCTTAGACTGTGTAACAAAGTTATGACGAGAAATCAAAACGGTTAATGGCAAAAGTAGACACAGCTAAAGTCGAGGAAGTGTGGAACGAGCGAATCAAGACACTGAAAACATGCATACTACTTGGATGGGTGATAAAAAAAATTACAGGCAGAGTCAAGAGGTACGATTTGTTCAGCTCATGAAGAATCGTGCATATAATTCTGCAGTTACAAGAAGCTATGTTTGTTTGTCTCGCAATAGTGGGAATACTGGGATCGTCTTCTTCTCTTGAACTATAAAGTGTATTACACGCGAGAAATACTGAAGAAGACGTTAAAAAATTAGAAGATTCACAAGAGACTGTTATGGGATCATAATCAAATCTTACTCAAGAGAATATTCCGTTATCCCCTGCTTCTACGGAATCACCTATAGAAATAAAAGAATTTATCGATAGTAATCTTAAACTGCCTACTACGCCGTAGATTGATGATACGATTACATTCAGCAATCCTATTCCTCCTGCGAATCACATCCGCAGATTGAAGAAGTCATCATTGAGTTGCCCTCAACTTCAGCAGAATCGCCATCACATTTTCGTACAGAGCCTGAAAAGAGTACTATAAAAGATATGGTCAGTATTTTTTGCTCAGGAGCAGCAACAGGTGTTCACGAGTGTAAATCGCGTGGTGCGTTTATTCACGTGATTTGTGATAAAGCAGATCCCATAGGTAAAGGGTATGGTAAGAATGCCTCGTCCAATATCTATGAAAAGTATTTGGATCAGATAATACACCGTGATGACGCCAAGAAAGGTTTATAAAAGCATTGAAGAAAATGTTATCAGTTTCTGACGCAAAGCACCCAAAAGTCGCTGAAGCTGTTACTGTGAGAATTAAGGTACTCGAAGTAGACAGAGTAAAAAG
The DNA here is from genome assembly GCF_023864345.2 of Schistocerca serialis cubense. Taxonomy (NCBI): domain Eukaryota; kingdom Metazoa; phylum Arthropoda; class Insecta; order Orthoptera; family Acrididae; genus Schistocerca; species Schistocerca serialis. Next base: position 411,607,763 of record NC_064641.1, on the reverse strand, counting down.
CTGATGGCTGCTCGTTTTTAGCTGTGGTTCTTCATAAAACAGAGGATGGCTTTTGTAAACTTGGTGCTAAAACGGGTATTTTATGGTACTGTGCAGGGTTTCACAAAATGTGACGTCAAATCTAAATGTATCACAAACAGGTGTGTTTGTCTCAAAAACTAGTTGTTATATTATTAAAAGTGTCACTAATATTTCGATTACACTAATAAGTAAGCATTATTTCATCATATATTTTGCCAATTTATTTCCTTAAATGTAATAGTATTTTAAGCCTTTTGCTTTGTATCATAATTTTTTAATTGTTTGATGATTGACTTTCAATTAATGTGTTGACTGTTTGATTGTATTAAATTGATTCTTTAGATATCGAAAAATAAATAAATTATATTATGTTAATTTAAGCTCATAGAAACGTTGCTGTTGTTCCAGCAAAGATCTTATTTTCATTTAACGAAAGCCTAATACGTAATTTACATATTATTTAGGTAATTTGCAGGCTACCTTAGTAATTTTGAGAAATGAAATAATTTTCGGCACTTTATTGGCTCCCGCTAGTTAATCTGCACATTACCTAGATAATATGCAGAATAACTGATTTCTGTACTTTAGCCGTAATAGATATGTCCTAGCACCAAACGGCGAGGGCCGCTCAGCGAAACAATCGAAACAGCCAGAATACTTCAAAAGCCTGACAGCTGTTCGTTCGGATTATGGTTAGCTGTAATTTAGCTTACTATTTCTGCGATCCTCTTTTATGTTCCTTTTACTAATTTTGAGTTTAGGCACACTGCATCTTTACAGTATGTTTGTCCATCACGTTAAACATTATTTCTTTCAAGCTATCAGTGATGTTTTAATGTCTAACCCATTCAGGTACGCTTGCCGCCAATTCCAGGACTGATAAAAATCTGGAACAGCCGTTACCTCTCATTCTTCCCACGTGGTGAAAGTAATAAAAAGGTTAGCTTGGTCACTAGGACAGTGGTTCAAAAATGGCTCTGAGCACTATGGGACTTAACATCTATGGTTATCAGTCCCCTAGAACTTAGAACTACTTAAACCTAACTAACCTAAGGTCATCACACAACACCCAGTCATCACGAGGCAGGGAAAATCCCTGACCCCGCCGGTAATCGAACCCGGGAACCCGGGCGCGGGAAGCGAGAACGCTACCGCACGACCACGAGCTGCTGACTAGGACAGTGTGCACATGGCTTGAGTAGATAGTAATTTGAAAACGTTATTTTAGTTTCATAATGGAGAGATTCATTCCTCACAAAAAACGCTCTTCAGTTGGATGAAAAGTTCTCGGTTAACTTGTTGCGTCAAAGTCGGACAAAATTCCAAGCTTTCAATGACTGCCTCCGTCATCATCGTCAAGGACTACGGTTTCTTACTACACGAATGACGCTAATGAAGTATTAACTAAGGCTGGTAGTTTTAGTATCTTGAATAGTGTTATGTCTGTCTACATAACTGCTCAAACTTCAAGTTGCGTCGCATCCCTTAGCGCTTAAAAAACGAAATAAAATAACGTTGTCTTTACATTTTGTATGGAAGTAACAAAATAAACTAAAAAATATGCGCGCTTATTGACGTACAGAAGCCCCATATTTCATATGTGCTACGGCCTAAGCAAGGTGTTAAATAAACTGGTCCTGAATAGAAAACGTCATTTTCATCATGCTGCTTGTTGCTGTCTTGCATAGGTAGAGACAAACTCAGGCTTAAAACTGTGCGCAGCCATAGGCGCCCAAGGAAATTATTCTTGGAGACGCTGAGTGTGTGTGTGTGTGAAGGAGGAGAATTCTAAAATTACCACCTTTGATCTAAACCAGAAGTGTAAGGCCACAAGAACTAAGATTTGTCAGTGACACAAAAAAAGTTGTTTTATACCAGGTTGGTTATCCACTGACTTCTACACTGAGGTGACAAAAAACACGGGATACCTCCTAATAACGTGTCGGACCTCTTTTTCCCCGTCTCAACGTGACGTGGACTCAGCAAATCGCTGGAAGTCCCCTGCAGAAACACTGAGCCATGCTACCTCTATAGCTGTCCATCATTCCAAAAGTGCTCCCAATGGAGGATTTACGCATCAACTGACCTCTCGTTTATTACCCATAAATGGTCGATGGGATTCATGTCGGGCGATCTCGGTGGCCAAATCATTCGTTCGAATTGTCCAGAACGTTCTTCAACCCAGTTTCGAACAGTTGTGCCCAGCGGCATTGCGTATTGTCATACGTAAAAATTCCAACATTGCTTGGGAACTTCAAGTAGATGAACGGCAGCAAATGGATTCAAAGTACCTGAACATAACCTTTTCCCGTTAATCATCAGTTCGGTTGGACTAGACGACCTAGTACACTCGATGTAAACACAGCCCACACCATTATGAAACCACCACCAGCTTGCACAGTGTCTTCTTGACAGCCTGAATCCATGGCTTCGTGGAGTCTGCGCCACACTCGAACCCTACCATCAGCTCTTACCAACTGAAATCGGGACTCATATGGCCAGGCCACGGTTTCCCAGTCAACTAGCGTCCAATCGATATCCTCACGAGCCCAGGAGAGGCGCTGCAGGTGATGTGCTTTCAGCAAAGGCAGTCGCTTCGATCATCTGCTGCCATAGCCCATTAACGCCAAATTTCGCCTCTCTCTCCAAACGGATACGTTCGTCGAACGTCCCACGTTGATATCTGCTGTTATTTCACGCACTGTTGCTTGCATGTTAGCACTGACCGTTCTATGCAAACGTCGCTGCTCTCGGTCGTTATGTGAAGACCGTCGGCCACTGCGTTATCCATGTTCAGAGGTAATGCTTGAAATTTGGTATTCTGAGCACATCCTTGGCACTGTGGAGCTCGGAATATTGAATTCTCTAACGGTTTCCAAATTGAATTGTCTCATGCATCTAGCTTCAGCTACCATACCACGTTGAAATTCTGTCGATTCCCGTCGTGTGGCTACAATCACGTCGGAAACCTTCCCACATGTATCACCTGTGAATCCGCCAACGCATTGTCCTTTTATACCTTGTGAACGTGGTACCACCCCTCCCCCCCCCCCCCCCCCCCAATTTACATGTGTATGACTAGTGCAGCGCAGTAAGTGATATGAGACTATGCTGTCGGTGTGCACAGAAGGCTGTCAACAGGTGGAAGAGTAGCCAGTACGTAGTTGCTCCCCTCCCGCCCTCTCCTGCGCTGTTCCGTCACGTCGCAGCAGCGGCCGGTATTTGGAAAAGGCGCCTGGCCGGCCGACCGCGTCGGCCGTGACGTCAGGCGGCGGCCACGGTCGATATCTGGGGTCGACAGCTGGTGCAAACAGCCTGCGCCGCCACTGCCGGCTCGCAGCCCTTGTTTACTACGAGTTCTCCGGCGGGCATAGGTCCCTCCGGCCGATGTCGAACAGCCGACCAAAACGGTTCTGTCCGCATATGAAATATCCTCTCAAAGCTGGCTATGTAAATACGGTCATGATGATTTAATACACGTTGTCTTGAGGTGACGCAATATTTCTACTTACACTCAAACCTTAGTCATGGAACACTTTTATAGCTATCAAAATCTGAACATAATTTACAAGAAAGAGACAAAAGAATAACAACAAAAAATAACAATAGATTACAAAATGTCAACAACTGTCACTTCTACCACAAACATACAAAACATTATAAACAGTTCTTGTGGAAAGAGTTGGAGAACTTTAGAGAAACACCTGGAAGAATTTCCGGGAGCTTCCCGCAAGGAAAGGTCTTACACACAACAAATTTTAACTTGAAATTAATTATTCACAAAAGAATGTTAACCAGAAAACCTATAATAGTAACTAATTTCAGTAAAGCATTTGATTCTAAAGACAGAGAAACTATATATGAAACAATTGAGGAGTTCGGCGCTAAAGTCAAATTAGCAAGTATTATATATGGAAGCTTAGCAAATATGATCGTTAATTTATGGAAGAAATATGTCACATATTTGAAATAAAAACTGGTGTTAGACAAGGGGACAGTTTATCGTCTTTAATGTTTAATTTCGCTTTAGCAAAACTGGCGAAGGATCTGGAATTTAGAGCTAAAATTCACAAAACTGATCCAAGAATTCTGGGTAGGAAATCAGCTGAAATTAAGGTAAAGTGCCTGACTTTCACAAATAATTTTAAAACTTCCAGAAAATCTGGCAGAAGTAGTCACTCAAAAAATAGAACCAATATAATAGAAACGGAAAAGACAGAAAGTAATCTTTTCAAGAATGAAATGCTACATTTATAAGGTTTTATAGGTGGAGGAAGTAAGAATTCAGGAACATCATGGATAGAAGAAAGGAAAAGACAATGTAGGGAAAAGATAGAGTTCTGAAAGAAACACGAAACAACAAAGAAATACGGGAATTGAAGCTATTAAGTAACCCTTGTTGGTCAATACGAAGATTAAACGAAATAGGTTCGTTTAACTACAACTGAGTCAGTCTAAGTCGATCCCTTATAGCTGCCATGGGCTGGGTGCACAGCTTTTGCGGGCCTACCTCGAAAAGGGACGTAACCGAATTTTTAAACGTCTCAGTGTCATCGCCACAGTGTTGTCATAGCTTTATAGGCGGCTACCGTTTTGCTAGAAGCCGTTGTCGTTTCACAGTTGAAAATTGCGAACAGTGTTATGAGCTGTCAAGAAACTTCTTATGCCGTCTCGACTATAGTAATCTTTTGCTTCCATACTGTCACATCTTTTCATAAAATACCCACAACAGAAAAAAAATACTTAAAATAAGTACTGACAGTTTAAATGGTCACCTAAATATGTTGTTAACAAAATATGACTTAAGGGCCTTTGTTAACTGCTGAGCTGAAGACATGTTATTAGTAAGAAGCTCTTAATTTTTACCATAATTCCTTGTTATTTTTAATGGTACCGATAAACTAGGTCTGATTAACTTTTGCAGCATAATGAAGCTATTACATTTGACTCAACCATTTTGTTTCTGTCTTCAGACCATTTAACGGATTAATATGACACAGTGGAAAGGTAATTGACTTGTATTTGGGAGGACGACAATTTAGATTCCCTTGTGATGATCTGGACGAAGTTTTCTTTGATTCAAATAAATCGCTTAAGACAAGTGGTAATAATGGTGCCTTTGAAATGCATACAGCCAATTCCTTTCCTCAATCTGAGCTTGTGCTCTATCACTAAAGATTGCCACAATGGAGATGTTAAACCCTAATTTTCCTTCCTTCTTCATGTCATATGACATTCATTAGGTTTTGGGATGGTAAAAATTTACCTGGGATACTTTGTATCTATAGTGTCGATATGCTTGAACAATGATATCCATTCTTTGATACCAGTGAAACTGCACTCAGTGTTCTTTACAACTCGTAATTTTCTACATGTAACAGTTTCTTCACAAAAAGACTTTCCAGTCATTACTTCATCATACAGTTGGTGTACATTATCTAATTGATTTGCAATAGTTAGGTTAATTTTTGCACTTGTACCTTAAATTTTAGACCATATGAATCTTGCTTCCAGTGTATATAAGTTCAATTTTTATCATATTGGTATTATGACTATCATTATTTTATAACCTTCTGTTTCATTTTTTTACTTCTTGAAGCTAAAATTTATTAGAAAAACAGCTTCTTATTTCACTGCCACATTTAAAAGCTTCACTTTTGGATCTTCTGTAATGAAGATCTCTTTTTTGGACAGTTTAAGTGACAATCACACAAACCAGATATACTCTTACATTTTACTAAAATCGCTATCCAAAAACTGTTTTATCATTACTGCACGTTATTTGTATGAAATCAGCCCTTCATATAATCTGAGTTATCTATCTGTAGCTGGAATTAGCAAATAAATATGAATGTTACTGTATTAAACATGTTTTACAATTCATAGGATATGTTTATTATAGTATCTCAAACCACTTAAATGTAAAAAAAAATATTTGTAGTTTCTTGCCACTAAAACTACTATTGAAACAGGTATAATGTTGTTAACTGCAGTTTGAAGGAGGTTCTGTAAAATGTGAACACTAGAAACAGTGAAACTTCCCAACAGATCAAAACTGTGTGCCGTGCCTGACCAAGACTCAAACTTGAGACCTTTGCAAAGGATCTGAGGTTGAGTATCAGTCCAACACAAAGTTTTAATCTGCCAGGAAGCTTCATATCAAAGCCACACTCCACTACAGCATATCAATGCACATTGCACTGCAGAGAGAAATGTTCATTCTTAAATGTTATCAATATCTTACTACTACATTTTTCAGTCACACAGAGAAGAGAAAACATATACAGTAGGCACTCCAATAATTAGTATTGCAACTGTCTCTACAGAATTGAATATACTATTTCTGGAAAGTGTTGTTGTAATTGTATTTGACTGTATTATCAGCTTTTTTGCAGTTTGACTAGGAGCTGCCAAAATTTGCAAGGTTTCATTTCACATGATATTTGTACACATAATAGTAGGCATGATTTTGTTTTCTTTCTTGTTGGAAGAATCTACTAGTATTAAAACAGACTTTACTTCATTTACATTTTTGCAAAGCTGTTGATATAACAGTTGCTCAGACACATTAACAATGATAGTTTCGCTCTTGTTTTGTGTTGCAAAGGGCTAAATTAACTTAGATGAATAATTTTCTGACTAGTATCTCAGATTTTGAACAACAAAGTGTGTGGCAGTTGTTTCTTTACTGGCTATTAAACATTCTGTCACTTAGATTGGTACCTTTAAAATATGACAGTATTTTTGAGAATGTTCCTACCACAGCAAGTGTACAATATATTTGAGGTGATTTTTCAGTGCCCAAACAGGGACCAAATGCTAATGAAAATTTGAAAGAACCCAAAATACATTTACTTTGGTCATTACAATTTCAGCCTTTTCTCAAAATAGATAACTTTTTTACTCATGAGTAAGCATAGTTTCTTTTTGGGAATTTGGCAATTAATTGAATACTTCGAAACTAGAGAAGCTGAACTCATAGGCTAATGGGAAACCAAAGTAATGGACAAATGATTTCTTATAAAACTGAATGTACTGTTACAAACTAATTGAAACAAAACATTTAATACATGAAATAAAAATATCTTGGTTTATTTATTACATGCTACTGATAATTCTGTGAAATAATATGTAGATGTGAAAATAAAAGGAACTTAATTCACTCGGTCACATTCTTACCATTTACAGGGAAACAGCACTCTAAAATTAATATAATCTAGAGTGAAGGTATTTAGACTGATAGTACTGAATGAAACTAAAAGAATATTTTATTTGCCCAATTGTTATTTTACCTCTGGCTGCACTATTTGTACATGTCATACATTTAGCACTTTAAGAATATTACCATATATATGCTCTAATTTAAAGAGCAGACTTTAATTCAGAGACATCTTCGAACCAGGGAAAACCCAGTAAAAACGAGCATGGTAACGATAGCCACAGGGAAATTTATGAAGATTTATGGATCATAACTACATTATTGTTTGCACCTGCTTATTTGTTATGTATTTGACAGATAGTGGTAGTAATTATTACACTATCAGGTAGTCAAGAAATATGTGATACATAACAGATGCTGTACAATAAAACATTATTTAGATTCCATTGACTGACTCTTTGGTCAGTTCTTGGTAGAATGTTTGATACATTATGAATGAATAAGTATTCCAGAATATTACACCAAAGTTGTGTTTGTTTCATTCATAACATTATTTAGCGACTGCCCTTGAATCCCACCAGCTGGATGACTGATTTCTGTATGTGTTTCCATCCAACAATCTTAAGTCTCACCTTGGTTGTTATGCAGATACAGTCAGAACACACACCACAACCACTGTAATAAGGTAAAATGTCTATGAAGTGATAGTGACAGGTGCATCTGCCATGGATACTTACAGAAGTCAAGAACCCCAATGATGACAGGCAAAGAGGGTCACTGAAATCAAGCGACCTTTGGGATGTGTTACATCCACATCATAGTACCTGGATCTTGTTAAACATATTTTCTAACCAGACCTTGAAACACCTACTCATATTGTATTGTAGAATCAAACTTACAACTTTAAATTTCGAACTTACATATGTCAAGTGTTAGATCATGAAGCTTTACTTTTACCTTGTAAATTAAATGTAGAATCAAATGTGTTGGTCCTTAATTGCAAAAACTGGTTTACTTGATATTTATCTATTAAAGTGTCATCTACCATGAGTGGAAAACAATAGTTTGAGTAAATCTTGCATATTTTTGGTGTAGAATAAGAATATGGAGTAAAAATAAGAGGTTCCCATTTGATAATACAAAGGTGACTGACTACACAGGAGGGGTGTTTGGAAAGTGGCCTGTGGAGGCATAAACAGATGTTCTCTTCATTAATATTAACTGTTCATTGTGTGATTGACACAGTGTACCATAAGCAGCAGAATGGTCCTCTATTCATGTCAGGAACAGGCCAAGTTGGTGTCTATGTACAGCCAAGCAGATCGAAATGGTCGAGAGACAGAATCCTGTCCTCCAAATGCATGTTCGTCTGTCTCAAAGGACCCATCATCACACAAATGCCCCAAAAGGGCGTGAAAGGTGTGATGTAGTATGGTAGCAGGCTGGTAAGTATTCTACTGAAACTTTCACTCTCTGTTACGAAATTAGTCTTAACTGTTACAATGATGTTATGGCTTTTGCTCAGTTCATGTTGCTGAGTTTACAGTTCAGGTTTCTTTCTCACATGAGGTGACGCAGTCTCTTACAGATTTGTTCCCTTTTCCGTAATGTCTGCTTTGTGCCTCTTTGTCATTTTGATTATGACAGAGGATGTTGACCTGGCTTGTCCTTTTGTGGTGCTGCCTGGAGAGTACTTTGAGCAAATGTTTACATTTGTCTATAATACATTTCTGCTGTGTAGCAGTGGTGTGTAAAGTGTAACTACACATGAATTAATGGCTGATTATGTATGGGAAGATCTCTCTGGAAAACTTAAAAGAAGAGTATACATCTTAAGTTTACATTAGATAAGATAGGTGGGGGCACTTATCTTGAGACTGGAAGGAACAGTAAATGGAAATTGAAAATTGTGGGTGCTGAGACACATTAAACTATGTAAAACAGATTTTTTGGTGTGGAGCGATGAAAATATTACCACATATCAGATATAGATAGCATGAAACCAGTTGGAAAACTGAACACTAGAAAACAATGCCTTAGTGGGTCATCTTTACCTACATTAAACTCAATGTCATTTGCATCCTCCACTTGCTGATCTCGTTGAAGAGATTAGACTCACTGCTATTAGAGGAAGTTGGTAGATAACACAGATGCAGAAACTGCTTATATAATCAACCTAAGTATTACATAAACTATTTCTCTATTCTGGGACCCAAGTATGTGTACTTGCGCGCCCCTGTGTGTGTGTGTGTGTGTGTGTGTGTGTGTGTGTGTGTGTGTATGTGTGTGTGTTTTGTTGATGATAGAATTGATGTTTATAGTGTATAGGGTATGGAAATATATTTGTGTCTTTTTTTTTCAATTCTCAGTCAGTACCCATACTAATGCTCTACTTTTTCTGCATACAGGTGAGTGCTCTCACATGCTATTGCAACACGCAGATTGCCTGCAGACAGCATTGGGTAACGTAACTGGCAGCATGAATGTTCTCTTTAAACACTATCATCGTGTTGCTTAAAGATGCGTTTAGGTGAAGGGTGCTTCAACTGTGTATGTAGTTCATGCTGTTGTTTGATCCATTCGTACAGTCTGACTACACTGAGTGAAATGCACATTGTACTCTTTGCTTTGCCAAGTTAACTTTTTTATAGATTAAGTTATCTATTTGCTGTAATAACTCATTCCATAATGTGAACGTGAAATGCACCATCCTTAACGTTATACAGGCTTGAGTGTCATTGGCTGTTAACTCGTTATACACTCATTTCAGCTCCTTGGTAATGGAAATCATGATTTGGAAATGTAAAAGATTTGTCTGATTCCCTGTATAAGAACATGTATGATTGTGATGTAACGATTTCCTCCACACTTAATGAAAGCAACCTAGTTCCACTAGAAGTGCAGTGTAGAACAGTGACAGCTTGTAACTAAAATTAGAGGGGGTATTGCTACAGAAAATTTTTAGCAGTTGTTTTAAAACTGTGTGAAAGGAAATAAATATGTCTAAAAATCATTCAGAAATTTAACAAAGTCCTAAAAGAACAAAAATCAATTATTTTCTTACTTTAACTGAAATTGTTACAGTTCAAACTTGATCTGTTCATTTAAAACTAAAATCCATTCTTCTTCTTTTAATTTGCTTGAAAATATTAATATTTTGTCCTTGATCTCTGGATAGTAACCGCAGAAATTTTTCTTTATTGAAAACAATGCAAGCACTTTTAGTCTTCCTGAATTGACAAAGCTTCTTGGGAAAGTTTTTATTCTTTTCAGTTTCGTTGGATAGCATTCCGCCTGTTATGTGGTCATGGAAACTGTCAGCAGAATTTTTATAAGTTTTGCAGATTATTTTCCTAGATAAATTTCAGCAGCTCAATTAATTTTCAGTATTAATGAATATCAGACCTACAATAGAATACATTTAAGTCAGCAGCATGTTCTTCCTTTCCAGTCATGGGATGCGGTTTAGTAGCCAGTACTATCTCTTCTGTAGTATGTTCGCTCCTCAGACTAGTGAAACATTCCTTGCTGGACAGTTTAGCAGCTTGTAAGTGTGTAGTGGAAGAATAAATGTCCATTATTCAATCATGCACTTTCTTGGTTTTGGTCATGACTGTCCTTCCAGAATACTCACAGTACTTTGAGTTTTTAATTCTAAAATAGCTGTTTTTAAATTTGTTCTATATTTGTTAACTTGAAACACACTAATTCCTCGAGATTGCATTTGGTTGTTAAGTGTTTCAGAGTGAGATATAATCTGAGGAAAAAACTCTAACCAAAATTGAGATTCTCATCATCCAGATACAAGTATCTTAAAATCCCTGTTTCTTGTCCTATGGTTCTATCTGCAGTTGATGTTGGCTGAATTTCAGCAAGGCAGTTTCTTAATGGTTGTAAATTTCCATGAACTCTGTTTATGATCCACATGTTGAAATTCCAGCTTGTAAACGATGGATGTGAAATGGAGAAATAAATATGTTTCTTCAGAATGTGCAAACACGTTATGTTGATGCTGAGAAGGATGTTGGAATAACAAGACCAAAATTTATTGCTTTTCGTGTGTTCCTGGAAGCATTTCGCATTATTAAATTAAGTTGATGTGTTTATCAGTTAATGAAATGTCATGACGCTGACACCATGAAATGGCCAAGCTATCAGTTTTCATCCACATCATTGAAGTACTACGTCCGGTTTTCTAAAATGCGTTTTTAAATGCCATAGACAGTTTGATTTTCTTGAATAAAGAATCCCCAAAAGTACTCATATATGACTCCATTCTCTCAATTCAATGTGTATCGGAGAACAAGGGTTATTTGAGTTTATTCCGAAACATCTGTTGGTCATCAATCATGACAGCTGCAAAGGAAGCTTTTCTATTTCCCATCCTTATCTCCTCATTGTATATTTATAGCAAGTAGTCAAGTAACTTATTCTGAAAGCAGCCTTTGAAGACTGCAATGATTCTCCAAATCAGTACCTAATTTGGATACAAAAATTACTAATCCTCGAAATAAAAATGGATTTAGTGAATCGTCTTTCCCATAGCGCCCACGCAAGGGAGTTTCGAGGCTCCTACAAAAGAAAATGTAGTCTATTAGTTTGGAAAAAATTCACAGCTCTTTTTGACCTCTATATATTCCTTGTTGCCCTTAACACTTACACTTCTTAAAATCGACCATGAAACTACACTCCTGGAAATTGAAATAAGAACACCGTGAATTCATTGTCCGAGGAAGGGGAAACTTTATTGACACATTCCTGGTGTCAGATACATCACATGATCACACTGACAGAACCACAGGCACATAGACACAGGCAACAGAGCATGCACAATGTCGGCACTAGTACAGTGTATATCCACCTTTCGCAGCAATGCAGGCTGCTATTCTCCCATGGAGACGATCGTAGAGATGCTGGATGTAGTCCTGTGGAACGGCTTGCCATGCCATTTCCACCTGGCGCCTCAGTTGGACCAGCGCTCGTGCTGGACGTGCAGACCGCGTGAGACGACGCTTCATCCAGTCCCAAACATGCTCAATGGGGGACAGATCCGGAGATCTTGCTGGCCAGGGTAGTTGACTTACACCTTCTAGAGCACGTTGGGTGGCACGGGATACATGCGGACGTGCATTGTCCTGTTGGAACAGCAAGTTCCCTTGCCGGTCTAGGAATGGTAGAACGATGGGTTCGATGACGGTTTGGATGTACCGTGCACTATTCAGTGTCCCCTCGACGATCACCAGTGGTGTACGGCCAGTGTAGGAGATCGCTCCCCACACCATGATGCCGGGTGTTGGCCCTGTGTGCCTCGGTCGTATGCAGTCCTGATTGTGGCGCTCACCTGCACGGCGCCATACACGCATACGACCATCATTGGCACCAAGGCAGAAGCGACTCTCATCGCTGAAGACGACACGTCTCCATTCGTCCCTCCATTCACGCCTGTCGCGACACCACTGGAGGCGGGCTGCACGATGTTGGGGCGTGAGCGGAAGACGGCCTAACGGTGTGCGGGACCGTAGCCCAGCTTCATGGAGACGGTTGCGAATGGTCCTCGCCGATACCCCAGGAGCAACAGTGTCCCTAATTTGCTGGGAAGTGGCGATGCGGTCCCCTACGGCACTGCGTAGGATCCTACGGTCTTGGCGTGCATCCGTGCGTCGCTGCGGTCCGGTCCCAGGTCGACGGGCACGTGCACCTTCCGTCGACCACTGGCGACAACATCGATGTACTGTGGAGACCTCACGCCCCACGTGTTGAGCAATTCGGCGTTACGTCCACCCGGCCTCCCGCATGCCCACTATACGCCCTCGCTCAAAGTCCGTCAACTGCACATACGGTTCACGTCCACGCTGTCGCGGCATGCTACCAGTGTTAAAGACTGCGATGGAGCTCCGTATGCCACGGCAAACTGGCTGACACTGACGGCGGCGGTGCACAAATGCTGCGCAGCTAGCGCCATTCGACGGCCAACACCGCGGTTCCTGGTGTGTCCGCTGTGCTGTGCGTGTGATCATTGCTTGTACAGCCCTCTCGCAGTGTCCGGAGCAAGTATGGTGGATCTGACACACCGGTGTCAATGTGTTCTTTTTTCCATTTCCAGGAGTGTATATTATCAGCTTGCTTCTCTGACTTTTCATGCTTATCAGTATATTCTTTCATTTTGTTTATATTCCTAAAACCGTTTTTTGCCCACACTATTTCAACCCGAAACAGTAAACACGAAAATCATTCAGAATTAAAGCTAGAAATAAATTTCTTATTGCTGCTTATGACTGTCTGATACATTAGAATATCAGATGTAGAACGACCTCTCTCTTATGGGGAGACAGTATTGAAAACATGTTGTAGTTCACCTGTAGTCAAATGACTTATTTGCTGGTGATACAAGGACATGGTTAAAGTATTATGTAAAATAAATGTAGTAGTATAGCTGAAAGCAAGACAGTAATCGAATTCTACACTTTATGACATTCAAGAATGTGGTACACGGTTTTTAAGCATAAAACATGAGTAAAAAAAGAAAGATCTACCTCCCACCCAGCACCAGTACCAGGACCGATGGTGCTCGCTCTCCCTCGCAGCCCCGGTACAAACTTACCTTGTGCGCATGCGCACAACAGCCAAATACCACACCACTAAACTGTGAAGCGCATAGTTCCATGTGAAGATTTTTGTGACTTTTTCTTACACTGAGTAGTGGATGCTAAAATTAAGCTTACAGACTGAGCCATGCATGGCTCGTGTTCGTACCATATTTCATTTTACATCCTGTTTTTGCTTTACTACTACCTTGTTATTTTTATTTCAATTACTGTTGTCACTGAATTGCCGCCTTACCTGCCTGTGAGTGGCAGCAGCGGCGCTTATCGATATAAGCCCTGGCGTATTATCTTTTCTGACTGTTATTATTTCCCGGTTGTTGTGTGTTCGGAGTTAGTTCGGATCTGCAGTGAATTGGGAGGTGCCAGCAGTTAGTTCGGACCTGCCAGTGTTTGAGTTGGCACGCAGCACAAGTTCAGCCGGAGCGCAGCAGCAGTGAGGTCCAGACTGCCATGACTCGTCCGACGGTTGCTGACACACATGGTTGGAGTGGGGACGACTTTGGTTGGTCGTCGGTTGGTCGTCTTGCCGGACGACGTGTGTTTGGCCGGCCATCACTTATGGGTTGGCTGTGTGTGTTCGGACTCGTGAGTCGTCCCTGTTCTTGTACAGTCACTGCCGTTAGCATTGTCTAGTTCTTCGTGCAAGTGTTCGTGAAACTGTGTGTAGTTTGTGTGATTTTGATTGACAAGTTATTTTAAATGTTGTCGGCGTACTGGCTCTGAGGAGTCAGTCGGTTGGTGTGGACCAGCCAGGAAATCTCCACTCGTCACAGTGGGCCGGCCCTGCTGGCGGTCTCTACACAGTGTCGAGGTGTGTGGGAGATGTTCCGATTGCTACGGGGTTCGTGACTCACCGATCCAGGACATCGAAGTTGAGTGGTGATTTAATTAACGAAGCCAGACTGTTCACGTTGTGCTCCTGGTTTTCACGGTTGGCTGTTGGGGGTATTTCTGTGAGCAACAGTGAGTGTTCGAGTTGGCGAAAGTTTGGCCACCATCCAGTGGAGTTTAACTGTATTTTGGTTATTTGAAGTCCAAACGGACCAGCGGAATTTTCTGTCTTGTGGCCGCTAGCGTTCCGATTACCTGCTCTGGCTACTGACATAAAATTCGGGCAGTGCCCTTTCCTCATAGTGTTGTCGCTGTCCAACACGTGTGTGTAGTTTTGACAGCTTATACATACTCGGTTGTGGGCGGATACACCTTTTACGTTTTGGCTTTGGAGTTCCTTGTGCACTGTTTGGGTGGAAAGCAAGTTGTCTTGTCGGTGGGTCCGTTGACTGTCTCTTGGTTGGGTTGCCGGCGGATTAGACATAGTTGGGCCGACTACCTGTCTCCCCTAAGCGAACGTTAATATTTCAAGTGCAGACCGACCCCTGGAAACTTCTGAGCGCTGCTGGCTGTACTGCCTTTTCTTATTGGTGTTTGTGCATTTTAATGGCTTATAGCCGATTGTTTGAATTTGTACGCTTTTAGTTGGGTTTTAAATAATAGGCCTTCAGCCGCTTTAGAATTGAAAGTTCCTTACTTGTCAGGTCTTGCATTGTTTGGGCCTTCAGACTCATTTAAAATATTTTATTGGATGAAGCTTTAGGCCTTCTGCCTTTTGAAAATTTATTGTACTTGTGTTTTTCAATAATCGGCCTTCAGCCGCTCTAAAATTTAAATTCCTTACTTGTTAAATCGTAGATTGTTTGGGCCTTCAGCCTGTGTAAAATATTGTTTAAAGATAAAGATTTGGACCTTCTGCCTACTAAAAATTATTTTAGTTGTTTTAAGTAATCGGCCTTCATGCGTTTTTAAATTAAAGTTCATATCTTTCAAGTATCACTGTGTGGGGCCTTCAGCCTAGTTGAAGATAAGCCTTCTGCCTTGTGTATTTTTTTAAATAACTTTACCTGCAGTCTTAAATTATGGGACTTCATCCGTCTTTAAATTAAACTTGTTTGCTTTTCAAGTGTTAGATTTGTTGAGCCTTCAGCCAAGTTATAGAACTTACTTACGTGAGGCCTTCTGCCTTTTAAATATTCTGCTTTGAATCTGAATTTTAAGTTAATGGCTTTCAGCCGTTTTTAAATTTAAGTGGTTGTGCCCTTAAGGCATAAGGTATTGTGGTCTATTCACCCGATAACTAAGTTCAAAAACTTTTGCTGTATTGTCTGGACAACTAAATAAAGTTATATGTGTTTGAGTGTAACTGACCGCCCCTTTTGGGCCATTCCACAATTCCAACTACCTGTTCAGTCCTGCGGACTTCAGCAGGGTGTTTGACAGACTACGTATTGTACAAGTGCATGCGCGAGTCACTGGAATACGATGCTCGTCCTGGACAGGCTCATCGTGTCATCACACCGGAAATGGTAGCGGAAGTGAATGCTTTAGTCTTGAATAACAGCAGAATCACCAAGGACGAGGCCGGTCAGGGTGGCCAGCGGTTCTAGGCGCTTCAGTCTGGAACCGCACTACCGCTACGGTCGCAGGTTCGAATCCTGCCTCGGGCATGGATGTGTGTGCTGTCCTTACGTTAGTTAGGTTCAAGGAGTTTTAAGTTCTAGGGGACTGATGACCTCAGATGTTAAGTCCCATGGTGCTCAGAGCCATTTGAACCATTTGACCAAGGACGAGGTATTAGCGTGGGCACCGCTCACACCATAATGCATCAACATTTGAACTTCCGAAAAATCTGTGCGCAGTGGATTTCCCACCAACTGACCGCCGAACAACGCAATACTCGAATGGCGCTGTCTTTGAGTCATCTGCAACGTTGTCATGAGGAGGAATACGGCTTTCTGTCGCGTATTGTCACGGGTGACGAAACATGGAGTCACCATTTTGAACCGGAAAGCAAGCGTCAGATCAAGCATTGGAAATCAAAGCCCGTACACACCAGTTCTGGTAAGGTCATGATGTCCTTTCTTTACCACAAGGTCCCGCTGCTTGTCGAGTTCCTGGAACGGGGAACCACCATGAATGACCAGCGTTATCAAGCCACTTTACAGAACCTTAGACGAACCATCAAGTCGAAACACCGAGGCATGTTATCGAATGGCGTTATCCTCCTGCGCGATAAGCCCGCCCACAAGTGGCCAGTGGGGTGAAGACAACACTGCAGCAGTTTCGGTGGGAAACGCTGGAACATCCACCGTGCAGTCCCGACTTTTTACCTTGTGACTTTCATGTGTTTGGAACTCTAAAACAAGCTATTCACGGACATCGATTCGCAACGGACGACGAAGCGTGTGACTGGATCCAGGCCTTCTTCATGGAAGGAATCGACCGGCTAGTGTAGCAACAGGATTAATGTTCCAACAGTTTTGGCTACTATTTTTGAGTATGTGTACTGTGTATAACTACATTTTTGAGTTAATAAAATCGTTACCGTTACTTTACACTAGTGACCGGGTTTCATTTGAATGCCCCCTCGTAGGAAGAAAGAAAACGACTTACCGATAATACCAAGTGACAATGTGGGGGGTGGGGAGAAGATACTGCAGCTCCAAAGTGCCTATACGCGTGTCGCCACTCGTGCGGAAGTTTAGCTGCAGTGCTTATAAGCATCCCTGTTCACAAGTTCTGAAGCCAGAAGAAATGAAGACTGATGGAACGAAAAACAAAAGAACTAATAAAAATTTCACTCCTTGTAGTATGAGAGGAAGTTTATCCTTACTTTTTTTAAATTTCTTAGTAAGCTGAGTTCCTTATTTTTGGAAAGGTCGCAATGGCCATGTGCGCTTACATGTCATATTTCTGTGTGATATTATTTATTTTTTGTTTTCTCGCATGGACTATGGCTGAGAAAGTAGATACGCGATAGCTGATGAAATAATATGTAGCTGCCGAAAGAATTAAAAAAGCGTTGTCGCCGACTGCCGACAATTGGCTGAAGGCCACTAGGGGTTAGAGATGCTCGCCTTCTTGGCGTCTTATTGAGTGCCGCGGTACTGCGCATTGTGGAGAGACGTTCAGCTGGCAAAGAGACCCGAGGATCAGATCAGAAATTTGGAGGGAGCACAAGAGAATAGGACTGCAAAAGCAAAGCTGCGTGTCTGCGTTGCGAACAGACACGTGAGCTACAAGAGTGAAAACTTTCAATGCTACCTCGTGGCACCCACTATGCTGTGCTCTAATTGATATCTTTCCGGGGCGTTAGATGTCGAACTAACGATTAAAACAATGTTCGTGGTCCTAAATATCATTGCTCTTATACTGGAACTTTTATTATTTATTTAGTTACACAGCAGTAGGGTGAGGAAAAAGGAGCTGCGGAATCGATTAGTATCACACACACGCACTCAATAGATATATTCATCCATCATTAATAATAATAATAATTCCTGATGTTTATGTTGTTGTTCACCGACAATAAGTGATGATATCCTCTCGTCTTCATCGTCTGGTATGTGACATGAATATTCCGATACTTTATTCTCCAATTCAGATTTTACGACTGCATTATTTCCCTATTCACCATTTAATTCTCCTCCTATGTCTTCATAAAACTTATCTAGAATAAGCAGGTATCATAAGTATAACATGCAAGCATAAAAAATTATCTGAAGTAGAAGTAATACAATCGGTGCAAAATTCTAGGAATTTTGAGTTGAGAAAAGTCAATCACAGTATGTAATCAAGATCACAGCCGTCTTCCTATAAATCAGCTATGAGAGAAGCCATGGTCTGACCAATGACGAGTGGAAATGTCATGCTCAGAACTAAGTCGACAACGTCCGATAAACTAGCGCTCTTACCAACGCCATCATTGCTTCTAAAGTCAAATTGTCCATTCATATTGATGCAATAGTCAACGCTAACACGGAACTGAGACAGGAGTTACACCGGCATGCACGCCTCGGCTTGATATGTATCACCCGCTGTGTGCATGATCGTAACTGCATCATTTCCCAGCACTGGGATACTGCACTGACCTTGGTGTGTGTGTGTGTGTGTGTGTGTGTGTGTGTGTGTTTGTGTGCAGACATAACCTCGTCCGGTGGCTCTTTGAACTTGAGACCTCCCATTTAAGCGCTGAATAAATCAATACACAATGTCATATATTCATAATCCAGAGCAGTCGGACGGGCAGGGGAAGAAAGTTCTTTTTCGGAGGGACGAGTCTACATCACAGTGTTTAAAATTCTTCAGGGTATTATGCCGCGTCATTGCTAAAAACTAACAACAATAATAAACTAAAACCAACGTTTCGGCCGAATTGCAACGGCCTTCTTCAGGCCACGACTGGTTTTGCATGGGGATAGGTGCTTCTATTTATTACAGACTGCCGATGTACGACGTCACTGTTGTAAAACTTTTAATTGGCCCTCCAATATAAATGGTTAGTCATGACGTAAGGGAAGATGGAAGGATAGAGGCTATTCGTGTAGGTCCATGTCGTCAGTTCCGCTTCACCGCGAGGCCAGATAACGAATGTGTCGTCCACATATCGTAGCCAACAACTGGGACGTAACGGAGCAGAAGCTAGGGCCGTTTGCTCAAAGGCTTCCATGAAGATGTCCGCAGCTACAGGGGAGAACGGGGGACCCATTGCCACTCCATCTAACTGTTCGTCTCTCTTCACTAACGTACCTATTGAGGAGACTATGAGCATTCTACAGGTCGGAACCCACCAGATATCTGCGATCTGGTGCGCTTATGCCTGTCACCTACGTACTTCACCTGGCGGGGAAAATATTAGGAACATTTAGATGGAGTGGCAATGAGTTACTGTGTTATTTCACTGGAACTGAATAGTTCTGTGTTGGAGTACGCCCGAATAATAAACTCCAAAAGGCATTCTTCTGTTGAAAGTTGACAGATGAAAGTAGGTAGGATCGTCTAGGCCGCGAAACCGAAATGGGAAGGAACGACTTTAGACAACTAAGGGTCCATGCGATTGCCAGTCGCGTCACGTCAGGTACGTGCCCTGTGGTTCTCTTGTTCATCCAACAGACTAGGTATATGGCCAAAGCTTGCTCGTTCTGTGGGCGTTATTCACTCTGTTTACGTTACCTGTCACGGGGGTAGGCATGTGGTATGTCCCTCCAGATAAACATTCAAATACAAATGAAATAAAACATGGTTACATCTTAAATTACCCTTCCAAGATAATTTCTTACCTAAGACATCATTATTACTAAACACTTAAATAATTGGCAATACTCGGGAACTTATTCTAGCATACTTGAAATCCCACAAAAATAATTATCCTCATCATTCTAGTAACGCAGAGACACATGAAAACACTAGGTTGATACAAATACTAAATTACTGCTGCTGGCAAAACTTTAGTAAAATTGTCTAAATGGTTGGTAATAAAACACAGTCAAAATGAACGATAGTAAAATAATACATGGACGTAAGTAATTGGACACAAGTAATTAGACATAAGTAATTGGCAACTCTTCAGTAATGCAAGCTGTGGCAAAACCGAGACAGAAACAAAAGTACAAAATATCATTTCCTTTACACAAAATTCCCTTATTCTCCAGTTACATTTCATAGCTTAATAAGTGTAAGCATTCTCTGTTATTCCCTTATGGGCGCCATACTGAGTCCTTTTTGTAACGGTAATGCTACCGTTATTAAATGGTATGATGTACCGTAGCACCACATTAAAAGTGTTTCAGTTGAACTGATTCTGCATTATTTCTCTTTCCCATGTCCTTGACATAAATGCTACCAAGTTTGGTCCTCGTATGGTAATTAGTTACAGCGTTATCACGTGTTAAATAGGGAAATTTTAATTACAACCACCCGTGTTCCTTGTGGCACCGTTGGATAGAATGTGGTCTCGCCTGCTCGCCATTTGTTTACAGAATACATTACAGGTGAGACAGCTAACGTAATCTGGTGACGTGGCGCTTTACCAAGTGGCAATCGATCCTCACCCTTCTCATGAATTAATGTGGCCGGCAAGGGTAATAGATGTGGCGTCATATGTTAACACTCCCTGAACTGTGCGACTATATCCTGGGTTTAATCTCAAACATTTCCTCACTTTCTCATGGACTGAGGAAATGCGACACTGTTGATGGTGATTCACTGGTTCACTACCTTGACGACTATTCAAGATTAGTAGACAATACCTTCGCATCAGGCTCCTTCTCTTTCTCCTTCCCATGTCTGTAATAATCCACAGCCTCACAACCGCAACACTAGCCAGCACACCCACAACAATAATCCACATTACACAGATACCCAACTGACAAGCTGAGGGAAGAAGTGGACCTTATCTTATTATTCAGGTGTATCCTAAAAAAAAAACACAAAAATTATCCACGACTTTCAGTCAAGACTGGTATCTTGAATGATAATTGGACATCAATATTTGACGAAGGAAATAAGTAGATGTAACGAAATGAAGTTCCTTCTTGACCACAAAAGGAGTGAAGAAATACGAGGAAGCTGCGACTTCAGAGTATCGCAGATATAACAATAAACTACAGAGACAACTGTTTATAGAAGTTACATTCAAAATCTGAATATATAGCACAGAATACAGCTTTGTATTATACACCAATACGTTGACGAAGGCAGAGACGCCACTCGAAAAGACAGCGGGACTAGTAAGAAGCCGGAACTTGCATAGGGGTCTAAACTCCGATCCTGAAAATGGTGAACTAGAAGGATATAAATTTTTCGTTCAGACTTGTGAAATTAATACACTGATTCCTCTAGTTTCCATTCCTATTCAACTTTCCTTCCTCACTCTGTATCACGATAATGTTACTTAGGTGCAAGGATATATAAACTAGTAGGAGGTAGATGAGACTGTCTCTGTAGGTTTCACATGCAATAGCACTTCTTCGTAAGATTTCTCCTCCCGCCCCTCTTCCCCCCACTACACCACGTTGTCCACTGGCGTCAAATTTGGTGAGATTGGTTGTCAATCAACGGGTCTGTCTTTCAAAACATATATCACGAAATGATGCACGCAGGTGATTAACGGTGATACTTAGTGGTCTGGAGCGCCGTCATGCTGAAACCACATCCGTGCACTGACATGTAATGCAATATTTTCTAAGAATGTAGGAAATGCTCTTTGCAGAATAGCTAGGTTCCTTTACTTTACATTGGAGAGATGCATTAAAAGCCAGTGACACAATTATGTTTACCACCTATCCAACTGTTCACATGAAAAAGTTCCTTTCAGCGACTCACATGGATGAACGCCTATCTTCCAGTTTTTGTTAATTTCCAACATGTGTGAAAGCCACAGAAATAACCAAGCGTTCCCTACCTAATCTTTCAAGTGTATAGGACTTTTTTTCTATTTAATCTATCGTTCCTCAAAGTTTTAAAAAACATTACACCACCCGTACATAATATAATCAAAACTCAGCCTACAGGTATGTATTAACTTTCGAAACAGAGTTTTTTCTTGCGCTTCATTTATCTGAATGGAATTTTTCACTTGTAAGTAGCTTTGTCAACGTACTGAAACACGTAATATGGTACTACACCTCCCAGCGAGTATCCCGTCGTACACAGTCTACTATCTTTCGTGATTTGGTTAATTTATTTTCTTCGGCTAGTGTATAAGTTCGCAGCATTTTTTTAAATACTGGTATTCCGGTTGCTGTGGGTTTATTTACCTATCCTCATTTTCTGTTTTTAGTTTACTGTTGGTATTTGAGTTAACGTATTGTTTTTTTGACATCTGGAGATAGTGAGTGGAGCTGTGAACGCTAGGAAACGGAGTACCAAGTGGAGAAATCAGAACATTTCCGACATATTCTTCTGTTTGAGCTCAACAGAGGGGTGACACCAGCGGAGGCAGCCATAAACGTTTGTGCTGTGTATGGGAATAATGCTACTGGAAAGAGCACGGCAAGAAATGATTTTCTCGTTTGAAGAAGGATCGTTTTGTTGTTAGTCACCCTACACTTTCAGGAAGACACAATGATCCACTTCAGTGTACTCGAGAAATGGCAAACTAATGTGATGATCTGTGATCATTCCACCACCGTGCTACATTTGCGTGCCATGGGGAACACTCACAATTCAGGCGTACGGGAACCGCTTGCTCTAAACCAAAATCACAAAAACAGGGTGTGGTCGTATGTGCATCTCTGCTTGCCCGTCATCAACTGGTTTGTAAATAAGACCGACCATTCCTATTCTGTAGCGTTAGGGGTGACGAGAAATGATGTCTTTAAGCTAACATAAGAAAAAGAAAGGAATGGTTGAGCCCAAACAAAGCAGCAACTCTCCATAAAAAGACCAGCGTGATGTTATGCGTATTGTGGAACAGCGACGGTGTGGTGCACTTCGAACTACTTCCCCGAGGTGTAACCATTACTGCTGACATGCATTGTCAACCACTGAGAAGTCTTGCAGACGCAGTCCAAGAATAACGGCTAGGAAGACTGCGTGATGTGAATCCACGAACACGCCCGCCAGCATTCTGCTGGACTCACAAAAAACACAATGGCGGAGTTGGATTGTGAAGTCATACCGCACGCATCTTATTCACCTAAACTTGTATCCTCAGATTTTCACCTTTTGCGAGCTGTATCGAATAACCTTCAACGCACTTTCTTTCCGGATGAAAATGCGCTCCGAACACACCGCCCCCATCCCCCTCGCTCGAAGAGTTCTTAGCTTCAAATCCACGTGGTTTCAACAGTCGCGGAATCGGAAAGTTACCCCAGCGTAGACAGACTGTTGTAAGTAGTGAACGACAAAATACTCACATCAAACAAAGTTTTTCATCACCCCGGTTCCCAGAACTCTTGATGATAGACGTTGATTGTTCATTTTGTATCACAGACACAGTCCCTTTGACTGTTCAGAGATATCACTAAATCCGCCCAGAGATGTATACAACCATGCATGAGCCAGGCCTATTAGACGGAGGGGGTCCGACAACCGATCAGTTCCAGTCATTCCACCAGGAAGGAGGTTCACGGCACGTGTTGTCTGTTGTTCAACATTGCCTAAACTGTCAACACCGCGGTTCGATAGCGTCCGCACTGTTACGTTGTGACAGGAAGGGCTCTCAACAAGTGAACTGTCCAGGCGTCTCGGAGTGAACCAAAGCGATGTTGTTTGGATATGGAAGAGATACAAAGACAGGAACGTGGATGACATGCTTGACTCAGGCCACCCAAGGGCTACTACTGCAGTGGATGACCGCTGCCTACGGATTATGGCTCGGAGGAACTCTGACAGCAACGCCACCATGTTGAATAATGATTTTCGTGCATCCACAAGACGTGGTGTTGCGACTCAAACTGTGCACAATAGGTTGCATGACGCGCAACTTCACTCCCGATGTCCTTGGCGAGGTCCACCTTTGCAACCACGACACCATGCAGTGCGGTACAGATGGGCCCAACAACGTGCCAAATGGACCGTTCGGGATTGGCATCATGTTCTCTTCACTGATGAATGTCGCATATGCCTTCAACCAGACAATCGTCGGAAACGTATCTGGAGGCAACCTGGTCAGGCTAAACGCCTTAGACACACTGTCCAGCGAGTGCAGCAAAGTGGAGGTTCCCCGCTGTTTTGGGGTGGCATTGTATGGGGCCAACGTACGCCGCTGGTGGTCACGGAAGACGCCGTAACGGCTGTATGGTACGTGAATGCCATCCTCCTACCGATAGTGCAATCATATAGGCAGCAAATTGGTGAGGCATTCGTCTTCATGAACGACAATTCGCGCCCCCATCGCGCACATCTTGTGAATGACTTCCTTCACAATAACGACATCGCTCGACTAGAGTGGCCAGCATGTTCTGCAGACATGAACTCTATTGAACCTGTCTGGGACAGATTGAAAAACGTTGTTTATGAACGACGTGAACCACCAACCACTCTGAGGGATCTGCGCAGAATCGGCGTTGAGGAGTGGGACAATCTGGACCAACAGTGCCTTGATGAACTTGTGGATAGTATGCCATGACGAATACAGGTATGCGTCAATGCAAGAGAACGTGCTACTGGGTGTTAGAACCAGTGTGTACAGCAACCTGGGCCACCAACTCTGAAGGTCTCGTTGTATGGTGGTACAAAATACAATGTGTGGTTTTCATGATCAATAAAAAGGGCGGAAATGATGTTAATGTTGATCTCTGTTCTCTGTTAAAATTTTCTGTACAGGTTCCGGAACTCTCGGAACCGAGGTGACCAAAAACTTTTTTTGATGTTTGTATTTTTCATAACTGAAATCACTGTTACGTGTATCTGTTGTGTTTACACTACTGGCCATTAAAATTGCTACACAGAATAAATGCAGATGATAAACGGATATTCATTGCACAAATATATTATACTAGAACTGACATGTGATTACATTTTCACGCACAGATCCTGAGAAATCAGTACCTAGAACAACCACCTCTGGCCGTAATAACGGCCTTGATACGCCTGGACATTGAGTCAAAGAGAGCTTGAATGGTGTGTACAGGTACAGCTGCCCGTCCTACTTCAACACGATACCACAGTTCATCAAAAGTAGTGACTGGCGTATTGTGACGAGCTAGTTGCTCGGCCACCATTGACCAGACGTTTTCAATTGGTGAGAGATCTGGAGAATGTGCTGGCCAGGGCAGCAGTCGAACATTTTCTGTATCCAGAAATGATAATGCGGTCGTGCATTATCCTGGTGAAATGTAAGGTTTCACAGCGATCGAATGAAGGGTAGAGCCACAGGTCGTAACACATCTGAAATGTAACGTCCACTGTTCAAAGTGCCGTCAATGCGAACAAGAGGTGACCGAGACGTGTAACCAATGGCACGCCATACCATCACGCCAGTTGATACACCAGTATGGCTATGACGAATACATGCTTCCAATGTGCGTTCACCGCGATGTCGCCAAACACGGATGCGACCATCATGATGCTGTGAAGAGAACCTGGATTCATCCGAAAAAATGACATTTCACCATTCGTGCACCCAGGTTCGTCGTTGAGTACACCATCGCAGGCGCTCCTGTCTGTGATGCAGCGTCAAGTGTAACCGCAGCCATTGTCTCCTAGCTGATAGTCCATGCTGCTGCAAACGTCGTCGAACTGTTCGTGCAAATGGTTGTTGCCTTTCAAACGTCCCCACCTGTTGACTTAGGAATCGAGACGTGACTGCACGATCCGTTACAGCCATGCGGGTAAGATGCTTGTCATCTCGACTGCTAGTGATACGAGGCCATTGGGATCCAGCACGGCGTTCCGTATTACCCTCCTGAACCCACCGATTCCATATTCTGCTAACATTCATTGGATCTCGACCAACTCGAGCAGCGATGTCGCGATACGATAAACCGCACCGCGATAGGCTACAATCTGACCTTTATCAAAGCCGGAAACGTGATGGTACGCATTTCTCCTCCTTACACGAGGCATCACAACAATGTTTCGCCAGGCAACGCCGGTAAACTGCTGTTTGTGTATGAGAAATCGGTTGGAAACTTTCCTCATGTCAGCACGTTGTAGGTGTCATCACCGGCGCCAACCTTGTGTGAATGCTCTGGAAAGCTAATCATTTGTATATCGCAGCATCTTCTTCCTGTCGATTAAATTTCGTGTCTGTAGCACGTCATCTTTGTGGTGTAGCAATTTTAGTCGCCAGTAGTGTATTAAACTTCTGGAAAAACGTCACATACTTGTGTACCACCCTAATAAGCCGTAGATTGGTACTCCACTTGCTACAGGCGTCGTGAACCTGCGGGAGGGAATCGTTTCCACTATCTGTCTGTGAATCATATAATCCTTTAATGTGTGTTGTCGTACTTTATCTGTCTGCACATCGTATTTTCTGAGAGAGGAATAGGGAACCAGCCCAGAATTTATCTAAATGAGCACGAAAACCCACACCAAGCAGGCTGGTGTACCAGCCAAATGGTTGTTCATTCACAGAGCGGATTCAGCCCATGTCTGGTTCACTTCCACGTCTCGCAAGTTGGCTCACTGCTAGTAAGGCTGTATGAGCAGGCAGAAAACACTTTCTTTACTATTTGGAGTTTTTATTCGGGACTGTGAAAGTCATCATATTTGCAGATGTGTACAAACTCTAGGGATTGATCGAAGACAGGATACGGAATGAAAAAGATCTAATGAACTTATGCCCAGAAATCATGGTTTCCATGTTAGAGACCATTCATTCAGTTGTAGAGATTATTCATTCAGTTGGAGAGACTGCAGTGTAATATGTGCTGTATCATTCAGGGACAGTTACAGTATGTGTTGAAAATGGCTTCCATGTGCCTCTACGCATGCGTGGGCGCACCGTAGACTGTTCTGTCTCACATGTTCACATCGATCAAGCTGCATCCGAACAGTGTCAAAGGCAGCATGAATATGCTGCTCCATTGTTTCCACATCTGGAATTGGCTCTGCATGCACGATACTTTTGAGATGTTCCCATAACCAGAGACCACACAGGTTGAGATCCAGTGAACATGCAGGCCATGAAACTGGACCCATCGCCCGATCCATCGACCAGGGAACACACTATTGAAATGCGTCCGGACGTTAACAGCAAAGTGGACTCGAACACCATCACGTAAAGGCCACATAAACCTTCGAATCATCAGTGGCACATCTTTCATCAAGGGACACAATGTCACCTGCAACAAACGCCCATAAATCCGACCTGTTAGGCGACGTGGAAGGAAGACTGGTCCCAAAATACTGTCGACAATTATCCTGGCCAACACATTCTGGCTGCACCGTTGCTGATGATTCACCATCACATGGGGGTTCCGCATACCATCCCACAGATGACTGTTATAAAAGCTGAAATATCACTCCACATAAACATGGCCTCATCTGTGAATAGGATGGGTCTCACAAATCCCAGAAGCGTGGCTGCCTGGCCAAAAAACTGCTCCTGATGTAGAACGTCTGTCGCTAGTAAGCTCTGCGCATGCTGTAAGTGGTAAGGGTAGTAATAATTCTCATGGAGAATGTTTCAAACGGTCGTCTGGCTTACCGTGGACTGGCGGGCCAGCTGCCTGGTAGACACAACGGTCGCCTTCCACAGTGTTAGTCACATTTTCCTACAAGTCTGGTGTCCGAACATTTCGGTTACATCTCTCATGATTTCCTACTTCTGGAAACGCCCATGTCTCCGACAAACAGCAAACTGCTGTTGCAAACATTGAATACTGTGGTTGTTGTTGGCGCAGATAGGTCTCCTGATACAACCTTGCTGCCCGCCGTGGCTTGCCATTTGTCTTTCCATTAGTAAATACCATGTCGGCAAGCTCTACATTCGAGTACAGAACCATTGTGTGCAATGCTGTAGCACATCCACCTCAAAGTGAGTCGGCAAATAAGTGAATCGGACACAACATTACCAATTACTATACAGAAGAGGATGCTAGGGCATTACATATAAGGAACGGTATCACACTCTAGGAGGAAGTCATGCATTCTGTAAATGTGGCTCCATGGTGCAGCGCAGTATTGGGACAAGGCCAGTTCCTTCCCGTTCTGCATTGTTGCCAGATGTATCAGAGATGGCGGCTATGACATCATCCAAGATGGCGGCCATGATGTCATTCGAGATGGGGGACTTTGGCAGGAAGTTTGAATTTTGGCTGGAAGATAGGTCAGTTGGGCTACCTCCACAAAGCCATTCCCTCTCCCCTCCGTTCCCCAGAAAATGGTGGCAAGTTCAAATTCCATCAGGACAATGCAACACACCTCTACTAACCTGAGAAAATGGCGGGAAGATAGGTCAATTGGGCTACCTCCACTAACCTAAGTCATCCAACAGCCACTTCTTCCTAGCGATTGGCAGGAAAAGGGCTGTGCTGGACGTAAGCCTTCATTATTTTGCATGCACCAGTCTTTATTTAAACAATTATAGGCAGTACCACCGTCCAGTGTGTTTGCCATGAGGTACAGACTCCAACTGACCTAAAACACAGTACTGCCACCAGAGGGTGCTCTCATCTGTGACGTAATCCAATATGGCCGCCATGTCATCATCTGATGAAGCAAGTACCGTAATCCAGGGTTGAGGGAAACAGTGTGACTGACACGAAGTCTAGGCCTAGTACAGAGTACCACCACCAGAGAGTACTATCATCCCTCTCATAGGTCCAGCCACTTTCTCTCTCCCACAGATCTAACAGGACACGTCTTATGTGTATATCCCCCATGCGCGTATACTGACATCACAGTGTCTAGCTCGGACGTGCATCCTGATGTCCCAGATCATGTTCTAGAAATCTCCTTGTGACTAACAGAACATGTGTGGCATTTAGCTGACACATTGTGCATCTAACAAAGTTCTCAAGACACATCACTATGTAAAAATAAGAACCAAGTCGAACTCTCAGAAATTCTATAGTGTCCCACAGATTCTTACCTAGTGTTCTGCACTTAACCTGCTGTTCTCCTCCATGTCACCCACTCACACACACCCTGTCATACCGCTAACACCATGTTGATATAAAAAATTTATCCAAATTAATTAAATCGATATTTTTCTCATGTATGGGGTAGTTTTTTAATTTGAAGCATCCTATTGGTCAGTGAAATCGATCGAATACAGTTTAAACAAAAGATTGTTAATAAAAAACACATCCCACCATTCGTTGCCAGACTCCACCGCCACACCCACTGCAGCCGACACTGCTGCCATGGTCCCCGGCCCCGACTCCACCCCAGCCGTGGGAACCACAGCATCAATCTGGTGTCCATTGGCCACCCTCCCTCAGACTAACAGATTCGGGCTGCAGAAACCAGGCTGCACGCAGTGGCCCAATTTCACAGCATCTCCTCCTCTGCCATCACATCCTCGCCAATCATATGAGGTACAGCACACACCCCTGTCCACCTCACCACAGAACTCCAAGGCTCACTCACAAATATCCCATACACGAAACGCCTCTAGGCAGCATGTGTGTTTACGATTGCTGATGTTATACCTATGGATATTGAAATCACAGACCGCATTATAGAAATCTGTTCCAGAATAGCACAGGCTGCTTTCTCCCTAGCGATCCTAACAGATCAGCTGCATCCAGCCATGCGTACCTGTCCCGGCGTGACTGACACCTCGCTGGGAGCTGTCTGTGTGGTGAATCATTATCTAAAAGGTTCTCAATGTTATTTTGATGTCACATGGCAATGTAAAATAATAGCCAAGTCGACCTCTCTTATTTATTTATAAGTACATAGACCTGTTTATTTCTACATTGGTTTACATCAGTCTACAGCTTGAACATTTAGCTATTTTTCGACACAATCACCATTTCTGTCAAAGCATGTTTGTAGACGCTGCGGCAGTTTTTGTATGCACATATCATACCAGCTCGCCGCCGAGCTTTTCAGAAAGTTATGAACCTCTTCTTTCACCTTATCATCAGAGCTGAATCGCTTTCTGGCCAAATGTTCTTTTAACCTAGAGAACAGGTGATAGTCACTGGGCGCCAAGTCAGGACAATAGGGTGGGTAGGGGATTACGTTCCACTGAAACTGTTGCAGGAGAGCAACAGTTTGCCAAGCAATGTGTTTACAAGCGATGTCATGGAGAATGTGTATGCCCTTGCTCAACATTCCTCTTCTCCTGTTCTGAATTGCCCATTTGAGTTTTTTCAGAGTGTCACAGTACCTGTCAGCGTTAATTGTGGTCTCAGCGATTCAACTCCGACGACGAGGTGAAAGAAGAGGTTCATAACTTTCTGAACAGCATGGCGGCGAGCTGCTATGATATGGGCATACAAAAACTGCCACAGCATCCACAAAAATGCATTGACAGAAATAGTGATTATGTCGAAAAGTAGCTAAATATTCAAGCTGTAAACTGATGTAAACCATTGTAGAAATAAGCAGGTCTATGTACTTATAAAAAATAGGAGAACTTACTTTTGGGATTACCCTCTTAGATAACATTCGATTTCTTCATGTCTCAGCTTGTATGCACGGAAATTCTTGCCCTGACAGAACCGGTTTACGAAAGTAGCGCGGAATAACACCGAATGTATTCTTCTTTGCGGTCCTAATGTGCGCTACATCCATCACGCACTATCATTCCTGCTTTCAACATACGCAAACGTTCTCACCGCTACGTAGAAACTCCTATATCTTAGCACAAAGGATGTTCTGCGAATGAACTGAGCATTATGATTGGATCTTATCGAATCTACCCGCTGAATTACTGATGCAGCCAGTGTGGAAGCACCGTCCGCCTTTTCTTTCTTTCTACAGATGAGACTTTCAGAGGCAAAAAAACTATTTTACACAGATCGCCATATTGCACTGACAATTAAACCCTACAAAGTGCCCCTACATATCGTCAAATACGGAAAGACTCTTACTCAATTACACTGCTCCTCCACTGGGGACAGGATCTTGAATATTAGAGTGTGAAACCGATCTCAAACCCAGCAATATATCGCTGCATACTGTGTCGATGTAGTAAACATACAATTTGTATCCTGCACCAAAGAAAATCACCCATTCTACGTCAATGGTACATATACTACAAAGTCGGATGGCACCATATATACTCCACACAGCACTAGCTATTTTCCTGCAGCTGATGGTCGCAAGCCATCCACTCCCAAAGCGCAACCAGAGCGCCCTCAGCAGACTGAAGTCGCTCTTAGAACTGTTCTACAAGTTCAGACTCTTTTCCCCTAGGCACAAACACTTAACTGTTTCTGGTCCGGACCTGCTTGCTTGCTTGCTCGCTTTTCTGCACCCATCTCCAAACTCTAGGATTACAAGAACATAAATAATTTTGCATGGCTTGCTAGAATATCACACCATTTTCACGATACTTCTTGATATCAAGCACACAGCAGTATCCTACAGATCGCTCACGCAACATAATTCAGAAGATATAGAGTGGAAATTATTTCTCTAGAAACCCGAAACTTTAGCTCGGTGGAGCATGCTGTAATCCATAGGGTAACAAGAAATTTATCCCGTCTGTGAAGACCTTTATGTGAAATAAACTCGACAAAAGAAAAATAGAGTAAACTGATATTTCCACTCACAAATACCGATGTTGGTGATGTAACAGACTCCAAATAATCCCTATAATTTACAAAGTCAAACAACGTGTTTCTCATGTTTAGAGAACCAGCAAAAGTGTCTTTTACTTGCTAGATGCATACACCACAATCGATGTTCTCTCAACTAAATAAAGACGCGAAATGTGAAGAAGCAGTCATTTGAACAATTTACATGGGTGGGAATAATGGCCCAGCGCAACACATGTCCATATTGAATCTTCTCAAATTGCCACATGATCATGAAAGGTATCAGACACATGCTAAGTTGTAGTTCGCCATTCGGTCGTCTAGAGGACAAGCCGGTTAAGACATCTACATTCCTGTGATTCAACAGGTCTCTCATTCAGACAGATCCCACTGTTAATGATAAACGTGAATCAGTTCTGCACAGGTCACCAGCACTGCATGCCAAGCATGCACAGGTAGAATCATCACCCTAAGAAATCTCTCACATATATATTTTATCCCTGAACTTACAACAAAATATTATGATCGCAATCTCAGTTGAACGACATTCAACAATGAGCAAAGTATCGGAAATACACCTTGTTGATGGCTGTGGCTCTGGAAATAGAAATATCAGTACTATTCTTATGATTTGACATAGTCTTCCCTTTGCTATCATAGTACTCGATGTCAAATCCATAACTTAATTATGAATGGACATAGTCATTTCCTTTGCACATGTCAGAACACAAACACATACTTTATAAGCCTGATGCTCAAGGCGAACCTATCATGCACTCCAGACTACTAAGTATAATACTTCGTCAATAACTGATCGCTGGCGATACGAATTAATACTGACCGAAAATCAACGATGGGTGGACATGTCACATAAGTTTTTCTTGCATGTGCTACCACCATGTCTTAGTGAAGTGGTTTAATCGTCTTACAAACCGCTAGACATTAAAAAACCCAATCCCTACAAACATTGTATGATACTATGACAAGCAGTCTTGGTTCTACATGTGCACCCAAGTATCCATGTTAAAAGCTATACCAGCTTCATAAATCCACATATGGCATTACCTACAAATCACGTGATTTTTCCAGACAATTATCGAGACGGTGATTGTAAAAGCATATATTATCATACTGGCAGTTCGGTTACATGTAACCCATAATGCAACCTCGTCATAAAATCATTCAATTTTGGAAGCGATTTGGCTAAGGAACGTGGTATGAAGCCGCTATTTGCAACCCCCTCACGCCACCACCACTAGATATTTCTCCAGTATTTGTAACGTATTCTGTCTCGATACCATTCGGAGGTTCAGCGCTATAACCACTGAGTTATAGGCGATGACTTATTGAGGAGGATCACAAACAGTAGTAGATGGTGTGCTGATTGAGGTTGTAAGAAATGTACACTAGCTTTTCAGACTTCTAGTGTTACGCTATCTGCTAGAAATGATGTCTATGATTTAGAATTGAGTCTTTCCATTCAACCACATACCTGCACTGGATCCTATGGAGAAGTCCTCTAATGATTACAGTCACTAGTGAATCATATTTCTGGCACTTTCATATCTCGAAATGAGCTACCTTTCTTGAACTTATCTGCTATAAAATTCAAACATGGTTTTAGGTAGCCCCTATGCATTTTGCAACTACCCATCAGACTCTACGCTACTGTAGCTGTAGCTTTGCACATGTAATTGTTCCAATTTAAGTCGGAATTGACTAGAAGTGGGAGAAAGCTATATCTACAACCTTCTGCAACCCCTGTAGAAACAGGCTAAGCTGCGATAGGACTGTGTTTTGACCATTCGGTGGAAACAGGAACTAAGAGAAGGACGAGGATTTTTGCTAGTGCACTGTAGTGCACCCCCAAACTACATACAAGTACTACATATCTACGTCCATTCACATCTATCTCCCCAACATGCTATCATTGTTATTCTGTACCACCCATGAGAGAAAAATTATGAACTATAAAAGCTCATCTAACTTCATCCGAAAGAGAACTTGATAAGATTTTTACCGCATCTTCCTCCTCCCATATATCAAAAACAAATACAACATGCATGCAGGCATAGAGCACATGTGAAGATCCTATTAAATAAACAGGTATTAATGAACTGCACAGACCAGTTTAAAGTTCCATCAACTGTACTCTAGGCAGATGATTGTATCCTGCGGACTATACTGTATTTCACAAGAGACGCCCCCCTATGGCCCTGTCTTGTTGTCTGAAACATTATTTTTTTTTTTTACTCTAACAATCATTGCACACTGCCAAACCTTTTTTTTCTGCCACTATCTCGAGGTCTGTGTCAGGTTCTAAATTGACATTAAGATGTTCTATCCACTGCCTCTGGTAGACAACAATAATATCACCACAAAGTACAGTTATCCATGATGTCACACTGTGATGTGATTTTAGATGATTTTAAATAAAAGTCATTTACAACATAAGGAAGTTGGACGAATTTTATGGCGTTGGGCACTGAGTGGCAGGATGTGTTTTTTTACTAGCGATCTTTTGTTTAAACTGTATTCGATCGATTTCACCGACTAATAGAATGCTCCAAAATTAAATAAACTACCCCATACATGTGAAAAATATCGATTTAATTAATTTGGGTAATTTTTTTATATCAACGTGGCGTTAGCGGTATAATAGCTAAGGGGTAGATGTGTGTGAGTGGGTGACACAGAGCAGAACAGCAGGTTAAGTATTTGTGGGATACTATAGAATTTCCAAGAGTTCAACTTCGTTCTTATTTTTACATAATGATGTGTCTTGAGAACTTTGTTAGATGCGTGTGTCAGCTACATGTCACACATGTTCCCTTAGAATCACTAGCAGATTTCTAGAACATGATCTGGGACATTAGTTTGCCTGTGTGGGCTAGACACTGTGGTGTCAGTATGCACACGTGCGCGGGCTATAAACATCAGATGTGTCCCGTTAGAATTGTGGGAGAGAGAAAGCGGTCAAACAGATGAGAGTGATGATAGTGCTCTCTGGTGGTGGTACCCTGTACTAGACCCAGACCTCATGGCAAACACACTGTTTCCCTTCATGTTGGATAACGGTACTTGCGTCATCAGTTGCATCATGGGGGCCATCTTGGATTACATCATGGATAAGAGTGCCCTCTGGCGGTAGTACTGTGTACTAGGTCAGTTGGAGTCTGGACCTCATGGTAACATACTGGATGGTGTTACTGCCTCTAATTGCACAGGCTCAGTCCTTTTCCCACCAGTCCCTAGGAAGAGGTGGCGGTAGCCCATCTGGCCTATCTTCCCGCCATTTTCTTAGTGGAGGTGTGTTGCATTGTCCTGATGGTATTTGAACTTGCCGCCATTTTCTGGAGGAGGGGTGGGGATGGGGATTTGGTTACTGGAGATAGTCCATTTGACCTATCTTGCCATCAAAATTCAAACTTCCTGCCAAAATCCGCCATCTTGAATGACATCATGGCCATCATCTTGGATGACATCATGCGTTTTTTCCAAGTCTACACGCCGCCATTTTGGATGACGTCATCACTGCCACCTTGGATACATCTGGCAACAATGCAGAGAGGGCCAGAACTGGCCTTGCCCCTATACTTAGCACTTATTAGACAGCAGTCTGTGCCGGCTGTGGTGGTTGAGGCACTTCAGTCCAGAACCACATTTCTGCTATGGTTGCATGTTCGAATCCTGCCTTGGGCATGGATGTGTGTGATGTCCTTAGGTTAGTTAGATTTAAGCAGTTCTAAGTTCTAGGGAACTGATTACCTCAGATGTTAAGTCCCATAGTGCTCAGAGCCATTTGAACCATTTTGAACAGCAGTCTGTGTAAGAAAGTATAATTGAATAAATGGTCTCTAGCATGGAAGCCATACATTTCCAGACTTACATTCATTAGACCTTTTCTGTTCGATATCCTATCATCGATCAATCCCTCGAGTTTGTACACAGTGGCAAAAAAAATCACTGTATATGAATCTGCTAGTGCTTGTTTTCTGTATGAAAGTTGGCACCAGCTTGTCTATTTAGTAGTTACCGATAAAGCAATTATAATTTGCAATAAAGGCGAATTTCACGGGGACTGGCTTACGTAAACCAGCTCTGTGGGGTGCCAATGTGGGGGAAATCAAATCATCTGCACGTTTGAACTCTGTCTGGAGCTCCAGTGTTGATTACGCTTCAAAAACCTGCAGCAAAAGGTCAGTGGGAAAAATTTAATAGTGGTCGTCGACCAGAGGACTAATCTTTGCAGTGCAAATATTTAATAACTGGGCGCCTTTGGGGAAATCCGCAACGCCTGAATGCCTCTATTGAAACAACGTGACACAGCAACAGGTCAGCGGTTATCGACATTTCTCTCTCAGCCCTTCTCTCCCTCTGCCACAAACCGAATAGCGTTCCGGCGGCCGTATGCCTGTGTTCCTCTCACAGTAGGTCCCCAGATGATGTTAACTGAACTAGCTGCAAGCAGGTGAAGGCTTCTATTGTAACTGCATCTCCCTACTTCTTCGTAATTTAATCGCCATATATGGGAGACTGAATTTCATCCAGACTGAATGACAGCTGTAAGACTCGCAGGCCTAATGATCAGGCTTTATTTCTTCCGCTTTTGATGCAGGCCGTTTAGGGATTATAGATTAAAAATATATTCGCTTTAGAGCTGCACCTTCATTTTGTCGCCTGACTACCGGCTTTCGTACCAGGTACTACTTTCGGGTCATGCTGGAGCAATGTCCTTCACTGTAGGTTGGCCTGATGACAATACTCGATACCGAAATCGGTAGTATTTGACAAAATAAAATTATGGCTGTATACTGATGCATATAAAAAATTATTCTAATACTTATTAACTAAACAGTGAAACACTGGTCTAGGTAGTGTATACAAATTAATGTTCAACGTGGAGAAAGTTATCAGGGTGACGCAAAAGTCCATTAACAATTGAAACTTCTGTAAGTCACGAAATAGTCCAGGTAGAGATGTAAAAATTTACACACATGCTTGAAATGACATGTGGACTTATTGAAATCAAATAAAGTGCACAAAATGGCCATCAGATGGCGCTTCATATGACACAAAAGTAATAATTAGCATAATAACTGATTTTTTGCAAAATACGATATTCTTCGTAACAAATACTCATCATGTCGGCCGTCTTTCATCAAGAATATATGTAGTCGAGGGATAATGTTGTGAACAGTACTGTACAGCATATCAGTAGGCATGGTGAGAAATTAACGTAGGATGTTGTCTTCTAGCACTCCTACTTAAGTCGGACAATCGTGATATACTTAAGACTTCAGGTAACGCCACAACAATAATCACACGGATTGAGGTCTGGGGACGTAGAAGGGCAAGCACGCCAGACATGGCGGCCCAGCAAGCGATCCTCACCAAACGGTGCGTGCGAGGGCTAATTCACAAGCGTATCAATAAGAGGTGGAGCACCATTAAAGTCGTACCTTTCAGCAGGGGTTTATCAACCAGGGTAGCGATTATCTGATTTCCTTTCTCACTACAGATCATTTGAGGAGGAGAAGGAGATTAGTGTTTAACGTCCAGTCGAGAACGTGGTCATTAGAGACGGTATAACTCATCTCATACACGCTTCTCATCCGGCGCAATGACGTATTGCTGTCCAGCGCCATCTGTTGCCCACTCTTTTCACTCTATTTTGGTTTAGATAAAACCCTGTCATTTCAGGGATGCGTATCAATTAGTATCTCCCTACCTATATTATTCCATGAATTAGAGCACTTTCGAATGTTAACGAACTTTTGGGTCACCCTGTACATCAATCGTTGTATACAGAAGACCATGTTGTCTTAAGTACATTTGGAGAAGATACTGAAGAATGTACAAGCAAGGCAAGGTGTAGAAATAAACAATGAAAAGTAAATTAACTGCTGGTCATTAAAATTGTAACACCAGGAAGGAGATCAAACAACCAAATATTGTGTGTGTACAGTATAGGAGGAAAAAATACAGGATGACTCGAAATTACGTTAACAATTACGTTACCAGTTACTATTACAACGTTGAATACTGCGCATGTTTGGTTCTTTTGAATGGTAACAAAAATCTGAACCACCCTTTATTACACTTTAAGGAAAAAAAAAAGCGCAACCATAAAGGAATTATCCGAATGGGACGGGAATCGATAGATTTCAGGTACATCGAGAGACGAACAAATGACTGAAGACTCAGAAAAAAAAAATGGTTCAAATGGCTCTGAGCATGGGACTTAACAGCTATGGTCATCAGTCCCCTAGAACTTAGAACTACTTAAACCTAACTAACCTAAGGACATCACACAACACCCAGTCATCACGAGGCAGAGAAAATTCCTGACCCCGCCGGGAATCGAACCCGGGAACCCGGGCGACTCAGAAAAATTGGATGGTTTGTTCAATAGAGAGCTTCACAAATCGAGCAAGTCAAAATGCATAGTTCCACCTCTGGCCCTTATGCAAACAGTTATTCTGTTTGGCATTGACTGAAAAAGTTGTTGACTGTCCTACTGAGGAATATAGCACAAAATTCTATCCAACTGGTGCGTTAGATCTTCAGAACCCTGAAATGGTTGGCGGGCCCTGCCCATAATTCTCCATCGTTCTCAATTGGGGAGAGATCCGACGACCTTGCTGGCCAAGGTAGAGTTTAGCAAATCAAGGTAGAGCCTCTACAAGCAGAAGGTGGCTTGCCACGAAGGGCAACAAGACGGGGCGCAAATAACGTCGATGTGCTACTGTGCTGTAAGGATGCCACGGAAGACAACCAAAGACCATCACTACTGGTTGTTGGTAGCCCACCGCTGTCCTGGGTGCCTCTAGACACGTCTTCGCTGCTCATTGGGGCTCAGTTCGAAGCGGGACTCATCACTGAAAACAGTTCTACGTCAGTCCATGATATTCCACGCCAAATGTGCCCGACACCACTGCAGACGGGCTAGTTGGATGGCAGAGGTGAATGGTAGGCGGCGCCAGGGGCACCGTGGGCTGACCCCCCTTTCTGTGAGCCGCTGTTAAATTGTACTTGAACGCCGGATCGATGGTAATGGTGAATCCGGGGCTCTGAGTGCCTCTCTGACAATTATTCGGTCCTCACAGTCTGTCTTCTCTCTAGGTTGACCGCTTCCTTCTTGATGCCTAGTTCGACGTAGTTCAGCCATGCCTGCCAACATCGTCAAATAGTGGCGTCACTCCTAGTAGGATTTCGAGCGATTCGGCGATTACATCAACTGGCTTCTGTGCGCCCAACTACACATCCTCTCTCAAATAACATTTGTGTATAATTTTCACTCGCCTGTCTGCGAGGCACAGTTACTGTCCAACTGAGTACACGGGATGAAATTGGCGAAGGCTTTATGTCCTGGTATGGACACGTGCCATGTTTACTGTCCTTGCCAGCTGCATGGTGAAATTGCGCTGCAGCGTCACACATTCATCTATTGGCCGCCAAAGTTTACAATTTTGCATTCTCCGTCAATACCCGCATGAATATCAATTTGCGACCAATTTGCATAACTTCTTCGTAGTCCGTATTTCTTTTATTTCAAAGTGTAATTAAATCTTTAAACATGTATGTGGTTTCGGTGTGTACATAATGCGGAATACATCGAGCTGCCCTCTCTGCTAGTAACTATTGCTCTAACTCGCTTGGACATCGAGTCGAATTGGATGGCAGATATGGCTGCGTTATTCCATGCTGCAGAAACTCTATTCCAGAATTCTTCAATCTATTGACTGGTGAGTGTTAGCGTGCAGTCTCTCACCAAATCGTTACGAAACTTTTTCAGTGGGTGACAGAACTGGACGATATGCTTGTGAGGGCAACAGTTAATAGCGTCTGTTCCTAAATAGTTTAGGGCTGCAACGGAAACACGTGGTCGTATGTACCTTGTTGAAAGATAACGCAACGGAGACCTCGAAAACACTCGATATCCACCGGCCTTCGCAGCCAGAAATGCAACAGCTGCTTCCCAAATTCCACCAGGGGTGATCGTATTGTGCACCATCTGGCAATAGCTGGACTCCTCAGAACTTCCACTCACGGATCCGTCCATCATAATACTGTATGCAGAACGGGGACTCCCCTGAAAAGATGACGAAGGTATCACTTCTATATGCAGTGTTCTCCTTCGACGCAACACTGGCTGCCCGCATGTGTATGCTGCGTCAAGGGTCATCGTGCTCACAACCTGTGGTGCTCCAGACGTCATGGCACTGTCTGTGGGGGTACTCGTCCTGCTTATTGCTGAACTCAAGATGCTTGACATGATTGTATAATCCTGCACAGCCTAGTGTGTCATATGCCTATCCACTCAGGCACAACTCGCGTGGGGCTACTGCGAACAGGTGGCCAACCGCGGGCCTCATCCGGCAGTCCAGCCTACGGAGGAAATTTGTGGTACAGATCGCGAGGTGCGCGCATTGCACTTCGTCGAGGACGCATTTTCGGATTTTACCGCCAACGCACGGCTCGCCTCGGGTGTGCAGCTCATGATGCAGATCAGTGAAACTTTTGCTTATTCCTTGCACGCACAATCCCATTTCGCCGTCGTTGGTTCAAATGGCTCTGAGAACTATGGGACTTAACTTCTGAGGTCATTAGTCCCCTAGAACTTAGAGCTACTTAAACCTAACTAACCTACAGACATCACACACATCCACGCCCGAGGCAGAATTCGGACCTGCGACTGTAGCGGTCGCGCGGTTCCAGACTGTAGCGCCTAGAGCCGCTCGACCACTCCGGCCGGCTCGCTGTAGTTGAATTTAAACAATAAAGAGAAACACGTTTCCATCCTGAGCGCGAAGTTACAGACCATGTGGTCAAGTGCGTGCAGAGAGTGGGGGAACAGCTCAGTACCTCACAGGCGCGCGGGAAGAAATATGGTAGAGGTGTCACACGGAGCCGGCCGGTGTGGCCGTGCGGTTCTAGGCGCTACAGTCTGGAACTGCGTGACCGCTACGGTCGCAGGTTCGAATCCTGCCTCAGGCATGGATGTGTGTGATGTCCTTAGGTTAGTTAGGTTTAAGTAGTTCTAAGTTCTAGGGGACTGATGACCACAGATGTTAAGTCCCATAGTGCTCAGAGCCATTTGAACCATTTTGTCACACAGGAGTTGAAGGGCCATCACGCGTTCCATGTTATTGTCAAACCGTCAATATGATGACCGTCTGAGGGTATCTTCGTATCGTCGATAACAGAAATATTAATGAAGAATATTGATAACGACAAAATATTCTCAATTTTACCAATACATATTAAGCATGTGAGAGCGTATATAAAAGATTTTAAAAGTCTAAATAGCTATGATGATTTAATTTATTCAGAGTTACAGAAAAAAAACTCATGCCTATTCGATCAGTCATCAAAAGTAGTTTTGGATAAGAATAGTGTTTGAAATTTTGTGTGTTAATATCTATAAGCACTCAAATGACCTGCCTCTGGCCAAAAATGGCAAAATTACTCCTAATTGCTTGTCGACTGGGACAGCCTATTTCATTACCCTACTTTGTTTTTCTCTACTTTCTCGTGTTAACATTATTAAATTATTCGTGTCCGTTGTGAATTTTAAAGAACACTGCAACAGCTGGAATTAAAGGTAATTTATAACGAATTAGTTGCAACCAGTTGCCTTTATAGCTGTTTATTTTCCCAAGACGACACTTCAAGATTCCTGGCGTCCCATCTTAAGATATTTACATTATTTGCACGCAGTGAACATTGTTTCTTTATCAACGGGGCTACAGAATGTCGCAAAAGATGTCTTAAAGGCAGCTTTTGTAAAACGTCGTAAGTAAAGAAACAATGCTCACGACGTATAAATAAGTGTAAACATTTGAAGGTGAGGTGAACATAAAGTGAATGTAGTCTCAAAAAAGGGTGTTTTTGTGACAGTTTGTTGGCTTGATGTGTCAGGAATGAATTTCCATTCATATCGGTGCTGTATCTCATAGACATTGAAGTCACAGATTCTGTAGTTTTAACTTTTAAGGCGTCACGTGGCGAGGCGGCCTGCGAATATATGAATGAGGCCTGCGATCCACCAAATGTTGCCCATTCCTTGCGTGGAGTATGGTCGTCCTAAGCCCATCGCTTCCATATCCGCGCCACTGGCGTTAAATGCTGGACAACGCAGAAGACAGCGCCACGGTACGATGAATTGGATCCTCGTTACGCCACGATCCTGCCGCTGTCGACACGTGCTGATAACGTTTATCATTTAAGCACGAAACTTAACACGATTTTCTCACAACCAACCAATATTCAAATGCGATTGCTGAAAGGGAAACCCACTGCATGATCTGTAGATGTATACAGAATGTAGATGGCGTTTGTCCCACCTGCTTTGTGCGGTTGCACTAAAACGCTAATCATTTACATATTCAGGTCTGCATTATCATTCGTGCCAATTTGAGGTCTCTTGCGTGCCTCCTTGATGGTGTAATTTTCGTGGTTAGCAGTGTATCTGATAATTGGGAATCTGGATAAAGCCATGATAACGAAAGTATAAATACGAAGATAAAGGTGGAAATTATATCTCTAGAAAGCCGAAAGCTAAACGTGGTTATTATTGAGACGTTCTGCAAACCATCGAGTAACTGGAAAACTATCTCGCTTGAGAAGATTTTTACATGAAAACTCGAAAATACAGAAAACTGGTAGTCCCACTCGTATTTCTTAACGAATGCTGATGTCAACGACATAATAGATTCCAGATGATCCTTGTAATTTACAAAGTCAACTAAGCTTTTAACACTTGTAACTGTATTTGTTTCTCATGTGTAGAGCCCCAGAAAATGTTCCATCTATGTTTCGCCATTTCGATGCAAACAACACTTCACAATCGATATTCTCTCAACCAAATAAAGACGGAAAATGTGTAAAATGGCAGTACAAGCGGTGAACCAGCCAATTTGCATATTGAATGTTCTCAAATTTCCGCCTAAAAATCGGAGAAGACTCGCAAAACACGTGATCACGAAGGCTGCCCAACGCATACTGACAAGGAGAGTCCCCAGAGGGAGGATCGACTACTTGAAACCATCTGTATCGTTACGTGGGTTAACATCCCAGGCGCCACAAGCTTCAGCCATTCACCCTGTTGGGCCCTCGACTGGGAGTAATCCACGAAAGAAAATCTTGGAATTTTGTGTGATGCTTAAGAGCATTATAAAGTCGTTTTATATAGAATGCTTGTGTGGTATAGTAAATAGGGTAATAGTTTCACATCTAGGAGACTGTGGGTTCGAATCTCATCAGGTGCAATGGTTTTGTAAATCTTTATTGAAATCACTTTGATCATCACTTTTATTAAATTAATTGATTTAAATGTATTTTTTTATTTCCATTCCTTTGTCACATCATTTTAATCACCATATGAACTTTTTAATTTGCTTTCATTTTTCTTCCTATCGTTTTTTTCCCACTTGAAATCTTTGTTAATATATTTTAATTAATTATGTGAATTAATTTCGATTTAATTCCTATTGCTTTATCATCCTGTTTTATCGTCCCCATTATATTCGTTAAATCTGTTTCTCATTTTCCTTGGATTTCATTTCAAATATAAACCCTTCTTTCATTTAAATCTTTATCTGTGCTATTTTACTCAGAGTGCATAAGTCTTCACTGGCGTCTCTCTCCCTCCCTCTCTCTTCGTTAGTTTTGCAGCATCCAAGGGAGTGAAACTATGAATTATAAAAACTTCGCTAACGTCACCTGGTAGAGAATGCAATAAGATTTTTCTGCATCTCTTTCTTCCGATACATCGGAACCAAATACCATCTGCGTGTTAACGTCGACCATATGTGGTGATGCCATCAAATATACTTGTATTGATCCACTGGAGCAGGCGCCTAGTAATCAAAGTTACTTCCCTAGACCTGCATGACGTTTTGTCTCCTGTGCTGGAGGAGACCATATCTTACAGACTATCAGTCACATAGAGGGTTCTCGTGTTACTGTTTCATAAGCGGTTTGATACATTGTTTGTTGCTGTAACACATCGAAGAAGTGTATGACTACAGCTGTGTACACATCCATACATTCTGTTTTTCTACCATGACTTTGAGGTTTTTGTCAGATACTAAACTGACATCAACACATTTTGATCCACTGACTCTCACAGAAAATTGAACATCTCATCGTGTAAACTATGCTGCTCCCACAACACACAGAAGAGTTGAAGTAAAAGACAGAAGCGGTGTTTGTTATTGACAAAAATGTGGAGGAGCTTGCGGCATTGTGGAGCGTTTCCAAACAGCTATCATCTTCCACAGTGATGGGGTAGCAAATGTCTCGTTGTTTTGAAGAGACCCAAAGCGCTGATTCCTCATATCGGTGGTGCATATTACATCTAAGAATGTGATCACTGTTTCGGTGTCCT
This sequence comes from Schistocerca serialis cubense, assembly GCF_023864345.2. Taxonomy (NCBI): domain Eukaryota; kingdom Metazoa; phylum Arthropoda; class Insecta; order Orthoptera; family Acrididae; genus Schistocerca; species Schistocerca serialis. The sequence continues at coordinate 411,563,642 of NC_064641.1, read as the reverse complement.
AGGTGGTAGTCATCCTGACCCCCAAGTCTTTGGACACTTTCTTTCATTTTTGTGACTTACAATGCAGAACTGCATGTGGAACAAGGGGATAATCTGCCGGACTTAAGCCCATAGAGCATGGATAGTATGCACCATCAGTGCAGGAATGGAAGGATTTTCATACACCCAGGCGAACATGTAAGTACCCTCATCCCTCCGCATTGTCATATTTCATCAATTTTACTTATTTTCCAACTTTCGTAATTTTACCTGATTTTCTATAATTTCAACACCTTTTATTCAATTACTGAAGGTCCAGATCACCACTCTCAACTTGTTTCTCATCGCGTCGATCTCGTGATGCTATCAGCCAGTGACATTGCAGCGTGATTCTCAATTTCTGTATCAATACCAAACCAACCCCTCCATTATTATACGAGGATCACATACATGTGGACATATTGTGAACCATGTTACACTGCCTACATCACATGACACTAATAGTGTTTCTTAATGTAAGAAATAGCTATCATCAGAGAGGAGGTGCCAAAACTACATTCCTTAGCCGAAACACTTTATAGCGATTTCGCTGTCTCCCCATGCGTAGGTGGAAGTCACAAAGTATTCTCACATTCGTAACATTAAATTAGAAATTCAAAAATGTAGCACTCTGCCCTCTATTTCGAAACGAGATACCCCTTCATTGAACGTATTGGCTAAGGATCCTGAGCAAAAATCTCGATGACCTCTCTCTATGCATCTCTTAACTCTTCTTCTGTCTTTAACCAACCCTGCCTGCAACATTGTGTCTGATTTAATTTGATATTGACCGGAAGTAGGAGGGTACTATAACCACTGCATTAAACATCTCGTGAAGGACAGAACGAGTTCCACGTAATCAGTAAACCTGTACTGGGATGTACACAAGTATTCCGATTCCCATGCTGTAGTTACCGTTCTGTAAAGAGTGTTCTGTACCAATTTTACTCACATCACCTGTCCAATTGCACACGATATCTCTAAATGCTTGCGTGCTGAAGAGTTTAGCATCCCTTATTTGTATATACCGGGTGATCAAAAAGTCAGTATAAATTTGAAAACTTAGTAAACCATGGAATAATGTAGATAGAGAGGTAAAAATTGATACACATGCTTGGAATGACATGGGGTTTTATTAGAACCAAAAAAAAACAAATATTGATAGACGGGTGAAAGATCTCTTGCGCGCGTCGTTTGGTGATGATCGTGTGATCAGCCGCCACTTTCGCCATGCTTGGCCTCCCAGGTCCCGTGCGATTATTGGCTTTGGGGTTACCTGGAGTCGCAAGTGTATCGTGATCGGTCGACATCTCGAGGGATGCTGAAAGACAACATCCGACGCCAATGCCTCACCATAACTCCGGACATGCTTTACAGTGCTGTTCACATTATTCCTCGACTACAGCTATTGTTGAGGAATGATGGTGGACATATTGAGCATTTCCTGTAAAGAACATCATCTTTGCTTTGTCTTACTTTGTTATGCTAATTATTGCTGTTCTGATCAGATGAAGCGTCATCTGTCGGACATTTTTTGAACTTCTGTTTTTTTTTTTTTTTGTTCTAATAAAACCCCATGTCATTCCAAACATGTGTGTCAATTTATATCTATCTACATTATTCCGTGATTTATTCAGTTTTCAAATTTATACTGACTTTTTGATCACCCGGTAGTATATAGGAGCCTGATCCATTTGAGAGTATTGTGGTGATAACACAGAAGATTAATAATTAGAAGAAACGTATGATTTATGCATAACGGAGCTCCAGACGGAATAAGTTTGAACATTTTGTGTACATTACTTGTGCTATCAATTCTGTACAATTGTTGTAGTGTTTGGATTTCATACAAAGAAGGTACTGGAAAGAGAGAAATAATCGTAGGACATAGCACACACTCTTAAGGCTGCACGATTCTCAGTTCTCAGTTGAGCGTCAATGTGAGTCGTGCACTTTGCAAAAAAAAAAAAAAAAAAAAAAAAAAAAAAAAAAAAAAAAAAAAATGGCTCAGAGCACTATGGGACTTAACTTCTGAGGTCATCAGTCCCCTAGAACTTAGAACTACTTAAACATAACTAACCTAGGGACATCACACACATCCATGCCCGAGACGGGCTTCGAACCTGCGACCGTAGCGGTCGCGCGGTTCCAAACTGTAGCGCCTAGAACCTCTCAGCCACCGCGGCCGGCGTGTGCGCTTTGGAGCACGGTAGGGTCGATTGTGTAGCTGCTCCCCGTCAAGCTGCGGGTAGACTTCGCCTCGCAGTTGCCGGCTGGCGGCAAGTAGGCCCCCGCTGCCTCAGTGTTCACGCGTGACCTGTGGCGTCCGTCCGCGGCACGACTGGAATTGGTTTGCATCGATCCGGACGACGCCTCTGGCTGCCAAGCGGCTCGCACTGTGCCTATCTGGGGGGAGCGCAACCGCATTACTGGACAATCCCGGCACCTTGCCGATGGCTGCAGGATTCGCTGCCGCGAAGCATTGTGACGACAGTACTGCTCGAGCCACGTTTATAAGGACACTTAGGAGAGCTGCACTACAGGAAAAAGCGTCTACTGCGGCTGACATTGTAGCTGACATGTCTTTCATAACTATAGTCGAATGTTCGAACCAAGTTATGAACACGATTCGTGCTCTGAAATACAGCCCTAGGCAGTAGATCAGTGCAAAATGAAGACGGCTTTGCGCCACCCTACTGATAGGGCCTGCGTGCCCGCATGGTGCCACTCCGCTGGTTGACCTGTTCCCGCAGAGCACACCTTCATTGGGCTAGACTCGTTGCTCTTTATTGTCTTGTCGTGCCCTAACACAGGATAGAGGGAAGACAGGAGCTGTGAGGTCAGTCTGCAAATTCCGAGCTGTGAGGAGCAAATGAAGGAAGACAAATTCCCAGTGAAGCCAGGTTGATGACTTGAATCAGCGCCAAACACTACCCAGGGCACCTACGACAGGTGCGGATTCTGGGACACGACAGGATGCTTGCAGCAGGAGATTCGTGAAACTCAGGGGTATGATTAACACTGCTTATTTGCGTTCTGACTGACTACTGCACTGAAGATTAATTATAAACATTAGAAAAGCAAAGGAGGCAATTGGTTGCACAACAGAAGTCAGTAACTGAAGCCACGGGGGTGGGGTGGAAGTAGCGAACATTAGCAGCACGTTAAGTACAAACTTGAGAGCAGTTATCTAAGTGAGAAAAACAAACATGCCGGTGCCTACCGAGGCTACCCACGAGTTCAAATGGTTCAAATCGCTCTGAGCACAATGGGACTTAACTTCTGAGGTCATCAGTCCCCTAGAACTTAGAACTACTTAAACCTAACTAACCTAAGGACATCACACACATCCATGCCCGAGGCAGGATTCGAACCTGCAACCGTAGTGGTCGCGCGGTTCCAGACTGTAGCGCCTAGAACCGCTCGACCACCCCGGCCGGCCACCCACGAGTGACAGGGAATCGGCGCCCCAGCAATCTGACTAAGAACTCCCCTGAATACAAAGAGATGGGTTGTTAAGGAATCGTGCAGGCCCAATACTTCTCCCTACATACAGTCGACCCACCAATTCACCGGTACTTAACAAGCTTCGGCCAATCTCACAAGTTGCTCTGCACCTCCTACACAGGCGTGCATCTGGATTTTATATTAAGAAAATCCAAGATCGCTATCTGAAAGCTAAACGTCAGTGTCACTCCTATTGTGGCCAGCAACAACTGTATTTTACGCCACTTGCCTCTGCTCTCCGTCCTTTTGTGGGTGGGCGGTGACGTAGTAGTACTCTAATCTCTGTAAATGCACTGACGTTGCAGTTCTCAGGAACAAGTATGAAGCTTGCTGCCTCTGCTAAGAAATACCTTTTCGTGGCCATTTTCTACTTGACACCTTACAACAGCGTCTAGGCGGTGGATGGAGTTTTACCAGCTCACTCTCTGAAGCAAATCTTCTCCCACGAGACAGCTGCTCAGAGCGTCTACATTTTGCATGGCTCTCGTGTTAGTATTTAGCTCCGGTAACCTAAACCCCCCCCCCCCCCTTCCTCCCAGAAATCATGGACCTTGCCGTCGGTGGGGAGGCTAGCGTGCCTCAGCGATGCAGATGGCCGTACCGTAGGTACTATCACAACGGAGGCGTATCTGTTGAGAGGCCAGACAAACGTGTGGTTCCTGAAGAGGGGCAGCAGCCTTTTCAGTAGTTGCAGGGGCAACAGTCTGGATGATTGACCGATCTGGCCTTGTAACACTAACCAAAACGGCCTTGTTGTGCTGGTACTGCGAACGGCTGAAAGCAAGGGGAAACTACAGCCGTAATTTTTCCCGAGGGCATGCAGCTTTACTGTATAGTTAAATGATGATGGCGTCCTCTTGGGTAAAATATTCCGGAGGTAAAATAGTCCCCCATTCGGATCTCCGGGCGGAGACTACTCATGAGGACTTCTTTATCAGGAGAAAGGAAACTGGCGTTCTACGGATCGGAGCGTGGAATGTCAGATCCCTTAATCGGCCAGGTAGGTTAGAAAATTGAAAAAGGGAAATGGATAGGTTAAAGTTAGATATAGTGGGAATTAGTGAAGTTCGGAGGCAGGAGGAACAAGACTTTTCGTCAGGCGAATACAGGGTTATAAATACAAAATCAAATTGGGGTAATGCAGGAGTAGGTTTAATAATGAATAAAAAAGTAGGAGTGTGGGTAAGCTACTACAAACAGCATAGTGAACGCATTATTGTGGCTAAGATAGACACGAAGCCCACACCTACTACAGTAGTACAATTTTATATGCCAACCAGTTCTGCAGATGATGAAGAAATTGATGAGATGTATGATGAGATAAAAGAAATTATTCAGGTAGTGAAGGGAGACGAAAATTTAATAGTCATTCGTGACTGGAATTCGAGAGTAGGAAAAGGGGGAGAAGGAAACATAGTAGGTGACTATGGATTGGGGGTAAGAAATGAAACAGGAAGCCATCTGGTAGAATTTTGTACTGATCATAACTTAAACATAGCTAACACTTGGTTCAAGAATCACGAAAGAAGGTTGTATGTATGTAAGAATCCTGGAGATACTAGAAGGTATTATATAATGGTAAGACAGAGATTTAGGAACCAGGTTTTAAAAAGTAAGACATTTCCAGGGGCAGATGTGGACTCTGACCACAATCTATTGGTTATGAACTGTAGATTAAAACTGAAGAAACTGCAAAAAGGTGGGAATTTAAGGAGGTGGGACCTGGATAAACTGACTAAACCAGAGGTTGTACAGAGTTTCAGGAATAGCATAAGGGAACAATTTACAGGAATGAGGGAAAGAAATACAGTAGAAGAAGAATGGGTAGCTTTGAGGGATGAAGTAGTGAAGGCAGCAGAGGATCAAGTAGGTAAAAAGACGAAGTATAGTAGAAATCCTTGGGTAACAAGAAATATTGAATTTAATTGATGAAAAGAGAAAATATAAAAATGCAGTAAATAAAGCAGGCAAAAAGGAATACAAACGTCTCAAAAATGAGATCGACAGGAAGTGCAAAATGGTTAAGCAGGGGTGGCTAGAGGACAAATGTAAGGATTTATCTCACTAGGGGTAAGATAGATACTGCCTACAGGAAAATTAAAGAGACCTTTGGAGAGAAGAGAACCACTTGTGTGAATATCAAGAGCTCAGATGGAAACCCAGTTCTAAGCAAAGAAGGGAAAGCAGAAAGGTGGGAGGAGTATATAGAGGGGCTATACAAAGGCGATGTACTTGAGGACAATATTATGAAAATGGAAGAGGATGTAGATGAAGATGAAATGGGAGATAGGATACTGCCTGAAGAGTTTGACAGAGCACTGAAAGACCTGAGTCGAAACGAGGCCCCCGGAGTAGACAACATTCCATTGGAACTACTGACGGCCTTGGGAGAGCCAGTCCTGACAAAACTCTACCATCTGGTGAACAAGATGTATGAGACAAGCGAAATATCCTCAGACTTCAAGAAGAATATAATAATTCCAATCCCAAAGAAAGCAGGTGTTGACAGATGTGAAAATTACCGAAATATCAGTTTAATAAGTCACAGCTGCAAAATACTAACACGAATTCTTTACAGACGAATGGAAAAACTGGTAGAAGAATATAGACTGACAATGGCAAGGAAAGCGTTTCTGAAGAAGAGAAATTTGTTAACATCGAGTATGGATTTAAGTGTCAGGAAGTCGTTTCTGAAAGTATTTGTATGGAGTGTAGCCATGTATGGAAGTGAAACATGGACGATAAATAGTTTGGACAAGAGGAGAATAGAAGCTTTCGAAATGTGGTGCTACAGAAGAATGCTGAAGATTAGATGGGTAGATCGCATAACTAATCAGGAGGTATTGAATAGAATTGGGGAGGAGTTTGTGGCACAACTTGACAAGAAGAAGGGACCGGTTGGTAGGACATGTTGTAAGGCATCAAGGGATACAAATTTAGCATTGGAGGGCAGCGTGGAGGGTAAAAATCGTAGAGGGAGACCAAGAGATGAATACACTAAGCAGATTCAGAAGGATGTAGGCTACAGTAGGTACTGGGAGATGAAGAAGCTTGCAGAGGATAGGGTAGCATGGAGAGCGGCATCAAACCAGTCTCAGGACTGAAGACCACAACAACAACAACAACCTAAACGCTACCTCTTTTGCCTGTTCTCTGCATTGTGTCTCTGATTTCCTTACTTGGAGTGTCCTTAATGGCTCCCAACAACATGAAGCCAGACAACGTATAAGTCAGTAAGTCATCAGTATACAACAGTGTTCTGTGAGGCGCCACGGTACCCAATGTGTACTCACATTTGGGTAACCAAATTGGTGGATGAGTGTGTCAGCACTACCAAGAGAAACGTCCAGTACTGCAGCGAGGTGTTTGATTGTGATTACCTCGAATGAGTGTCCACACGTTCCAACATGTCAGGAGTCACAGCTGTGTGCGGCCGACCGGCATGCGAGGGATCGCACAGGTTTACACGATCCTGTTGCGATGATGACAGACGCCTACTCAATGATTCGCCGTGCTTTTGTTCACTTATTGCTGTCCATAGACATTCTGCAAGCGCCTATGAATGTCTGTGAAGCTCTGATTTTCCGCCAAAAGGACCTCAAGGAGAGCTCTCCGCCGGAACGCACCTCCGTTGTGGACGACATTCCGAATAATACTACGTATAGCGCCGCCGCCTATCGGAACTTCATGAAGCTATAGAGGCTGGAACGGGAATATCCCACAGTGTCCCACAACAAATTCTACATTTTTTTCAGCCGAAACTATCCGAGAAAAGAAAGTGATACACTACTTATTGAACGTCCCTCGTAGATAAGAATAATTAATTAACTCTGTAGAATCCATTTCCACAGGAATGCCATGACTATTTACAACTATCTCAGAACATTAACGAATCAAGTACAAACCTCTCACTCAGAGCAAATTTAATAATAACTTTCGCCTAGAGTTTTGACCAATACAGTGATCACGTAGCTGGCCTACTAGAAGACCATGCTGTCGTCTCAGTCAAGGATCCCTGACTGGGCTGCACGGTCCAGCGCTCGGCCATTAGAGGAAGAGCGGTTGCGGCGTCGTAACGATACGTTTCTGCGCGTGGCTGCACCAGTGTCGCTCATTCGTCGGTGCGGCCTGCAGCGACCACCCTACCTTCCCTTTTGGTTGCATTAGGTGGTAACAACCTGGCTTTGGAACCTCGCTCTTCAGGCTACGCTACACGTTCAGCATCCTGTTTTTACTGCTGAATATTATTTCAAAAGTATTGAATCTGTTATCACCGTTCAGCAGCTTTTACTCGCGTAGATCAATGTTGAGCGCAATGATTCGATACGTGGTCGCAACACAGTACTTCGTTAGGTGAACTGTTTTCACATAACTGGATCAGTTGTGAAGAAAAAGTCAACTGGTCGTCCTCGTACGACGCGAACTCCAGAAAATGTCGACGTAGTAAGAGCATCTGTTCTTCAGAGTCCCCATTGCCCCACTACGCGGCGTGCTCAGAGTTTGCGCATACCTCGTTGCTCGCTACAGCGCATCCTCAACTGCGAGCTGCAATTCCATCCTCAAAAGCTTGATTTTGACGAACAGAGACTGTTTTGTGAGAGAATTCTTGGTGTACTTGAGGCAGATGTTGTTAATGAGGAGCAGTGAAGCTCACTTTCACATTGACGGTTTTGTAAATAAGTAAAACTGACGCTATTGGGTAGCATACAGCCTAGAAGAATTACATCATAAACCACTATACATTGCTAAAGTGACCTTGTTGTATGGATTTTCCGAAGTGAAGTGGGGATCGTTGGTTTTTTTTTTTTTTTTTTTTTGAGGTGGCGGTGCTGGTGTAACAGCAAACTCAGAACGTTATTTTATTTGCAATGCTACACAATTCTCTGGGGCCACACATGAGACTTTGGGGATCAACGTGGCAGAAATGTGGTTCCAAAAAGGTAGAGCCACAGCCCACACGGGTAATACATCATCAACATTTCTTCTCACGTTTCCGCGATCTCCACTGGCCTGCACGCTCTCCGGACACCAGATCAGACGGTTTGCGACTTCTTCTTATGGAGTCATTTTAAATACAAAGTTTACTATCGCAAACTCCGTTCACTCAACGATGTGTGGGCTGCAATATGTGAACAAGGTGCCGCTATTTCACATGACACTTTCACAGACGTTATGCAGAACTGTAAAGGAAGACTTTTAGTGTGTGTCCACGAAAAAGGACGCCAAATTGGTTAATTACTGGTTTTTATTGGTCTAAATAGATTTTATATGTGATCAAATAAACCTAATCATAGTGGTTTGGAATTCACGCGTTCTTTATGCACCACCCTGTATTATAAATCGCGCCTTGCAGGTCAGATTTGTGCAAGGACAAATGCTTTTATCGTCTTTTACATACGTTAATAACCTGAAGGTATTGAGCTTGGATGGTGAATGTGAAGATCTGCAATTATATCGTCTCAGCAGAAGAGGTTCTCAGAAAACCGCATTAGCGTCAACTTACGTGCAGTGCTGAAACTTTCTCACAAAAGAAAATAATTATAATGTGGTACGCGTGTTTAACGCAACGCGTAATCAAATGCAACGTAAGTGTAAGAAACACATTTCCCCATCAAACCAAGCTTAAAGATTTAAGCATCTAAGCAAGGTAAATGTGGTGAAATTGGTAATTACAGCAAAATGATCTAAGTAAATGTATTCGTGAAGTCGAAACATAGAAGGGACCTAATATAATTTACAAGCAAATTAGATACACGGTACAGTCATGGTGACTGTGAACAAACATCGAGACGGAACGTCTGGCGTCCTTTCCGAGCAACATATCTTAGAATTACTAAAGAAATAGCGTTACAGATCGCTTGACAACATAGTCGCGAGTGAGAGAAGCCGTATGTAAGTCGCTTGAATTGACAGATGCCTAACACGCAGATAGATTCCCATCACAACGTGTTTTGAAGCAATTAAAGACTTTAACTAATACACGGTGTTCTGCACGGGAAGTCCGCATGCAGAAGACAATGCGAAAAAGAAACAATTTTATCTAACTCTATTTTTATTGTGGTTCCGTATCATATGAATGCAATTGAAATTCTTTCTACTTGCTGCAATGTCACCATTATACAGAAGGTTGCTGGTCGAATGCCTCCTTATCAGACACAAGATAAATGTCTGAAATACTGCTAACTACCGCGTGCCCGCCGTGCCGAAGGATAAGACAAGAGTCACGACGAAAGACGACAGCGCCTGTGTGTTTCGAAGCATGATGGAACTAAAGCGAACTCCACCAACTAGAGTTCTCATCGGTCGGCTCCAGTCAAAGCTTTGGCCTCGCAGTAACATAAACCAGCATCACCTGGTTTTGGTAAAGATGCGTAACTCTCGCGGAAAATCCGACTCGCGGCTGACTGTCTGTGAATCAACAAGTGACAGGCTGAGCGCTGTGCAGTTTTGCGACGATGGTTCTGACTACGAAACGGTCGCCTTTCAACATCAAAACTTTAAATCTTGACTGCTTCTTTCCTTTTTACTCTATCACGTCTCGCGCTGTCACATTCCGCAGTTATTCGGACCACTAACAAATTATATTCAGGGCCGTAGAGAGAGCTGTAAGAACGGAGTGAAGTGTTAGTTCGTGAACCGCTTTACACTGCTGTTCAAGCAACATCTAACTTGTGATTAATAGTGTAACAGGACCAAAATCGTTAACTCAATAAACACTAAACACATAAACGGTTTCAATTTGGACAACACTTACTTTCATCCATCGTTAACGATGTTTTCCTAAAGCCTGCTGCGTTGTTAGGAAAAATTTAAACAATCAGGTACTCCGTCAGTTATTTTTTTCCGTAGATAGCACACCGTAAACAAACTGTGTGATTTACTGGTTGCGTAGGCTTCTGCGGCTATTGTCTCAGTCAACAAAATTTTTCTGGATTTAAGACCGCATTGTCAATATGTAAAATTACCGACGTTTCGGCCACTGTTGCAAATGACCTTCTTCAGGGTGTTTTTGTTTGCATATTGACAATGCGGTCACAAATCCAGAAAAAATTTTTTGATTAAAGGCACAAAACTTTAAGACCATTAGAAGACAACTGCAGGGAAAAGAGAACAATACATACCCAGACGTCACTTAAATTATAATGCAAATCCCCATAGCACTTCAAAATAGGAATATATTTCTTAAACACCTTGTTCTACGTATGAAAAAACGCAACAGGTACAGTACTTAATTACGTAAATCATTGGAGAACACTACTTCATCCACTGTGTGCACTATTCTGAAGGTTTAATTTTCAATAAGATGACAATAAAAATTAAAATTAAAATAGGAAACGCAGGCTAAAATTCTATGGGCATATTGTAAGAACGAAACCAGTTCGATTACATAAAGAAAGTCGTGAAGTCCTAAGAAACTCGCAGTGAAGCTAAAACTGAGAAAATTGCAGCGGTGCAGAAAGACCTGAAAGAAGCAAGGAAGACACTAAGAGATAGGTGTAAAGTGGAAAAATAGTAACAAATAAGATAATGCACGATTGTAGATTTGGATACGTAGACAACCCAAGAAAACCGGAATCATTTGGTTTCAGGATGCGAAAACATCCAGTCCTGAGAGAACGAAAAAATAGGTCTCAAAGAAAAACCGAAAGGAAAGTCTGAAATGCCCTTTGTTGCACGTGGCGTGGTGCAGTAGGGTTCTTACGTGAAGAGTAAAGTCGAAAATAAAGTGGGACTGATATATATCAGATTTGTGAGTGTAGGTGGAAAGGCTCCCTTGTGTGTCACTCTGTTCATTTATCACGGAATTACCCCCTTACTTAGTAGTGTGTAAACCCGCCCTCTCCTCGTAAAGTCAGCGGAAACGCATTGTGGTGTGGGCAGTGAGGGCCACCGAAAACGTTGTACAGTCGTCCACGACGCCTCAGCCGCCGCCCTCTACTCAAGCAGATTGATCGATCGGATCGAGTCCAAGATGCGCGCTAACGTTCAGACTGAGGCACCATGTGGGAGCCAGTCTCCCTCGTGTACACAGAGCACACCTCAGACTGTTCTGACACAAATCGGAAGTAATGGGGTGGTGCCCTATCTTGTTAAAGGTACAGATCACCAGCAGGTGATGTAACGAATCCACGTGGCCGTACAAAATGTTCTAAACTGCACGGTGTCAGATACAATGCCAGGTTCATGAAGGGGCTTGTCTCGTCCCCTGCCACAAGAATACCTTTGGGAGCTTCCTGGACGGTGCCCTGTTGCCAGTCGGGATGTTTAATCTGATGGGATAACACTAATTTCTTTTTGTTGTAAGTTCCTATGGGACCAAACTGCTGAGGTCATCGATCCCTTGGCTCACACACTACTTAATCCAACTTAAACTATCTTACGCTAAGGACAACACACACACCTATGCCCGAGGGAGGACACGAACCTCCGACAGGACCAGCCGCGAGAACCGTGGCAAGGGCCCTAGGCCGCGTGGCTACCCTGCGCGGCGATAGCACTATAATTGTAAATCGAATATACGAACGAAACTGAATCTAGCATCATTGCAGCGTAGGTCTCTGGAGGAACGAAGCGTTCCGAGTGCTTAAAAAATGCGCAGGTCAGTTTCGTTTCCAAGAAGGGGAGTCCAGCAGACGCACAAAACTAGAGGCCAATAAAGCTGACGTCGGTTTTTGCTACAGCGTTCCCTCATTTCCAAAAGGCGTTCGACACATTCCCGTTGTCACCTAATGAATAAAGACCGAACTAAATACCAGATCAGCTTTGTGACTGAATTGAAGAATTTCTAACTGGAACGTTACTTTTCACAATATGTATAAATGACGTAGTGGATAGTGTCCGAAGTTCCTTGAGGCTGTTCGTGGGTGACACTTGTATCAGAAGACATCGCAACATCAGCAAAATGTAGCGTTATGCAAGAAGACCTACTGAAGATCGACGTTTGTTGCAGCGATTGGAAGTTGATCCTCGATATACACAAATGTAATCCGAGAAAATTCTGTCCCTACGTAAAATCTTTAAGTGTGTCTACAGCTTCCATACCATTCTGGTATAGCAGTAGAGGATAGCCAAACGAAATTTCGTCTTAACGCAGGAAGATCGTACAAACATACCGGCGTTTGACCATCGCACAGAGTCCCTTATGGACGATGTAGTAATAACCATCCGTGGCGTAGAGAACCAAAACAAATGTCACTATATCGGGGTGGAATCCCTACTTGATTTTACAGTGTACTTAACGGCATTTGGCCCCAACTTAGCTTGCATTTCTCGTGAATCTCTCGCTCAGCGCAAAGTCTCAAGTGAATGGAGCAAAGCGCAAATGACTCCATATTTAAGAAGGGTAAAAGAGCGGACCTGCTAAATTACAGACCAATATCCTTAACATCGATTTGTTGCACAGCTCTTGAACATATTCTCAGTTCGAGTATCATAAATTTCCTTGAGACCAAGAAGCTTCTGCCCGCTAATCAGCATGGTTTTAGAAAGCACCGCTCGTGTGAAACTCAGATTGCCTTTCTCTCACACGGTATACTGCGAACTATGGATGAAGGACAACAGGCAGATTCCATATTTCTAGGTTTCCGAAAAACGTTTAACACAGTGCCCCTCTGCAGGCTTTTAACTACGATACGATCATATAGGAAAGGTTCCCAGATATATGGGGGTGGCTCGAAGACTCCTTAAGTAATGGAACGCAATACGTTGCCCTCAGCGGTAAGTGTTCATCAGAGATAAGGGTGTCGTCAAGAGTGCCTCAAGAAAGTGTGATAAGACCGCTGTTATTTTCCATATACATAAATGATCTGGTGGTGTTTTCAGATGGTGCTGAGGTGTACAGGAAGGTGTCGAAGTTGAGTGACTGTAGGAGGATACAAGAGGTCTTAGACAAAATTTCTAGTTGGTGTGATGAATCGCAGCTAGTTCTAAATGTGGAAAAGTGTTGGTTAATGCGAATGAGTGAGTAAAACAAATCCATAGTGTTCGTATACAGCATTAGCAGTGTCCTGCTTGATACAGTCACGTCGATTATGTATTCGCGTCGATTAAGTACCTGGGCGTAACGTTGCAAAGCTATATGAAATGGAACAAGCGTGTGAGTATTTTGGTATGGAAGACGAATGGTTGCCTTCAGTTAACTGGGAGAATTTTGGGAAAATGTTTGTGAAGGAGACTGCTTATACGACGCTAGTGTGACCTATTCCTGAGTACTGCACGAGTATTTGGGATCGGTGTCAGGTCGAATCAAGAGAAGACTTCGAAGCAGTTTAGAGGCAGGCTGCTAGATTTGTTACCGGCGGGTTCGAACAACACATACGTATTACGGAAACGTTTCGGGAACTTAAATGGGAATCGTGGATGGAAGGCGGAGTTCTTTTCGAGGAACACTGCTGAGAAAATTTAGAGAATCGCCATTTTAAGCTGACTGCAAAACGATTCTACTCCCGTCAACATACATCTCGCGTAAGGACCATGAAGATAAGATCCGACAAATTAGTGCTCATCCTGAGGCTTTTCCCTCGCGCCATTTGCGAATGGAGTAGGAAAGAAAATGACTAGTAGTCATACAGGATACCCTCCGCCAAACACCATATTGTGGCTTGCAGAGTACAAATGTAGATGTAGAATGTAATAACCGATATCCACAATTTTCTCAATTATCTGATTGACGATCCCTTAATGCCTCACAGTAAGTCCTGTAACAAACCCCCTTCATGTACTCAAGTTGTGCCATAAACTTCTTTTTTCCTCATTTAGATCCAGTACCTCTTCCTTAGTTATACAACTTTCACATATAATCTCCAGCAACCTTATGTAGCACTACGTTTCAAAAGATTCTATTATTGTCTCAACCGTTTACCGTTTGTGTTTCCCTTTATATCCATTTAACTTTGACCAAACACGATGCAGGAGCCGTAAAAAACTCAAAATCACAATCAATTATTTATTTATTGGACTAGGTAATTTGTCCTAGCATTACTGGCAAAAAATAATACAAGAAATTACTCGTTTCAGTCAAATAAAAGCAACGTTTCATATTACGCTATCTGTGTTGCAAATGCTGAGCAAGTTTCAACCTGATCTTAAAACTAGGTAATGTATCTATACTTTCCGGTTATTATTGACATTAATAACAAGTATTTTTCAGGAGTTTGGAGTAACAAATGAATAGTGACACACTCAAAACATTTTATCTTTTATTTTATGGAGTCAAACATAATTGACTTCCCCAGGTTGCACTTTATCGTTGTTGACTATTCATACAACATACATGGTCGATTTCGAAATGCACATTCTGTCATCAGATGTATCTGTGAAACCAATCACCTTCATTCCAATTCAGTGAAGTATCTCAGTGCAAGTGTAGCCTGTAACCACCGGCATCCTGCCATGCCACTTTACCACTCAGATCAAACTGACCGTGAAGCGTCATTTGTACGCCCCATGGTTGAAACAGGTTTCGAATCTGTTATAAAAAGTAAATAAAGTTTTCGCATAACTTTGCGTTGTTTTATCTACGTGGAAAAGTGGCATGGTAGGATGATGGTTGTTATTAGCTGTCCACGCAGGGACGTTCTTCATTGATTCGATATACATGTAACTGGTTTCACAAACACATCTGCTGACGGATTATGTATTCTGAAATCCATCCCGCTGAAACATATCAGCTACCCTCGCAGACTTGTTTCATCAGCACGCAAGTGCTCCGCTCGCCGGTTTTCTATCAAAGTATCATATTTCTAACAGTCTTCACTGCCTGTCTCACTACCGCATTGCCTGTGTATAGCCACGCGTGGTATGTCTCGCACAGCTCAACAACTTTGCGCTGCGAGAGCTAGCAAGAGACTTAGTGCGAATTTGTTAGGAAGAGTATGGCCTGCCGGAGGAAACACCATTCTGGACTAAGTTTTGGTATCGTACGGACGCTGGTCTGCTAATTCATCATCATGCTGCTACTTACTTCGGGTGAGATCGCTACATGCTATTGGCTTAAAAGGATTTTTCCGTCCTTGTTTCACTTACATATCTTGCTTAACAAATTGCTTTTGAATCATATTTCTTGCATCACAACTTCTCGCGTCACATGTTTATTTAAACTGTAATAGAACAAAGTATTTCTTTGTATTAGGTTTGGAAACACGAGCCCACATGAATAAACTCCCCTCCTCTCTCTCTCTGTCTCTCTCTCTCTCTCTCTCTCTCTCTCTCTCTCTCTCTCTCTCTCTCTCTCATCTGTTATCTATTAGTCAACATGGTACGTTGTGAGTAAAATTAGGAATTTGACCGGTTTTGTGTAACATTTGAACAGTTTGCAGTTTCATTTAGGGTTGATTAAAATGCAATCAAATTATTTGAATAGTTGCCTTAATGTGGCTACCGTCTATGTTCAATGTCCACGTGCAATAACCACTCACAGATGGTAGGTGACCACACTAGCAGTGGAGGGTATATAAAGAGCGTCGGGGGACACGGAAAACAGTGCAGACGTTGTCGTGACGCGGAAACGGAGAGATTTACTGCCGTCCAACAGGGCACGATCATTTGCTTTCGGGCCACGGCAGGAAGCATTTCCAAATCAGTTAAGTTTGTAAATTGTTCCCGTGCTGCAGTGGTCAAAGTGTATCACGCATGGCAAAATGACTCTGTCCAAAGCCGACACCAAGGCAGCTGCGGTACACCACTGGCCATACATTACAGGGGTGAAAGACGGCTGTGGAGATGTTTACGGGCGAATACACGTGGAACTGTGGAGAAACTAGTCACCTATATGAACCAAGGGTCTATCAACAGTGTCCTCTCGACGACCGTTCAGCAAACGTTGCTGCACAGTGGATCAAAGCAAGTATGGGGAGCATGTCCACCCCTACATGCAGTTTGTTTCTCCTCGTCACGATGGCACCTACCAGCATGACAGTGCGAGGTGTCACACAGCTCGCAGTGTACGGTTCGAAGAGCACCACGACGAATTTACCGCACTCCCCTGGCCAACAACCTCCCCAGGTTTAAACCTAATCGAGAATCTGTGGGACCACCTCGATCGGCTGTTCGCGCCGTGGATCCTCAACCGAGAAACCCAGTGCAGCTGGCCACGACGCCGGTGTCCGAATGGCTCCACATCCGTGTCGGTACCTTCCAGAGTTTCACTGACCATTTTCCAGCGCGTCTCACAATGGTCCGCACTTTTTACAGGAGGTCACATTAACATGACTGGACGGTGTAGATTACCTTTACAAAACTAAAAGCTTTGATCCGTTTACTATATGAAACATTCACTTTGTGTGAGCATGAAACCACGTAGCTTTGCTTACTCACGCTCACTACCGGATTTGCCAGGATGCTTTGCCCATTTAACGGCTATTTTGCCAGAAGAAATGGACACGCTCCGTACCATTACACACTGCTTTACCTTAAGTAACGTTTTCAGCTGAAAGGTAAGACTGCGGCAGCGGCTTGTCACTGAATGCAGTTCCGCCAGCCGTAACTACTTCAGATCAGTCTCCTACATAATATCAATAATTATTTTCACCATTCTTTAGCCTTGAGGAATTCCATGCTAACGAGGAGAACACGGCAAGAGCCTTAACACGATTTCCCAGAATACTCAGTGGAAGAACGATAAAAATACGCGAGCACGTGTGTCGACATATCCGTTGATACTTGACCGTTTCTGAGAAAACAATCGTCAAAGTTTTCGACGTATTTTATGTACCTTTTAGTAAGTAAATAATACAACCGAACTGGTGGCACAGTGGTAACGTCTCCGCCTGTCTCTTTTCCGTTCTGTGTTCGAAACCTGATTATAATTTTTATTTTTGTTTTCCATTTGTCTACCTCAGTTCGTAGAATATTATTACATAAATTTTTACTAATGTATATTGAAATAATTTTGTCCTTACTCGTCTACTAATTGTATGTTTGGTTAATGAATTAAAAAAAAAGAGAGAAAATTGTTTGAAATTGTTTTCGATGAAATTCCTATAGTGTATCTTGGTTCAAACTCAATTGCAAGCACCAGTTTTTCAGTAAAGTGATCCGTTATGCGTGGTTTGCCACCAAATTATTGCCAAAGCGCAAAATCTTCAGCAATGTTGACATTTCTTTCCCTATTGAGATTCATACGAAGAAATGTCAACGAGGCAAACCTGCCTTTACGCGATGCTATGTTTCGAATGTTTCTACGATTGGTATCATCCAAAGGAACGCAAGAAGTCTTCCTCAAGAATAAACGGAAGACTAAAACATAAGAAATAATATAAGAATTGATATAAAAATGAAATATAAGAATATGAGACTTTAAACGATTCCAATCGCTGAAAATATCATACACACATATATCGCATAATAAATGTATGACACTTGTTGTGAAATCCAGTCATAATTTTACCATTTCGTATCCCATAACATGAGGAGAAATAGGCCTGTACTAACCTTCTACAGACTTCGGCGCATAAATGAAAAAAATAAAATAAATCAAAACAACAGTCGGGTAATTTCAGCAGAGGGACGCAAAAGTGAGAGCCCGCGACACTAGCCACTGTGTTACCACTTCGGGTGAGCTCAGCGCGCGGAAAAGGCGTCTACATGACGTCGAAAACTTTGATTGTCGTCTCCTCAGAAGCGGCCTACCAGCTACTCGTAATAATAAGCCGAGATGTGTGTTCGTTTTTATTGACGCGTTCGATGAGTAAAGTTTCTGAGAAAGCGCGTTCTGTCACTTCCAATGTTCTTCTTGTAAGATTAAAATCAGTTTCCTTCAGAAAAGCAACCGTGAAGCCTATGTTGTGCTTCGAGGGTTTAACAACTAAATCTTTAGAATTAGGTAGTGTTATCACAGGGTTCTGCCTAAAGAAAAGGCCATAAGTCGGTTTAAGACTTTCAAAATTTCATGGGTTCTCTAAGTAACGTTACAGGACAATGGTTAGTTTCCAACTGGCGATATTTATAAGCTATCAATCAAGATATTTATAAGCTGTCAGTAAGTGTTGGCGTATGCGCTATCAACATCAAAACTTGCTGCCTGAGGATATCTGTACCCTTCACACAACATACATTGTGGCAGCAGCCCTCTCAGTTGCCATTATCAAAACAATGCAGAGATTAAAATTTTGTCTTGTATTAGAGCTTCTAAAATAGTATTTTGAAAGCAATTGTGGAAAAGACGCGATGTCTGCAGTGGCTTCCCATATATCCGCTTGTGGTAGGATGTAACACGCAATTACACACGGAGATCCGCACTCGCCGCCAGTACGTGCCAGGTGGGCGTGTTGTTATCGCCACAGATAAATGTTGACCCAGGAGATCGGAGCACGTGTAATTAGGCGATCAATAGCCCCTGTCCAGTGCTCGTCGACAGCAGTCAGGACACGCTGACTTGTACTTTGCTGCACTCGTATCAAACACGTTTGAATGATTTGCAGATTGTATTTCGTACTCCAGTTCATTCTCCATGCTGAATTCAGCCCATTACAGATCTTTTTATCATTTCAACTTAGTATCACTACTCCCTATGTCTCACTGATGTTGGGAAAAGTCTCGCAATGTTTTTCCACTAACTATGTCGTTTTATAACAGTCGAATAAGAATGTTTACAAGAGTAAGAGTCAGTGAGACGTATTTCTACTTCTACATTTTCAGCTGGATTCCATGAGAGAAACGAAGAGTAGAATGTGTTCTCAGAATCCATCTATAACATAATATATATGATATATTGAAAAGGAGACCTTCGCTGTAACGGCATTGTATGAAAGTTCAGTGTGTGTATATGTTTGCTAAGATCTGACGACATTTCGAGTTGCACAAGCGGAATTAACGGCTTCGTAGAAATTTCGTCATTTCTGGAGACTTGTCTCGGCAGTTTGTTACATGACGGATCCCTCCCGATCCCTCCCCATCAACCAGAAGAGAGACTGTCTAATTTCTTCCCGTAGAAGGGGAGCATGCTTCCCAAATTTATGACAGGATGAAAGAGGTTTACGGAGTGCAGTGTCTCGCATGGTGCACAGTATATCGACTGGCGACCAAGAGGTGCAACGGTTGACGCTGAGCAGTATTGCATCACATTGCTGAGTCTCGAACAGATCATCAAGAAGAAGTGCAGGGTCAATCTCTAGAATGCGATACTGTGTCTCCAAGACAACACTAGGCCACATATTGCCAAGAAGACCGTCGAGTTCCTTCGAAAATTTCGATAGAAGGTCCCGGAACATCTATCTTACAGCCCCGATATTTCCCCATGTATCTTGCATATCTTCGGTCCCTTGAAACAATATCTAAAAGGTCAAAGCTTCATCTGTGGGAAGAAAGTGAAGGACACGGTGTCAAACTGGATCTGTCAGCAATCCAGAAGTTCTACGCTGAATTCATCCATCCATTCCCGTCCTGTGTGCTGGGATCAGTATGCGTATGTCAACAGCAATTATGTACAGATGCACTGTTCCACATGAACTGCAATTGTAATATTGTTATTAAAATTTCTGTATATATAAACTGCAGTCCGCTTTTCATTTGGGCACACGTCATATATCCAAGGACTGAACGAAGCTCAGGCGAACATGTTTTCTGCAAGTAACGCAGCACCATAACGATGTGGCGTTAAACACGCACAGTTAACCACATTGATTCACATTGTTTGCATCTTCTTTTATTTTAGAACAACTATCTGAGTGAAAGACGGCACAATATTCGTTGTCATTTCTGCAGTGTCTTAGCTACATAAGCAGCTATGCGAAGTGACACATCTTGAAAGTGGAAAAAACATTTATGTAAACTTTTAAAATGTCGAATCAAGCTTACAGAAATAGTTCTCTAAGATAAACGCCTTGTTGCGAATGGTCTTCCCGTTTCGGAAATGGTGGCCAGTCAGTTGAAGACTACTCTGGACCAGTGAGACTTCGACGTCAACTGTTGGCGCACTCATTTACAAAATGAATGATCCATTGAAAGCCGATAGTATTCTGCAAGAAAACTTGCAAAAGAGGTTGAAATCTCAGCTTCTTTGTGTAATAATATTTTAACTGAGAAAATAAACATGCTCCGAGTTGTTGCTACAATGTTTGTTTTTCTGTTGATGAGCGAAGAACTGAAGGCACATCGAGGGAATATTTGGAAGAAACTCTTTGAGAAACATGACGATGATGAAGAACACAATCAGTCGGGGAGGAGGATAACGCCGGTATTGATCCAGTGTGAAAGTGATGTTCACAGTGTATTTCGGCTACAATGAACTTGTCATTTCTAACTTTTATATCAAGGTCAAACAGTCAACCCTTACTACTACCCAAGCGTCTTGAAATGTTAATTGACTGAATTCGTATTTATCAGACTGCTGCAGTGGCAGGAGAGCTCATGGCTCCTTAACTGTGACATTGTTCCTCCATTCTTAACACTGCCAATTTCGAAGCACTGTGCCAATAATTAGACGGCTAGTCTCCTCCAGCCACAAAAAATTTCAGATCCCAGTCCATTGATTAGTTTCGTGTTAACGAAAACTAAATATTTCTCGAAAGTATCTGTGCAGCAGCATTGAGGTTACGAATTCGTTACTGACACTAAGAAGTTAGCAGAATCGCATACCAAAGTGGAAAAATAGCTGAAACAAATGTGTGAATAGAGGGGGAAATGTGGGGATACTTTGAATGGCACAAAGGTTAAAACATATCTAAGTAGATGCAGATGCACTTGTGTGCAAAAAATAAGGACGAAAGTAATTATCGTATGATGTGTCACTGAAAGTAGTTTTCTAAAAAGTTATCCAACAAACAACTACTCCTTGGATAACAAAGGGAATTAAAATCTCGCGTAAGAGGAAGAGGGAAGTTTTAAAAAAGACCAGAATACGTCCAGATCAGACACTACTTGCATGCTGCAGGAATGCTGTTATTCTCGTATATTAACGAAAGTCAATGCAACGACCAGAAGCATACGTCCTGGTAAAAACTGATAAGGCAGGTAATGAGATTAAAACGATATGGGATGTTGTTAAGGGAGACACAGGACAGCAAGTCTGTGAACGGAATACCAAGATAATTGGCCGGCCGGTGTGGCCGAGCGGTTCTAGGCGCTTCAGTTTGGACCCGCGCGACTGCTACGGTCGCAGGTTCGAATCCTGTCTCGGGCATGGATGTGTGTGATGTCCTTAGGTTAGTTAGGTTTAAGTAGTTCTAAGTTCTAGGGGACTGATGACCTCAGATAATAAGTCCCATAGTGCTCAGAGCCATTTTTGAACCATGACAATTAAATTAAATGACAATGTTATGACTGGTAATTCACACATTGCAAGAACTTTTAACAATCACTAATAGCAACAAAAGTGGGATTAAATGGGTCAGTTGAAATAGCAAGAGAATATATTAAAAATGTCATTCCACAAAACTTTAAGTAATAAAAACTAGCGTCAAAATCTTTCACTGAAATTAATAGCATTTCAAAAAATTCTAAAAAACAAAGTCTCTTATGGTGTTGTTGGTTGAAATTTCAAACAGAATTCTGAGAAATTGTTCTAACTTCATAAGTAATGCACCACTGGCACAGGGAATTTTTCGAGACAGGTTAATACACTGAACAGCTAAAGAAACTGGTACACCTGCCAAATATCGTTTACGACCCCCGCGAGCATGCAGAAGTGTCGCAACACGACGTGGCATGGACTAAAGTCTGAAGCAGTGCTGGAGGGACCTGACAACATGAGTCCTGCTGGGCTATACATAAATCCGTAGAGTAAGAGGGGTTGGAGGTATCTTCTGAATAGCATGTTGCAAGGCATCCCAGATATGTTCAATAATGTTCATATCTGGGGAATTTGGTGGCCATCGGAAGTGTTTAAATTCAGAAGAGTGTTCCTGGAGCCACTCTGAAGCAATACTAGACGAGTGGGGTGTCGCAGTGTCCTGCTGGAATTGGCCAGGTCCATCGGAATGCACAGTGGACATGAATGGATGTAGGCGATCAGTCAGGATGCTTACGTACATGTCACCTGTCAGTGTTGTATCTAGACGTATCAGGGGTCCCATATCACTCCAACTGCACACACCCCGCTCCATTACAAATCCTCCACCTGTTTCAACAGTCAGCTGCTGACATGTAGGGTTCATGGATTCATGAGGTTGTCTCCATACCCGTACACGTCCATCCCATCGATACAATTTGAAACGAGACGTCTGACCAGGTAACATGTTTCCAGTCATCAACAGCGCAATGTTGGTGTTGACGGGCCCAGGTGAGGCGTAAAGCTTTGTGTCGTGCAGTCATCAAGGGTACACGAGTGGACCTTCGGCTCCGAAAGCCCATATCGATGATGTTGCGTTGAATGGTTCGCAAGTTGACACTTGTTGATGTCCCAGCATTGAAATCTGCAGCAATCTGCGGAAGGGTTGTAGTTCTGTCACGTTGAACGATTCTCTTCAGTCATCGTTGGTCCCGTTCTTGCAGGACGCTTTTATGGTGGCAGTGACGTCGGAGATTTGATGTTTTACCGGATTCCTGATATTCACGGTACACTCGTGAAATGGGTCGTACGAGAAAATCCCGACGTCATCGCTATCTCGGATATGCTGTGTCCCGACGGTCGTGCGCCGACTATAACACCACGTTCAGACTCACTTAAGTCTTGATACCCTGCCATTGTAGCAGCAGTAACCGATCTCACAACTGCGCGAGACACCTCTTGTCCCATTTAGGCGATGCCGATGGTAGAGCCGTATTCTGCCAGTTTACATATCTCTGTATTTGTGTACACATACCTACAACAGTTTCTTTGGTGCTTCAGTATATATGCAGTTTCTAAGCCTGTTTACAAGAAAGGTGACAAGAAAGACTTAAATAATTATTGTTCAATTTCCGTACTGACATCTTTTTGCAAAATATTCGAAAAAATAATGTATTAAGGAGTAGTCCAACACTTTACTTACCGTATCACAATTTGAATTCCAGGAGGGTTACTCAACAGAGAATGCTATTTACATCTTCACCCTCAAATACTGAGAGCTTTAAATAATAAAATATCGAAAACTGGTATTTTCTGTAGTCTTTCCAAGGCAGTTATTTGTGTGAATCATGTTACGCTCTTGGAACTGATAGTTTTATACGTAACAGTTTTGTATCATACATAGAAAAGAATGGAAAAGTTGAGCTCAATAATAAAGACAATGCTTGAAAGGTAGTAGATTTTAGTGACTGTAAAGAAATCATAAAGGAAGTCCCACACGGTTCAGTTTTGGGTCCATTCCCACTCCTTATATTACATGTGAAAGACCTTCCACTTAACATTCGAGAAGGAGAATTGGTATTTTTGCTGACGATACAAGTGTTATAATAAATGCCACTAGGGAGAAATCAACAAGAGTAAATAATGTTTCACAAAGAATTATTAATCGTTCCCTGAAAAATTGGCTATCCCTAAATTTGAGAAAACACACATAATATTCGATTCTGTACAACAAATAGAGCTATGCCAACAACTGGTGTAGCACATGAATGAGAGTCGGTAAATAGTGTAGAATACTCCCACGTTTTTGGGTGTACATATTGATGAAAACGTGAAATGGAATAAACACGCTACCGAGCTTCTCAAACATTTAACTTCGGGTACTACTGGTCTTCGCACAATCACTAGTCTTGGAGACAAACGAATCAACCTTCTGACAGTTTAGCGTATTTACCCTTAGGAAAAATTATCTGTATTGATTTATAACTTAGACAGGAAGTATTGATTGCACAAAAGCGAGCAATAAGAATAATGTGTTGCGTTCACCCGCCGTCGCCATGTAGTATGTCTTCAATGAGTTAGGCATTTTAACTGCAGCATCACAGAACGAGATTAATGAAATTCCTGATAAATAATCTGTCTCAATTTGAGAAGAATAGCTATATTAATACTCGAAACACTAGAGGAGAAAATTAGTTTCATTATCCATTATTAAAGCTGTTAGTGGGTCAGAACAGAGAACAATATGTAGCAACAAAAATATTTGGTCATGTCCTCAATAACCATAATATATCCGACAGGTAACAAAGCAAGTTTTAACTCTAACCTAAAATAATTTCTCCTGCTCAATTCCTTCTATACCATTAAGAATTTGTATGTAAAAACTGATAATCGACAAAAAGATAACCAACACACTAATCGTGTATACGTATCCTGTACAGAGACTCACTCCAAATAATTTCGGTAAAAGAATAGTTCAAATGATGTAAGGAACATATAACTAATTAACTAAACATAGCTCTATGAAACTTTGACCATACATAACAATAATTGCTACAGTATGGTAGAGAAAGTAACTGATATATATGAGTAATGAGGCGAATACAAATCACACTTCCATTAAAAAACGATACTTACACTGAAATCACGCGATTGTTGATGGGCCCTGTTCATTACAGGCGGTGGGACACGGTTCTTAATAGGGTGTGTGGTCACTATGAACGGAAGTGCACGCTTCAAAACATGCTACCATGCTGGCCACAAAGTTACTGTGGTAGGCCGTTCCATTCTCCTACAGTGCAGCTGACAACCGTTGGATCGTCGTTGGTACATGTGGACGGTGTGCAATACTTCTCCCCAAACATCCCACAAGCGCTCGATGGGATTAAAGTCGGGAAACGGACAGATCAGCCCAATTGCTGAATATCCTCTCGTTCCAAGACCTCCTCCAACTTCGATGTTCGATGCGAAAACGAGTACAGTGTCATAATAACGTTGACTGGTGAGTATACCGTCTTCAGAGATTTGGAGATCAGTACACCCATGCAACATTACGTGTCCCTGCACCGTAGCACCTGGACCACCAAAAGGATGGCGTTCCACAGTGCTGGACGTGCCCTCATATGTCGAGAAGTGGCAACATGTAATGCACCTAGGTCTAGGACGTCAAAGTGTTGTTGTGTGGGGAGGCACAATGTGGCATGTGTGTATTCGTGCTGCCTTTGATACTGTTCGGATGCAGCCTGGACGATGTGGACGTTTGAGATAGAACATGCTACGGCGCATACGCGCATGTATTGAAGCATATGGAAACCATTTTTAGCACATACCGTAACAGTGGCTGCATGGTACAGCACGTATTAGACCGCAGTCTCTGTAACAATGTATGAGTGAATAAATTATCTCTAGCGTTAAAACCATATTTCCGGACGTAAGTTCATTAGATCTTGTTTGTTCCGTATTCTGTCATCGATACATCTCTTGATTTTGTACATGGTGGAAAAAGTTACCCTGTATACCCGCCTCAGAGTGCCTTTAACGTTGCATAATACGCAATAACAACGTTCTCAAACGGAAACTTTTTGATTGCCTCTTATATTTCATATTTTAACTGTGTCTCTTTTTTCTTTTTGTTTATACCTGTTTTATCGTTGAATTTTGAGGTCCAAATCTTAAAACTTTCCTTCTGAAATATTTCTTTCAGCTCCTTCTTCTGATTTTTTGTTTCGCATTTCTAAATCTTCTACAACCTCGGATCCAAGTTCTTGTTAGTTTCTTGTGCCAGATTTGTGGATTTTATTAGCTTACTGTCGTTAATTCTGTAGAATTGTCCAAAAATGTGTCTGTTTTCCTTGTTCTTTCTAATATCTTTTTAAGTGTTGGCATATTTCGGTATCGCTTCTCAATTTCCGGTCTTCTGTATTTTTTTGTTTTTTTGTTTTGTTATATTGTTGTTTTGATCGACATGACCTAGTGAAATAATGTGTGTGTGTGTGTGTGTGTGTGTGTGCGCGCGCGCGCGCGCGCTTTTGCGTATATGTATATTACAAAGTAAAGGAGATGACTGGCACGTCATTTGTTATAATAACTTCACATTTATACGAAGATAACACTTTTGTTTGCTTGGAACACAAATAACGTTCTGCCGATGATACAGTTCATTCGCTACAAGTAATCTCGTCAATGTCGGAGTTTTTAAGTGGTGCGCAGCTTACGCGTTCGTGATTGCGGGAAAATGCGCTTGAAGCACGCACCAGCGAGCCGTGGAGAACGTAGACGGCGCGTGGCCGCCTACACGCCGCCACGCACGCTGGCGGGATGGGGAGAGGGATATTGACCCACACCATCCGGAGCCGCTGCCGATAGCAGTCGCTGCGTGTTTCTCCTCCACTGTAGCACAGCTGTCACCGACACTGGCGTAAATTTAATCAGTCGGTACCACGCTTTGTTCACATTGGACTGTGAAACGCGAAGATCTGAGAGTGTCGCCTTCTTAACATAGACTATGTTGTAGTTTCTTTATGGTTTGCACTCGCCTGAAAGTGATTAACACGAGGACGGAAAAAAAAACAGAAGCGGCAGTGGCCCCGTCACCAAATAAAAACACATCTCCGTAGCCGACTGTGCTAACGCACACCAGAGCGGTGGCGCTGCACTCGGAGGTAAGCCGGTTCGAATCATGGTCGTGGAAGAAATTTTCACCTTAAGTACTTGGCCAGTAAGGGGAGAGACGCCCGGTTAGCCGTTCGATCTAACGCACGGCTTTCCGGATTGGGAAGGAGCGCCTGGTCCCCGGCACGAATCCGCCCGGCGGACTTGCGTCGAGGTCCGGTGCGTCGGCCAGTCTGTGGATGGGTTTTAGGCGGTTTTCCATCAGCCACGGCGAATGCGGACTGGTTCCCCTTGTTCTTCCTCAGCTACACTATGTCGGCGACTGCTGCGCAAACAAGTTCTCCACGTACGCGTACATCACCATTACTCTACTACGCGAACATAGGGGTTACGCTCGTCTCGTGTGAGACGTACCCTGGGGGGCTCCACCGGGGGGCGAACCGCATAATAACCCTGAAATAGTGGTTCGGTGTGGGGTGGCGGTGGGGTGGACTGCGGTAGTTCAAATGGTTCAAATGGCTCTGAGCACTATGGGACTCAACTGCTGTGGTCATAAGTCCCCTAGAACGTAGAACTACTTAAACCTAACTAACCTAAGGACAGCACACAACACCCAGCCATCACGAGGCAGAGAAAATCCCTGACCCCGCCGGGAATCGAACCCGGGAACCCGGGCGTGGGAAGCGAGAACGCTACCGCACGACCACGAGA
Organism: Schistocerca serialis cubense; assembly: GCF_023864345.2. Lineage (NCBI taxonomy): Eukaryota > Metazoa > Arthropoda > Insecta > Orthoptera > Acrididae > Schistocerca > Schistocerca serialis. Next base: position 411,536,092 of record NC_064641.1, on the reverse strand, counting down.
TGCGGGCGGACTGCGGTAGTCGTCGTGGGGTTGTGGACCACTGCGGCTGCGGCGGGGACGGAGCCTCTCCGTCGTTTCTAGGCACCCGGATAACATACAATAGAATACAATACAAGGGGAGGAGAGATGGTGGCGTAAAGTTCTTGATCAGCAAACTTTGCGCCACTGCGATGGATTAATCCAAACCGCTCTGTAACGTCTCATGTGGTGAGCCGCGGCCCATCACAGGTACCGGCCCCGTAACGAACTTGTGACGTTACATTATTTACCTTGCCCGATACACATCGCTAACGCTCGGTTCTGTTTGGGGCCCACAGGAAATCAATAGGTCAATGAAAAGGTACCCACTAAATGTCTTAACTTTGTCATGTCCTATAGAGAAAGTGCATATGTAAAGATATACAATTCAGAATTATTAAACTAGTCTGGAATAGTAAATCGCTCTCTGCTGGAGACGGTCAGTGGAACTGGTAAGACCTGTAGTATTACGTGCTGTGACACACGTAACAGGGCTGGTATACATCGCTGGCCCCGAGTGAGAGCACGTGACGCTCTTGACGGTCTGAAGATTGAATCAGTGTTATTACGGGCTTTCTTGGGGATCACCCGTCCGAGTGATGGGAAAGTTGAGTCCGGCGATCTCCCTGTTGATCTTGGTGAGGAGTAGGCTGTGTGCCGACTCCGGCTTTCACGCTCCCCGTTTTCTCGTCGTCATCATCCTGATCACCACACAACAGAAACATGACAGCACACCACACGCACGCCCACTGACGACTTAACGCACAACTCTTACACACCAAGAAGGAAGACGCCATTCTGCACGAACATAGCAAATCCTTTTCACTTAAGCGGTTGAACTTACCCCTAGGGATGTCCCAGCTGACCTTGCCTTCCAACTTTAGTGTTTTACTAAGTAACTATTAATTCTCACGTGTATCTAGACCTCAAACATTTTGCTTCATGTGATACAATTTTTTTCGATCAACTCATTGGCAGTGGTTGAAAAGTTTATTACACACCTGTCGTTCTGCATTCCTGGAAGATAAACATGGTGGACCTTCTGTCGCATCAGGGAAAATGACATGCTGGAAAGTTTTAAGCAATGGATGGTGCAAGTGCAGACGTTTGACTATCATACTCGTACACCTATTAGTGGACATAAATATTGGGCCCTTCGCCTTTATGACGGCTTGAAATCTACTAGGGACACTTTCATTGATGAATGGCAGCCGATTCTTCCTCAGCTGCCGAAACCAGAGAAGGTAATGTAGTTGCACGCCGGGGTCCGGCGTGAAGTCGGTGTTATAACTCATCCCAGAGGTTTTCCATAGGGTTCAGGTCGGGATGCTTGGCAGCTCTGTCCACTTATGAATGTCACTGTCCACAAACCGTTGCCTCACAGATGCCGCTTTGTGATAAGATGCGTTGTCATGCCGACACAGTCAGTCATCATGTCTGAACTGTTCCTCTACCGTACACAGCACACAATTCTGTATAGTGAATTCATATCCTTCCGCATTTAGAGTTCTGTTAAGCTCAATAATGTGACCGCACCCCAACCACGAAAAACAGCCCCATACCGTAACACCAGCTCCTCCTTACTTCACTGTTGTGCTGCACATGATGGCAGGTAACGTTGTCCACTCATGATCAAACCCAAACCCTTCCATCGGACTGCCGCAGGACAGGGCGTAATTCGTCAATCCAAAACACTCCTTTCCGGTCACCTATTGTCCAGAGGGTTCGCTCTTTGCACCACCTGATACATCTGACTACAGAAGTGTGTGGATTATGAGGAGCTGCTCGACCACTGAACTCCTGACACACCCATTCTGCTGTCACTGCTTCTCCACCGACAGCACAATACGCTCCACTTCTTTTTATAGTAGCTTGTCCGCTTCTCGTGACTTCAAGTGCTCGATTTGTTCATTACTCTTCAACGAACTGGACATATTAGACACACAAATTGACAGCGTCAGTCTCGTTTGCTTTCGCCCGACACCATAAACGTTATTTTCCAGCAGAGCGCAAGAACACGTCTTTAGCAAACCGTTACCCCACTACCATAGCGTTGATTGAGTATGTAGTAGACTAATACATTGACAGATGAGCATTGCTACAAATAGTTATTTAATACCAGCAGTCTTCTACCTTTTTTTTATTTATTAGAGAGCTGCAGTAGTCTGAAGTGGAATTTCGTAGTATTTCTCATGAAGCACAAATGACTCGATGATTTCATGAGGCTGCGCATATTTAGCACAGGACATAAATACAGCAGTCCATGGAGTATTCCACTTTATATGCCATTGTTAGACAAAGACGTTCGTACTTACCGCGTACGCCTAAGGAGAAGGTAATGTCTGGACTGAACAGGACTTAAGACAGAATTCTGTATAAATTAGTATGCTGCAACTAAATGTATTTAACCACCCTGATGGGTTTTACCTTCATTGGGAAGACAGCATCAGTGGATATCATGGACTGTTACACTGTATAGATTTACGCATAATTCTAAAAAGATATCTCGATACCGTTCTACTCCTTTTATTCAACAAAATATTCCCCTTCAGGTAGCTCACTATATACACTGTCGCTAAACACCTTGGATGCACTTAATGTCTCTGATGAGAAATAGCCATAAATGAATTACGTTCGACTATACGGGACTTGCTGCTCTACGCATTGCACGGAAGGTGATACTGTGGTGCCGGCTGGCTAGTTCCAGCGCCCCTACGACTGGTGATGCAGCACAACGCGTCTTCGGCAGGTCTCGGCTGTCATTGGGCCGTCGTTCTTGTACTGTTGAAGCACGATATTTTAAACATAAGCCCGAAACTGTTCTTTATGCACTCAGGGAGATTCCGTTTGGTCCTCGTCTTTAACAACAAGTAACGAAACTCTTCTCTATGCGCTGAGGGAGATTCCATTTGGTTTTCGCCTTTGACCACTACCTTCCGTTAAGATTTATCGACAAACATTAATATCTTAGAGTATTTATTCTTATGCGTCTCTTTGTGCTACGCCTGAAACTGCGAGCTACTGCACCCAACTACTCTAATCCACTACTGAAATCTGCAGCAACAGGCAGGTAACGGCGTCACTATTACGAGAACTTGAATATGGACGTTACACGTTTCTCGTATTAGACATTCTGAGGTACTGCGTGCCTGTTTGGGCCGAACATGTCGTTCGATAGTCTAAAAGTATTTATTTAGTTTAAAGTAGCAACCTGCCCCGGCTTCGCACTGGTAACACTACGGCCGGAAGACTTCTCTTGAGTGGCGGTAATAAATTCTACACACAAACCTTCCTTACGGATCTATGTATTAATGAAAACCGTATTAAAATCCCTATAGTAGTTACTGAGATCAGCCAGACAGGAAGGGGGGACTTTAATTCATCATAGTTCAACTAATTTGCACGATATAAATTCTATAGAAAACCTTCCTCGTGAAATCCGTGCAGTCGTTGCTCAGACAGCCTTCACGTGCCGACAGAAAAAGGTGACTGGCGACTTTATAAAATGCATAGATAGACGGAGGCTATACACAAGTTTCATTCGGGTTCCCTCTAAAGCGCCGAAGTGGATTCTCACCTCTATGTTTGTCAGTTTCAGATAGAGTTCCGTCTACAATGAGCTAGACGTCGACGAAGTGCTAAGAAACAAACATACTTCATTTGTCAAAAGTTAGCTGTAGTCGGCTATACCCCAGATCATCACGTAAGAAACAGATTGACCGTCCTTACGGCGGAACAGGCAACCGTAAAAATAGTTTTCCCGTCGGTCAACAGATGTCACAGGCGACGCTACAATGCTAACTGACCTGTCCATGTCGCTGTATCTTCGGTGACGTGAATGATGCTGATTTGCGTTCGGCTAGAGCGCTGCGCGCGAAATGCATTCGTCACACTGCTGATTGTAGCTCATGATCGGCTGTGGTTTTTCCCGAGTTTTCAATCTAAGAATGTAGATTAGCTCCTGTAATTCTACAAACCAAGTTTATTTCTCACAATCACATGCGAAATGAAAGAAACGAAAAGTAACACACAAACATTTCTCGGGAGTTACCGTTTAAATGCAGACTGTATTGCAGTCGACAGGGTTTAACACTCTCCTTCCATGCCGTCCATTTCCTCTTTGCTATACAGCTCTTCTGATACGGATTATGGTGGTAAAAAAGATCTCCACGTGCAGGTTAACACTAGAAAGTTTTCAAAATGCGCACTCGGTTATGATGCGAATTAGGGCTGGACATATTTCAGTGACAGTCATTTCAAATTTAAATTCTTTTACTTTGCATGTAACTTATCGTAAATGATATAAGAGTGGCACAAAACGATGAATTTTGGATTGTTGTTGAAAGGGGGCTGCAAACGCGGTAATATACAAGTGAAAGCGTGTTTTTCGAGCATATTTTGGCGGTGTCAACTTTGAAGAGCCACAGACGGCAAACCATAATTATGTTAAAAATTTACTATGTACAGTTTAAAGATAACCCGCAAATATTCGCAACAGACGTACGCTTTTATCTGCAACACAGTTATTACTTGGGATATCCGCACTCGCGCAGACCTGTTACTGTAAGTAGTGTTGTTTTCAAGTGAAAGTCGTGTGAGGATTATTAGCGCACAGATAAAAAAAATTAAAATAGGCAGCGTCTATAGTTTGCATGTTATGCTCGTTCTCTTCTATTCTCCTCCCTTCATTCCAGTATAAACGCTTGTTCACAAGTATAAACGAATGGCAGTGAACATTGGCGAATTACCTATGAATAGGCTACTCGTTTGCAGCAGTGTAAACGAGGTTTTACACTCGTTCACTTCGTTCGCTCTAGTATATACCAGGATTTAGAGGGACCGATGATCTAGCAGTTAGATGACGACTATTATTCATTTATTTCACTGTTGCGATTTCAGCTCTAGAGTCATTTTCATGTACCAAGGGAAAGGTCTTGTAAGGTAATGCTTCTTAAATTGTTTACCAAATGTTACCACACTATGCTTTGCATTTTGTTATCCATATGTTATATTGGTTTCAGTTTTCACATTGCACACAAAAATGCCTCTACACCCAAAATTACGATAGTGAAGTGAATAAACAGTTTTAAAAAGTCCAAATCGCAGCAATGATTTCATTTAAAAATTATATGATATGATTCTTGTACAGGAAGGCCTGCACGTTATATCGAATATAACATCGACAAAATTTAAATAGGATCGAATGCTTATGGATCTTTATTAATTCTTACTCCTAACTAATTTATTGATTTACCTGGATTTAAAATCCACTCGCCTAACCTTTCTTTATCTTTGACGGGAAATCTGAACATTTTTAGTTCAGTATTCGTTCGTCTACTCCTTCCACAGTTGATACACTCGTAGGTCCTCGGTATGACGACTCGATCCTCTACCACCGGTATGTCAGAAACAGCTGTACTTCACGAACGTCAAATAGTGGAAAGCTGCACGCGTTCGGCCGATGTTGCCACATATTTCACAGAACGGAGTGCCATCTAGTGGTTGATTCCAGAAGTAAGGGTGTGACGCTGTTGCCGCCTGGTGGCCGTTCCCTGACAAGTGTTGCCTGCTAGACCAAGCGATCTGTCAATCTGTTTCTTACGTGATATGGGGCTATACGTCGATGGCGTACACCCCTTATGACGGCACTCTCTCTTGCTTCGTTTAGTGCCAGGGGAAAAGTGATGGAGCCATGGCACGCGAACGCAACAAACCATCATCTTCAGCTCTCGACTGAAATGCTGTGCACTTACTGCCCTGCGTGGCCACTTCTTCTCAAATTGGAGCTGGCGGGCCGTAGTGTTACATGAGATGCAAAGGGATTAATACTAGCCATTAGATTATCATCTCCATCTCATCATGGAGCCTTTTTGGTAAAGATGATTGCTGAACTCACTTCGCATTCACAGAAATTGCACGAACGTATCCAACAGTTGACTTTTCACTTCAACAGACCATTGCCAGTCTGCTGATAAACACTTAGACCCCTGACAGCGCCTCTAGCAAGCAGTGCTTGCCATCACGTACAGCCGGCTGCACTCTGATCGAAATTACATTAGGACTGATAGCTACGAAGGAAGCAGTGACGTGAGTCTCACGAAGAAGACCAATCCCGCGAGTCACATAGCCGCAGAACTCACCCACGGCTGTCTGACTTCTGTCCTCACTCAACCACTACAACAGTTCCCACTTGCACTAGGATCCAGTCTCAGGTGGCATGCTGTCCTATGGGATCATTCGTTGCAAACTGACATTTTGTTTGTTTCCATTTAGTAAGATGTGGGCTTAATCGCAGTCCAGGCACATTAATATGACAACTTCCTATATTTGAAATCAACGTGCAATAATCACTCATGTGCAGCAGGTGGCAGCACTAGCCGTGGAGGGTATATAAAGTGTGTCGGCGATGAGGGAGTGGGTGGAGGGAGGGGGCGGTGAAACCAGTGCAGTCGTTGTAACGAGGAAGCGGAGCAATTTACCTGACGCCAAAAGGGCCTGATCATTAGCTTTGCAACAAGGATGGAAGCTTTTCCGAAACGCGAAAGTTTGTAACTGTTCACATTCCGCCGTGGTTAAAGCACATCATGCATGGCAAAATGGCTCTATCCAAAACCGGCGCCGAGGCAGCTGTGGCGCACCACAGGCCATAGATGACGGGTGAAAGACGGCTGCAGAGACGTTCTACTGTTGGGTAACTGACCGCCCAGATGAACCAAGGGTCTACCAACAGTGTCTCCTCAACGACCGTTCAGCGAACGTTGCTGCGTACGGGCCTCCACAGCAGGCGCCTGGTTCATGCACCCAATCTCAATGCTGTTCATCGGCGACGAAGGCTGGAATGCACGCCAATATCGCAGATGGACCTCCTCTGAGTGGCGACAGGTGGCCCTTTCAGAAGATTCACGTTTTATGCCCCTTCGAACAGATAGCCGCTGCGGAGTACAGCGTAAAACATGTAAAAGCAAACACCCGTAACAATCGTAGGAATGATCCAGCCAGAGGAGACAGCTGTGTGATCTGGGGAATGTTTTGGTGGCATTCCCTGGGTGACCTCGTGATTCTGGAAGGCATAATGGACCAACACAAGTATACATCTATTCTTGTGAACTTTGCCCACCGCTATATGCAGTTGGTTTTTCCTCAGCACGATTGCATCTACCAGCAGGACAATGTAAAGTGTCACACAGCTCGCAGTGTACGTGCGTGGTTCAAAGAGCATCAGGATGAGTTTACCGTACTCCCCTGGCCACCAGACTCCCAGATGTAAACCCAATCGAGAATCTGTGGGACCATCTCGAGCGGACTGTTGGTGCTACAGAAACTTAAGTGAGGAACTGAGGACAGCCGGCGTAGCTCCACTTCTCTTTCAGTGCCTTTCACAATCTTATTGACTCTTCCTGCACGTCACACAGCGGTCCCTCCTGCAGTAGGTGGTTGTTTATGCTTTTGACAGGTGGTCACATTAATGTGACTGAACAGTGTATTTTATGTTAGTACTATTGTTCGTTATGATCCGCCCGGATAGTCGTGCGTGTAAAAGCGAAGCTTCCGTGTCGCGAAGGTGCGCCGGGCCCGGATCGAATCAGCCCGGCAGATTAACTGTGAAGTCGATGTGCCGCCTAGCCTGGATGTGGTTTACAGGTGTTTTTCCACATCCCACTTGGTGAATACCGGACTGGTGCCCAAGTTCCGCCTCAGTTGCACGATTTGCAATCATTTAGAAAACTCCGCTCACTTTCACAAGAATGAAACTGCACGCAAACATCTGGGCTACACATATTCCGTCCCGGGATAAGGGGGGTAGTGACAGGAAGAGCATCTGGCCGCCCCTCAAATCTGCTCATAATCATGCCAACCTGTGCCGATGCGGGACTAAGACAAGAAAATGATGATGACTATTGTTTGTTGTGTGTTGGCTAGAGGACTGTCGTACAGGCTCAGTCAAGAGAAATGGTTTACTCTTTAGGCGGCTAATCCATCAACGATAATTATTGTTGATAATGCTCCAAACCATTCCGTTCTTGTTGGCAAGATGTCTACCATGCTAAAGCGAAATGAAGAGATGATTGACTTCAGTGTCGAAGTAAGTGACAGATTAAAAAAGGTGGTGCTTATGGGTCTCTGTATAAAAAACGGTTCCCCATATACAGGAAAGCAGTCATTAGGATGTCACTTTGTCACTGCTATCTCAAGCCAACAGAACTGATAGGGACCGCCATAAAAGCTTGCTTTTCCAGTGAAAATAACTGCAGGCGAGGCACTCAGCAGCAGAATTACTAGGAAGGTCTATCAGACCATTTATTGTTATCACGAGAAGAAGTCCGCAATAATGTTACTCATTCGTCAGGAATTTAGAGTTTAACCATGAGTGTGTAGTAATGTGGGATGTTATCGGACTAATTTCGTCACCAGAAACATTATGTTTTGGAACGGAGCAGTAGTTTACCTGCGGGAATCGAACCAAAGTTATTCTGATTGTAGATCTAAACTGCACTCCTAAGGAAGAGAAACGGTCGCCAGCCTAAATGTGCAAGATGATTCCAAGTAAATACACTGTTAATCAAGAAAACTAACTGCTGCATTTGACTTGACTTGGGACTGAAATCTGTTCTGTAAACTGGATACGAAATAATAGTATAATTCGAAAAACAGTTACTCAAGAGCAACACAGAGAAGCGCTTGAAATGTCTTGGCATCAGACTATCTCCTGTAACCTCCCCACCGTAATTTTTATATAAGAAAATATAGCAATACTTAATAGAAATTGGGGGCCAAGTGTAACCTCCCCACAAAATTTTTAAAGAAAAAAGGACGATACTAATTAGAAATGCTGATGGACATTACTCTATGCGTAACCTGCCCACAATGAAATGTACTGAAAATGGCAACGAAAATATGAAATTCGCAATCTGACTCAAATATAAATTCTTCACAAAATTTAAAGTCCGTTCACTGACAAGAAAATACAATTAAACCGAAATATCGGTTTTTGGCCCTGTGAAAAACAATCAGAATTAAAGTCTTACCTCAGAATAAATGGATGTCACATATCTGCTCTTGTTGTTGCGCACCGCTTGGAGGAACTGCATTGCAAATAATAATATTCTCTTTTTTTGTGATTTTAGTGGAATTTTTCTTCAAAAGAAGTGGAATGAAATGGGAAGTGCAACGAAATCTTGAGTTAAATAAAAAATTAAATTTTTGAGAAACTACTTTTGAAATAAAAAATTATTATTGGGAGACTTGTTGGAGAATAATTACAATAAATAAAATTTTTCATTATCTAATGATTATATTAATTAACAGTATACCTTATTCCTCATCTTGACCATTGTTGCCGACCGCCTACATCACACAACCGCACTGGGCTGCTACTACTGACCGACCGCTCTGCATGACAACTACAGACTGAGTACTGCTCTCAACTAGACAGAGCTACAGACTCGCAACGACTGACTGACTGCTACTCTGCACAGCGACAACTAACTCGCAAAGACTACTACTGACTGAGAACCGCTCGCAACACTCGCGCGGTCAAGCGCATACTCTCTGGTCACAGATGCTACAATGCCTCGCCATCGCTGCTGCGTTACATACGTGTTTCATAACCCTCCACTCGGGGGGCAAAAATTTGGCAGCGATGGTGAGTCATTTGGACTTGCCAAGCGCGGCAAAATTTTTCTTTAATTAACAAAATCCTATAACTTACAGAATATTTAAATGTTGTGCACACGCACTAAGTACAAAATATATCAGACAAGGACAAAATGTGAATACTAAACATAGTAGCAAATCAGAAAAAAGTATATACAAACTTTTTGACAGATAAAGTGCACAGGCACTGAAAAAATTCTTTAGCATATGCAGAACAAATAAACAGACTGGCAAGAATAATTAGATGTAGTACATAAAGTAAATGTTGTGCACACGCACTACGTACAAAATATATCAGACAAAGACAAAATGTGAGTACAAAACATAGTAGCAAATCAGAAAAGTATATACAAATTATTTGACAGATAACAAAGTGCACAGGCACTGAAAAAATTCTTTAGCATATTCAGAACAAATAAACAGACTGGCAAGATATTATGTTGACAAGTGTACATGCACTGAAAAATGTCTTTAGCATTTTCACAACAAATAAACATAATGGCAAAAAAAAAATTCATGTCCAAAGTGCACATGCACTGAAAATGTCTTTAGTATTTTCACAACAAATAAACATAATGGCAAACATCATGTCGACCAGTGACATAAGTGTACTCACACTGGAGTTTAGCGAATCGAAAAATGTATAACCTATGAACATAAATGATGTTACCAAAAAAATTTTTTCTTTATGTGACAAGAATCAGGATAGGAAAGGGAAGGATTGCATCATGGTTGTAGCACTTTAGATTGCACACAGCTGCTCTGAAAGTCCATATCTTTCCACAGTAGTACAACACCAAGTGACACAACTTGAAGTTCTTTTCCCATCAGAATTTATCAGTGTAGCCAAGACACTGAACTGTCGTAGTAATGTTCCATGTTTTCATTTTGGCAGTACATTAGGTACACCAAACAGTGGGACCATAATAATGTCTTCATCGCTCATGGTGGTGGACAGCATGTCGTGTCAACACCACACTCTTACAAGGCACACCAACGTAGAATTAGTGCAAAACCAAATATAGTGCTCCATGATCACTGGGATAAACAGGACAAATGGACATTGCAGTAATTCAGGGTAGTCAGCTTATGAGGTGAAGGACATCAAGTCACATAATATTGACAATTACAGTCTTCATTGATAGTTCGTGGCATTCATAGCCCAGTTATTGAACATTTCTGTACCAAGTATGTAGTATTACAGAAAAATGTTCATTAATTGTTTTACATAGAATCAGTAGCCTTCTTTTCCTGGTTACAAAATATTATGAAATAATCGCATTCTTTTCAGTTACAGAGTATAATTAAGAATCATTAACCTTTTCCTAATTACAGTTAATTAATCATTTGTCATTAATTAATCATTTGTCTAATTACAGTTAATTAATCATTTGTATAATTACAGTTAATTAATCATTTGTCGTTAATTAATCATTTGTCTAATTACAGTTAATTAATTAATCATTTGTAGCCTTAATTAATTACAAAGCATTATTAAACAGTACCATAGTTAATTAATTATGTGTCATTCCAATCTATTAAGAATCATTAGTCTTTTCCTAATTACAAAGCATTATGAAACAGTCACATTCATTTCCAACAACAAAGTATCAACATTGAAAACAAGAGTTAATTAATGGCATAATTAATAACAATTTCGTTGATTGACATTAATTATTGGCACTCAGTGGCCATCAAGTATTGAATAGAATAAAACATAGTTCATCATTCAGTATTATTCAGATCATTACAAAGTCATTATTAAAAATCAGTTAATTACAGTCAAATCATTAGTAATCACAGGCATTACAATAAACAGTGGCAGTTATTAGCTAGTGACAAAGCATTATTTTGAATATAGTCTCATTAAGAGGTCATTACTCGAGTGACGTGCTATTCAGAGTTGATCAGTATTATTCAGAATTATCATAAACTAGTGACATTATGTGGGACTGGTAATACATTTTTTTGGTAGCAATGCATTGCGTTGGGATCGATAATTAATTGCTGAGGTATAATACTTTTTGCTTTTGACCTATTGCTGCAAATGAGGATAGGTAACGTCATTCGTCATGAGTCAGCTGTAGCAAGATTATGTAACAAGGCAGTACTTGTGATCACATTTATAAATGATAAACACAAATGGGTAAAAAATAAAAAAATGCAAGTACTAGAACAGGTATAGTAAGTAACAGGTTTAGTAAGTGTCATGAAAAACTTCTCCTGGAAAAAATACAAAAACGGATTATTGACCTGAAAGAAGAAACGCACACTATGCTGAAAAGTAGTGAACTTCGAATTAACAAGTAGTGAAATGTGTATAAAATGTGTTCCATAGCTGTCCTTTCCAAAACTTTCAGTCATCCTACTATGCAATGTAACACCTGCTGTCAAAGCAAACCGCAACAAATACTTAAATAACTACGTGGCATAAAGAAAAAAACTTCATTATCCATATCATCATAACTTCACCATTATCATCACCTGTAAAGAAAAACTTCATTATTCATAATACCATTTCCTTCATCATTATTCATCAGTATTCACTATCATCTGCAAAAAATCACTTCATTACTCATTACATAACTATTCCTTATCTCTAGCATATTTCATCACTAAAACTAAGATGTGTAGTTCTCTCTGACAGCCTGCATCAATCACCTTGTATTCTGAAAGAAAAAATTAGTTAAGACTGCTATTCTGTGATGAGTATAGTATATTCTTGTTAATGTTTGTTAATCCTGATCCATTTACTCTTCCTCATAAAGTCATTGCATCTCCTTTCGTTTATTCCGTAGGTGAAATTCCCATTTATGTTAAATTTATTTCTTAGAATCATCATTCCTTTCTGAAATTGATGAACAAAGATTAATGTCTTGCATTTAAATCCTATACCCACTAAATAATGACTGGTTTATGGAGACACAATTAACCATACAGCATAACATGACAGAAAACGTAATATGTCCAAGACATTGACAGTGTTCGGATGCGAAAAAATGTACACAGAATAATACAATGCAGTAGCAAAAAAATGTGAAACAGTCACGATGTTGAGATGTCATAAGGCAAAAAAAAAAAATGTCAAAGTCGACTGGTGTGTGTTATATCTTAACTCTTTCATAGTGCATACAAACAAAACTGGAGTACAGTCATATACACAAAAAAATGGAAAATGTGCACGGTCTGATGTGTAACGACAAGAAAAGCGACCTGCTAACCTTACCTTGCCGGGCACTTGCCAAGAAAAAAAAATACGATAATCATCAATAATTAGTCAGGTGAATTAATTGCATTAGTAAAAGGCATCATAGTGTGTTGAATCATACAGTGGTTTCACTCAATAAACGGTTTAATGTTTGAGATATGGTGATTGCCTTTCGATTTTCTGGTTCTCAAAGTTTCGACGTGTACAACATTGGGGTGAGGGATGCTGCGAATCCGATACGGACCTGCGTATAGAAGTTCAAATTTACTGCACTTACCTTTTAATTTGCTGGATAAATAGTGTGTACGTACTAATATCTTCTGTCCAACGTGAAAGTCGCGGCGTGTACAAACCTGTTTTTGCTGTCTTCTCCGGCGCTCTGCGGCACGTTTGATGTTGTTCAGCGCAATGTCAATTATTTCGTGGTGTCGTAGGCGACGATTTTTGGGGAATTCTATTAATTCTTTAATTTTGTTCGGTGGTTCAACGTTTTTCAGTATAACAGTCGGAGATAGCATAGTGGATTCATTTGGAATGGAATTAATTACATCTTGGAATGAGAGTATGTGTGTATCCCAATCAATATGTCTTTTGTGGCAGTATATTCTGCACAGTTTACCAATTTCCTTCATTAATCTTTCACAAGGGTTCGAAGAAGCGTGGTATTTGGATATATAGATCGGAGAAATGTTTCTAGCTCGTAACATGCGTGTCCATACACTACTACGAAATTGAGATCCATTATCAGAAATTACTTTCATTACATGCCCTACATGAAATAGAAAATGTTTTACAAATGCTTTCGAAACAGTTTTAGCAGTAGCTTTGCGTAACGGAGTGAAAGTAACAAATTTTGAAGTGAGCTCAACAGCGACAAAAATGTAGCAAAAACCTCTGTTAGTTCTGGGAATCGGACCAAAAATATCTACTGCGGCCATGTGTCTTAATTTCACAGGTATAATGGGATATAAAGGAGGAATATGTGAAGTGGTGTCTGACTTAGCTTTCTGGCAAATTTTACAAGACGCTAGAACTCGTCGTATACGTTTTTCCATGTTAGTAAAATAACAGTTCTGTCTCAGTATAAGAAAACATTTTCGTGTTCCGTAATGTGCGTAACTTAAATGAGTGTACCAAATTAATTTGTTAACCAGTTCGTCAGGAATGCATAATAACCAGCTGTTGCTGTCAGGATGAGAGCGGCGAAACAGAATGTCATTACTTACAGTGTAATGGTTTCTAATCGTAACATTATTCCTATCTTGCCAAAGCTGTTTAATTTCTTTCCACACGTTGTCTTTATTTTGCTCCTTTGCTATGTCCTGTAATGACGATGAAATAAAGTTTTCAAATGCAACTTGTTGAATGTACATGACACTGAAATTTGTTTTGCAGAAGTTGGTTGCTACGTCTTGCTGATTGTTACTGAGAGAACGCGATAGTGCGTCTGCTATAACATTTTGCGTACCGGGAATGTGAACAATCGTAAAATTAAATTCCTGTAAATAGAGTTTCCATCTGCTCAATCTGTCGTGAGTGAATTTAACCGAAAGTAAAAATTGTATCGCTCTGTGGTCTGTGTAAACGGTGGTATGTCTGCCATAAAGAAAGTGCCGAAATCTCGTAAAAGCCCATACAACGCATAATGTTTCAAGTTCTGTGACGGAATAATTTCGTTCAGCAGGTGACAAAATGCGACTTGCAAATGCGATGTTTTTAATTATAGTAGAACCATCTTCTTCAATTTCCTGGAAAATGTGTACGCCTAAAGCGGTGTTGGAACTGTCAGTGGCAATGGAAAAATTTCTAGTAAGATCTGGGTGCGATAAAAGTGGAGCATTCAACAAAGCATGCTTCAAATAACATTCTCGTGAGCAAAATTCTGCTTGTCAAAAGTAATGTTTGCGTTACTGTAGTATGCAATCTGTGCTGTATCTGGTTAAATTCTATCGTACGTGTTATTATTTACGGGAGAATGTTGTGGCATATCCACTGTATGAACTGTTCTGTTATTTCATACTGACGTGTTACGCTATGGATGACACCTATTGTCTGGATCATTCATGATAATGTGTTGTTGCTAATGTTCTTGCTGCTGAAAAGATCGACTGTTATTAAATGTACGCTGAAAATTGTGCTCATCATTTTTACGTCTGTCATGATAGTAATTTCTATACGGCGCATAGCGATGCGAGTTGAAATAGTGTGTTGTCTGTACGTAGTTATTTCTTTGCTGCCATGCGTTACTATTTGTTGGAGCTGGGACTATACGTGCACGCGGCGGAACATTAAAGTTTGGTTGACCTTGTAGACTGCATTGTTGGTTAGGTATGCTAAGCGGCTGACTTTCATGCTGCTGTGGTGAAAAACATCTATTGTTACAAAAATATGGTTCCTATTGCT
Organism: Schistocerca serialis cubense; assembly: GCF_023864345.2. Lineage (NCBI taxonomy): Eukaryota > Metazoa > Arthropoda > Insecta > Orthoptera > Acrididae > Schistocerca > Schistocerca serialis. The sequence goes on along the minus strand of NC_064641.1, from coordinate 411,520,809 downwards.
GATAATTTTACGCATACTGATGATTACGATTTTATCTGTTATTAAAATTACGGCGGTAGTTGCCATTACGGGAGTGCCTACTGAAAATTGTCACATTCGGTAAAATATTTGTCATATCCGGTTTTCATTACATGTTCTTAATCCTAGATAGAGCAATAGTTAAAGAGCAGTTTGGATAGATATAAAGGATAGTAGAAGAAAAGGCAGCAGTGCAGAAAACTAAAGATGAAATAGCACTACTACAGCTCGGGGCCCTATGCTCGCTACGGCACATATTCATTAAAGCGTAATGAATCCCCTGAGGTCATTTACGCACTGCAAATAAATTTTAGCTTTTGTGTTACAGGCAATAGCGGTAAAATTTCAAAGGCAAATTGTTGTATTCGTGCTAATTCAAATTTCTTCATTACAGGCAATGCTGTTGTAAATACAAAAATAAATTGTCGCATCTGGTTCAAAGCTAGCTTCTGCATTACAGGCAATAGCGGTGAATGTACAAAGATAAATTGTCGTATACAGTGCAAAGCGTGTGCCTGTACGCTGTCATTATTAAATTCCTTAGATTTTCTTATAAATGCAAATTGCTCGAAATCTACGTTCTCGTCACTTAGTTTGATAATACGTTCAGGTTTGTGTGAAAGTCTGTTTGTCTGTGTGATTTCGGATTTCAAGTTGCGTAGCTTTTCAGATTTTAATTCGCGTGGCTTTTCGGATTTTAAGTCGCGTAGTTGCTGTAAATTGTTCACATTATACACGCTGCGTGAGTCTGACACATGTTCATAAAGTGGCGTCTGTTGTGGCATGTTATTAACTGAAATGTTTTTCATCTCTGTTACTTCTTGTTGTAAATTTGATAACTTCCTACGTAACGTGTTGTTAGATGAATCGATTTCATTAATTGTCAGCTGTAAATTTTGAAATTCAGGTGTTTGGATAAAAGAAACCGGTGCAGTATCGTCTGATTTATTGTCATTAGTATTTTCGATAACATCAATACGACTGGCCAATTCATCACATTTTTCAGTCAGTATTTTAACCTGATCATCGGTTTTAGAATCAGACGCATTAATCTGTTTTTGCAACTTGCGCGTAGTTTCGCTCAGTTTTTTAACATCAGCTTTGATGACATCGCAATCCTGTGTTAGATCTAGTTGTTCGAATCTATCTGTCACTGTTTGAATATTTACTGTGTGTGTATCTGTTTTTGCTTTAAGATCAGAAATTTCATCCTGTAATTCCGCGTTCAATTGTTCTATGGTATTAATTTTGTCGGACACTGTAGTAATATTATTGTCTACATACGTCTTCGCTTTCGCGAATATTTTACGTTTGTCCTCTTGTCTCTGTGCAGTGATTGTTTCCATGACTTGTCGTTTTACTTTGTTTTGATCTTGAATAAATCTGCGGAAACGCGTATTACTGTTCTGTATGTGCTGACTAAAGCGCTCGTTAATCTGAGTGTTCTGCTGTTCGAATTTCGCGTCTATCTTTGCGTCCATAGTGCGCGAAAGTTCTACCGTCATTGCTTTAAACTCGTCCCGTAATTGTGCAGCTTTTTCAGAGCATTGTTTAGCGACTCCGCTAATTTCGTCTCTGAGTGTTTCTGTTGCGACTGTTTGCATTTCTCTTAATTCTTGCGCAACAGATTTAATTTCTTCGCTATTTTTTTGTGAACACGCCTCAATTTCCGCGCGCAACTGTTCCTTAGTGTCATGGCACTGCGCGGCAACGTCTCTAATTTGTTCACTAAGTTTGTCTTGTTTTTTGTCATTATTGTCAAGTTTTTTATTTAGTTGTTTGACATCTACACTATTTTCATTAAGTTGTTTACTCATTTGTCGCAACAAAGCCATAATTGGATTCGACTCAAGGTCAGCATTTCTATTCTCTGTGCTGTTCAATAGTGGATCTGGAATTGTTTCACTTTCTGTAACCCTTTGCTCATTTTGAGATTTACAAAAAGGTTTATCAGTCGGACCTACACTGTCACTCACTATTTCGGAATTAAATAAATCCGTCGTACTTTGTGTATCCTGTTCATTTTCATTAGACAAATTTGTCTGTTCGTCACTTGGGTTTTCCAAATCGGGTGTGTTAAGCTCTGCAGCGCTCATTACAATAGAGCGTTCTGCGTCATCAATTGTCATCAAATTAACAGACGAGACAATTGAGTTCGCTTGTTCATCATTAATATAAAAGTCATCACTAGTGGTTATAATGCACTGATTGTTAGTGAACGCAGGATTGTCATCTTTACGTTGCGTATCACAATTACTATCGGTCACGTTGTTTAAGTCGGTACTTTCATTCACAATACTTCGCGATACACTATTCACAGTCTTTCGCGGCATTTTTACAATAGTCAAAATTTTTCACAAAACAAATAAGCACAATGCAAAAGCAACACACAAATACAACAAAGCAGCAAATTGCCGTTGACCTGTAGAAAGAAAGTCACAATATTATTAAAAGCGTTGCGCCAAATCCTAATTATCTAAGCAAATAAGAGCAGATATCTGACTGTCGCTCAAAAGACTCTCAACGAAATACGATCCTGGACTGGGTGTCGCCAAGTGTAACCTCCCCACCGTAATTTTATAAGAAAGAAAATTGACAATACTTAATAGAAATGTGGAGCCAAGTGTAACCTCCCCACAAATTTTTTAAAAGAAAAAGGACGATATTAATTAGAAATGCTGATGGACATGGCTCTATGCGTAACCTGCCCACAATGAAATGTACTGAAAATGGCAACGAAAATATGAAATTCGCAATCTGACTCAAATATAAATTCTTCACAAAATTTAAAGTCCGTTCACTGACAAGAAAATACAATTAAACCGAAATATCGGTTTTTGGCCCTGTGAAAAACAATCAGAATTAAAGTCTTACCTCAGAATAAATGGATGTCACATATCTGCTCTTGTTGTTGCGCACCGCTTGGAGGAACTGCATTGCAAATAATAATATTCTCTTTTTTTGTGATTTTAGTGGAATTTTTCTTCAAAAGAAGTGGAATGAAATGGGAAGTGCAACGAAATCTTGAGTTAAATAAAAAATTAAATTTTTGAGAAACTACTTTTGAAATAAAAAATTATTATTGGGAGACTTGTTGGAGAATAATTACAATAAATAAAATTTTTCATTATCTAATGATTATATTAATTAACAGTATACCTTATTCCTCATCTTGACCATTGTTGCCGACCGCCTACATCACACAACCGCACTGGGCTGCTACTACTGACCGACCGCTCTGCATGACAACTACAGACTGAGTACTGCTCTCAACTAGACAGAGCTACAGACTCGCAACGACTGACTGACTGCTACTCTGCACAGCGACAACTAACTCGCAAAGACTACTACTGACTGAGAACCGCTCGCAACACTCGCGCGGTCAAGCGCATACTCTCTGGTCACAGATGCTACAATGCCTCGCCATCGCTGCTGCGTTACATACGTGTTTCACTCCCATTAACATATAATGTCTGTTTCAAAGCAAGAAAGATAATACTGATTACACAGTACTACTTAAGAAGGGAGAGACGCAGCTAAAGGAGATAGCTAAATTGGATATGAGGTAACTTCAACACTTCACGTAGAAATGTTTATCAAAGAGTTATACTCACTAATATGCTTATTGTTGAAACACGTATGTAACGCAGCAGCGATGGCGAGGCATTGTAGCATCTGTGACCAGAGAGTATGCGCTTGACCGCGCGAGTGTTGCGAGCGGTTCTCAGTCAGTAGTAGTCTTTGCGAGTTAGTTGTCGCTATGCAGAGTAGCAGTCAGTCAGTCGTTGCGAGTCTGTAGCTCTGTCTAGTTGAGAGCAGTACTCAGTCTGTAGTTGTCATGCAGAGCGGTCGGTCAGTAGTAGCAGCCCAGTGCGGTTGTGTGATGTAGGCGGTCGGCAACAATGGTCAAGATGAGGAATAAGGTATACTATTAATTAATATAATCATTAGATAATGAAAAATTTTATTTATTGTAATTATTCTCCAACAAGTTCCCCAATAATAATTTTTTATTTCAAAAGCATTTTTTCAAAAATTTAATTTTTTTATTGAACTAAAGATCTCGTTGCACTTCCCATTTCATTCCACTTCTTTTGAAGAAAAAATTTCACTAGAATCACAAAAAAAAAGAGAATATTATTATTTGCAATGCAGTTCCTTCGAGCGGTGCGCAACAACAAGAGCAGATATGTGACATCTATTTATTCTGAGGTAAGACTTTAATTCTGATTGTTTTACACAGGGCCAAAGACCAATATTTTGGTTTAATTGAAATTTCTTGTCACTGAATGGACTTTAATTTTGAAGGATTTATATTTGAGTCAGATTGCGAATTTCACGTTTTTGTTGCCATTGTCAGTACATTTCATTGTGGGCAGGTTACGCATAGAGCAATGTCCATCAGCATTTCTAATTAGTATCGTCCTTTTTCTTTAAAAATTTTGTGGGGAGGTTACACTTGGCCCCCCATTTCTATTAAGTATTGCTATATTTTCTTTCTTTAAAAATTGCGGTGGGGAGGTTACACTTGGCGACACCCAGTCCAGGATCGTATTTCGTTGAGAGTCTTTTGAGCGACAGTCAGATATCTGCTCTTATTTGCTTAGATAATTAGGATTTGGCGCAACGCTTTTAATAATATTGTGACTTTCTTTCTACAGGTCAACGGCAATTTGCTGCTTTGTTGTATTTGTGTGTTGCTTTTGCATTGTGCTTATTTGTTTTGTGAAAAATTTTGACTATTGTAAAAATGCCGCGAAAGACTGTGAATAGTGTATCGCGAAGTATTGTGAATGAAAGTACCGACTTAAACAACGTGACCGATAGTAATTGTGATACGCAACGTAAAGATGACAATCCTGCGTTCACTAACAATCAGTGCATTATAACCACTAGTGATGACTTTTATATTAATGATGAACAAGCGAACTCAATTGTCTCGTCTGTTAATTTGATGACAATTGATGACGCAGAACGCTCTATTGTAATGAGCGCTGCAGAGCTTAACACACCCGATTTGGAAAACCCAAGTGACGAACAGACAAATTTGTCTAATGAAAATGAACAGGATACACAAAGTACGACGGATTTATTTAATTCCGAAATAGTGAGTGACAGTGTAGGTCCGACTGATAAACCTTTTTGTAAATCTCAAAATGACCAAAGGGTTACAGAAAGTGAAACAATTCCAGATCCACTATTGAACAGCACAAAGAATAGAAATGCTGACCTTGAGTCGAATCCAATTATGGCTTTGTTGCGACAAATGAGTAAACAACTTAATGAAAATAGTGTAGATGTCAAACAACTAAATAAAAAACTTGACAATAATGACAAAAAACAAGACAAACTTAGTGAACAAATTAGAGACGTTGCCGCGCAGTGCCATGACACTAAGGAACAATTGCGCGCGGAAATTGAGGCGTGTTCACAAAAAAATAGCGAAGAAATTAAATCTGTTGCGCAAGAATTAAGAGAAATGCAAACAGTCGCAACAGAAACACTCAGAGACGAAATTAGCGGAGTCGCTAAACAATGCTCTGAAAAAGCTGCACAATTACGGGACGAGTTTAAAGCAATGACGGTAGAACTTTCGCGCGCTATGGACGCAAAGATAGACACGAAATTCGAACAGCAGAACACTCAGATTAACGAGCGCTTTAGTCAGCACATACAGAACAGTAATACGCGTTTCCGCAGATTTATTCAAGATCAAAACAAAGTAAAACGACAAGTCATGGAAACAATCACTGCACAAAGACAAGAGGACAAACGTAAAATATTCGCGAAAGCGAAGACGTATGTAGACAATAATATTACTACAGTGTCCGACAAAATTAATACCATAGAACAATTGAACGCGGAATTACGGGATGAAATTTCTGACCTTAAATCACAAACAGATACACACACAGTAAATATTCAAACAGTGACAGATAGATTCGAACAGTTAGATCTAACACAGGATTGTGATGTTATCAAAGCTGATGTTAAAAAACTGAGCGAAACTACGCGCAAGTTGCAAAAACAGATTAATGCGTCTGATTCTAAAACCGATGATCAGGTTAAAATACTGACTGAAAAATGTGATGAATTGGCCAGTCGTATTGATGTTATCGAAAATACTAATGACAATAAATCAGACGATACTGCACCGGTTTCTTTTATCCAAACACCTGAATTTCAAAATTTACAGCAGACTATTAATGAGATCGATTCATCTAACAACACGTTACGTAGGAAATTATCAAATTTACAACAAGAAGTAACAGAAATGAAAAACACTTCTGTTAATAATACACAACAGACGCCACTTTATGAACATTTGTCAGACTCACGCAGCGTGTATAATGTGAGCAATTTACAGCAACTACGCGACTTAAAATCCGAAAAGCCACGCGAATTAAAATCTGAAAAGCTACGCAACTTGAAAACCGAAATGACAGAGACGAACAGATTCACACACAAACCCGAACGTGTTCTCAAATTCAGTGACGAGAACGTTGATAATAAGCAGTTTGCATTTGTAAGAAAATGTAAAGAATTTAATAATGACAGAACACAGATACACGATTTGCACTGTATACGACAATTTATCTTTGTACATTCACCGCTATTATCGGTAATGGAGAAACTAGCTTTGAACCAGATGCGACAATTTATTTTTGTATTTACAACAGCATTGCCTGTAATGAAGAAATTTGAATTAGCACGAATACAACAATTTGCCTTTGAAATTTTACCGCTATTGCCTGTAACACAAAAGCTAAAATTTATTTGCAGTGCGTAAATGACCTCAGGGGATTCATTACGCTTTAATGAATATGTGCCGTAGCGAGCATAGGGCCCCGAGCTGTAGTAGTGCTGTTTCATCTTTAGTTTTCTGCACTGCTGCCTTTTCTTCTACTATCCTTTATATCTATCCAAACTGCTCTTTAACTATTGCTCTTTGTAGTATTAAGAAACATGTAATGAATATCCGATGTGACAAACTTTTACCGAATGTGACAATTTTCAGCAGGCACTCCCGTAATGACAACTACCGCCGTAATTTTAATAACAGATAAAATCGTAATCATCAGTATGTGTAAAATTAACAGCAAACGCATTTTTTGTAACAATAGATGTTTTTCACCACAATAGCATGAAAGTCAACCGCTTAGCATACGTAACTAACAATGCAGTCTACAAGGTCAACCAAACTTTAATGTTTCGCCGCGTGCACGTATAGTCCCAGCTCCAACAAATAGTAACGCATGGCAGCAAAGAAATAACTACGTACAGACAACACACTATTTCAACTCGCATCGCTATGCGCCGTATAGAAATTACTATCATGACAGACGTAAAAATGATGAGCACAATTTTCAGCGTACATTTAATAACAGTCGATCTTTTCAGCAGCAAGAACATTAGCAACAACACATTATCATGAATGATCCAGACAATAGGTGTCATCCATAGCGTAACACGTCAGTATGAAATAACAGAACAGTTCATACAGTGGATATGCCACAACATTCTCCCGTAAATAATAACACGTACGATAGAATTTAACCAGATACAGCACAGATTGCATACTACAGTAACGCAAACATTACTTTTGACAAGCAGAATTTTGCTCACGAGAATGTTATTTGAAGCATGCTTTGTTGAATGCTCCACTTTTATCGCACCCAGATCTTACTAGAAATTTTTCCATTGCCACTGACAGTTCCAACACCGCTTTAGGCGTACACATTTTCCAGGAAATTGAAGAAGATGGTTCTACTATAATTAAAAACATCGCATTTGCAAGTCGCATTTTGTCACCTGCTGAACGAAATTATTCCGTCACAGAACTTGAAACATTATGCGTTGTATGGGCTTTTACGAGATTTCGGCACTTTCTTTATGGCAGACATACCACCGTTTACACAGACCACAGAGCGATACAATTTTTACTTTCGGTTAAATTCACTCACGACAGATTGAGCAGATGGAAACTCTATTTACAGGAATTTAATTTTACGATTGTTCACATTCCCGGTACGCAAAATGTTATAGCAGACGCACTATCGCGTTCTCTCAGTAACAATCAGCAAGACGTAGCAACCAACTTCTGCAAAACAAATTTCAGTGTCATGTACATTCAACAAGTTGCATTTGAAAACTTTATTTCATCGTCATTACAGGACATAGCAAAGGAGCAAAATAAAGACAACGTGTGGAAAGAAATTAAACAGCTTTGGCAAGATAGGAATAATGTTACGATTAGAAACCATTACACTGTAAGTAATGACATTCTGTTTCGCCGCTCTCATCCTGACAGCAACAGCTGGTTATTATGCATTCCTGACGAACTGGTTAACAAATTAATTTGGTACACTCATTTAAGTTACGCACATTACGGAACACGAAAATGTTTTCTTATACGGAGACAGAACTGTTATTTTACTAACATGGAAAAACGTATACGACGAGTTCTAGCGTCTTGTAAAATTTGCCAGAAAGCTAAATCAGACACCACTTCACATATTCCTCCTTTATATCCCATTATACCTGTGAAATTAAGACACATGGCCGCAGTAGATATTTTTGGTCCGATTCCGAGAACTAACAGAGGTTTTTGCTACATTTTTGTCGCTGTTGAGCTCACTTCAAAATTTGTTACTTTCACTCCGTTACGCAAAGCTACTGCTAAAACTGTTTCAAATGCATTTGTAAAACATTTTCTATTTCATGTAGGGCATGTAATGAAAGTAATTTCTGATAATGGATCTCAATTTCGTAGTAGTGTATGGACACGCATGTTACGAGCTAGAAACATTTCTCCGATCTATATATCCAAGTACCACGCTTCTTCGAACCCTTGTGAGAGATTAATGAAGGAAATTGGTAAGCTGTGCAGAATATACTGCCACAAAAGACATATTGATTGGGATACACACATACTCTCATTCCAAGATGTAATTAATTCCATTCCAAATGAATCCACTATGCTATCTCCGACTGTTATACTGAAAAACGTTGAACCACCGAACAAAATTAAAGAATTAATAGAATTCCCCAAAAATCGTCGCCTACGACACCACGAAATAATTGACATTGCGCTGAACAACATCAAACGTGCCGCAGAGCGCCGGAGAAGACAGCAAAAACAGGTTTGTACACGCCGCGACTTTCACGTTGGACAGAAGATATTAGTACGTACACACTATTTATCCAGCAAATTAAAAGGTAAGTGCAGTAAATTTGAACTTCTATACGCAGGTCCGTATCGGATTCGCAGCATCCCTCACCCCAATGTTGTACACGTCGAAACTTTGAGAACCAGAAAATCGAAAGGCAATCACCATATCTCAAACATTAAACCGTTTATTGAGTGAAACCACTGTATGATTCAACACACTATGATGCCATTTACTAATGCAATTAATTCACCTGACTAATTATTGATGATTATCGTATTTTTTTCTTGGCAAGTGCCCGGCAAGGTAAGGTTAGCAGGTCGCTTTTCTTGTCGTTACACATCAGACCGTGCATATTTTTCCAGATGAATTTACACATTTACGACTATTTCTGCAATTATATTTATGTGACTACTTATTGATGATTATCGTATTTTTTTTCTTGGCAAGTGCCCGGCAAGGTAAGGTTAGCAGGTCGCTTTTCTTGTCGTTACACATCAGACCGTGCACATTTTCTACTTTTTTGTGTATATGACTGTACTCCAGTTTTGTTTGTATGCACTATGAAATAGTTAAGATATAACACACACCAGTCGACTTTGACATTTTTTTTTTTTTGCCTTATGACATCTCAACATCGTGACTGTTTCACATTTTTTTGCTACTGCATTGTATTATTCTGTGTACATTTTTTCGCATCCGAACACTGTCAATGTCTTGGACATATTACGTTTTCTGTCATGTTATGCTGTATGGTTAATTGTGTCACCATAAACCAGTCATTATTTAGTGGGTATAGGATTTAAATGCAAGACATTAATCTTTGTTCATCAATTTCAGAAAGGAATGATGATTCTAAGAAATAAATTTAACATAAATGGGAATTTCACCTACGGAATAAACGAAAGGAGATGCAATAACTTTATGAGGAAGAGTAAAGGGATCAGGATTAACAAGCATTAACAAGACTATACTATACTCATCACAGAATAGCAGTCTTAACTAATTTTTTCTTTCAGAATACAAGGTGATTGATGCAGGCTGTCAGACTGAACTACACATCTTAGTTTTAGTGATGAAATATGCTAGAGATAAGGAATAGTTATGAAATGAGTAATGAAGTGATTTTTTGCAGATGATAATGAATACTGATGAATAATGATGAAGGATATGGTATTATGAATAATGAAGTTTTTCTTTACAGGTGATGATAATGGTGAAGTTATGATGATATGGATAATGAAGTTTTTTTTTTTTACAGATGAGGATAATGTTGAAGTAATGTATTTATGCTACGTAGTTATTTAAGTATTTGTTGCAGTTTGCTTTGACAGCAGGTGTTACATTGCATAGTAGGATGACTGAAAGTTTTGGAAAGGACAGCTATGGAACGCATTTTTATACACACTTCACTGCCTGTTAATTCGAAGTTCACTACTTTTCAGCATAGTGTGCGTTTCTTCTTTCAGGTCAATAATCCGTTTTTGTATTTTTTCCAGGAGAAGTTTTTCATGACACTTACTAAACCTGTTACTTATTATACCTGTTCTAGTACTTGCATTTTTATATTTTTTACCCATTTGTGTTTATCATTTATAAATGTGATCACATGTACTGCCTTGTTACATAATCTTGCTACAGCTGACTCATGACGAATGACGTTACCTATCCTCATTTGCAGCAATAGGTCAAAAGCAAAAAGTATTATGCCTCAGCAATTAATTATCGATCCCAACGCAATGCATTGCTACCAAAAAAAATGTATTACCAGTCCCACATAATGTCACTAGTTTATGATAATTCTGAATAATACTGATCAACTCTGAATAGCATGTCACTCGAGTAATGACCTCTTAATGAGACTATATTCAAAATAATGCTTTGTCACTAGCAAATAACTGCCACTGTTTATTGTAATGCCTGTGATTACTAATGATTTGACTGTAATTAACTGATTTTTAATAATGACTTTGTAATGATCTGAATAATACTGAATGATGAACTATGTTTTATTCTATTCAATACTTGATGGCCACTGAGTGCCAATAATTAATGTCAATCAACGAAATTGTTATTCATTATGCCATTGATTAGCTCTTGTTTCCAATGTTGATACTTTGTTGTTGGAAATGAATGTGACTGTTTCATAATGCTTTGTAATTAGGAAAAGACTAATGATTCTTAATAGATTGGAATGACACATAATTAATTAACTATGGTACTGTTTAATAATGCTTTGTAATTAATTAAGGCTACAAATGATTAATTAATTAACTGTAATTAGACAAATGATTAATTAACGACAAATGATTAATTAACTGTAATTATACAAATGATTAATTAACTGTAATTAGACAAATGATTAATTAATGACAAATGATTAATTAACTGTAATTAGGAAAAGGTTAATGATTCTTAATTATACTCTGTAACTGAAAAGAATGCGATTATTTCATAATATTTTGTAACCAGGAAAAGAAGGCTACTGATTCTATGTAAAACAATTAATGAACATTTTTCTGTAATACTACATACTTGGTACAGAAATGTTTAATAACTGGGCTATGAATGCCACGAACTATCAATGAAGACTGTAATTGTCAATATTATGTGACTTGATGTCCTTCACCTCATAAGCTGACTACCCTGAATTACTGCAATGTCCATTTGTCCTGTTTATCCCAGTGATCATGGAGCACTATATTTGGTTTTGCACTAATTCTACGTTGGTGTGCCTTGTAAGAGTGTGGTGTTGACACGACATGCTGTCCACCACCATGAGCGATGAAGACATTATTATGGTCCCACTGTTTGGTGTACCTAATGTACTGCCAAAATGAAAACATGGAACATTACTACGACAGTTCAGTGTCTTGGCTACACTGATAAATTCTGATGGGAAAAGAACTTCAAGTTGTGTCACTTGGTGTTGTACTACTGTGGAAAGATATGGACTTTCAGAGCAGCTGTGTGCAATCTAAAGTGCTACAACCATGATGCAATCCTTCCCTTTCCTATCCTGATTCTTGTCACATAAAGAAAAAATTTTTTTGGTAACATCATTTATGTTCATAGGTTATACATTTTTCGATTCGCTAAACTCCAGTGTGAGTACACTTATGTCACTGGTCGACATGATGTTTGCCATTATGTTTATTTGTTGTGAAAATACTAAAGACATTTTTCAGTGCATGTGCACTTTGGACATGAATTTTTTTTGCCATTATGTTTATTTGTTGTGAAAATGCTAAAGACATTTTTCAGTGCATGTACACTTGTCAACATAATATTTTTTGCCAGTCTGTTTATTTGTTCTGAATATGCTAAAGAATTTTTTCAGTGCCTGTGCACTTTGTTATCTGTCAAATAATTTGTATATACTTTTCTGATTTGCTACTATGTTTTGTACTCACATTTTGTCTTTGTCTGATATATTTTGTACGTAGTGCGTGTGCACAACATTTACTTTATGTACTACATCTAATTATTCTTGCCAGTCTGTTTATTTGTTCTGCATATGCTAAAGAATTTTTTCAGTGCCTGTGCACTTTATCTGTCAAAAAGTTTGTATATACTTTTTTCTGATTTGCTACTATGTTTAGTATTCACATTTTGTCCTTGTCTGATATATTTTGTACTTAGTGCGTGTGCACAACATTTAAATATTCTGTAAGTTATAGGATTTTGTTAATTAAAGAAAAATTTTGCCGCGCTTGGCAAGTCCAAATGACTCACCATCGCTGCCAAATTTTTGCCCCCCGAGTGGAGGGTTATGAAACACGTATGTAACGCAGCAGCGATGGCGAGGCATTGTAGCATCTGTGACCAGAGAGTATGCGCTTGACCGCGCGAGTGTTGCGAGCGGTTCTCAGTCAGTAGTAGTCTTTGCGAGTTAGTTGTCGCTATGCAGAGTAGCAGTCAGTCAGTCGTTGCGAGTCTGTAGCTCTGTCTAGTTGAGAGCAGTACTCAGTCTGTAGTTGTCATGCAGAGCGGTCGGTCAGTAGTAGCAGCCCAGTGCGGTTGTGTGATGTAGGCGGTCGGCAACAATGGTCAAGATGAGGAATAAGGTATACTATTAATTAATATAATCATTAGATAATGAAAAATTTTATTTATTGTAATTATTCTCCAACAAGTTCCCCAATAATAATTTTTTATTTCAAAAGCATTTTTTCAAAAATTTAATTTTTTTATTGAACTAAAGATCTCGTTGCACTTCCCATTTCATTCCACTTCTTTTGAAGAAAAAATTTCACTAGAATCACAAAAAAAAAGAGAATATTATTATTTGCAATGCAGTTCCTTCGAGCGGTGCGCAACAACAAGAGCAGATATGTGACATCTATTTATTCTGAGGTAAGACTTTAATTCTGATTGTTTTACACAGGGCCAAAGACCAATATTTTGGTTTAATTGAAATTTCTTGTCACTGAATGGACTTTAATTTTGAAGGATTTATATTTGAGTCAGATTGCGAATTTCACGTTTTTGTTGCCATTGTCAGTACATTTCATTGTGGGCAGGTTACGCATAGAGCAATGTCCATCAGCATTTCTAATTAGTATCGTCCTTTTTCTTTAAAAATTTTGTGGGGAGGTTACACTTGGCTCCCATTTCTATTAAGTATTGTCATTTACATTCCTTTTAAAATTGCGGTGGGGAGGTTACATTGTTTCTTTTCAAGTGGAACATATAAGTATTTGCATTACGCAAAACACAAGTGAAACATGGGGACCCTGAATTAGTTATGGTGTTAATAAGATGTAGTCAGTTATGCCTACAAGAGCACTAGCGTCTCTAGAATATAGAATAATAAATAAATTTCGTGATAAATTTCTGTGATAATTATTAAACTACTGTTTCAGCCCTTGGTGGTGCACCCAGACACTGTTCTGTCTGTTGACTTTGTTTATAACTACCACTTCAAACCAGACACAATAAGGATGCACATGTAAACACAAATAAATAAATAAATGCATTACTACAAACATGCAACGTAAATGATAATAGTGTTGGTCCCTAAATTGCATTGCATGTAACTGCTTCTTATGATCAGAACTCTGTTTTGTTACTTTTAGTATTGAACAAAGATTTTAATAAGAAAGAAAATTAAGTACAGTACTTAGGCCTTTTTTTGCACTAATGCTTTTGAAATATTTTAACTGTTTTCTTTGTCGACCTCGTGGAATGTTTCGTACAAAAGACTAACTAAACACCTAAAAAAGTTATTATTCCACGGAAGTTAGTAAACACCTTAAACCAATAATTATTCTGTAGTTTATTAGAATTCGGACACTTGTAATTACTGCATCACTAAGGAAAAGGAACCTATCTAGGTAGTTGACTGAGGAATAAATCAGTGTTATTAACACAAACTTGAAATTAGGTCACTTATCATTTGCACATTATGCACATTAAACAGCTCACTGGTCCATGCAAATACAATCCTATGCATTACTTGTACCGAAGGTGGTGGCAGAAGTACAACGTCGTTATACATGATCATGACTCTTGACGTAAAACTGCTCTGTAAATTGTCTTATTGGTGTCAGAATTTTATGATTCAGAGCAAAAAAATAAATTCCATGATCTAACAGCCAATATATATTTATTTCACCCTAGATATAATTAATACAGTCTTGCTGCTATCCTTGCCTACTTTAGTATTGAAGATGTTAATTATTTCCATGCTGGGCATCGACTATCTGTACCATAAGGGCTTCTTTCAGCACTTCGCGCCAAACCACCTTCTACATGCCTGCCTACAATTTTTCACTGCGGAGGGAGTTCCCTCCGTCTTTTTCATTTAGTTTGTTCTACGTTCCCTTCGCACAAACCAGATCTGCACACAATATTTTAATATATTTTCACTATATAAGAAAATTGTTTTGAAAGATGCATTCACACTTCCACCCGTGTTAAATAACTCTACAGAAAATAAGAACGATTATTTCTGTGTGTGTTGGACCAAATAACTTTGGAACACAGATGTTACAGTCTGTGTAAGATACATATAAGTTAAATGAAAGAGTTACCATACAGGGCGAGTCACCTAACATTACCGCTGGATACATTTCGTAAACCACATCAAATACTGACGAATCGATTCCACAGACTGAACTTGAGGAGAGGGACTAGTGTAACTGGTTAATACAAACCATAAAAAATGCACGGAAGCATGTTTTTTAACACAAACCTACGTTTTTAAATGGAACCCCGTTAGTTTTGTTAGCACATCTGAACATATAAACAAATACGTAATCAGTGCCGTTTGTTGCATTATAAAATGTTTATTACATCCGGAGATATTGTAACCTAAAGTTGACGCTTGAGTACCACTCCTCCGTCTGGAACCGCAAGACCGCTACGGTCGCAGGTTCGAATCCTGCCTCGGGCATGGATGTTTGTGATGTCCTTAGGTTAGTTAGGTTTAACTAGTTCTAAGTTCTAGGGGACTAATGACCTCAGCAGTTGAGTCCCATGGTGCTCAGAGCCATTTGAACCACCACTCATCCGCTGTTCGATCGTGTGTATCGGAGAGCACCGAATTACGTAGGGATCCAAAGGGAACGGTGATGGACCTTGGTACAGAAGAGACTGGAACAGCACATTACGCCCACATGCTAACACCTTTTTATTGGTCTTTTTCACTGACGCACATGTACATTACCATGAGGGGTGAGGTACATGTACACACGTGGTTTCCGTTTTCAATTACGGATTGGAATAGAGTGTGTCCCGACATGGCAGGCCAATAGATGTTCAATGTGGTGGCCATCATTTGCTGCACACAATTGCAATCTCTGGCGTAGTGAATGTCGTACACGCCGCAGTACATCTGGTGTAATGTCGCCGCAGGCTGCCACAATACGTTGTTTCATATCCTCTGGGGTTGTAGGCACATCACGGTACACATTCTCCTTTAACGTACCCCACAGAAAGAAGTCCAGAGGTGTAAGATCAGGAGAACGGGCTGGCCAATTTATGCGTCCTCCACGTCCTATGAAACATCCTGTCAAGGGTCAGCCTAGTGTTAATTGCGGAATGTGCAGGTGCACCATCATGCTGATACCACAAACGTCGACGTGTTTCCAGTGGGACATTTTCGAGCAACGTTGGCAGATCATTCTGTAGAAACGCGATGTATGTTGCAGCTGTTTGGGCCCTGCAATGAAGTGAGGATCAATGAGGTGGTCGCCAATGATTCCGCACCATACATTTACAGTCCACGGTCGCTGTCGCTCTACCTGTCTGAGCCAGCGAGGATTGTCCACGAATCAGTTCCGTAGATTCACTGCCCCGTGGTTTGTGAAACCCTCTTCATCGTTAAACAGGTAGAACTGCAACGCATTCTCTGTTAATGCCCATTGACAGAATTGCACTCGATTATTAAAGTCATCACCATGTAATTGATGATGTAGTGACACATGAAACGGGTGAAAGCGGTGACGATGCAGTATGCGCATGACACTACTTTGACTCAGTCCACCGGCTCTCGCAATGTCCCGTGTACTCATGTGTGGGTTCATGGCAACAGCAGCTAACACACCAACTGCACCCGCTTCTCCTGTGACGGGCCTGTTACGGACCCGTTTGCGTGCTACGACCATACCTGTTGCATGCAGTTGGCGGTCGATGTTTTGCAATGTGCGGCACGTTGGATGCTCTCTGTCCGGTTACCGTTCTGCATACACCCTGCAGGCTTCAGCTGCATTTCGTCGACACTCGCCATAGATGAGTATCATCTCCGCCTTTTCAGAGTTTGAATACACCATGGTCACAGTTCCTACAACACTACACTATCACAGACGTCTGGTAACACGGTGTACTACAGTTGGTCCGCGTGCGGAGACGAATGCAGAATAACAATAGCAGCAAGCGCTACATGCGGACACTGCGACAGCTAGACTAAACCACAACAGTGCACTACAGTCACACTCTTAAACACGGTCGTCATCGTAAATATGTCCCTGCAGATGCTGCTCGCCGACCGCGGCCCGTGTTTGTTACAACACGCAAGTGAACGTCGGAGGTTTCAAGCGTCAACTTTAGGTTACAGTATCTCCGGATGTAATTAACATTTTACAATGCAACAAACGGCACTGATTACGTACTTGTTTATATGTTCAGATGTGCTAACAAAACTAACGTGGTTCCATTTAAAAAAACGTAAGTTTGTGTTAAAAAACATACTTCCGTGCATTTTTGTATGGTTTGTACTAAACAATTACACTAGCCCCTCTCCTCACGTTCGGTCTGTGGAATCGATTCGTCAGTATTTGATGTGATTTACGAAATATATCCAGCGGTAACGTTAGGTGACTAACCCTGTGTAACATTAGTGTTATAAATCATCTCTGGATAATGGATTGAAGCCATTAATCATAAGCAGCCCAACGTGATAACAGAATGGCAAAATGAAGCTATAAAAGTTCGTTGTAGGAACTTACAGGGCTTCTGCGATTTGCATAGGGACTCCGGAAGATTGAGGGGAAAGGTCACACTTAAATAATGCCGGTTTAACGGAAAAAATGGATGTATCGAGAGATTATATGGTCAGGATATTCAGCCGAAGGCATTCTTCAATAACGGTGCGCAATACTAATAAAGAGTACATGAACAGAAAATTTAGCTACAGTGCACCGAAACTAGACAACTCCATGCAAATTTACTTGCGCTATACAAACGCTAGTACTTTACTGCATGAAGGATGTACGAGGAAGTTCGAATAACCTGAATAGAGAGTACTAAACCACAGGATACCGATCCAAATGAAAAAAGGGTGATGTCAGCGCGGAATCTCACAGTGTGACTGGTGCCTTCAGTCTGTGGTCAGAGAGCGAGAAAGTCACGCTAGCAGTGCGATCGAAGCGGCGTGCGTACGCGAGCGACATTGCCAAGTTCACATCAAGGTTTTGAACAGATAAACAGTTACTAACTGCAAGGCGGCAAGTGCCTGTAGCAAAACGCATCAGCTACGGAGAAGAAGCTGCATCTCTTGATCCGTACGCCGGCCGGAGTGGCCGAGCGGTTCTAGGCGCTACAGTCTGGAACCGCGCGACCGCTACGGTCGCAGGTTCGAATCCTGCCTCAGGCATGGATATGTGTGATGCCCTTAGGTTAGTTAGGTTTAAGTAGTTCTGAGTTCTAGGGGACTGATGACCACAGCAGTTAAGTCCCATAGTGCTCAGAGCCATTTTTTCTTGATCCGTATCGATGCTCCAATTGAATGGGCACTGAGGTGACAGCGGTCCGACCTTCTGTGGCATTCCAGGCGTACCCTCTAGTGGGCTTCTGACGACAAAAAATTGGCCGATTGCAACTTGCATGGAGGGTCAGGGACCACAATCCACCCGCTGTGACATACAGAACTGACCACGTCTTTTGCCAAGAGGAGTAATTATAATGATGTCTCTTTTCACTCAAAATTTTTATAAACGCCTTAAGCCGCAATTTAAAATTAGAGAAATCAGAAATGAAACTGACAACGAAGAAAATAATAGATCGGTGTGTACTGACTGTGGTATCATATTGCCTGAATTTTGATTATTAGTCATTACTGTCTGAAGGCTAGCGTGGGCGCACATGCGCTTTTCCCGGAACATTGCGTTACACGCGTCACACCACACACACACACACACACACACACACACACACACTCACACTCACACACACACACGCACACACACAAACACACACACACACACGCAATGCACTGGTGGATTTCGCTCAAGTTTGGTGTGTGCGATTTCAGTAACTGCACACCAGCTTACATTTTCGTAAGTTTTCACTACTAATAAGGAGGCTGTTACCAAGTTGGTTATAAACCTACCACTCTGGTCCTTAGAGTGAAACCAAACGTTCTGAGCTGAGGAGTACAGCATCATGCGTCACATTTAACTAGAATTACCTCGTGTTACAGATCTCCAACGGATTATAGAACGAAATTTTCACTCTGCGGCGGAGTGTGCGCTGAATAAAACTTCCTGGCAGATTAAAACTGTGTGCCAGGGAGAGACTCGTACTGAGGAGAGGCAAGAAATATCATATCAGTGCATACTCCGCTGCAAAGGGAACATTCCATTCCGGATACATACCCCAGTCTGTAGCTACGCCACGTCTCCGCAGTGACCGTTCTTCCATGAGTGCTAGTCCCACAAGTTTCGCAGGAGAACTTCTGTGAATTTTGGAAGGTAGGAGACGAATTACTGTCGGAAATAAAGCTGAGGACGGTTCTTGAGCTGTGGTTGGGTAGTTCAGTCGGTAGAGCACTTGCCCGCGAAAGACAAATATCCTGAGTTCGACTCTCGGGTCCAGCACGCAGTTTTAGTATTTCAGGAAGTTTCATCTGCGACAGAGTTCCGGATAAGAGCAGAAGACAATGTTATGTATTCATAAGATTGTATTTGCATGCTGTGATCACCTATATTCAGTAACAAAAAAGTAACACAACCCGCATATCGACAACCTGATAACGTCGTCAAGCAATGCACATTCGTAAACTTTCTGTAAAACATCTTAAAAATTTGTTACCGCAAATGAAACTAAAATGAAAAGTGCAGCCCTACCAGAAGATACTGATGCCAGTTCCATTTTTGTACATTGAATAGTTTGCGAGTTTGAGCGAGTCGATTGAAATGTAAGATACGTGTGTATTCCGAGTGGGATGTGACAGTTATGCTACAAGATACGACATGTTCATGACGAAGTGGCAATTTTGAACAGACCATAGTACCGGAGGTACCGAATGCGCTTGTCAATTCCTGGAAGTTCTCTCTGAGAGAGACACACAAATATCTTGACGCACGCTTTCTGTCCCACTGTGAATACAGTTTTCCGCAGCGTCATTCTAGGCCAGGAACGGCCAAGAATTCTACACGGCGGCAGTGCTCTTGCTTGGGTGTCGAGTTTTGTGGTGTGGCTGCACACTTCATCTACTTACGCGCCACACTGTATGAGTGGGAAGAGGGGAAACGGAAACCGCCACATTCAGATGGCAATGCAGTTGCGCAAGGAATACTGCACGTCTTGCATACGGCTTGGTTTTAAATTTCATAACAACACAGATTGCGGATATTAAAAAAATTCAGTATTATTTAATTATTTTTGGTGTGTTCGTCACTCGGGCTTCCGTGTATTTATAACTCAATTACTTTCATAATCGACAAAAGTCTTTCGTGTAAATATGATGTGGATACATTGTCACATTCGCAAGCTAATTATGGAGGTGGGAGAACTCTTCCCAAGGGAAACAACGTAAAATTCCTGGACAGTTTTATCATATAAAAATTTGTCTCAAAATGGATTTGCATTGCAGATCAGTCGGCTCCATCTCCACGTGTACAGGGGTGCTTTCAGCTGAAATGCAAACAGTCTCGAAGACCGCGCAAAAACAGTAGTAAGACTGACAGTCCTCAAAACGATTGGAAAGAAATTCCTGTAAATCTTTCAATGCCACAAGGAGTTATTCAACATTCGTGTTTTTTAAATATCCAGTCTGATCGCAGAAATGGGCTTTTTTTGTCAGATGGTTTCTCTTCCAAAATACGCTTTTCTTTTTAAATGCATCCCAACCAATTGCGAAATAAGTTATTTCTCACATTACAACGTCTTAGTAGCGAGAGGCCTGCAATAGATTCTTGATGTTCTAATTATCGTTCCTACTTTCCTTTTTACTACAGAAAGGCAATAATGGTGTGTCATGACTCGAGAAATCTTTCCAGGCAGGCACCTTGGTTCGACCAACATTCTTTGCTGTAATGTATAACGTCTCCATACTTTTCACTCAGTTCCATCGAAGATTGTTGCAACTGACAATGTAATAATGCGTGCGGCTTCAGATAATTACCACCAACTTTATCATGTGCTCCATGCCTGCTGCTTTAACACAAGATGCTTCTTGACGTAGCCCACAGATCACTGAATCCCGCACAACTCACCTGTTGTAATTTTTTTCCTCTTTCATCGTCAACTAAATCTTTAAATTTATTCTGCGTGGAGTTATAATAGCATCCTGTAGCAAATTTGCAGCACCTGTCAATTATGCAACTGCATAACAGATATTGAGAATCCTCATCCTTCCCTTCTGTGATTCCCATTCATTTTTTAAATTTGGGACTATACATTGCTATACTGTCTCTTCTTCTTCAAATGGCAGCCGAACTTCCTTTCTAACAGAAACAGTAATACATACCGTAGGACAAAAAGCGCTCACACCACGGTTCTGCGGAACTGAAGACAGTCGTGCCGACCACAAAATGACGGGAGACACAGTGGTGCATCGCACTGCTAAATGAAATGTCGCGCTGTCCCGAACAGTTCCGAAATGGACCGAGCAAAGCCAAGACGTGCCGAGAGGGAGGCCGAGCCTCAGACCACAAACGTGCAGTCCATCCTGCACGCGTGAAGTTTCGGGCTCTGTGACCGTCGCTGTTCTTCGATAAACAGGCTAAACAGCAATGAGTATCAAACAAAAAAAGGATAGTTTTTGCAGTTAGGATGCAGACGCAAGGTTGAAATTTGGCCTGGGTCCCAGTTACCCCATGTGCAGCTAATAATAACATCGCTATACCGGTACGGATCGATATCTTAGTCACAGACAGAATTTATGCTTAGCCTTTATCGCCGATTAACGCGTCTGGCGCTTGTGTATCTGTGGTTTAAAACGACGGAATGAGTAATGTAGCATCAGGCTGACGGCTCACTCAAAAAATGATCGAATGGTGTATGACCGAAATATTAGAAGAAGAGGAAACAGAGTTTATGAGCTGCCGTCCGAAATGCAATGGACCAGTTAGCCTAGTATTCCTCTGGGCAGAGGGTGCATAGTGCACTATTATTTCCCCAACCTATCTTCCTGTTCCATTTGTCGACGGTACGCGCGAAGAGAATCTCTCGTTACCCTCTGTGAGCCGGAAATTCTCATCCTACAGAAGTATGTTCGAGGAAGTAGTACGTCTTGTGACTCGTTTTTTGGACGCGGACTCTAGGAATTTGTTGCTCTCTCCGCTATTCCACCAAGTCTTCCCACGTCTTCCTTGTTACGCCTCTCACTGCACTGATATTCTCATACTAACAACATAAAGTCGTGAACAACAGTTCCATCTTCTTTCAGTAGAGTCTATCGTCTTTGTACCCTCAACAAGATAAGGACGTCAGATCGTCACATAATATTGGTCGAAAGAGAATTTTATAAAATACCTCTATCCTGTGTGATTTACACTTCTGTGGTATTCTTCCAAAGACTCTGAATCTGGCACCAGTCTTCCTCGTGGCTACATTTACTCGGTCGTCCCATGTTAAATCGATCTAGACAAAAAACTCTTAGATACTTAAAAGCAGTAATTGATCCTATGGGATATGATGAAGTGAATAAATCAATGTACTCATTTTTTTTCGATAAACAAATGGGTCTGTGTAGTTAAATGTAGCATGTGACTTTAATTATATTCGTTCAGTGGTTCAGGCGGTAGAAACTACCAAAATGTTATTTTTAGCTATCTGAACTCCTGAAGTTAGCAAAGTGGCATGTCCCGCTATCCACGAGTGCTGAAAGGTCTTTCATTGTGGCGGGAAACCTCTGTAACTGTCAAAACATGTGACTCCAACTTGATTCTACGACCACACTGGTGTTGCGCATAATCACCTAAGACAGTTTGTTCTCAAAGGTTTGTAGCAATATTGCTCACTTACTGCTCGATTTTTTACGCTTTCCGTACTGTTAGATAACAACTTAAGTGAGATGCTATACATAAATTAGCTGACGCATGGAGAATATTACTGCTTTAAATCACATTATTCAAATTATTTTTTTAAGAAATATACTTCTCCATATGTAAATTTAATAGATTAACAGTTCAGTTAAATTGTGCAATAAACTGCAAATGCTCCATTTTATTTCGTAGTCAATTTTCCTACTGTACACTACTGTGAGTTCAGCTGAAAGTAATAACTGAGAATGGCAGAGTTTTTCGGCCCCATAACATGTGTAGGTATCACTAGCTCTCCTTATGGATCCTCGTCATGTATTATGTAGCTATGCTTGTGTATAGCTCCGACTGTTTGATGAAGTCTAGCTGGTACTGGCTACGAGTGCCGATTATAAATGCAGTGACAAAGCAAGTAAACATTATTTAATACAAAAAAATTTCACTTAACTTCATAAAGTAGTCGCCATCGATGATTAACGAATAAAGGATTATGTCTAATGAAACGGAACAAAGATCCCATGCATCTACCTATTGCATTTGTGCCATAAAAGAAGCCGTCGAGACCAGAATGTCATATACAATTTTAACTGGTACCTACGGTAACTTACCCTATGTAGTGCTTGGTAGCTGGCGATCGGTACTGAAAGACGACAGAGAAATAATCTGAGCTGTCAGTTGTTTAACGGAATGAGAGTTGCTAGTAATGTTCCTTCGTCTCAAGTACCATATGGCAGTTCCGTGGCTTCATGACGTCTCCCCGATCTAATTCGACCGACTGCATACGAAAGATACTTATCTTGAAGCTTAAGCTCAATTTTTTTCCGTGTGCTCCTTGACACACACAAATAAAATGTCCTCACAGCCAGTAAGTAGAACTATTCCCAAAAGTATTGCAATAACGTAGCAAAAAAAAAGCTAATTAATAAACCAACGTTAACAGCAGAATGAAAAATATAAAAAAGAACTGCAGTGATGTAATATAACATTAGCAAAAAGAAAGCAAAAATGCAACAGGCAAGGAACTCCATCCCACAAACTGACATCTGGCACCTGTACAACACGACGTATGCACGTTTGCGTGCCTGCATTCAACACATTGGCGGTTACACCTGTTATTAACGTTCCAGCATTTCACATTTACAATGGTTTATTTCGCGCTTACATTAGGCTGTGATCTTGCAGTGTTAATCATTTAATATGTTAACTAGACATACGCACTTCTGAAATTTAATATATATATATATATATATATATATATATATATATATATATATGTGTGTGTGTGTGTGTGTGTGTGTGTTTTACGGTTACATATCACATGCTGAGTACATAATTATCTCTTCCAAATTGGCGTATGTTATGAAAAGTTAACTACCATACATGCTACTTTTCATAATGTTCAGCATGATATATGTATTCATAATTTATAATTTGTTTTTTAATTGCAGTATTGGTTTTAGTTTTAAAAATGTTTTTAGTGTTTTCACTACAAGTGGATTCTTCTCTCTTGTTTCAACATAATTACTGAATTTCTTTGAGTGTTTAAGGATACCGTTGCAGTTTTATGTACTTTTATCACATTTTACCTTTTACATATTTTTTTAAATGTGGAACACAAATGACAGTAATAAAGAGGCACTAGTTACTGTTGACGCCACATGCCGAGGTTAACTGAATGGAAACTTAACTAACAAGCCCAGTTTAGCTGATGTTTGTTATCTGTACTGTCAGATAGTACCATGAGCTATTGTATTTACAATGAGTCATCATTACTTGAATATAATGGTATGTAAATTTACAGTTTACAAGCTCATGTATTTGTGATAAGGTTTTCACTTATATTTTAATGCCTGATTCTCAATATATTATTATATTCATGTAGCACTGAAGACAGCTACATAATAGCTGAAATCAATCTGAAATGAAGGGATAAAAAATTTATGACCGATGATACCGTTCCTCCTACCGTGGAATTCAGAATCTTTTTTTAAAACACGTGTACATGCGAAAGTAGCGTACAGCTTAACAGTGCGGCAGTTAACTTCCGACGATGGCGAAAAAGGTGGTCGTTGAAAGCTCGAGTTTACGAACAGGTCTTACACGGCTATAAATCCGAGAATCATTGAAGGGCGCTTGTCTCTCGGAAGAAGCGCCCTCGTTGCCGCATCCTCTCAAACGTCCCACATTTCTGTCTGCGAAGCTGGCCTCCCTCTGCTGCCCGTCAGATGCTCCGCACCTTCCCGTTTACTGTCTCGCCCGGTTTGGCTATCGAGCTGGAAGGAGTGAGTGTTGCCCCCTGGCAGGTGGAGAGGCGGCTGCCCGAGCACCGCAGCGGCTCACTCATCCCTCCGCCTTTCATCAGCCGCCACGCTGCCTCATAAAGCCGACGCGAACGCCCGCCTGCCCAGTCGTCTTCCGCCAACTTCCGACCTTCTCTCTGCTCTGCCAGTCCGCCAGCTTCCGCCCGTCGCTCTCTTTCGCCGCGAATACCTTCGAGCAGTTTCCCCTCGGCTGCGCGGAGTCCTCTGCCTCACACGCCACTTGTGACGGGCATCTGCTACCTGCTGCATCTACATAAGTTCTCCGCAAGCCACTGTGACGTGCACTCAGAGTGGTGAAATGCGTATTTGGCTTACTGGTTTTCCCTACTTCTACCCTACAATATTTAAAGAACAGCTACCAGTTGCTATTGTTGCAACAATAGGTACAATTTCGAGGACAATCATTTATCGGTACGTATGCGACAGTATGCATTGCCTTATACGTTCCGAACACCGCGCATAAAAACTGGATTTTTCCAGTGCTTATACCTCGGGTTCTGTGGGTAATAGAAAGATAGGGTCAAGTGGATATGCCTCAGATCCCGATATCCAACAACCTTGAAAACCTTCTTGATATCTTTACCCATTTGCGAAATACAGACATTCAAATTTATCCTACTTTTACACGTAAAATATTCTCATAAATTTCGGTGTGAGGAGGAAACGTAGATTATAAAGTGACGTAGCCCGTATAAATATGCTGTAATGTGTCTCCGTTATAAACCCTTTCTGGGAACCACTCCTTGTTGTGGTAATGAAGAACGTTCAAAATTTTTGTGCCCATAATATAAGGTCTGAGGTGTACAATTGTATAGCTCTTCGCTATTTCAATTTTAAAAAAGTAAACTATCAAAATTTTACTGACCCACAAAATACTATTCATATGTGACATGCCGTGCTGTAGCAAAGGAAAGAAGAGAATCGCCGGAAGAAATGCGCCTATCGGAGCATGAAAAAGTCGAACATGCCCCTGTTTATTAAAAGACTCTACTGAGAAGTGGGGCCGGCCGAAGTGGCCGAGCGGTTCTAGGCGCTACACTCTGGAACCGCGCGACCGCTACGGTCACAGGTTCGAATCCTGCCTCGGGCATGGATGTTTGTGATGTTCTTAGGTTAGTTAGGTTTAAGTAGTTCTAAGTTATAGGGGACTGATGACCGCAGCAGTTAAGTCCCATAGTGCTCAGAGCCATTTGCACCATTTGAACTGAGAAGTGGGGTACCAGCTGCCTCATTCTTCCTTCCTCAGAACCTATAAAAAATTTCCCAAAAATATTGGCATGCGAACATACTGATGCTTTTTTAAACATGCAACTCGCCTCCCATTCCATTAGCTCCCTTACTGTAACTCGCTCACACCCACTAGTTCGTGTTTTTTGTGCTGAGGAAGAAGGAGACTCTGGCAGTGGGCAAGAGATGGAAAAATAATAAATAGTGTAAGATAGCAGACAGTGGCTGTGGTATAGGAAGAGTAAAGGAGACAATGGCAGTGTGAGAGAAAGAGAGGGACACAGTGGCGGTGGAACATAGTTGACAGTGACAGAACAGCGCTAGGAAAAGAGTGAAGGAGACATTCCCAGTGGGACAGGAATAAAGAGAAGGAGAAAATGGAAGACGGTGAGAAATAGTGATCATGAGAGGCAGAGTGTAAGCCAGTGAAAACGAGGTGGTGGTAAGTTCCTGTGGCACCAAACTGCTGAGGTCCTCGGTCCCTAGGCTTAGACACTACTTAAATTAACTTACCCTAAGGCAAAACACACACACACACACACACACACACATACCCGAGAGAGGGCTCTAAGCTTCCATGGGGAGAGCCGCGCGAACCGTGGCAAGGCCCCTAGACCGCGCGGCTACCCCCCGCGGGTGACAACGAGGAAGAGAGAGATAGTGACAGTAAGAAGAGACAGTGTTAGTAGGACAAAACAAAGAAGACTGTGGCTGTGACACAGGGGACAGCGACAGTTAGAGAGACACAGAAAGATAATGACAATGACTTGCGCTGAACGAGTGAATGAAATGGGCAAGTGGGAGTGGATAGGTATTAGCGACTTACACCGAAGGACTAGTGGATGTTGACGAGTTAGAGTTAGGGGAGCTTGTGGGAGTGACAGGTGAACTGTATGTTAAAAAGAGCACGAATATGTTCGCAGGCCAAAATTTCTGGGGAAATTTTTAAAAGTGTTGAGGAAGGTAGAATAAGGCAGCTGATACCCAACTTTTCAGTCACATCCTTTTTCGTGCGCCGGTAGGAACATTTTTTCGCTGTAAATTTACAGTGTCTGTTTTCCCCTACACAATCGCTTAAATAATAGAATCAGGTATTTAACTAAACTGTAATGATATTAATTTATCTTGCAACAAATTAAAATTTATTAAATTGTACAAAATTTCTGATTTTAAAACAGTCTTTAAAAAGATGCATAAGGTAAACGTTTGGAATTCAGCTGTTTTAAATTATGTTTAAAAGGCAGAAATGCAGTTTGCAATTGTAAAGTAATATATAAAATTTAACAGCTCTTGATAAAAAAAGTCTTTGAAAGGACAAACATAACATAAACACCTGAAGGTATAAGATGGTTTTTTGATCAGTCAATGGATTTTCATAACCTTGTACTCGTACACAACATCGATATTACATTAATATGTTCATGCATGATCAACTTTCTTGTAAGACATGACGTGACTCCGCATATTGTACGGACATAACTAATATCTAATTCCAATTGGTTTTTCTACCTTATTATAGGAGACAAATGTCACCTAATGATCAGGAAGTAAATGTTTATACAGCTGATACCACAGCGTCAGTAAGAGATTGCTTAACAACCAACTTCTTTAGGGAGAAAGAAACAAAATTCACACGCCAAACAAACTGTGGTGGTGATTCCAATGGTCCCCTGCGGAATAACATCTGTTAACAACACGATAGCTGACGCTGAACAGCACGTTGACGAGCAGCCGTCTGATACGTGCGACGTATAGCAGTTATTTGTACACTTGAATAAACAGCCATTAGGACTGCAACGCAGCTTATAACCGGTTACACTGATAGCTCGACCGGGCACACGCCACGTGGCATCCACACCGACCTCCGTACGCGGGAAAGCGCCATCGCCCACTGGTAGGCCATCTTACAGAAGACGTCACACAACCGATAGAACGACGAATGTCCGCTGTCTATTAGCAACAAGAGGACACGGACGAGAGTATAGGACGATTGTAGCAGCTACCGCGTCGGCTTGTATGGTGTGTCCCTCTTAGCGCCGTCGGCACATGTACTATGCATTCCAATGTTCAGCGTTAGCGTGCATAGTTTCATGTGTCATAGCGTGGAAAAAGTACGTTGCAGAGTCTTCCGAACGCGCAGAGCAATATATAGCGTGTCAGATATTCTGAACGTGCGGATGAATGTCGACCAATGAGATGGAAGAACGCCACTTCGTCACATGAAGCCATTTTTCCTTAGTACACATCTACATCTACGTGATTACTCTGCTATTCACAAAAAAGTGCCTGGCAGAGGGTTCAATGAACATCTTCAAGCTGTCTCTCTACCGTTCCACTCTCGAACGGCACGCGGGAAAAACGAGCACTTAAATGTTTGTGTGCAAGCCCTGATTTCTCTTATTTTATCGTCATTATCATTTTTCCCTATGTAGGCAGGTGCCAACAGAGTCGCGAGACGACATATTGGCTTTCAGTTGAAGCCCATATGTATACAGCATATGCCGTTCATATTGAGGATCTCTCGAAAACTCGTCGTTAATTATACTATTGCAATAAAATAACAGGAAACGTCATATTGGTGGTTAAGAATATTATAAACTGCATAGTATGAAAGTATGCCGTTTCATGGCAACGGCACACTACCATGTGAGGTGGAGCAGTGGTGAGCGTACTGGATTCGCATTCGGGGGCACGACCGACTATCCTCATTTAGGTTTTCCGTGCCTTCCGTAAATCGCTTATAACAAATGGTTCCTTCGAAGGGGTATGGCCGCTTTCCCTCTCTATCCTTCCCTAATAACAGTTTGTTATCCGTCTCTAGTCACCTCTCGATGTCGACAGGACGTTAGACACTAATCCCCTGCTCCTCCAATGGCAGATTGACGTCCCATCAAAACGCAGTGTTCTTGGTACATTTTTAATGATTTAATGTAAGTTAAAAACATATCTACTATTAAAACATTCGGTATTATTGTAAAATACAAAGTACGGTCGTAGCATATTGCAGGCCGGCGTAGCATAATGGGTTGAGACGCGGAATAGTAAGGTAACAAGTGATGTGCTGCTGGTTTGCGGCTCAGTACACCCAAATACGAGGGTTGGAACTTAAATAGTGGCAACTATTTATTCACGACCGATACAAAAGAGTTACATGTTTGCACCTATTACTGTCCTTCGACGTAGTCACCAGCGTGGTGTACAAACCGTTGCCAGCGATGTGGAAGGCGTAGTATACCGTTAGCAGAGCCTGTTTTGTTGATGGTGCGAATAGAGCCGTCTACTGCCTGTCGAATCTCGAACAGTTCTGAAGCGAATGCCACGAAGTGGTTCCTTCATCTTCGGAATCAAATCAAAGTCACAAGGACTTAAGTCCGGGGAGTATGGCGGATAGTACAGTACTTCCCATCGACCGAACAGAGCAGCTACAGCTTGCGCTGTATGCGCCCGCGCATCGTCGTGCAAAATGATGGGTGAGTTGCGCAGAAAGTGTCGCCGCTTCGTTCGCAAAGCTGGTCGCAGGTGATGCTCCAAAAACGAACAGTAACTCTGTGCATTGACGGTCAGCCGTGGAGGAACGCAATGCGTTAGGATAACACCATCACAGTCGTACAGGAGAATCGCCATAACATTAGACCGCTCCATTAGCACTATCAACAGAACAGGCTCTGCTAACGGTATACTAGGCCTTCCACATCGCTGGCAACGGGTTCTACACAACGCTGGTGACTACTTTTAAAGACAGTAATAGGTGCAAAGAAGTAACTCTTTTGTATCGGTTGTGAATAAATAGTTGCCACTATTTAGGTTACAAGCCTCGTACTTTTTTGTTAACCTTCTCGTTTTCTAATAGGTTCTGATGATTCCTTATTAGTTTAACAGAAGTGTATTCTATAATATTCGATGTTATTGAAATGCGATAAGTTCGTTCGACTGTCTATCTATAAGGCAGCTTACACTACCTGCAATGAGATTTTTTGCTGTTTCTTGTTTTAGGTTTTGTACGAAGGTTGGAACTTTAATAGTGGCAATTATTTATTTACAGCTCGTACAAAACAGATACGTGTTTCAAAGTTTTACTGACCTTCAAAGTAGTCACCAGCATTGTGTATAACCCGTTGCCAGCGATGTGGTTATCGTAGGATACTCTTAGCAGTGCCAGTTGTGTTGACGGTTCGAGCGGCAGGGTCTATTGCCCGACGAATTTGTAGCAGTTCTGAAACGAATGCCGTGAACTGTTTCCTTCAATCTAGAAATCGAGTTGAACTCACGAGGGCTTAAGTCAGGGGAGTGCGGTAGGTGGTCTACCACGTAGCAGCCCCATCAGTCAAACAAATCAGTAACAGCTTGCACTGTACGTGCTTGTGCATTGTCTTGCAAAATAATGGTCAGGTCCTGCAGAAAGTATCATCACTTCTGTCTCTAAGCTGGTCGTAGGTTGTGTTCCAAAAATGAACAGCTTAGAGACAGAAGTGATGACACTTTCTGCAGTAACTGCTTATCATTTTGCAGGACAGTGCTCAAGCGCGTACAGTGCAAGCTGTTACTGATTTCTTCTAATACTTTCTTACTGATTTGTTTGAGTGATGGTGCTGGTAAGTGCTATACCACCTACTGCACTCCCCTGACTTAAGACCTCGTGGGTTCAACTCGATTTCTAAACTGAAGGAAACCCCTCAAGGCATTCGCTTCACAACTGCTACAAATTCGTCGGGCAAAGACCGCGCCGCTCGAACTGTCAACACAACTGGCACTGGTAAGAGTATCCTACGACTTGCACATCGCTGGCAACGAGTTATACACAATGCTGTTGTAAAGATACTGTTACTGGATAGGAACAGTGATCAAGCGAGAATGACCGTAGGGCTTTACTAAGAAATGAGAAAGTTGAAATAATTTGTATCTTATATGGAGAACTGTAACAAATTTGTATCGCACTATTTGTAATGGAACTTTCATTAGCTGATGTCCGTATTGACCGTATGGTTCTTTCCTTTCTGCTTTATAACATGTTTATGGATATTCAAGTTTTTATTTACGTATACTACGGAGAGAACAACGCGACTAGAGTATGGACAAGGGAGGAAATGTGAGATTTAATAGAGCTAACGTAGGAATTTTACGTCCATTTGATTTCGTGAACTGTATGTTTTGTAAGCCAGATAATAGCCGACAATTGCAACTGGAGCGCATTGCGATCGTGTGTACCACGTTGAGGGACACGTAACGTATGCACAAGTCGCAACTTTTCTGAGCGTTGAGCAACACGTCGAACTCGGCACGTTGAACCTCGACGTTCAAAAGCCCGGTCCGTGTGCTGACGGCTTACGAGTCATCAGTCGTGCTCTTTTTGGCGTTTCGGCACATATTTGCAATTTCGTTTTCACGTGTCGCTGACAACGCAAATAAATACTGTTCAGCACGTCGTTCGTGCGAAGCCCACCGCCAACGGTAAGTGTCGGTTTGTTTCCAGTTACAAAGTAAATGATTTATAACTCGTGAGAGGGATTCCAAATTAGCCTAGGGTGATATTCGTTCACCTGTCTGTACTAACAGGGACAGTAGAAGACAAAAAATAACCGGTACTCCAGCAGCGTTGCTCAGTGGCTGCTGGAATACTGGTTATTCACTGCGGTTTAAAAAATGGTTCAAATGGCTCTGAGCACTACG
The DNA here is from genome assembly GCF_023864345.2 of Schistocerca serialis cubense. Classification (NCBI taxonomy): domain Eukaryota; kingdom Metazoa; phylum Arthropoda; class Insecta; order Orthoptera; family Acrididae; genus Schistocerca; species Schistocerca serialis. The sequence goes on along the minus strand of NC_064641.1, from coordinate 411,488,697 downwards.
GGACTCAACTGCTGAGGTCATTAGTCCCATAGAACTTAGAACTAGTTAAACCTAACTAACCTAAGGACATCACAAACATCCATGCCCGAGGCAGGATTCGAACCTGCGACCGTAGCGGTCTTGCGGTTCCAGACTGCAGCGCCTTTAACCGCGCGGCCACTTCGGCCGGCTCACTGCGGTTTAAAGTTTCCGTTAATAGATATAGGCAAACTAATATCGCTCTAGACTAATTTGAGATCGCTCTATCGATGGTGCACTTTAATTGTGCCTAAAATCATTTTGTTTCCAACCAGAAACAAAACGATGCTTTCCGTCCACAGTAGAAGCATCTACGAAAATCTCACCATTTCACAAAACTTACTTCAAATCACCTTATACTTCAACACATGGTTCGAAAATTAGTACTGTAAACTAAAAACCGCTGGTCAAAGCGTAAAATCTTTGTTTGTAACACAACGTAATGTAGTGACAGTAGTGCTTTATAAAATAATAATAAAATAAAACGAAAAATAAAAAATATGCGTTACACAAATTAACATAATTTCACATTAGGCCTAAAAGTTGGCAAATTATGTAACAAAACATCGATATACATTATTAATTGTAGATGACACACAGGAAGTCAATAATTATAGCTTTACTGCTAAAATCAGTCAGCCGTGTGACACCAGTACGTATTACTATGGTGTACAGGGCGAAAAGTATTTAAACCGATAAACTCTGGGAGGTTGTAGGGGACATCAAAACAAATATTTTCCCCTAACGCCATTTTTTCCTATGAGGAGTATTTAAACCGGTAGAGGAAGATTTCTGTGGCGGCAAATTAATTAAACCAAAAAACACTTTTCCATTTTTTTATGACAACACATTAACACAACCCAATTTCAATTACAGCAGATTTTCAAAAAATCCTCCATTGACACGTAAACAAAGGTTACACCGTCGGAACATGTTCTGTCCGACACGGGCATAAACCCCAGGTGTATCCTGAATTGTTCCTGCTGCTGCTACTATCCGGGCAACCACATCCTCTTCTGATGCAACAGGACTTGCGTAAACAAGGTTGCGCATCTCTCCCCACACAAAAAAGTCCAGAGGGGACATATCTGGGGATCGAGCAGGCCATGGTACAGGACCACCTGTGCCAATCCACGTTTCTGGGAACCGTCGGTTCAGGAATCGACGCACACGACGACTGAAACGTGCCGGCGCCCCGTCATGTTGGAACCACATGCGTTGACTTGTAGGGAGCGGGACGTCTTCCAGCAATACTGGCAATGATCTGGCGAGAAAATTGTAATAGTGCCTCCCATTTAATGGCCTAGGTAGCAGATACGGCCCAATTAAACAGTCCCCAACAACACAAACCCACACATTAACGAAGAACCGCACTTGATGGGCGCTAGTAACTGTGGCATGTGGGTTATCCACACTCCAAACATGCGAACTGTGCATGTTGATGACTCCATCACGCCCGAACGCTGCTTCATCGGTAAACAACACAGAGAATGGAAATGTAGGATGCATTTCACACTGCTCCAGGTACCACTGCGAAAACTTTGATCTGGGTGGATAATCAACTGGTTCCAGGTTGTGGACACCCTGTAAGTGAAATGGACGTAACAATTGCTCTCGAAGGACTGTTCTTACATTCGTCTGATTGGTCCCCATGTTACGTGCAATTGCATGAGTGCTGATTGAAGGATCCCGCTCCACATGCTGCAAGACAGCTTCCTCAAATTGCAGCACTCTTGCTGTGAGACGGCGTCCCTGTCCAGGTAATCAGCTAAATGACCCGGTCTCACGCAGACGTTGGTACACAGCAGCAAAGATCGTATGATGCGGGATACGGCGATTATGATATTGTTGTTGATAAACCCGCTGTGCAGCTCGTCCGTTGTGGTGCGCTACGTAGTACGCACCAACCATATCAATGTACTCAGTCCAGGTATATCGCTCCATTAGTAAACAGAGACAATGCACTACTACACTGGTGGACAGCAGTTGCCTACAACTGAAGAGCGTAATAAGCCCTCTAACCAATGAAGATCGTAATACGACCTCTAACAACTGAAGAGCGTAATACAGTCTCCACCGGTTTAAATAATCCTCGTAGGAAAAAATGATATTAGGGAAAAATATTTGTTTTGATGTCCCCTACAACCTCCCAAAGTTTGTCGGTTTATATACTTTTCACCCTGTATATTTATTTTTCCTCCTAGTACTTCTGTCAATATTTTTATTACTGTTACGAGTTACATTGCATAAATTCTTTATCTGCTTTTTAACAGAGAATAAATGAACCCACTGAAGAAGGAGAAACTTTTCTGAAACATGTTTGGGTACAAAAGAAGGAAAATGTGTTTGCTCAAAGCAGAAACACATTTCCTTATAGAATACGTAATTAAGAAGTGTATGTTAACACCTGTTTCCTTCTCCCATAACAATGGGTGTAACTGACATAGTACGAATTAACATACAAAGTCGAAATTGTTTTGAAAAAAATATTTCTTGTAAACAGTACTTCACGCTCATCATACCCTGAAGCACCAAAGAAACTGGTATAGACATGCGTATTTAGAAAACAGAGATACTGTTTAATAAAACTGCAGCCAAAGAGCCCCATACAGTTACTTTGCTTAACATTTTACATTTTTGCATATTCATTTATAGATTTCAGTCTTTTACTGCAGAGTTCTATGTGGTATCGTTTACAGGCTTCGTTACACAGTTCACACACACATGTTGTGGTTGGGCCGTGATAATTTTTGTTTTTGCAAATTAGATTATGAAAGCCGTGAATAGATAATCTAGTTACGACATGTCGCAGTTCGAAGTTTGGCTCAGTCCATGAGCGGTTCGTTATTACTTCGGTCCCATTTAAACTCCGGCCATACTTTTTCTCGTTTATTCTCCGTGATCTTCAGTTGATTTCTAGAAGCCTTGGTGTATGGCATCATATATCGAAGTTTGATGTCTTCAACTAGAAATGTCTCTATCGCCAGCGGGTACGCTAGTCTAGATCTTGTCTTTGAGAGACCTAGTGTTCTTTTTAGGTAAGATGATTTTACCTTTCTAGTGTTTCTAGATTTTTTTCTGTCAGGTGGTCCCATATAATCTCAATCCCCTAGGCAAGGATTAGCAAGATTTTTGAGTTGAATAATTTCATGGCCGTTTCTAGACTAAGTTGGCGGACGTTTTTTATGTCCTGTATTGCTATTATTGCTTGGGCTGCACGTTCTGTTGTCTGTTTTGTGAAGCATTTGGCTGTTGATTGCAATATCACCCCTAGATATTTAAAGTCTGATGAGATTTTTATTTTTTGTCCTCTGACCGCATTCTTGAGTGTTTTGCCTCCTTTTCTGAAAATCACTATTTCGCTCTTCGTTATGTTTATGTGTAGTTTGTGTTCACTGCACCATTTATCTATTTTCTCAATGATTTTCTGCAGCTTCTGTATATCTGTTGATCTTATGGCTATGTGTCAGCGTATGCATATATGTATACATCTTCTTCATTTTTTCCAATTCGCAGTACTTCTTCAGTGGAAAGAATGTAAAGCAAAGGGCTCATTGGGTCACCCTGTAAGACTCTGCTTGCAAAACGAGGTTCGAAAAAGAAAAGTTGTCTGATATTGTGATTAAGTTGTATTCGACGACTGACTTGATTATTCTTGCCCATACGCTGTCTTCTCTCATTGTTTTTTTCCAATTTTCGGACTATGAGATCTCTTTCCAGTAGGTCAAAGGCTTTGGTAAAGTCTATGAACACTGTGTAGTACATTTGTTTCTTTTGTAGCGCTTTGTCGATGTTATTTAGAAGAAGACTGACTGCTGTAAGCGTTGATCATCCAGATGTGAAGCCCATTTGTGGTTCTGGGAGGTGACTGCCCACTCAGGCTTTGATTTTTTGTGTAATTATCTTTGAAAACATCTTAAACTGTGCATTTTCTAGGGCTATGCCTCTGTATTTGTTTGTGTCCGTTGGGTCTCCTCTACTTTTGTAGAGAACTTTCATTATCGAGTGTCTCCATTGGGTTGGAATTCTTCCAAGTTGCAGGCGTTTGTTGAATAGTTTGATCCACGTGTTTTGGAGAGCCTTTTTCGCATCTTCTGTATGTTCATTATATATGTTATCGGGTTATGCTGCGTTCTTATTCTTCAGTGTTTTTATTACTTCTTTCACATCTTCTTCATTTAGAGGTTCCCATAAATCGTCTTTTTCCTTTGTTTGATGCTGTTTCTCCTTCTTTGGGGGTGTTTGGATTCTTACTGCTATGTATGGGTCTTTCGCTACTTCATCTGCTTCTCTTTTTGCCTCTCTATGTATGCCAGACTACACACGAGCCCTGTGACATCTGCAACAATCCGACGCCTTTGATTCATTGACATCGATAATACTCCATACAGTACCGACTTGGCCCTATCCGATTTTCATCTATTTTCAGAACTTAAAGGCGACCTTTCAGGACTACAGTTTGACAGTGATGAAGCAGTGCATGCAGAGGTGAGATTGTGGCTCCGTCAACGAAGTTAAATATTCTACGGTAACGATATCAACAAACTGGTCTCTCGTTTGGAGCAATGTGTTTGTTGTCAGGGTGTCTATGTTGAGAAATAAATATGTGGACATGAAGAGTAAAGATGCTGAATGTTAATAACTTTTGTTTCATTTAAAGAGCTTTAAGTGTTCTCACATAAAACAAAATTTGGATGCATTACTTTTCGGTACGACCTCGTAATTGTTTCACTTCTATGCAACATTTTCTTGGGTAACACCCGATGACAGTGAAACTTACTTGAGGTCTACGTTATTCTCTATTTCTGGAAATCTGCATGATTACCTAAAGATATTCTGCCCCGTCCATATTTAGATTCCTAGAGAAAGAGCCCGTTGTCGCGAAGTACAAGAAAGATAGTTCTTTATTAAAGAACTCCAATTAATTCATCAGAAATTTATTAACCAAAGTTGTAAATGAGAATTCCCTGCCGGAAGACCGAAGCAAGATTTCGTACGTCTGATGAAAACTGCTTAATACCCCCATTTGTATGTGGGAGCGCGTGGCTGTATAGAAATAGGTCTTTCTTCTTTAATAACTTTTGCAGCAAAAAGAAAAAAAAATCTTCGTTGACAAGTGCGGCGCCTTGGTCGACCTCTGACCTTCTCATGTTACGTCTGTTTCCGGGATCTCATTTGCACAGCTACCTCGCTCAAGTACGCAGCTGCTTTAGCGGAATGAGGTCGAGAGCAAAACCTTTGGGCCTGAGCAGGATTTAAGCGATGACCCTCTAGTTCGCAATTAAATGACACAGTTTGAGCTGTTCTCTTCTTCACGGTATGATCCAATGGCAAATGCTGCACTTAGCTGATATTAGAGCTATTCTGCACATATCATAGCTGCCATATTTAGCTGTGATGTTGCAGGAACTTACGAGATAAAATATGGCATGGTTCGGACCAAACTTCAGGACGTTATTCCTGACAAAACGAACAAAATAGAATCATATGAATTTGTACTTGGAAATTGTATATGGAATTACAGTATGAATTTTGTATTATAAATGCAGGACACAAATTATACAGCCTGCATCTTACGACCCTGAAGTGAGTTTGGGGTATTCTAGGTGGTCCTTGATTCGAGTATCATTCGAAATGTTACCACAGTAAGACAGTGGACATACATTTCAAAAGACGGTAGTCATCCAAACCCTTTTTCATCCAACCAAACTTATTTTTCCATAATTTTCCTAAACACTATAAACGTATAAACGAGACTTTTCAGGCGGCGTCGCAAGAAAAACGTCAAACGTCAGGTGAGGAGTATGACCTACAGATGCTGCCGCCTCATGGAAGGGTGACGCTGGATATTGACGACTGTTAAGGAAGTGCACTCTTCAACACGTCCCTTATGCTCTGCTTCAACTTTTCACTCAGACCATAAGGGACGTCTGTAAATCACTCATAACTACGACAGTCAACAAGTTACTGAATTTTCCTCCAACTTTCTCATAAAATAGCGGAAAAGGCCACTATCTGAGCGAACGTCCTTTATCTGTAACACATTCACTTATTGAAATTTAGCAGGAGGATAATAGCAACATGCAAAAAGATGGAAACTGCATAGCAACTTAGCCAAAATATCTGCAACAAGGAATGTGCACACAAAACTATGACATTACAATACAGTAATTAAACCAACATGCCTCTGTGGATCTGGAACATCAATTTTGAACTTCAAGACAAGGAGGAAAAGGAATGCAAAATCATAAGAAAAATTTTGGGCTCAAAACTTGTAGACGATCAATAACGCCTCAGAGGCAAACAGGAAAAATATCCAATCTCTATAGTGACATTAGAAGAGATCTTTAAGTTTCTGTATACACATTAAAATAATGAACCCAGACTTACAAAACAAATAGTCGAACTGTTTGACAAAAAAAAGTAAGGCCAAAAGAGACGCGATGAAACTGCCTGCAACATCAAAGATTATATGAAATTAGCAAAAATTACGCCATAATACGTGCAAAACTGCGAGATCTTCAGGTCCAAAATTCGTAAATGGCAAATTGACCAAGGAAAATACACCATGGATGGTCTGAAGAGAGAAAGGAAGCCCTCAGGAAAACGAGGTAGGTGAATACCGAGCAGGTTTTAGATCGTGAAGGTACCGTTCTGAACAGATGCTAAATTTAAAGGCAGTCCTTAAATACCAAGCGATGAGAAGCAGAGAGAGATCATCTGCGCCTTCGTAGATTTCAGAAAGGTATAGGACTCTACAGATAGACTATTGCTGATCAAAGAATTGGGAGGGAGGAGCCTCGACGAGAAGACAATGAACATTATCAAACAGACAGTAACAAACACTAAATCCAAAATTAAATTCATGGGAGGTTTATCAGAGTTTTTCGAGATCAGAACTGAGATAAGGCGACAGATTTCGCCACTGTCATTCAATATACCATTAGACAAAGCTATCAGGGAATGAGAAAAGAAGATACAGGCACTTTGTAAATCAGTCCGGCTAGGAAGGAAAATCGAAGTACTAGATACTGACTGACTGGCACTCGCTGATGATGTAATACTCACAAATAATGCAGAAACTGTACTAAAGTGAATTGAGGTCCGGAAAGAGAGGGCTGAAAAGGTCAGTCTACATATCTCGCCGCAAGAAAGCAGAGTACTTGTCAAAAATATCATGACAACATGTGGTAAGATCAGGAGAGTTCACAAATACAAGTATGTTGGAAATAAGACACAGGCTAATGGAATCGAGAAAGAAGCTAACGAACAGATAAATTAAAAAGATGACTAGAGCATTCTGGGAAACTCAAAATATCTGTAAATAAATCATGCCTATCACGCAACACAGAAGTAAGACTTTCAGCGCTGTCATCAAGCCAGAAAACTTACACGCACCGGAACGTTGTCACGGATCGCAACTGTGCACTAGAAAATGTGAAGAAACTAGAAACAAGAATCTCCAGAAAAATCATGCGTCTCAGTAAGCCAGAAAGATACAGATTGCGGATTAGATAAGAGGCCGAACAGATATGTAACGTTGTACACGACATGAAAAAAAGTCGGCTGAATCTTATCGGCATATCAAGAGAATTCTGGATATCAGATAAACTACATAGCTTTTGAATAAAACGTTCTCGGTCTTCTAGCCCCGTCAAGTGGTTAAAATTCCAAGAGCTTTCGACCAGGCTCTCCTTGGCCATTGTCAAGTGGTACGACTGCCAGAGGGCTGCTGCTATGCCCTTATGCACATTCACCGTGTAGCTGTATGTAGGCATACTTCGACTCTGCGTTCGATGTCCCCGCATTAACTCCGCGATCTCTGCACCCATGCTGTGCTGAGCTGAGTTCTCTACGAAGAGGTTTGCCACAGTTGGAGCTGATGGGCTTCGCATCGCGAAGCCAATCGTCTAACCGTAATACTGCCCATTTTATAGAAAATACGAAGACGTAAGAGTGTCCCTAAATAGCTCGACCACGTCACTTACAAGGAGTTGTATTGTATGTCAACCGGGGACCTAGAAACGACGGAGGGGTTCCGTCCCCGCCGCAGCCGCAGTTGTCCACAACCCCACGACGACTACCGCAGTCCACTTCATCCCTCCGACGCCCCACACCGAACCCAGGGTTATTGTGCGGTTCGGCCCCCGGTGGACCCCCCAGGGAACGTCTCACAAAAGACGAGTGTAGCCCCTATGTTTGTGTAGTAGAGTAATGGTGGTGTACGCGTACATGGAGAACTTGTTTGCGCAGCAATCGCTGACATAGTGTAACTGAGGCGGAATAAGGAGAACAGGCCGGCATTCGCCGAGGCAGATGGAAAACCGCCTAAAAACCATCCATAGACTGGCTGGCTCACCAGACTTAGACACAAATTCGCCGGGCGGATTCGTGCTGGGGACCAGGCGCTCCTTCCCGCCCGGAACGCCGTGCGTTAGACCGCACAGCCAATCGGGCGGGCATGAGAGGCTTAATCCTCTACGCTACAACGAGAAATCCGCTTCAGCCGAGCTTGCTTTAGAAAACGGTCACCGGTTCAAATATGACGAAACCTCTGTCATGCCTCGCACTAACGGCTTCTGGGTCTGTGTAATTAAAGAAGGCATCAAAACAATAGTCACCAATAACGGTCTTAATAGAGGCGTCAGCCTGTAGCTCAGCAGAGCAAGGGTTCCAGAAATAGCGGAATTAAAGCGGGCACGACGAATGCCGAGCCAAAGTATGCCTACATACGGCTATACGGTGAATACCAGTGACATCACAGCCGGCAGCCAACGTACGTAAGGCCGTACTAGCAGTCCTCTGGCAATCGCACCACTTGATAATGGCCAAGGAGAGTTCGATAGAAAGCCCTTGAAATTTTAATCACTGACGCTGCAAGAAACCTGAAAATACAATGTTACCGCCAGGAGACTAGATATTCTTACATAACCAACTATTGGAGTACGTAGAGACCACTAGGAACATGAAGTGGATAACGGAAGACGAAAGACCTAAGGGATGCTGGAGTAACAGACGAAGATATACAAGGCCAATAATAATTCACCCACAAAGCACTCAAGTTGAAAGTGAGCCAAGAAGCCACGAAATTCAAAACACAAACAACGTGGACGGAAGAAGTTGCATAGTGAGAAAATAAAAAAAGTGTGGCCCCTGAGAAAATCTTACAAGCAGACACTTAATGAAATCTTTGGCACTGTCAATGTCATCATTTATTACTGTATTTTAAACGTACTTCAAAGGTAAGTTTAAGCACTATGGAACAGTCAATTTAATCCTTAGAGCTGTCAGCCAACTTTAAACTGTATGTTCTGACAATGATCTCGTTCATTTGAAGAGTGAAACCGGTAAACAAAAAATACAAATTGCGACTTGTGTCTGTTTTTAAAAACTTATTCGCAATTTCTATTTGAGCTGCGAAACCTGGTGAGACGCCATGTCTCGGAGTCCCTACATAAAAGGAAGTTTCACTAGGTCAAACAAATTGTGGAAAAGCCCAAATGACCGCGCTTGACAGTATAGACAGCAGCATCTCTATTCTTTCCTAATGAACGTTTGTTGCACGTTTGCGAAGGCATGAATGACACTGTACAAGTGTAAGGCTCACGTGCCTGTTACAACCCGAGGACTGTCGAGTGATCGAATCACGTTGGCATGGAAAAACAGCCAGAAACGTATTCTGACTTCCAGTGTGGGGCTAAACGTCACAGTGAGGGACCGGATAACTGCCTACACGTGCTGGGTAATAGTCTCGTACACTATTTATGGATGTGGCAGGGCTTAAAGCTCTCGGAGTGGCGACAGCGACTGCCACATCTAGCAGCAGTAAGTGCGCGATACGTTGCGGAAATTACACCACGTGCCGTGCTCAGCGGAGCAGGGTGGAGTGGTTGGCTGGAAATTCCCAGCGTCCAGGGCGGGCGCAGGCAGAAACACTTTCCATGTCGCTATCTGACATCGGCCGTATCCAGGCCGCCTCGGCCGTGAGCGCTGCCTGCGCGGCTGCTGAGGAGATATACGGCGCGGTGCGCCCGCGGCGTGCTGACTCGTCTCGAATGGCCGACACGAAGCAGGCGAGCGCCGGCACTCTGTCCTGCTCTGGTGTACTCGCCGTTCCTTTCAGAGCAATGTAAACACGCCAAGGTCGTCCTCTTGCCTCACTGTTTCTGCATAAGTATTGAGTCACTGGCTGACAAACGGACCATCCGAGCTTTTAAGGGCCACGAGTACAGCTGCAATTTGTTACTTTGCTGCGAGGGCTATAAATCGCATGAGGTACCTCTCTGGTGCGGAATATAGTTACAGCTTTACAAGAGGTACTAACGTCTGGTTTACGTCTTATGTGGGACTGCATAAATGTTACTTTCAATGGACAGAATGTAACACTGATTGCTACTTAAGAATAGTGCATGCACATGTAAATGTGCTAGGCCAAACACACACACACATATATACATATATACATATATACAAATATATATATATATATATATATATATATATATATATATATATAACATTTATAAATGTCTTACAGTTTTTGTTCTGAATCTTAGTCCGTGTTGCACGTGTTTCTACTTTACTTATTCGTATGTTAGGGCCAATAGGGAATCAACATAGTCGTGCCACAGTATACTTACACTGCTTGACAAAAAGAAATGAAGACCCAGAAAACACAATCGAATGTCAGTGTAGCTTCGCACAAGTACTCTCCGTCGGCTGGCATGCAGACGATTTGGAATTGCGATTTTCTGTGACAGGTAGAGTGGGCATCAGAGTACAGTGGTGTTCTTCGTGTTTATTGTCTGGTGCGGAATATAAGGAGATGGAGAACAACGTGAAATGTTGAATGATTACAGCGAAGAACACGGAGGTGCCACATACTCGTGTGAGACAGCATTATCAGCATCTGACAGAGTTTGAAAAGGGACCTAATTGTGGGTCTCCATTAGGCCAGTTGGCCAAATCGTCCAATATCCACATTTGTGGGCCGTTCAGATGTGACAGTGGCCCTATATGGAACTGCGTGGGAACGTGAGGGATCACATACTTGTTGTCAAGGTTACAGTCGACCAAATATGACCACAACAAAGAAGTATCGCCGTATTGTGCACAAAGCACATTGTAACCTTTCACATTTGCAAATGTCGTCCAAAATCAAGTAATGGACTGGCTACAACATTCTGTGTCATCCCGCAGCTTAAGTTGGAGACTACCAACAGTTGGACTGTAGGACTACCGACCCATGTGTAGGCTGGCTTTAACACCAAAACACATGCAGCTGCGTTAGGAGTGGTACCTCGATCAGGACGCATGGACTGCTGATGAATGGCGTTACTTCGTGTTCAGCGATGAATCGTGGTTCTGCGCTTCCCTGGATGACCAACGTCGCCGAGAGTGGCATAACCTTGGGAGAGGTCCCATTCTTCCAAGGCTTTGGAGGGCACAAGTGTGGTACTTTTGGCGTAATGGTGGGTAGAGACATCGGTTACGACTTTTTGTCGCGACAGTTAGCGATTGAGAGAATTCGGGCGGCACAACCATACGTCAAGTACAACCTACATCCTTGTGTGTTACCTTTCATCTGAAAGTGTCATAGTGCCATTGTTCAGCAGGACAATCTTCCTCCACACATGGCACGTGTCACTATGAACTGTCTGCGTGATGTTGACACTCCCCGTGGCCACCAATATCCCCAGATCTGTCCCCGATAGAACACGTGTGAGACCAGCTCAGACATCAAAATCGTCCCAGTTGCAGTATCTGGGATATCAACGACCAGTTATAACAGTTTTGTCTCAGCTCAAATCAGGAGAGAATACAACAGCTTTATCAAATCTTGCACATTCATACTAATAGGTGGTCTCATACTGCCAAGTTCTTTGTAAATTTAACTCGATTTTTTAATCACTAAAGTAACATCACATACGCTCGCTACCCGTGAAGTTTCATTTCGCTTCCTCCTCCCCTTAACGGGTGCTTCACTTTTCGTCAAGCTGCGTATATTGAAGGTTCGAGACTTGGTTTGATCACGGATATTGTTATTTGTTGGCAAGCATTTGTATTTACTGAACTAAATAAAAATACTTGCAAATCAAGCATAAACAGCCGAGGTGAAATCACGTATTTGTGTGGTAGTACGCTCTATACTTGTAAACTCGATGATATGTACGACGATTATAAAGAAAATATGTTGACACAACGGAATGATTTAGGAAAGAAAGAATGGTTCGAAATAATTAGTGAGCTGTGATTCTTCAGTTTTTCTCGGCGTATTTCTTGCTCGAACAGTCCACGTGACACTATGGACTGGTAGTACACCCGTGGACTGTTCGAGCAATTAGTGAGCTGATTGCATATGGAGTTGCCAGTTGGCGTTGGCCTTTGGTTTTAGATTACAAAAAGACTTTTTATTTTCGAGATTGTCAATTTGGAAAAATATTTTAGTTTTCCAGGAGATAAACCTTCCTAAAGGATTTTAGGTTTCACAAAGATATATTTTTTCTACAAGAGTTTTAGTTTCGGAAAAAGATTTTGGTTTTCAAGATCTTTGCTTTCATGGAGAACGTTACTTTTTAAGATAATTTTATTGAACCTTCTTGAGAGGAGAATATCGTTATCCATGTGCTAAGGCCGACAAAGGCGATTTTATGAGAGTAAGATGAGCTAGAGTGGGAATACGGAAAGGAAAAAGCTGTCCAGTAAAGTTTATCAGAAGCTATAATCTCGGTTGCCTCACTGTTCCCTTAGGAGGCTGATCGGCCTTACGGGCGTACAAAGCAGGAACGTCAATCTGGGGATGTCTATTTACTGTACTCCATATGATGTGTTACCCTCCAAAAAGTGTGCGTGCGTTCCTTTTTATACTGCCCGGATGAGCCAATTAAGGTCCACGAACCCTTTCCAATACTTTATTCGCTATTCTTTGCTTTCCTTCCTCTTTCATCTGTTCACTGTGTTTTTTCTTCCTGTCTCCTGACCACTTCAGACTAATTTTTTTCACTCTCCTACCTTGTAAACCGTCCATATTCAGAACTTTTTCACTAAATAGTTCTCTGTAAATTGGTTTTTGCATTTTTTCTAAATCTTTTTTTACTTAGTGAATCCAACTTGTTGGCTTCTTATCCCATAACCATTTGAAGATTTTTTTCTTTAATGTACATCTTTCATTCGACATAAATCTCAGAAAGACAGCAGTCTTCTTTTTCTCATTAGTTTTCATATGTTTCGATAGATTTCATTGCTACTTCGTAAATTCCAACCTTCTCTAGTGATTTGTGGGCCTAATATTTTCTTAATGATTCGCCTTTATAGTATCGCTAATTTACCTAAATTATAGTTTAATGCTAGACTTTTACACATTCTGACTTCATTGCTGCATTGTAATGCCTTATTTTTGCTTTTTCAGACAGGCATTTATAATTGTTAAGGTCTTCACTTACATCACATGCCCTTTCCATTTTACTTATCCTCTCCTCTATAACAGCTTTTAAAAACTATTTGCTTCGGTTATCGCCCAAATGTATTTAAATTTTTTAATATCCGCTACTTGTCCAATACCTGCGTTCAGAAATTTTGGTGCATTTTTAATGTTTGTTGTTGTTCTTACTAGATACCAACGGGTATTGCTTCTAAAAGATTAATTTGCATTTATTTTTATTTTATTTATCTGTCAGGTTTCGTGCAACAAAACGAACCAATGTTGCCTGGCAGTGGAACGAGTTAGTACATAGTTTACAGAATACTAACTACACTCCTGGAAATTGAAATAAGAACACCGTGAATTGATTGTCCCAGGAAGGGGAAACTTTATTGACACATTCCTGGGGTCAGATACATCACATGATCACACTGACAGAACCACAGGCACATAGACACAGGCAACAGAGCATGCACAATGTCGGCACTAGTACAGTGTATATCCACCTTTCGCAGCAATGCAGGCTGCTATTCTCCCATGGAGACGATCGTAGAGATGCTGGATGTAGTCCTGTGGAACGGCTTGCCATGCCATTTCCACCTGGCGCCTCAGTTGGACCAGCGTTCGTGCTGGACGTGCAGACCGCGTGAGACGACGCTTCATCCAGTCCCAAACATGCTCAATGGGGGACAGATCCGGAGATCTTGCTGGCCAGGGTAGTTGACTTACACCTTCTAGAGCACGTTGGGTGGCACGGGATACATGCGCACGTGCATTGTCCTGTTGGAACAGCAAGTTCCCTTGCCGGTCTAGGAATGGTAGAACGATGGGTTCGATGACGGTTTGGATGTAACGTGCACTATTCAGTGTCCCCTCGACGATCACCAGTGGTGTACGGCCAGTGTAAGAGATCGCTCCCCACACCATGATGCCGGGTGTTCGCCCTGTGTGCCTCGGTCGTATGCAGTCCTGATTGTGGCGCTCACCTGCACGGCGCCAAACACGCATACGACCATCATTGGCACCAAGGCAGAAGCGACTCTCATCGCTGAAGACGACACGTCTCCATTCGTCCCTCCATTCCCGCCTGTCGCGACACCACTGGAGGCGGGCTGCACGATGTTGGGGCGTGAGCGGACGACGGCCTAACGGTGTGCGGGACCGTAGCCCAGCTTCATGGAGACGGTTGCGAATGGTCCTCGCCGATACCCCAGGAGCAACAGTGTCCCTAATTTGCTGGGAAGTGGCGGTGCGGTCCCCTACGGCACTGTGTAGGATCCTACGGTCTTGGCGTGCATCCGTGCGTCGCTGCGGTCCGGTCCCAGGTCGACGGGCACGTGCACCTTCCGCCGACCACTGGCGACAACATCGATGTAGTGTGGAGACCTCACGCCCCACGTGTTGAGCAATTCGGCGGTACGTCCACCCGGCCTCCCGCATGCCCACTATACGCCCTCGCTCAAAGTCCGTCAACTGCACATACGGTTCACGTCCACGCTGTCGCGGCATGCTATCAGTGTTAAAGACTGCTATGGAGCTCCGTATGCCACGGCAAACTGGCTGACACTGACGGCGGCGGTGCACAAATGCTGCGCAGCTAGCGCCATTCGACGGCCAACACCGCGGTTCCTGGTGTGTCCGCTGTGCCGTGCGTGTGATCATTGCTTGTACAGCCCTCTCGCAGTGTCCGGAGCAAGTATGGTGGGTCTGACACACCGGTGTCAATGTGTTCTTTTTTCCATTTCCAGGAGTGTAGATAATTAAAAACACAAGAACTGAATAATTAATAAAACACGTAATGTTATTTGTGCCAGTTTTCTGAGCTGTTTCAGCACGTCTCTGGCAATCGATATCAGAGAGGTTTGCTGTAGCACTGGTATAATTTGTGACCGCGACGGAATTCAAAGAGCTTTGACTGGTGCGCCGCTGCAGTCAAGGATCTGTCTAAGAGTAAGGAGGGAAATCACGTGGTCCGTTTTAGTGCCTTGGGCAGTGACCCGTGTACGTACTGAAGTTGTGGCTGCGACTGCTGAGCGCCGAGGTCTGACCTGAGCTGTGCGCTCCAGGTGCAGGCTGTTTGTCTGCCTCTCTCCGCGGAGGCCGCGTCGATGCTGAGGCACCGGAAACAAGCTACGCCTATCGTTACCCCAGTGTCGTGTTCTGAATACCGCGCCCAGATCAGCGCTGTGTGTTCGCTGGCAACAGCTAGAAGCTTTCGGCTTGCCATTCTCTAGCTGCTCTGTGTCTGGAGTACGGCCCCGGGGACGTTAGCCTGGTGCTGCGCTGAGGCAGCTGCTGGTCGATCACTTGTATGAACGATGTTATTCTGACTCTGTGATTCGTACGGCGATATGTGTTTTGGGGGGGTTTAGCGGTCTTCTCTGTCATGTTAGTGTTGTTAATTGCCTACTACGCGTGAGTTAGTGTTGCTAAACTGTTGATCACTCCTATACTCGTTAGAGGGCCTGTTAGACCATGTCAAGTTCTGTTCCCGTTCGCACCCGTTAGCTAAAATTAGTTTCAAATCTGGTTTGTCTTATGTATATCTGAAATCATGTGCTTAAATGTAGCAAAGAATTATCATGCTTTATTGAAACGTAAAGATTTCCATGTATTTCAAATTAAGTGGTGTGCATGTCATGTATATTCTTGTGTAGAGTTTTCTGTGAATATGTTGAGTTCAGTGCGCCAGTTGCACCAAAGTTAGCAAGCCTTTCGATGTGTCTCAAGTGAACTGATATACCCTACATGTGTATCTAGTATAAAGTTTTGTGTGAATGTTCACTTTGAATTTGCTGAAATAATTACCTTGATATTTTGAGTTTTAATAAGGTGATTAGCACTAAGTTTACCACTTTTCGTGTATCAGCCTGCTTTGAGTATGAGTTCGTTGTTTTAATATAATGCACGTGACAGATTACAACCATACATTTTTTATACCTGTTACAAGAATAAATATTTGTTGTCTTACAGCCAAATGTAAGAAATACATTCGATGATAATTTTTGCGATCAGCCAGCGTGAATTCGCCCTTGCAAAGTGTGAAGTTCAGGTTTGGTTGCTATTAACAAATAATTAAGTGAAATTTGCCAAATAAAAGAACCAGCATCTTCCACTCCCACACTCCCACTATTCCTACCTTTTCACATACGAATAAATAACACCTTCATAAAAAAGTTTAAAGGAAGGAAATCGCCCGTGCCCTTTCAAATGAACCATCCCGGTATTTGCTTGGAGTGATTTGTGGAAACAATGGAATACGTAAAATGGGTGATTGGAGACGTATTTGAACCGACGTCCTCCTGAATGAGAATCCAGTGAGCTAAAAGCACTGCACCACCTCCCTGGG
Source organism: Schistocerca serialis cubense (assembly GCF_023864345.2). Taxonomy (NCBI): domain Eukaryota; kingdom Metazoa; phylum Arthropoda; class Insecta; order Orthoptera; family Acrididae; genus Schistocerca; species Schistocerca serialis. Next base: position 411,471,910 of record NC_064641.1, on the reverse strand, counting down.
TAACACCTTAAGAAAAATGTTATCAGCTACTGTACGGAATCGAGTTGCCACAAAGACAATTTTCAACTTATATTTGAAGACTTTTGCTTTATCTCTCAATTTTTTCATTTCTCCTGCAATCCTTTTGAGAGTGAAACCTGCTGAATACCGCACGTCTTTCTGTGCAATTTTTGAATTCTTTTTATAAAACAGTCCAGATCACAAGGAACATTTATCAAACGGTGACTGGTTTCTATCCCACCATGATCATCTTCAGATCCTCAACTGTAATATAATGTAGGATATCAATTTGAGGAATACACAAAATATTTAGTGAGATAAGGACTAAATGTATGCCTCTGATTTATATTCTGTAAAATATTACAGCTGAAACTGGTCACATTTTAATAAACGTGCCTTGCAATTGTGAGGTAACGGGCGAGTCGTCGCGCCATGAAAATGTTCTAAGTTCGGCGGAAGCAGTGGCCGCACAGGACGCTCGTCAAAGCCGCGGCCCGGCACCAACCACGTGGTCCCGAACGTTAGCTTAGCAGCCGCGTGATGCCGCGCAGCGGCCGGTCCAGCCGCGTGGCTGCGACTCCTTGGTGACGCTGTGCGCCGGGAGGGCCAAAGGTAGCGGCTTTGTCAAACCTTAATGGCAGACATTTCACAGTTAGTATAGAAATTAATAGTAGCCAGATGAATCGTGATACCTCAAAAAGAAACGTGTACATTACTATTATTTGCACGACGATTCTGATGGTGTAATCAGATATTCAATATCTTTATTAGTTCACAGTTTAGTATCTGACGGTAAACTATACAAGTAACATCCAGCAACGAATTTCCAAAATCTAAACGCTTCATCCCATTTAGTCGATCGACGTGTCTCTATAAAGCTGTTAGGGTAAATCTAAATTGGTATACATTACAGGCATGTTACTTAAATAGTACATGAGTTATTGGTGGTCAAAGAGACCGATTACTATCGATCGCGTGAGGCCATAAGTACTTCACAGTTACACGAAAAAACGGTAGCAGCATGCTTATAAATATATTTATTCACCTATGTCTTTGTTTATATCTGATATATACTATTGATGAAGAAATTGGTTAATTATTTACTCTGTTTTAGAAAGCACAGAGACATTAGGCTACTGGCCTACCTTTTATTCTATTACTTTGATATATGTTTATTTAATTTGTTAATGTATCTAATAATGTGTGTTAGAGCGTGTTTATGGTCCAGCCGTAGAAATATTTATTTAATTTAAAGTTATTTAAATCTAACTCCAGTATTTCGAATGTGTTTCAATACGTTTGTGAGTGTACATTTGCCTGGTGACATGGAGGGAGCGCGGTATTTCGAATGTGTTTCTATACGTTTGTGAGTGTACATTCGCTTGTTGACATGGCGGGAGCGCTCTAGCCAATCACAGCGCTCGTTACTAAGGTAAGGCGACTAACGAAGTGAATGGAGAGAGGACACGGGGGTAGTTCGGAACAATGCGGCGCGAGGGACAGTCGCACAGGACGGAGAGTCCGGGACGCGACGGCGCGACGGACGCACAGTCGCGGGGAAGACTTGGAGTGGAGCAGTTTGCGCGTGATCGCGAGATGTAGAGATACTTCGGAGTGCCGGCTTGTGTGCTTGTGATGTTTCCGTGGCTTCTGCAGTGGAGACGAAGTACGAGTTTGGAAGTGAATATCTCGCGAGGTATGTTGTTGTTCATAACAAATTACGTAAAGTAGGAATCTATTGTTTCCCTGTTATTCAACTTAATCTTAATTAATTGCTGGACCATCGACACCAATAAGTGTTTTGCAGAAATATATCGCATTCTTAAAAGTACTTCTACTTTCGTACTCATCATTTAAAGTCGTTAAGATAGTACCTGCAGATTTTATTTAATTTCAATCTTTCATTTATAAATTTATATGTTACATTCATAATTCGCAATTGCTGAGTGATAGAAACCTTCGACCATTTGATTCATGTGTGTATTCTTATCGTTTATCGTGTACTTGGCCTGTAATGCGGCAACTACGTATCCCAGCCCCTAGACAACAGAACCAGCCAAAACTTTTAATATTGCAACACTGAATCGGAGGGTGCGTAGTTATTGGAAAGCCCGCACGATCTAGACGGCTTCGTAATTAATTTCAAAATTACATGGTGATCACTGACTTTATCCAACAATATTTTCAAAAATAATTCTTGTACAATACCTAAAGAAGTGTTGCCGCGCGGGATTAGCCGAGCGGTCTCTCGCGCTGCAGTCATGGACTGTGCGGCTGGTCCCGGCGGAAGTTCGAGTCCTCCCTCGGGCCTGGGTGTGTGTGTTTGTCCTCAGGATAATTTAGTAGTGTGTAAGCTTGGGGACTGATGACCTTAGCAGTTAAGTCCCATAAGATTTCACACACATTTGAACATTTTTAAAGAAGTGTTATGCAAAATCAAATCTTCTTTCCTTTTATTTTTTACTGAGTAATGCAGTATCGTCTGAATGTGTAAATATTGTTAACAACAAATTCTGTGATGGAATAGATGCACAGCGATGGCAGAGTTAGAATTCCGAGACATCTGAACAACGGCTTACACGAAGTTCACCATAGATTCGTCTGAGTGCCCTTTCCGGACTAAGTACAGTCTTTGCGACTGCACAGAGTTAGCCGAAAATACACTGATCGTTATGAAAATAGCTGCACCCAGAAGGGCCCGACCGATCTTCTACAGACTGGGTGTGTATGTTGCACGCTCTCAGCTTGGTCAATGATCAGTGTTGCACGGTCCGCCGCACTCTCGGGAAGCGTGGGTGGGACCCGGACGCCGTGTGCACCGGTTGTTATAAGGTGACCTCAAATGGCCGTGCTGGACAGTACCACAGCGGGGAGCCTCACTGGAGCATCACCTGCACGTGCACTAAGCCCAGGCGACACGTTCCATGGTAGGTTGTCCAGCTGGACGAGTTCGACAGGGGCCGCACAGTGGCGCTGCGGGAGGCTGGCTGATCCAATCGTTGTACTGCGCACCACACTGGTCGTACGGACACCGCCATTGCCCGTTGTGTGGCAGTGGGTACAGGAAGGCACGATACGTAGGATCTGGACGTCTGACATGTATCACAAGGAGGGAGCACAGATAGATTGTCCGCCATGCGCGAGCAGATCCAACGGTAGCGATAAGAGCCATTTATGGGGCTGTCCTGCATTATATGCAACATTCTGTAAGTTCTGGTACCATTAGCAGGGGTAGCGGGACGCAAGGGGTCATCGCACGCTGACTTTTGCGACACCTGTCACCAACACCCACGCAGCGTTGCCTTCGATTCGCCTGGTGTCGCAACGACGAACGTGAGGCCCTGCAATGTGGCAGCGGATCATCTTTTGACGAGTTCCGCTTTTGTCTTGGAGGCGACGACCACCTTGCCCTTGTCTGGATGCGCAGTGAAGAATGCCAGGAGAGTGTTGCTAACGGGCTCCGTGATAGCCGCACTGCACCTGAATGAGGTCCTACCAGCGGTAGCTCTGCTCCTGATGAACGCCCACGCCCATACCATACTTCAGCAGAGCAACTCACGTTCTTATAGACTCACCACTTCCAGAGCGTGCCTTGCATCTGTGGATACTCTGCCATGACCAGCTGCAACGCCCAATCTCTCCCCGATCGAGAATGTGTGTGTTGCGATGGAGTCATCATGACTCCACCACTCCTCCGCAGTCTCTGGGTTCTGCACGCTTAGGTCCAAGTGGCAGGGGATGGAGTATCACAGGACTAAATCCGGGACCTGTACTACCCCATGCAGCAACGTCTAGGCGGTTGTATTGACAACGATGGCATACTAGCATGACTTTTGTACGTTTTATAGCCATGTTGGTCCTTCAGAGTTGAGAGTGTGATCACTTTGTATGTGTGGTACCATGTACCTATCTGCTAGAAATTATGGCATTGCGCCTTGCCCTTCTGGGTTCAGGCTTTTCATCATGGCGAGTGCATGACACCATACGCGATAATACATTTAAATTAAGCTAAAGAGTAGTTTCACGTATCGGTGCAAGACACCACGAACATTATATTCATAGCGAAGATTATAGCCTTCAGTTTCAGCAAAAGGTTTTGTATGTGATAATTCCAAGAAAGCTTTTCATCAACACTCAGTCCTAATAATTTAAAATGGTTGACTTCCGTGACTGACTGAGGACAATTAGACAGTGAAATTTCTCTTTTAGAAGAGAACTGAGTCGGCAATTGTATGCACTGCATTTTCTTGCAGTTACGCCTTAATCTATTCTCTGAAAGCCACGTTTAACGGCTACCCTATTAGCTAGATTATTTACATTACGTTCTACGTTTGTCACACTATTATTTAAGACAAGTTATCGCAGTAAACAGATGATCTACTTAACTTGTATTTCTTCAAGCGCAATAAGACTCATTATAAATAATGCAGCAAGAAACGGAGTCCGCCTATCACAATGTCAACAAGGATGAGGGTCCTCGACTAAGCACGAACGATGGAGTCGGAGCTGCGACCAGGCTGCGTCTGAGTAGCATGTCGTAGCAAAGAGACTCAATTTGCAATTGGGCTGTCTGGCTGCCTCCGGTCGTCCTATATTGTGGCGGCAGAGGGCGCTCATTGTACCAAGCCGCTGGAGGCATGGCTCACTTGGCGTGCTACAGTGGGTCCGCTGGATCCCGCACGAACGCTACCGGCGTCTGACGGAAACTTACAATTCCTTTGTCAGCTTTCACACCTGCGTGATAGTATCAATAAGTGACACCAAAAATAGATGACAAGCTGTGGATCGTCCACGCAGCATCACAGAACATGGAAGTCGGAGACTGGGTCTCCCTCTAAAACGGGATAATCAGAGGCGTGAAGATTCGCCAGGAGCAACACGTGGTTCCGATCCCACGTTAATCTGTTGATCCCCTTCCCCCAGTACAATTCTTGGGGTACCTTAGGGTCAGGCAGGTTGCCAAAGTGGGGTGCCATTTAAAGGCTTGTACCAGGTTCTTGAGCCACACGAAATTATTATTATCACTATGACAACAGACTACAGTGCTTGTGCAGGCACAAATTTTTCTGAGCACGCTGTTCAGCGCACTTTCTTGAATATGTTGCTCCACGGCTGACGTCCCTATGTCGACCCAGTGACGTAGCCAGTTGCAATTACAGTAAGCATGGAATCATCAAGATCGGACCATGGATAAATGGAAACGTGTCCCCTGCTCTTGTTGTACTAGCCGATGGCCGTGTCCTTACAGACCATCATCAGTGCGAACGGCTGCTAGAGACGCACTACATCACAAAACGAGGCCGGTAAGGATAGTATTATGGTTTAATATAATCCATTATGGAGTCGAGGTTGCAGTTGTCATTATACTGGTTATCACTGTTAGCATTCAACCGCGATTCTTATATATATATATATATATATATATATATATATATATATATATATATATATATATATATTCTTTTTTTTAAAAAAAACAACGCGTTTCAAGAGACAATGCTCTCATCATCAGGTTGTAAAGTCTATGTCATGAAATTAATCGGACTAAAAAGACAAAAGACAAAATACCATCACAAATAGTTGGGAAGTCCATAGAATAAAACAGAATTAAAAGTATATTGGACTGTGGGTCCTCGTCTTACATTGAAGTTGTTGACACAAGTCGATGGCCGTCCCATAGGTACCAAGTATGATGTCGCACTGTGCCGGCTCGGGAGCTGTTGTGGACTGACGTGCTTAGGTGTTGTGGCGTGGTTACAGCCGTGTGCTTGGCGGTAACGCTATGCTATTGGGCGCCTTATTTCCTTATTGCATTGGTCTGCCAGCGTTAGCCTCTCGCAACTCCGTCAGTGACATGCTACAAGTTTAAAGTCGCATACCTACCCTAAAATAATTCTAAAAACCCACTAAAAAATCTCATTTCTTTAAAATTATCTTGTGCACTTAAAATATTGCTTTTTTTCTTTTCATGGATAGCTATCTCGAATTCCTCTAGTAAATAAAGTTTCCTCCCTTTCTTTTCTACATGCAATATTTCTACGTTATCTTCTATGCTATTAAGGGGATGGCCTGTTTCATATATATGGTTCGCAACAGCTGATTTGTCATAATTTCCTAACCTGAACGCATCTTTATGTTCTTTATACCGGATCGCGAATGATCTTCCTGTCTGCCCTATATATTTTGCATCACAAGTTCTGCAATGAATCTTATAAACTCCCGATCTTTCAAACTTATTTCTCTTGTCCCCAATATCGTGCTTAAGGCTATACCTCACTAGGTTATTCGTCTGAAAAGCTATTTTAACATCGTATGGCTTAAAAATATTTACTATCTTTTGTGAGACCGTTCCGTAGTATGGCAATGTGATAATTTTCACTTTCTCTCCATCAGGTTTTTTCTTTTTGCGCTTATTACTTTTCCGTAACAGTTTTTTAACCATATCTATTCTGTAACCGTTATTCATCGCTATTCTCTTAACGGTATTAATTTCAGTCTCCCTATCTTTTTCGCTCATAGGTATATTAACTGCCCTATGCACGAGACTACGGAAAGCAGCTTCTTTATAAGCCTGCGGATGACATGAATCATTCGGGATCACGGCATCAGTCGTAGTTTGTTTTCTATAAACGGAGAACGCATGTTTGTTGCCCTGCTTTTTTGCACTCAGGTCCAGGAACTGCAAACAACTGTCAGTTTCATACTCCACGGTAAATTCTATTCTATTATGTGCGTCGTTGAACTTTTTTACTATTTCCTCAATGTCCTCACGGGAACCATCGACAAGTAACAGAGTGTCGTCAACATAACGTTCGTAATAAACAATTTTATCCATAATGTTATCGTCAGAATTTAGAACTTTATCTTCAAGGTCGTTGATAAAAATGTCCGCCATAGTTCCTGAAATACTGGACCCCATGGTTAACCCATCGTCCTGAATATAAAATTTGTTATTAAACGTAAAATAATTAAAACTTATAATAAGCTGTAGGAGTTGAATAAATTCAATTGTCTCTTGCGTTGAAATTTTACCGTATTTAAGGAAATTTCTCTTAATGATTTCTATAGTTTTGTTAACCGGAACGCTGGAGTATAAGTTCTTAACATCCAACGAAACCAAACGGGAAGTGTCAGTGACTGGCGTATCTTTAATTTCACCTATCATGGTCATACTACCACGCACCGAATAGTTATTTTTATACACGTAAGTCTTTTTCAGAATTTGGTTCAACAATTTCGTTATTTTATATGCTGGACTATTTCGACCGTTAACAATCGGACGAACCGGATGCAGATCTTTATGTATCTTCACCTGTGATCTTAATTTGGGGGCAGTTGGATTCATGATAACACATCTTCTTTTTTCGGCTTCTGTCAGCAGGAAGTGTGTGCGTTTAAGAACATTTTTTAGTTTAATTTGGAAATTGGCTGTTATGTCTTTCGGAATTTCCGTAATGCTATTTTCGACAAAAAACGCTAAGGTCTTCGAAACGTACTCCTTCTCTTTTAATATTACGACCGTATTCCCCTTATCCGCTTTCGTGGCAATAGCTTTCACTTCATTAAGATTTTTATTTATAGAATCGACAGTTAGTCGGTCTGCTCTAGTCTTATGATTAACACTATTTCGCTTATTTAGTTCATTTTTTACTATTTTATGTAGCTTATGACCGACATGCCCGGTTTCATTATTATTTAATTTTACAATTTCTGTTGTAATTTTAGTGAGGGCAATTACTTCTTTCGCGATCTTCTTGTTAAATGACGGCTCAATATTAAACTTTAATGCCTTATTTAACATTTCTACTTCCGTATTATCAAATACAATATCCGTTTTGTTAACCACCCGTGGATAAAAGTCTAAAGACGAAAGGCTTTGTTGTTGATCTTTTCCATCTTCGCGCGTGTTATTACTTAATTTACGAAGTTTTTTTATCTTGTTTTTCTTTTTTCTTTATAAACTCCTTCTGTAGTATTTTGTGAAGTCTACATGTAACCTCTTCCTATACGTTCACCGGTAATATTTCCTTGACCTTAGTCTCTGCTTGAACTTTTTGTTTCTTAATTAAGTCTTTCTTTTTATACAGATACTTAATTTCTGCGCGTATCCAAAACTTTTTTTTTTTTTGGATCTGTTCACTACTTTCCAGATCTGAAGTGGACCATTTTTGAGCTTCTTCCTTAATCACTTAATTTTCAACTGTTAAAAAGTATTGAACGATTCACACAATCAAATTCTTTTGCTAAATCAAGGAAAGTAGCTTATAATGACCCTGTCGCTCTCTTTCCTATTCTCAAATATCTCTTTACGTCTGTTTTCTCGAGAATCTGGTCGCGTCTGTGAAACAGTGTGTCCTTCTTACGACTTTGTCTTCCGTGGCGTCTAAATTCGGACTTGCGAATCCATGCAACAATACTAACACCTTAAACACTTCATTAAACTGTAAGGCACCCTTTGAATAATGATGACCACGTATTTACCTGACTCAATTTTAATGTAGATTTCGATGATCTTCGGAAGCTTTTAGTAAACATACTACTGGATCATTGTATTTAGCAACAAACTATTTGTAGCACTTCACTGCTTACCTTGAATCATCGTTTTGATAACTTATGTTTTCCATATAACTTTATTCATCACTGGAACAGAAAGCGTGACTTAAGTCACCTTCAGAAATTTCTCCTAAAATTCAACTCTGCTATTTGCTGTTTACCGTCGTCACATTCTAAAGAAATGAAAATTTAAAGTTAAACGTGTTCATTCAATTTGGAACAGTTTTTTAAGTTATGTTTTAATAAAATTAATACTTGATTTTTAGAACCAGAATGAAAGTGACAAGATATTTATCGACTTCCTTTCGTTACTTTAAGTCTTTTCAATAAACATTTAAAGTTAATATATTTCATTTGCATAAAGTTAATACGCTGTTCAAACTTTATTGTTAAAGCTATTGTTAAAGCTTCAGGAATATATCAATTTTATTCAAATGGCTTAATCCAAATAAAGGTTACTCAGATATTGCAACAAAGCGAGCCATCTAAGATGTGTAAGACTCTGATTAAATCTGACTACAACATTCAGTAACTGTTACAGGTGTTACACCCGTCACTGACAAATTTTAATGTATGATTTAAATAAAATGAAGTGGGTAATTGAAATCATACAGTTACAAGCTATATTTATAGACATCTTTATGTTGACTGAAGACACGCTTGATCCCAGTACGCCGGCCGTTGTGGCCGTGCGGTTCTAGGCGCTTCAGTCTGGAACCGCGTGACCGCTCCGGTCGCAGGTTCGAATCCTGCCTCGGGCATGGATGTGTGTGATGTCCTTAGGTTACTTAGGTTTAAGTAGTTCTAAGTTCTAGGGGACTGATGACCACAGATGTTAAGTCCCAGAGTGCTCAGAGCCATTTGAACCATTTTTGATCCCAGTACGTGTTGAATTAAGCGTGATACTCCTTTTTCGTTGTCTTTACAGTGGCCAAAGACAAGTTTGATCAGAGTATGTGTTGAATTAAGTCTGGTTCTCCTTTTACAAGAATAACACAGTCTGTAGCTTTCCATATAACGATGAGTGTATTTGAGGATATGATGCCAAAACTTTTTTGCAAATTCTCATGTCTCTGATTAGTGCAAACTTCGCAAGATAATAATTTAGCCCGGTAAAACTTGCAAACACGACTAATAATTATCAAAGAAGACTGATTAAGCAGAAGCAATAATAGACATATTCTTCTAATAATATGTGCTCATATTAGCACAAAGTAGTACTGTCCTGCTGAGCACTCTAAAACACGACCTCTCACTATCACTGCTGACTGACTACCCCTCTCTGCTCAGTTTGTCTGCGGCTGACTTTTTTCCCACACAGAACGTGTTCCCCAAAAGGGAACATGTCAAGACCACCTGTTAGCCCTATCTCAGCGCTGTCTGTCGGGTCTGCCTTCTGCGCCTTTTCCTCTGTAGAAGAGGTGTACACCAGACGAACTGGAGAAAGGTAAAGGCTCAGCCTCCCTGAGGCCTGATGGCTTCCTTCATTCTTTTGCGTGGTTGTACACGTTTCGTAATAATAAATAATACCAGGTTACGGCGAAACTTAGTCTGTATATAAATGATTTGTTTCATATTCTCAGCTACAAACCAATAAAATAACTGTGAATTTCCCATTTCTAATTAAACTTTTACGGTAATTACTAAATAAGAATGTTAAATTTGGAGAACATATTTCTTATGTGGACAGCGACACTCTACGTTTTACCCCTGTCAGTACCTCAACCACCAGTGCATTTTCTATGGATATTCTTTTCCTGACGACAATCTGAGTTGTTCAATCATCGGCTCTGGAGAAATTCCAGTAACTTCGCAAAACCATCTGCTTCGGATTTGTGGCAAGTAGAGCTCCAAGCGATCGACCGCGCCTGGAAGGTAAACGTTAAGCACAGAGCGCAGAGTAGACAGCCACAGCCGGCGGGGGATGCGAGAGACACGAGCGCCGCGGCGCCCGGAAAGCCTCTTACGTTAGAGGCGGAGGCCCGCCGCGCGGCGTGTAGCGAGCAGCCGCCTCTTCGCTTTGAAGTCCGCGCATCCGTGAAAAGGAAAACGAACAGCGATCAGTCCTCTGCGACGCGTTTATGCCAGGTTCGCCTCGCTGGAGCCGAGCCGCACGTGTTATTTCACGACGTGTGAGAAAGATTTGTCACGACTATGCTCCAGTGCGGTTACGTAAAAATTCTTTAAAAATTACACATTTATAATCGATTTATTCAAGCTGAACAGGAAATGAGCTACCAGATGGTTGAGAAGCTAAATTTTCACTTTACAGTAGGCTTTACAATGCTGGCATTTAAATGGCTACACCATGAAAGCGGAATACAAGAAACATGAAAATTATTTTAAGTGTGCTGTATCCTTTGATACGCACATGATTAGCAACGGCACGTAGTTGGTAGCGGAAATGTCATCTACATTCTGCATACGAGGGAAAACTTCACACTGGATTTCTTATTCATAAATCGCTTTTGAGTAGTGGTTGTTTGTGAGAAGACCATATTTGTCTCTATAAGAAGAAGAAACGCCTAACAGCACATTCAGTGTCCAACCACGTTAATGTGACCAGCTGTCAAGAGCCTGAATAACCATCTTTTGCAGAGCAGACCGCTGCAATCACAGGAAGAGATTTAACAATCTAACTGCTTGTAGGTGTGGACATCGTCCCCAAGAATAGATGCATACTTGTGTGATACATTGCGCCTTCCAGAATGACGAGATCACCCAGGGAACGCCACGAAAACATTCCCCAAGCCGTAATCCTCCCTCCACTGACCTGAACCCTTCCGATGATCCAATGGTCGTTTGTCTGATGGAGAATAAGACGTGACTCATCTGAAAAGGCTACCTTTCGCCATTCAGTGGACTTCCAGTTGCGATACTGGCGTGCAAATTCCGGCTATCGTCGCCGATGAACAACTGTCAGCACGGGTGCATGAACCAGGCGTCTGCTGCGGAGGCCCATACGCAGCAACATTCACTGAGAGGTCAGATCGTTGAGGAGACACTGTTGGTAGACCCTTGGTTCATCTGAGCGGTTATTTGCCCTAGAGTTGCACGTCTATTCGTCCTCATTCATCTCCACAGCCGTCGTTCGCCCCTATTATCTCTGGCTTATGGTGCACCACAGTTGCCTCGGCTCTGGTTTTGAATAGCGCCATTTCGCCACGCACGCTATACTTTACACACACGAACAGTTTACAAACTGAAGCGTTTTGGAAATGCTTCCACTCTTGGTCTGAAAGCCAATGATCATGCCTTTTGGACGTCAGCTAAATCGCTCTGTTTCCTTATTACAACAAGGAGTGCACTGAAACTTCCTGGCAGATTAAAACTGTATGCTGGATCGAGACTCGAACTCGGGACCTTTGCCTTTCGCGGGCAAGTGCTCCACCATCTGAGTTACCCATGCACGACTCACGCCCCGTCCTCACAACTTTACTTCTGCCAGTACGTCTCCTACCTTCCAAACTTTTCAGAAGCTCTCCTGCGAACCTTGCAGAACTAGCACTCCTGAAAGAAAGGTTCGCAGAAGAGCTTCTGAAAAGTTTGGAAGGTAGGAGACGAGGTACTGGCAGAAGTAAAGTTGTGAGGACGGGGCGTGAGTCGTGCTTGGGTAGCTCAGATGGTAGAGCACTTGCCCGCGAAAGGCAAAGGTCCAGAGTTCGAGTCTCGGCCCGGTACACAGTTTTATTCTGCCAGGAAGTTCCATATCAGCGCACGCTCCGCTGGAGAGTGAAAATCTCATTCTTAAAGGAGTGCACTGTTTCAGGCGTCTCCCCAACAACCTTTATATCCCCTGCACTGCTAGTAGGAGGGGTCACATTAACGTGGCTGGATTGTGTATGAGGATTCGACAGCTGCAGGATCGTGACTATCGAATTGCGGTTTTTCATTCCACAGCATTACTGCTCGCATTGCTGAGGATCCAACAACTGTTATGCGTGTACGACATATTTGGCTACAGAGGAACCGTACTCTCCGCCACGCAGAATCTCTCGCTACTACCGCGCTAGAGGACAGACATTCTTTCCTCGGTAGCGCAAGTTCGTAAGGCCACTTCGAATACCTTGAGTCACGAAATTGGCTTGTTTGCAGCAACAGCAACAGAACTATCCGTACTCACAGTACGACGACTTTCGGAGCACCGTGGACTGAGCAGGGCGACCACTGTTGCGGCTTCGCATGAAGTGGCAGCGGAGACAGGTGCGCCAATAGTGGTGGCCCACCGACAACGCTGAACCCTACACTGGTACCTCGTCGTTTTTGAGGCGAGCCTCAGTACTACTTACAGCACTACGACGAACGTATCTGTGAGTAGAAGCTCAGAGCAGAACGAAATCTGACAGATTACGTCAATCACCCTCATACGGGACAAGAACCTAGCATGATGATATACGCCGCCATTGTTTACACAACAAGACTATGTCTGGCTCACATAGCGGGTAATTTGGACAACAGTCGGTACATTTATGACGAGTCAAGGCTACTGTGTGTACCCTACCTTCGTGATTTTTCGACAAACTAACGCAAACAGTATGGTGCTTACACCGTCCTGACCTGCCTCGATTTTGAGGGTGTTCGATTGTTGCCCTGGCCAGCACGTACTCCAGCACCCACTCAAACATCCCGTCCTCGGTTTCCAGAAAACTGCCACGTCACCGCTCACAGACTACTACGACCGTCGAACTCTGGCACACAGTTAAAGCAGCACTGAATAACAAATGGCTCTGAGCACTATGGGACTTAACATCTGTGGTCATCAGTCCCCTAGAACTTAGAACTACTTAAACCTAACTAACCTAAGGACATCACACACATCCATGCCCGAGGCAGGATTCGAACCTGCGACCGTAGCAGTCACGCGGTTCCAGACTGAAGCGCCTGCAACCGCACGGCCACATCGGCCGGCACTGAATAACACGTACCATTATCTACCGTGGTATTATCCAATGTAAGTTCGACTCGATGCCAGGTCGGCTTAATGCCGTTGTTGCTGCCTGAGGGTGCGGTTCCGTTTAGACCAAATTTCGCATCCTTTATACCCTCAAGTCACCTACAAATAATGTGTTCTTTCCACTATACTGTATACGCTCAGTAAGTAAAATTGCATTTATTTGCTCTCCTTCCTGGTGCTGCAAGTTTTAAAGGCCATCAGAGTTTTTAACTGATGTGAAATTATTGACAGGATGCCGACTATACAATTATCGATTGTGTATGAAAGTGCAAAACATAACGTGGACTAAGTTATGATAAATATCTAGTAAGGATTGTTGAAATCACTTCTGAATAATAACAGAAGCAGAAAGTAGCTATAAGTGAATGCTATTCTTAGCTACATTGTGGTGTATATTGCGTTAAGTCTACATTTAATCTCGTTTTTTATTAGAAAAAGTATGTCGATCCTTTATTTTCATTACTCTCGAAAGTATTTAATGAGTTTTCAAAATATCAGTTGTTGTAAGGCTATTAGTCCAGTAATTTATATACTCAATCTCTAACTTTTTCACAGTTTTTATTAATGGTATAATTGTAAATTCTGAGTGAAACATAGAGCGTTTTACGCTGCTAATGTAACGACATACAATGAAATTCTGTCCGTTACTTTTCTTAAGAAAAATACTAAATACTGTTCGTATGTCTTTGTCCACGTTTATGTAATAGTTCCATAAAACTCTGTTTTCGCATATTGCTAAACAAACATGATGGTGGTGTAGAAGTCACCACAACATTCATATGTCTCATTTTGAGTCTTGCTCGCAGTCATGAATACTCATGGTTCCCATCGTACGACTGCTTTTATAGTAATCGCTGGACCACAGCAAAATGGTGGATGCTATCTTGTCAGTAACGAAACGCAAATAATTTTCGGTTACTACTCTGACACGCCGCCTCGTGGCTGAACACACTGTAAAAGTTTTGAACTGTTCCGAACGGGATGCGGGACTCAATTATGTCATGTTGGTTAACGTAAACACAGTTCTAAGTGTAACAATGAACTACTGCGTAATGTTGTGTTTACTGGCAAGTCATCCCTTTTATTAGTTCCACGTTTCGATATCGCCACCTTTGGTCCATACACTGTTCAAGGGCGCTTCTGAAATAGCTTCTGCGTACCAACGCCTTCTGTACTTAATCTTGAAAAAAGAGAAAAATCTTTCCTCTTGAAATTCTTGGCTTCATGTGTTCTTATTTTCTTCAAAATTCTTCTAATCTTATGAAATAATCTTTGCGTCGACTTTCAAAATTAATCTTCTTCACAAAATATTGGTGAAGTATTGCAGCAGTAGCGAAGCAGTGATGTTCCAAAAATCGATGAGATCTTCCCATGTTTTCACGTTATTAGCGCATTCTCTTTCTCCGCTCACTATCTCTGTAATCTTTTTAAGCTCCTCCGCGATGCACCACTGAAACTGATCTGCTTACGCAAAATAATTAATTTTTCCATTAATTAACTCCGGGAATCGCATTACAAATTAATACAACAGTTTCTTTACATTTTCATTGAGACATGAGATAAAGGGGCTGAAATATGCGCGCTATAATCGAATTTCCATAGAATAATAGAGCTTATGGTGCGATTGCCTACGACTTTTCTGATAAGCGAATAATTCCGACATAGGAATTTATGTTTCTGCAGGCACAAAAAAAAGGTTCAAATGGCTCTGAGCACTATGGGACTTAACTTCTGAGGTTATCAGTCCCCTAGAACTTAGAACTACTTAAATCTAACTAACCTAAAGACATCATACGCATCCATGCCCGAGGCAGGATTCGAACCTGCGATCGTAGCGGTTGCGCGGTTCCAGACTGTAGCGCCTAGAACCGCTCGGCCACCCCGGCAGGCTCTGCAAGCACAGATAGTACAAAAACCAAATTAATCTGTTTATTCAGAAGCCCCAGAAAGAAACAGCGGAAGTAAGTTTGATCCCCTGTCTCTCGACTACCAGAACGCATTCCATTCAGTCCCATCCTTTGCTTCGTAAACAAAAAAAAAACAAAAAAAACAAAAAAAAAGTGCAGACTGAATACAGGAACAAATACGATATTGGATTGAAGATTGCTGTGTATGAGTGATGTCTCTACCTCTACGAGGCTATTAGCAGACGAAGTAGTTGTAAACAGGAAACCGACATCGTGAAAAAATGCCCCATCGATATAAATATAATAGATAAGAGAAAAGCTGGGACTCGGGAAATAATTCGTATGCGACTTTCCAAAGAAACTACAGAGGTATTGCCTTCAGCGATTTAGAGAAGCCACAGGAACTGCACATGTGGGTCTGTGGTTGGCGATAGTTGAACTCCAATCCTGAAGAATGCTGGTCCAGTATCTTAATGACCTAGATGTAAGTCACCCCTTAAAATAGCGCACTGGTCACTTTGGACCCTTGTAAATAGTGTAGAAATATTACCAGGCTGGCATGTGACCCTCCACAAAGTATTGGCAATGAAGTGCTGTGTATGTGACAGCTGGTTGTACGGAACCGTGGAGACCTCACAGAATGGCAGAAAGGAGCCATCGTTTAAAGATGTGCCCATGAGCATACCATGAACGAAGATGTGCAGTAACATGGATTGACAAATGTGTCTACAAGGAATGGTGTACCACGTGTAGTCGTGTAAGACAGCTTACAAGCAGTGGTAATCGAGTGCACCGAAGGACAAGTGAGACTTTTAAAAGACAGTATGTAGGGAGTGTAATTCAGGCCTGAGCTCTTTCTGTGATGTTTCGGGGGAGATTTCTGTACCATCACAAAGGTCCGCGTATTCAGGCTACCGTGAACATGAACCAGGGTGTTTATTTCGTCAGCCTCGGTAATCAAGTGTTGCCCTTTTTGTGCAACTTCATGGTGAGTATGCTGTGGATGCTCCCTTTCTTGCGAGGTGATAATAGGCATGTTCACTCGACTGCATTCATACATTTCTGGTTTAACGAACACTCAGGTGTCGTATCCCTTACTCCACCGGCCCGTGAAGTTTCTCGATACTTATCCCAGATAAAATGCGTGAGATAGTTTGGAACAAGGGATGACACCAGCAATCAACGGACTCTGGAGAGAGCTTTTGAGAGTAATACGTGTCGTGTAGACAGCGCCAGGAGTCACCTCGCTAGCAGTGTCCGAGAATGGGGCAAGATGTCAGATAGTAGCGCTCTGCTAGTTTAGACCTCTCATGTAGACTGCAACCTCCATCTCCTGAGAGTTTATCACTGTTGCCCTTGTGCAAAAAAAGTACACCGGCATTGTCGGAAGAGCTGAGAGTACTTGGAGAGTGCTGAGCAGTCATATTACGTCCCAGATACGCGTATGTGTCACAGTTCAGGCGTTGTACATTACGACATCTTGGCAATATATATTGCGGTACTCATGCACACATTAAATGAAAGTATCCACGAAACTGTGTGGTGTGAACCATAATATGTGGCCGTGTCATGTTTTTGAGCGAATAAATCTCCCTTTTAATTCCTAAACGCAAACCACGAATAGTTAGGCTATTTCGAAAGTTCTAGATTTAAACAGTGCTATGCAGCAAGCAACATACAAAAACACCATAGATGTATTATACACAATTAAGAAACAAACAAAACATTGCCACCGAAGTAACTCGATCCCACGTTAATTTGAAAGGATGAACTGAAGTCTAGAGCGCTACCCACTGCACCACATCAACACCGCCATGAACCGCTCTATAAACGTGCACTGGCATTGTTGGGACAGTTGAGACTACTGTCGCGATGATACGCACATTGAGTAAATGTCAGCAATGTGTCGGCAGAAACATTAATGAAGAAAGCTGCCAGCAAGTGTACTCAGGACGAAGTTGTGCATGTAATTAGTTTGTACGAGGAAAGGCAGGCGTTACGGAATGTACAGTTACTGGAATACAGGAAGTGAGATCAGAAGCAAAATTTGTTGGCTCGAATAGCTACAGTTTTTAATATCTCTACAGAGGAAATTTATCAAGTGGTTCAAATGGCTCTAAGCACTATGGGACTTAACATCTGAGGTCATCAGTCCCCTAGACTTAGAACTATTTAAACCTAACTCATCTAAGGACGTCACACACATCCATGCCCGAGGCAAGATTAAAACCTACGGCCGTAGCAGCAGCGTGGTTCCGGGCTGAAGCGCCTAGAACCTCTCGGCCACAACGTCCGGCGGAAAGTTATCAGAATATCCACAATTCAAGTAGTTAGGGAAAGTTGTTGTATAACACAGGTTAATTAACATAGAGAAACAAGTGAAGTTAAGTTTGAAGCAATCGTTTTGAACTCGGAAAATCGCCGTTTAACTTCAAGTAATACAGCTGTACCTATAATTTTATATGACGTGGCGTTTATTTATTATATTATCATGTTGGGTGTTGTAGAACAGACCTTCAGGAATTTGGTGTGGACCCTTAACTCAATACAAGTAAAAACGTTCAAATAAACACATGTCTGAAAATGCTTCATTTATCAGATATCCGCTCTATTTGGCTTTTGAATGTCTTTGCTATCGAGATGAAATCTGGTGTAATGTTATTTCACCAAATATTAAAGAGAATAAACCTAACTGATGTTAGAAATATTAGTGTCACAAGCAATCTGTCTTTAACGTAATGGTTTTATGCATAATAGTACCTAGACTGGCATTTGGATCCAGTTATAAAGTGTATTTTCCATCGCAGTCTCTGCAATGAGATTCTTGCATGCTCCAAAATCTCGGCGCCTATCTGCTCTCTTATCCAACATGAACACGGTCGTTTACGTTTTTTCTTTGCCCCTAAAAGTATTAAATGTGGAGCTGCAGCCCGACGCTCTTATATCTCAACCTATTCCTTCATGCAAGTAAAATGACAGAAAAATCTCGCGGGGAGTGTTTCCGCAGCTGTCACTGACATTCTCAGCGTGCTGTGTGCAAACGCATCCGACATCTGCTCTCGCATAACTCTCAGACAGTTACACAAAGTACCCATAAGAAATTATCAGACAGTAACTATCAGCGGAAATTCGTCCGTAGTGTAAACAATGCCGCGAGTACTGCCAGTGTAGTAAACTGTCTGATAGTGAGTGCAAAAACCTCTCACGTGTATCATTCCCGTACGGGTCGGGAGTCGAGAGTTTAGCGCTTCGCCTCGCCCCGCATGATTCTCTGCGCAATTACAGCGGAGGCACGTGCGGCCACGCCTAACCGCGCTGCTGCCGGAAGAGTTAGATCACGGTAATAGCACGACAAAGTGGGGCAGGGGAGAGGGGAGGGGGAGCAGCAGACGGCTGTGGCGCCGAGCGCTGCGCGTGCTTAGTCGCGGGCCTGCCTGCCAGCCGCGTCTTCCGTTGCTGGGAGCTCGCGACATCTATGAGCCGCTCCGCGAAGGCCAGCCCAGGTAGGACGCCAGGTCGCCGCGCCTCTGTTGCGGTTGCTGGGCAACGGCTGCCGCCCGCCTGCTGCTGCCAGTCCAACGTGACAGTCGCGACACATTCATCTCACCCACAGCGATAGCAGCGCCCCAAGCGGCCAGCAAGCGACGCTTTTGAATGCGACACCGGATGAGTGCGAATATTAACGTTTATATTGGTTGTGGTGCCACAATAATCGACAATAATTTTAAAAAATGACACCACATTTGTCATTACTTAGTTTCCTAAGGCTCCTGGGAGATACGAAACGATATATTCGGGACGGTTTATGGGCGATTCTCTTGCAATGTACAGACATTTAATGAATAATGTCGTTTACGTTAACTAACAGAAAGTTACAATTACACATCAAAAGACCTGACCTTTTACAGAAAAACTTCGTGTAACTACCCACTGAAGCAGAGTTTTATACGCTACACTTTCTGCCAAATCGACGAATGTGGATCATAGGAAACCTTTATGCAATGTAATATCTGCATTCTTTAACGTATCAAATAATCCTCCGTAACTGTAGCCGAAGGGAAGACCGCACTGGCGTGATAATAAATCGTTAAAAGATATAAAACTGTTATTCAACACAGAGGAAACCAATTTCACAATTGTTGCTAAATCTGAGCCCCAAGCGGCAAGAATCTTCAACAAAATCTCTTTTGAAGGGAAAGTAATAACATTAAAAAAAAACTAGAAAGTCGATTGAAGTGTAAGAAAAAACTCCATAAAGAGTCTAAGTTTCAAGGTAGGTGGCTATGCTAATAACAACAGTTGTCAACAGAAATATATGCTTTTCATGCATGAAATATGTGTTTACAGTATCATTTAGCGAAATAAGCTGCAGATATACATATAATAGTAAGTATTTCTCTATTGTAGTTTAAGCCATTGAATCAGTGCGATTCTGTTGTTTTTAAAAGCATTACACCATAATTGGTAATTTACTAATACGTGGAAAAGCAAAAATATAACAATCCTTTTGTTAATTAAGTAGAAAATAATTAAAAACAATCATTAGTCTTACGATGCATGTAACTCTCACTTTCTAACCGCTTGGAGCGCTAGTGTCGCTCCAGCTGTCAAACGGTTACAACTTTCGCACCAGAGTGTCGTGACTGTAAATATTAAGGTGCGGTTACACCTGCGCGACTTTCCGTGCGCACTAGGTGCATGCGACCGTTGCACGGGTAGTCGAGGAGGCGTATCCACAGGTGCCAAGTCACGCATGGCTCTGGACTGTGCACACGGGCCACCGTGCGCAGGAGCAGCAACCTCCGTACATCAGACGGGGGAGATACGTGGCTCTACTTGCGCGGGGGCAACCACGTCCGCACGGTGACTAGCCGCAAGGCGTACAGGTGTAAACGCACCTTTAGATGTGCTGCCACTCTGACACCGCTGGAAGCGTCTCACACGGGAGGCCGTGCGTCCGGTAGTCAGATGCAGAGAGGTGACGCAGTTCACTTTAACGGGGAGTGTACGAAAAATTGGTCACAAATGTTCAAAATTTTTTTGCCACCATTTAGTTCCGTAGCATGTGAGGCATTATGTCTCCAAGATTCAGATTTTAATTACAACTTCAAATCATACAAAAGCCATCTCGTTTCAGTCGATGGTTAGTCCCATGCCCCCTTTTCTACACGACTCTGTTCTTGTACGCGATATTTTGTTATTTACTGCAGTCAGAAGAATCTGGAGAGTACAGATGGTAGTGAGTCTGTTTTCGATGCGCTATCTATGTCTACCGTTAGCTATCTTCGAATGGAGGTAAAAAAAAAAAAAAGGAGATGGCGCTATAGACTTACGCAATACGTTGTTTTGAAGCCAGAGGGGACGGGGCCTACCGCCATCTCAATCTGGTTTCGTGTGGAAGGCGTAGGAGTGAACGAAACCAAGTGCATTACCTATAAAATTCAGAACCATAAAAGATCTGTTTTTATTAACTGCCAAACATACTAATACTAACACTCTGTAATACACTCCTGGAAATGGAAAAAAGAACACATTGACACCGGTGTGTCAGACCCACCATACTTGCTCCGGACACTGCGAGAGGGCTGTACAAGCAATGATCACACGCACGGCACAGCGGAGACACCAGGAACCGCGGTGTTGGCCGTCGAATGGCGCTAGCTGCGCAGCATTTGTGCACCGCCGCCGTCAGTGTCAGCCAGTTTGCCGTGGCATACGGAGCTCCATCGCAGTCTTTAACACTGGTAGCATGCCGCGACAGCGTGGACGTGAACCGTATGTGCAGTTGCCGGACTTTGAGCGAGGGCATATAGTGGGCATGCGGGAGGCCGGGTGGACGTACCGCCGAATTGCTCAACACGTGGGGCGTGAGGTCTCCACAGTACATCGATGTTGTCGCCAGTGGTCGGCGGAAGGTGCACGTGCCCGTCGACCTGGGACCGGACCGCAGCGACGCACGGATGCACGCCAAGACCGTAGGATCCTACGCAGTGCCGTAGGGGACCGCACCGCCACTTCCCTGCAAATTAGGGACACTGTTGCTCCTGGGGTATCGGCGAGGACCATTCGCAACCGTCTCCATGAAGCTGGGCTACGGTCCCGCGCACCGTTGGGCCGTCTTCTGCTCACGCCCCAACATCGTGCATCCCGCCTCCAGTGGTGTCGCGACAGGCGTGAATGGAGGGACGAATGGAGACGTGTCGTCTTCAGCGATGAGAGTCGCTTCTGCCTTGGTGCCAATGATGGTCGTATGCGTGTTTGGCGCCGTGCAGGTGAGCGCCACAATCAGGACTGCATACGACCGAGGCACACAGGGCCAACACCCGGCATCATGGTGTGGGGAGCGATCTCCTTCACTGGCCGTACACCACTGGTGATCGTCGAGGGAACTCTGAATAGTGCACGGTACATCCAAACCGTCATCGAACCCATCGTTCTACCATTCCTAGATCGGCAAGGGAACTTGCTGTTCCAACAGGACAATGCACGTCCGCATGTATCCCGTACCACCCAACGTGCTCTAGAAGGTGTAAGTCAACTACCCTGGCCAGCAAGATCTCCGGATCTGTCCCCCATTGAGCATGTTTGGGACTGGATGAAGCGTCGTCTCACGCGGTCTGCACGTCCAGCACGAACGCTGGTCCAACTGAGGCGCCAGGTGGAAATGGCATGGCAAGCCGTTCCACAGGACTACATCCAGCATCTTTACGATCGTGTCCATGGGAGAATAGCAGCCTGCATTGCTGCGAAAGGTGGATATACACTGTACTAGTGCCGACATTGTGCATGCTCTGTTGCCTGTGTCTATGTGCCTGTGGTTCTGTCAGTGTGATCATGTGATGTATCTGACCCCAGGAATGTGTCAATAAAGTTTCCCCTTCCTGGGACAATGAATTCACGGTGTTCTTATTTCAATTTCCAGGAGTGTAGGTAGCTAATTCTTACAATGTACTAGACTGAGAGAGTATAGTTTGTACGGGACTTGTTAATATTATTTTGTTGTCGGAGAGGTGGCCTTCAAATACATGTGATTACCTTCTATATTCAAATTTTTAGTGGTTTTTAACATTGGTTGGTAACAGAAGAAAGGCATCGCGAAATGATAGCACAACACTACTTGATGCGTGCAGAGCTGACAGGCACTTGGCATTTCCAGTTGCAAGAAGGCGAGTGGCGAACGGTTAGGTAGTTGCGAGATTTTACTGACAAATTGTTGCTAGTGAGTATCTTTTACGTGGTCTGGCTTTCTTTAGAGTGACATTAAGTTGATACGACTGTCTTTATATGGAGGGGAGAGAATACAAGTTCGGTTAGCAACGATAATATTTTTTGTACGGGTTTGGGGGAGGAGGCACAGCTGCCTTCCCCTACCCTCCTCCGGGTGCGTCTCTGCGGGAGGGAGGGCAGGGGACAGTGAGACATTTCCACTAGTAGTGTGTGGCTCCGGTACGGTGTCATGGGCTAACCTACCGTAGACTTTGGGACCCGTGACGCCAAAGTGGTCTTTCCGACCACAAATATATTAGCTGTGGGTTTTCCGACCGCCAGAGGAAGCCACATCAGTAGGCGAGGCTCTGCTGATCTTTCTGTAATAAGATCATCCATTATCATTCTATACGGGCATAGGACTGGCTATGAATGTGCTACGTGGTCGTGTTTATTTTTTTATTTTTTGTTTTTATTTATTATTATCGTTTTTTCTTTCTACAACATTAGCACATCAAATCATTAAATTTTTGTCTTACTGATTTTTTATAAATTTCAACTTCTCATTTAATTTTTTCTTTCTAAGTAAGTCAGATATTTTAATCATCTTGAATCCTCAGAATCGTTATATTTTTTATAATGTCTTTTAATGTCCGAACTAGGACTGGGTTATGGGTCGTCTGAATAGCACCTCTTATTGATCCACACTATCCTGTCTTAGAATTGTCATAATCTGGCTTATTTTCAGCAAAATCTACAACTTTATCTTTCAAATATTGAAATTCATCCTTAATTCAGTGGGAAACAAGGCCTGTCTTTTCTTCGTGTACCGCTTTGTTGCAATAATGCCATCGTTTATTACTGTGCACATCTGTTTCGTCAAATGGGCACAGAATGTTGCTGTTCGGTCATATTTCTGCCATTTTTAAACAGTAAGGTGCTTACTCCGTTCGTAATTCACGCACAACCAGTTCGTGTACTCATCACATTTTCTGTGCACCCGGTAGCGATTGATTTCCTTGAGCTGACACGGCTTGCATTATTCACAGTGTACAGAAATCAGAAAGCGTACCAAATTGCATGAGAAAGAAGGCTGTCAGTATGGGCACTGCCTGACTCTCGGTGACAACAGATCCGCTGTTGGTGGGGGGGGGGGGGAGGGGGGGGGGGAGGGGGGGGTCTTCGAAGTGCATAAACACAATCCGGTCCGGCGATCTACCTTCCTCCGCGCTGCTGCTCCACACATCCACCGCCCCCCCCCCTTTCCTCCCTCCACCCTGTTACATCTCTTATACTGCTCTACTGCACTTAGACGTGGTACATACATTTATTATTGTTTTTCATCCACTTGATTTAAACACAAACATTGATTTTATATTATTAAAGCAACGTTTTAAATAATTTGAGATTTTTCCATACCCTACAACACGCAAACGTTTAGTCCTGGAGCAAAATGGACGAGACCGTTTTTGTATAAATTTTAATTTTGTACTCTGAAACATTTTTGCTAAAAGCCACGGTTTTCGAGTTATTCAAGAAAAGCTTACGAATGTGACGTTTAAATCCCCTCCACCACCCGTCCCCCATCCCAACACTAAAACCCATGGGTCAGGGTTTTTTAGCATGTCATTCACTACTCTCCATCCTATCACTTTACAAAAATTTGCGTCTATACGAATTTTTTCACCTAATTTTCTTTCGTTGACTAGCCTAATAGTTGCAAGGCATTCAACATAACGGCCTCATGAAGAGTAAGAGTTGTTTTTTAGGCGTCTACAGCATTTACAAAATGGACATGTGGAAAATGGATTTTATCTTCATGCTTGCAGGAAGCAGTTTATCTTTTAATAAATATTCTTTTTTCAACCCAAAAATTCCCGAAGCCATGGAAAACATTGTGATTTGACTCAGTAATTGTTTGACAGTGGGTAAAAGCAAACAACAATCCCTCCGAAATTGTTGCTCCCTCCAGTTACTAAATGCCTGCTTTAATTCGCTTTTCGAATGTCAAAAGATTCACAGGTGCTCATTTTAATCAGGAGAGTTTCCGGGTTCCTGGGCCTACAGTCTTTACTAGTAAGTCAAGGAAAGGTTACAAAATTATGTCAAAGCAAAAAGTGGTCTTAATGATGAACAGCGAAGTGGCAAGCGCAATGTGGACTGATGAAATCGTGTAAGAGATGGACCAAAAACTGCGATCTGGTTGACGGTTGACGACTGTTGCACTGGTTGGTAAATTTCCTCGTGTAGGACACGTCATTATTTGACTGCTTCGGGAGAGCTTACACATCGCAGATTGTGTACGACGTAGATAGTACTTCACCGCAACTATGCGCATCTACACACCGCTGCCGATGCCAAGGGCTGCATTCGGGATATCTGTTTGGAACTTTTTCTCCGATCCATCCTATAGTCCCGTCCTCGCATCTAAAAATTAAAAAAGATACTTTTTTACAAGCACAAGTCTAGATAGACACACCATAGTTTCAAGGTACTTCCCAACCATCGCCATTATCTCGCAGATGGATACATGCATAATCCATAACAGTATGACCATCGTCCACCGTGACAATGGATGCCGCCTGGTGGCGTTGCTGGCAAGTGACGCGGCAACGAAAGTTTGTAATCGGAGCAGACGCGGGCGGGGTATCGCCCTAGGGAAGACATGGGCTGCAAATGAGGAAATCCAGTGAGATAAGCGACTTTGACAAAGGACACAATATTATTACGCAGAGCCTGTGAACGAGTACCTCGAAAACAGGGAAACTGGTCACGTCCACATGCTACTCTCGTCAACATTCACGGAAAGAGGCAGAAGGACGGTCTAGCTACCACTAAGCGCTAAATGGTTGGACTTCCACGACTCTTCACAGAACGTGAGGCTCGGAGGTTTGTGTGCTCTGTAAAGCAGGATAGATGGTGACCTGTGGCATCTCTGTCGAATGAACACAACGCTGGTGCACGCACAAGTGTTTCGGAGCACTCTGTTCACCGTACATTGTTGAACGTGGAGCTCCGCAGCAGACCACCCCTACGTTTTCACATGTTGACGCAATGACATCTTCAATTACGGTTGCAGTGGGCACGGGACCATCGGGATTCGACAGTTGATCAATGGAAATGTGTTGATCAATGGAAATGTATCGGCTCGGTTCTTCAGGTGAACACATTTTTGCTGCACTAGGTCGATAGTCTTCTCCACAAACGGTTCGATCGAAGTGAAAGCCCTCTCGAAACGTGCAGCGCGCCTCGGTCGCAGGCTGGTGGGAGCAGTATTACGCTACGGGAGACATTCTCCTGCGCTTGCATGGGACCTGTGGTAGTGATCGAAGACACGTTGACAGCTGTCAACCACCTCCATTCCTTCATGCTCAATGTCTTCCCCAACGGCGATGTCATCTTCCAGCAGTATAATTGCCACTGTCTCGGAGCCAGAACAGTGCTACAGTGATCTGAGGAGCATTATAGGGAACTCACGTTGATGTATCACCGACCAGATTCGCCTGATGTAAATCTCATGGAGCCCATCTGGGTGGCTATCGGGCACCTCTACCGCGTACGCAAATCAGCGGCCCGTTATTTACGCGAATTACGTGTCCTGTGCACAGATATCTTATGCCACGCTTCTGCACAAGCCAACCAACAAACGGTAGGGACCGATGACCAAGCAGTCTGGTCTCTTCCCCTCCCCCCCCCCTTTTCTTCCTTTTAAAACAACCTAACTGTCGATCCCTGATATGCAGACTAATATTAAGCAGGTAGTCATAATGTTTGGGCTCGTCGGTGTATAATTTCTTTAAACTACTTAATTTATAATGGCTGTACCAATATGCTACCATAAATCTGCTTCAGGAACACATATGTTGGAAATCTGAACAAATAACTACGCTCTTCACAATGTCATGACCTGTTTATTATCGCTGTTTGAACGGTAGTCGTACGTAAATGGGTTTGTGGAAGTGTTTTGCAGCCTCTGCATCTGAAGCATTTATTTACTACTTGGATATTATTATGAATGTATGACGAAGTCGAGATTGATGTTTCGGAGGGTGTAGATGACTTGTACTGCTGTGTTGACAGCTGTTCCTGAAACTAGTTTATGGTAGAAGATTTAACTTCCTGTTTTGCTCACGGTAAGCATTGTAGGGTGTGCACTGAAAAACAAAAACGAAACAGACTTTTCATTTCAAAATCAGCCGCACTCTAAGAAAAGTTTAAAAAAAGTAGTTGTCCTAATCAACAATTTTTTTCAAATTAAAAGAAGTGTTATAGACATAAGAATTGCTTGCTAAAACCTAACATATACCTAATTTTTATTTCTTTTTGTTTCAGGTAAGTCACGATGAATGATCAACCTGACAACCTGATATACCAATGTGCAGTGATCGGATTACTATATAAATCCGGGGCTAGCTCAGCAACATCTATTGAAGGTAACTCATTTTAATACATACAGCACGGAAACGCAGTAACGTGTGTCGATAGCTTCGGAGGTTTCGAGGTTTCATCAGGAAGATAGCAGAATAGAGGACCAACCACAACCTATGAAAATGCATCAGTCGGTTACAAAGTCATCCATAAATACACACGCGTAATAGCGAGACAGGCGATGGAACATATACATAAGAAAGGCCTATGCGATACAAAACGTAACATTCGTTGGTGCCTAAGGATTATGTAACAGAAATTATGCAAATCAAGAGAACATGTGTGATTAACATAAAAGTTTTCTGTGTGAGAACTACATCACATCGTAAAATAGCTGTCACTCAATGAATTAAGCAAATGTTTCGACCCGGCTTGTTGCGGCCTACCTCAGGATCCCGGAGGAAGGGCACTGCAGCTGTGACCGAATCCTTTCGGCGAGTCATTCATATTCAGAATCATCATGTGTGTGCAAGATAATAAACTAATGAGAGGATTCTACTTTCTTTCAGAACCTGTTGGTATTGTCGCAGCATATTTACAGATCAAATAAGCGACAATGTAAACTGCTTAGTCTAGACAGACAGCCTCCATTGTCTCCTGGAAATATTTTATTGGTACCACTGTACTATTGTAAGGCGCCGGGTACGGACTGCAGTGAGCCTATTCGAACCAGAAACAGTGGCACTACGAACACGCGTTGCTGATAGCCACGGATTGCACTTCAGTAGCCGTTGATCGTGCTGAACAGGTTTTACCCAGCCTAGTCTGTGGAGTTAATGGCGCTATAATATTTTACGGCCCATAACAGTGTTGCCTGGAATCACGAACTTACAGCTTAATGTGGTAATCAGAAAATATACTTTACATAACTGGTACTTCTTCACGAATAGAATTTGTGACCGTTCATCGCATCACTCTTTTTCTTTCCGCTAGAGTTTCTAAGCAAGCAAGCTCCAGATTTCAAAACGAAGAACCTGTTTTGCATTTCGTCGTCATTCTTAACGAGTCTATAGAGTGGCTCACACGTTCAAATAAAAACAACTGTGATACATTCAAGCCCAACACACCCCTCTACAAGGAGTATCACAGTAATGGAAATATCAAGTATAATGGACTGGTTACCTAGTCGTTTCGTCCCTTTAATCATCCAACCAACCAACCAAATCAACATTACAAATCATATTTGTACGGTAAAGTGTACACAAGTTAGTACTAATGACCAACATGCACACTTACAAGTTAATTTCGTACGCCACCGTATCGGTACTGCGTGAATAAGAAAGTACATGATGCTATAATGATTTTGATCCAATGCCCTCAAAATTTTAAGAGAGAAATCTTGGAACTATCCACTGTGGATCGCTGAGAATTTAACAATTCGCACTCACGAAACAAACCCACGCAGACACACTCTGTTTTCGAGCAGTCTTTTGTACGTCTTCCCTTTAATCCAGTTCATACTGACGACGAATAAGAAAGACTGTTCATACAATTGGCCACCTTCGTAGATGAAATGCAAGACTGGTAAAGTTACTATGGACCCTTTGAATGAGCACGTTGCACACGATGTCACGGCTTGTCGTTCAAAATTTTATTAGGGATGATCAGCAATGCATTCAAGGCAAGAATAAAAATGTGTCACCTAAGCGCACCTCAAGATGGGAGATACATTCCGGAAACTGTAGTGTGAGGAATATATGAGCTCAATGGTAGGCGTCTAACACATTAATACTGCTTACTAACTGGCCGGGCGATAAATTTGAAAGCTACATGTTTCATCTTTAAGATTCATAGTCCGACCTTCCCAGAATTAGAACTATATGGTTCTTCCACCTTAAATCACTAAGATTAGAAGTTCTGAAATCTTTTAGTGATTGATTAGCGATGTCGTAGTCAGACCATGTAGGGTGTAATGCCTATTTTCGGGGAATAAACTAGATTTGACGGTCGGTTGCATCTCTTATCTTAACACCGAGCACTGACCAGCTCAAGAACCTTCTGTATTTTGCCACCAGTTTATTTTCATATACTGGGAATAGGAACAATCCTATTACACTCGTATGTGACAAGCTAAATTAAGCTTCCACACCCAGCTCGAGGAAATGGTAGACGAAGTGTTCGCCTAGTCACTACAAGAGCATGAACTTTCCTTATCCCTCTCGGCTGCGCAGGGTATTTCATTAAGATTATCAGTAGTTTACTTCATCACTAATGTTTGCAGCGTTGAGTAATCAGCACACGGTTCTATATTCACCTGGCGATGTTCGTCTAACCTAATTACCACTGAATATTCTTTTTTAACCGCTGAAATGTTTAAGTAAGTTCTTCCAGGTTTCATTATAAAGAGAACAACGTTAGCATGAGATAATTAAACCATGTTTAACTCCCGAGCTGTTCCTAAAATCTAGAAAGTTCGTTGTGAAGTATATCTTACTTCTGTTTGTGGTCAACGTATCAGTCAGAAGTTGTGTCTGGTGGCACCCACAACTAGCCTCGCATATTAGCTTACAAAGTAGCCCAGAAGTGTCACCCTATAACATTCTGTAAGGCGGGGGAGGGGCGAGAACCTGCGGAATAAAATCGTAGCTAAGCTTTACATCAGCTGCAGTGAAGTAGAAGAGGAAATATTGTCTCTGCTAATATATTACAAAAAAACTGCAAGACTTTGTCTTCGATTTGGAACTAGATACATACGGGGTTCTTCACAACTCCATTACATGCTTCTATGGGTTGTAGAGGGGACTTACGAGGGAACTTCCCCATCGCACCCCCCCCCCCCCCCCCCCCTCAGATTTAGTGATAAGAGGGCCCAGCAGACAGCCCGCCAAAAACTGACAGAGATGAAGCATGATAACGGGAAGAAGGTACACCGCACTGCGAAAGAAAAGCAAAACAGAAACAATGAACGGTTCAAGGATAAGAAGTGCAATACAGAGGAGACAGAAAGAGCAATGGCTTTGTGGGTATGTGGTTACAGTGTTGGACTGCCAAGCGGGCGAGTCGAGTTCAAACCACCATCGGGCTTTTTCTTTTTCCTCGCTGTTCGCTGTATTCAAATTTGTGTCTGCGTCGTGTTGTAACGTCCATTTGCAACAGTGAGGTGTAAAGGAGGGACCTATACTGTCTGTTGATTCTGCACAACTACACTATCAGCAGCCGAAAGGAAGTGGCTTTCGGCCGAGCGGTTCTAGGCGCTACAGTCCGGAACCGCGCCACTGCTGCGGTCGCAGGTTCGAATCCTGCCTCGGGCATGGATGTGTGTGATGTCCTTAGGTTTGTTAGGTTTAAGTAGTTCTAAGTTCCAGGGGAGTGATCACCTCAGAAGCTGTCTCATAGTGCTCAGAGCCATATTTTTGAAGTGGATTTCGAACGGGAACAGCAAATATTTGATGACAAGGCGACAAGTCAACCGAATCCTCGTATGCGTGTCGTCGAACGGAAACCACAAACATCTGATGACAAGACGACAAATCAACCGAATTCTCGTATGCGTGTAGTATGACGAATCGCTTATAGACGCACCTAATTTGTACGCCTATTAACACGTTCGCTGCGGCTGACGCTTATAAGCTTTTCATCGATCAACACGCCATTGCGGCCGACTCTTATACAGGGTGTTACAAAAAGGTACGGCCAAACTTTCAGGAAACATTCCTCACACACAAATAAAGAAAAGATGTTATGTGGACATGTGTCCGGAAATGCTTAATTTCCATGTTAGAGCTCATTTTAGTTTCGTCAGTATGTACTATACTTCCTCGATACACTGTCAGTTGGCCCAATTGAAGGAAGGTAATGTTGACTTCGGTGCTTGTGTTAACATGCGACTCATTGCTCTACAGTACTACCATCAAGCACATCAGTACGTAGCATCAACAGATTAGTGTTCATCACGAACGTGGTTTTGCAGTCAGTGCAATGTTTACAAATGCGGAGTTGGCAGATGCCCATTTGATGTATGGATTAGCACGGGGCAATAGCCGTGGCGCGATACGTTTGTATCGAGACAGATTTCCAGAACGAAGGTGTCCCGACAGGAAGACGTTCGGAGCGATTGATCGGCGTCTTAGGGAGCACGGAGCATTCCAGCCTATGACTCGCGACTGGAGAAGACCTAGAACGACGAGGACACCTGCAATGGACGAGGCAATTCTTCGTGCAGTTGACGATAACCTTAATGTCGGCGTCAGAGAAGTTGCTGCTGTACAAGGTAACATTGACCACGTCACTGTATGGAGAGTGCTACCGGAGAACCAGTTGTTTCCGTACCATGTACAGCGTGTGCAGGCACTATCAGCAGCTAATTGGCCTCTACGGGTACACTTCTGCGAATGGTTCATCCAACAATGTGTCAATCCTCATTTCAGTGCAAATGTTCTCTTTACGGATGAGGCTTCATTCCAACGTGATCAAATTGTAAATTTCCACAATCAACATATGTGGGCTGACGAGAATCCGCTCTCAATCGTGCAATCACGTCATCAACACAGATATTCTGTGAACGTTTGGGTAGGCATTGTTGGTGATGTCTAGATTGGGCCCCATGTTCTTCCACCTACGCTCAATGGAGCACGTTACCATGATTTCATACGGGATACTCTACCTGTGCTGCTAGAACATGTGCCTTTACAAGTACGACACAACATGTGGTTCATGCACGATGGAGCTCCTGCACATTTCAGTCGAAGTGTTCGTAGGCTTCTCAACAACAGATTCGGTGACCGATGGATTGGTAGAGACGGACCAATTCCATGGCCTCCACGCTCTCCTGACCTCAACCCTCTTGACCTTCATTTATGGGGGCATTTGAAAGCTCTTGTCTACGCAACCCCTGTACCAAATGCAGAGACTCTTCGTGCTCGTATTGTGGACGGCTGTGATACAATACGCCATTCTCCAAGGCTGCATCAGCGCATCAGGGATTTCATGCGACCGAGGGTGGATGCATGTATCCTCGCTAACGGAGGACATTTTGAACATTTCCTGTAACAAAGTGTTTGAAGTCACGCTGGTACGTTCTGTTGCTGTGTGTTTCCATTCCATGATTAATGTGATTTGAAGAGAAGTAATAAAATGAGCTCTAACATGGAAAGTAAGCGTTTCCGGACACATGTCCACATAACATATTTTCTTTCTTTGTGTGTGAGGAAAGTTTCCTGAAAGTTTGGCCGTACCTTTTTGTAACACCCTGTATAAGCGTTTCCGCCATCAACAAGAAAGTGCGCGTAACGCTTATAAGCGGCGCGTTCTCTACTGAGTACTCAGTTTAGTTTGTTCGGCTGTGCACTCATGTTAGTACAAGCAACCCACGAAATATCACGTAACGTTTTCCTACCTGCAGTTGTGTGTTTTCTTCTTTAGTCGTATGTATTGTGCACTGTTTGCAATGGCGGCGAATTAACCGACACCGGGCTCTTCTAACCCGAAAAAGAGTAGGAAGAGTGAACAATATACTGACCATGGGTTACTGAGTGTGTTAGAAGATGGTGATGTTGAGTTCGGACGGGACGAACGAGAGGAGGGTGGCTGGAATTTGGAGACTGCAGAGACATACCATAGTGATGACAGTGTGGAAGCAAAACTGTTGAATATGTTTCGCGCCAGTTCGGAATCGGACGATTCGGACGACGATGAGGAGGAAATCGCCGACAATAAAGAACCCCCTCTCGCAGAAGTAAGCAAACCAGGTGCGACTTGGCATGAAGAACCACGTAGGATGCAGTATCATCTGTTTAGAAAAGCAGAATGTTTGCAGATAAATCCTGCTGGCAATATGCCAATGGGTTTCTTTAGGCTACTGGTTACAAATGACATACTGCAGCTCGTAGCTGATGAAACGAACGGTAACGCACGCAATATATTTGCGAGCGAAAATACGAAAGAGGGCTCTAGGATTAGTAATTGGAAACCTGTAAGTATAGGAGAAATACTAATCTTTCTGGGTATTTCATTACATATGGGCTACGTCAAATATGCCCGATTACAAGACTACTGAAAGAAAGGCCCGCTGTTCGAAAATGGAGGAGTAGCGATGAGTATGGGCAGAGAGAGATATTTGCTCATCTTACGCTCACTGCATATTGCGACAAATCCAGAGTCAGGAGACCCGAAACCATATGATCGACTACATAAGGGCCGGCTGGAGTGGCCGAGCGGTTCTAGGCCCTACAGTCTGGAACCGCGCGACCGCTACGGTCGCAGGTTCGAAACCTGCCTCGAGCATGGATGTGTGTGATGTCCTTAGGTTAGTTAGGTTTAAGTAGTTCTAAGTTCAAGGTGACTGATGACCACAACAGTTAAGTCCCATAGTGCTCAGAGCCATTTGAACCTTTTTTTTTTTTTTTTTTTTTTGACTACATAAGGTATGCCCTATATTGAATTATTTTAACAACAGAATGAATTAGGTGTATTATCCAGGTAGGGAACTATCTTTAGATGAATCAATGATTCTTTGGAGGGGACGATTGTCATTTAGACAATATATAAAGAACAAAAGGAATAAATATGACATGGAATTGTACATGCTAAATAATCCAGACGATTTCGTAAATAAATGCGCTGTGTGCACGGGGATGCGTGGTGATATGGGGGGGAAAGGGCATGCCGAAAAGATGGTATTACATTTGTTGGAAGAGAAGTTGTATGTTGGCCATCACGTTTACATGGACAATTTTTACAACATCTTTGCTTTAGCTAAAACCCTGTTTAATGCAAAAACACATTTCACCGGGACACTAAGGGTAAATAGGAGAAATACCCCTAAAGACGTCGTATGTGCAAAACTGGGGAAAGGAGTCACTATTGCCCGATATTCGGACAACGTTATGATCGGCAAATGGAAGGATAGACGAGAGGTCTCCTATATTTCCACAGAATATCCTAATGCAATGGGACGTTTGCCCAGCGCACGCCAGCAAATAGTCTCGAAACCACTGCCAATCATCAAATATAACAGTTGTATGTCTGAGACCGATAGGCAGGACCACATGTTGTCGTATTATTTATGTGAACGAAAGACTATCCGCTGTCCAAAGAAACTATTCTTCCATGCAGCTGACATGCTAATGTTCAATTCACATTATCTATGTGATAAATACTGAGGGTATAAAATGACGTTGTATGATTGCAGAATACAAAAAGTAAAGGGAGTACTTCCACCAATGGACGGTACAAAGGGTGTGCGTAACAAATATCGTAAAGACAAAAAGGGAAGAAGCAACTTATGAGGCAGCGATGTGCAACGTGTGCGGAACGGGGCAAGCGTGCGGATACACAATACCTGTGCATAACGTGTCCAAACAAACTTGGATTCTGTTTCAACTGCTGCACAATTACACATCCGTAATGTAATGGGATGTCGTATATTCAGAGGAAGATCTGCTCGTGTTTGATTTGTAAAGTGTTTGTTTTACTTGATAGGCAAGTAAAATGTTTTTACATTGATTGCTCAGAACATGAGGTTTCTGTACAGTATGTGGACTTATTTGTGGTTTGCTATAAAAATATCACCTCTGCACCTTGCAAACTTATTTGTTATATGGGATTGGGTTTCCAGATGAGTCCTGTTTCTTTTTCTCCGTATGATAAATCTTTCAGTGTTTTCAGACTCTATTTTTTTTCAACGGAGCGGATTTATCGCTTGTTTGAATTGCATTTTCTTGCCAGTTTGCAGTAAAATCATTAAATCAGAGGCGTTGTTAGAATTGTTAGCAATAAATGCGTATGACGCTTATAAGCAGCAATTATGACATGGTCGGCACGCAGCTAAAGCGAACTTGTATTTCTATATCTATCACCACCTCTTGTGCAGATGTTATATTCGCTGTACGTGCACAACATGAACTTACAGGTTTCGCAGGGTTATGACTTCAGCTCTCAGCTGCTCACGTGCGTTTACAAACGTCCGCCTAGAGCGTTAGCTGCCCGCCCTGGTGACCGCAGCGAACGTGTTAGGTGAATGAGCTACGCCTCCTTTCCCGATTCAGGGGTTCATATGAATGTTCGTATCAATGTGATCACTCCCAAGAAAATGATGAAAACGTAATAGCCTTTTGTATAAGCTGCAAAAAGTGAACGTAACAATTTCACAATCGCACAGTTTCTCTGTGCTCTGTCATAACATATGTTTTTAACGTTTTTGAAGTCGCGTTCCCTTTTGGAAGTTTTGACTCTTGAATTGGTTTGTTGTAACATATTTCACATCTATTGATTTGTTGTTTTCATTTCTGTGCGACGTCTAGGTGGTATCCCGCCTGCTCTCACTATTCATCACTGGAAACACTGGCCATGCCTTAGGGTGCTGCAGAGCACACAGGGCAGAGGTCACTGTCTCGGCTGTTTGCGTGCCGTGAAGCGGGAAATTCGAAAGTGATCCGATCTCCAAACTTATTTTACATCCAAACGGTACATTTCCGGACATTGGTTACTCTTCAAAACTTTATTTACTATGTCTCCTCTGCAACCTCTAGAAGCCATTAGTAGGAACTATGAATCACCCCTCACAAGAGAAAGAGTGAATCGTCAAGGAGTGCGGATATGACAATAGGATCGACAACCTTTCACGTTCGTTAGTACCGATTGTGACACCACTGTAGAAAAGATGGTAGGCGTTGATAATGTAGATGATTTGATTTTGTACGCTAATGTATTCTTAGTATTTTTACCATATATGCACGTCAATATTATTTACATAATTGAATTGCCTTTACATAATCCTTCAACCAATTCTTCACAAACTGCAGGAACTATTTGAGATACAGCTGGCTTCTCAATATGGAATAAATGTGAAATGCTGGAAAGGAATCACCTATTGTTAAAAATCGAAGACTAATAGCTACTTTTTGCTTCGTAGTAACTGATTTTTTCGAAATTTATGCCTTCTTCGAAACAAATTGCTCTGTCACATTCGTTAGAATTTTTAACAGCGACGCCCTAGTGAAGCTACGAAAAGAAGTGCCGTGTTCCACATCTAGTGCCCGCTAGTTACATTCCCGCCAAGCATTTAATAGTATGTTTTCGTCCAGCACGACGGCTATGCCTTTCTCTCCGTCAGATATTTTCAGTATCATTAATGCAGCACGACATATCAATAATTGTCTTGGCTGGACATAGCGTGCCGGCCGAAGTGGCCGTGCGGTTAAAGGTGCTGCAGTCTGGAACCGCAAGACCGCTACGGTCGCAGGTTCGAATCTTGCCTCGGGCATGGATGTTTGTGATGTCCTTAGGTTAGTTAGGTTTAACTAGTTCTAAGTTCTAGGGGACTAATGACCTCAGCGGTTGAGTCCCATAGTGCTCAGAGCCATTTGGACATAGCGTAGCACACAATGCGAGTACACAACGTGGTATATTTGAAGCCAGCTTCAGTGTAGCAAACAATGTGAATATAAATATAAAGGGTGTTCGGAAATTCCCGTTACAAATTTCTGTTAATTGTAGAGGAGAGTGAGTACATAATGTTTTGAATAGAAACGTTTCCGTTTTTCGACGGTTTCAATTCAGACGTTTAACTTACCACTTCTGCTTAAGGAATTGAATTAGGTAACCTCTGTCTGTAAATTAAGCTTCGCATACGATCCCACACGAAGTATCCCATAGTCCATAGGAGTGGCCGCGCGATTGGACCACCTCGGCCTACACGGCTTTCACCACGTCGTCTGTTGAGATGTCTCTAAACCGCACGTGAGAAGTGAGGTGGTGCAATGCTGAAACCACATTTCCTGACGGACATTCAGTGGCACAGCTTCCAAAAAAGGATCCAATATGTTCTATAAGAAGATCACGTATGCAAGAGCAATTAGTATTAGTGGAAAGAGGTATGGCCCAATCACGTGACCATCCAGAATACCTGCCTACACGTTAGTATCAAACCGGTGCTCATATCCCCGAACATTGCGTGACACGAGACATTTCGTCTGCCCAGACACAGCTGTTTCACAAATTCAGAACACATTGAGTAGTGAACTTACTTTAATCGGTGAACAGAATTCTAGGAGAAAACAGGGGTGAGTCGATGCAGGGGTGTAGGAACCACGTGCACCTTTTTAAGTGGTACGGATGTAATTGCTGCTCACGCAAAACGTCCCAGACGATAACTGTGACAACACCCACTGCATGCGCAATTGTTCGAGTACTTGTTGACGGATTCTCTTCAACGCGATGCAGTACATCTTCAAATTCAGGCTTGCGGCGTTTCCGTGGAACACCACAGTCCCGTCTCCTAACGGTGGAGGTACGTGTTTCTCGGAGCAGCTGCGTTAACTTGGGTAAAAATTTTGTGTGACGACGTGCTACGTTCCCGAAAACGTTCGTGATATAGCCAGCTAGCAGTTCTTCCGTTACCTGGAGCTTCACCATACACAAGGAGCATGTATGTGTATTCCGAAACCTCTACAAATATAGGAAGTTTGTAACGGGAATTCCCGAATACGCTATACAGAAATGTTTGTCGCAACTATGTACGGGAACGCAAACAACAAACATAGTTGCAGACTGTTATGGGCGCGGTCGTAAGCGGTGTTGCGAAGAAGAACATGTATTTAAACTCAGTGTAAACGAGGCTTTACGCGCGAATCGGCTTCTCGCGTCATGGGACATTCACCTAGTCGTAAACAGTTGTACAACTGTTAGCTCGCGGTAAAACCTATTGCTTCTGTTGCTGTATTTGGCACGGTGCCCCGCCGACATAGAGAAACCAGTCCCCCCTACTTCAATTGGAGTTGAAAGTATTAGCACATGTTCTTTCTTCCCGTCTCTTCTTCTCGCCAGCCCGATACAGAGATTTCACGGTCGTGCAACATCGTCTATCGGCACGTATCGTAGCCCTTGTCTGTCCTTAAGTGAACTTTCCGAACGCCAAATCTGTCGTCACGGATTGTTTCCACAGTCTGTGAACCAACAGAACGACTAAAATTTAACCGCCAGGCCACCCTTAAGTTGATCTTGTCTCTGATTTGCTGATAACGCGGCGTTGTAATTGGAATTGTTTATGGAGGCTGCAATACAACACTTATAGAAGTCACAATAAGGAAAATGAGATATACAGGTGAGAGACAAAAATACAGAAACACCGCGAGAAATGCGTGCCTGAACACAAACGTTGCACCGTTGTATCTGACCACGAACAGCACATTTGGAACGTCCTCAATACGTTGCAAGTTCCAGTCGTGGTCAGAACAATATTCTGTGTACAGAATGAGATTTTCACTCTGCAGCGGAGTGTGCGCTGAATGAAACTTCCTGGCAGATTAAAACTGTATGCCCCACCGAGACTCGAACTCGGGACCTTTGCCTTTCGCGGGAAAGTGCTCTACCATCTGAGCTACCGAAGCACGACACACGCCCGGTCCTCACAGCTTTACTTCTGCCAGTATCTCGTCTCCTACCTTCCAAACTTTACAGAAGCTCTCCTGCGAACCTTGCTGTAAAGTTTGGAAGGTAGGAGACGAGATACTGGCAGAAGTAAAGCTGTGAGGACCGGGCGTGAGTCGTGCTTCGGTAGCTCAGATGGTAGAGCGCTTGCCCGCGAAAGGCAAAGGTCCCGAGTTCGAGTC
Organism: Schistocerca serialis cubense; assembly: GCF_023864345.2. NCBI lineage: Eukaryota > Metazoa > Arthropoda > Insecta > Orthoptera > Acrididae > Schistocerca > Schistocerca serialis. The sequence goes on along the minus strand of NC_064641.1, from coordinate 411,433,313 downwards.
TCGGTCGGGCACACAGTTTTAATTTGCCAGGAAGTTTAATATTCTGTGAAGTTTTGAGTGCATCATGTCGGAGCTAAGTCAATACGATCGTCAGCAAATTGCTGGTTCTCTTATCGTGGGTGCTTCTGTAACCAAGTTATCCCAAGTGTTTGGTGTTTCAAGAGGCATCATATCGAACATTCATACCGTATACAGGGAAAGAGGTACAACGTAATCCCCTAAGTCACAATGCGGTCAAAAGTGTATGTTGAGCGATCCTGATAACAATTCAAGAGGATTGCGACGAAAAATAAGAGGACGACAGGTGCAAAAGTCACTGAAGAACTGAATGTCGTACTCACGAACCCTGTCAGTAGCAAAACAACGCAAAGCGACCTTCATGAAAAGGTAATTGCAGGGCCAGCTGTAATTCCTACACTGCTCGCCAGTAATGCAGATGCCCGTAATAAGAACTCGTGGTGCCGAAGCCATGACATGGAAAAGTCATTTGGTCGGATGAGTCTTGCTTGACTCTGGTTGCAACATCTGATCGAGTTTATGTACCAAGAGTGGAATATGGCGGGGTTCGCTGATGATTTGGGCAATCATATTTTGGTATTCCACGGACACCATGGCTACTGTGTAGGGTCGCATCACTCCCGAGAATAATGTGCTCGTGACTCATCGGGTCCATATCACGGTGCAGTGTTTGTTCTCCAACGGTGGTGTTGTGTTCCAAGATAACAGGGCCGCCGTTCACACAGCTCGTATCGTCCGCTACCGGTTTTATGAGTGCGAGGATGAATTTTCGCGTCTCAGTATTATCGATCCTTTGTCGTCTACTTTAGAGAGAAGGATAGGCGATCGATTTCTGCCTTAAGTTTTGCTACCTGAACTTACACACTATTTTGCAGGAAGAAAAGACTTCCTACAAAACCGTTGAGGACCTGTATTCATCCACGCCGAGACGACTGGAAGGTGTTTTGAATGCCAACTGCTTTCCTTCACTGTATTAGGCAGGGTGATGCGTTTTTGTCCACCTACTGTATTTCAAATCTCGATGCTAGTTAAATCTCGATCTGCTAGTTATGTTGTCTGGTAAAACTGAATAACATGACATGTTCAGTAACAAACAGTTTATTCTTAACCATTCTTTACTGCCACGATAATTACCATTTTAAAATGAGGAAAGAACCTCTAATGTCACAAGTTTTTAAGTTCAAATGGCTCTGAGCACTATGCGACTTAAATCCTGAGGTCATCAGTCGCCTAGAACTTAGAACTACTTAAACCTAACTAACCTAAGGACATCACACACATCCATGCCCGAGGCATGATTCGAATCTGCGACCGTAGCGGTAGCTCGGCTCCAGACTGCTGCGCCTAGAACCGCACGGCCACTCCGGCCGGCAGTTTTTAAGTAAAACGATCCTTATTACTATTAATACCTCCACAAAGACTAGAGGCCGTGCTGGAAAGAGGTCAGTTTGGGTTCCAAAGAAGAAAAACGTAAGGCAAATTTGACGGTATAATGTACCATTGAAGTGAGACTGAAGAAAAGCGGACTTATATTTATAGCATTTGTAGAGTTACTGGAAGCTTTTCACAATGCTGACTACAATAAACTCTTTGAACGTAGAGAGACAATATGAAGTGGGCAAAAGGACTTATAAGAAAGTAGACTGCGTACGAAGGACATGAAACGGCAACAGGAGTTGAGAAGGCAGTGAGCTACGGTTGTAGCATATCCACCACATTGGAAATTTGTGGCAAGGTCTTACGGGACCAAACTGCTGAGGTCTTCGGTCCCTAAGCTTACACAGTACTTAATCTAGCTAACGTTTGCTAAGGACAACACACGCACCCACGCCGGAGGGAGGATTCGAACCTCCCCGCCGCGCGGATCGTGACAAGGCGCCGTAGACCGCGCGGCTCCTCCATGTTATTCTATGTCTAAAAGCAGAGTAAGCAGTACGCAGTAACGGAAACCAACGACAAATTTGTAAAGGGCATTTAAGTTCAGGGAGAAGAAGTAAAAGCTTTGGGGTTTGCGAATGTTCAGAGATAGCATAAGATTGGAAGGCCATTTTAAAGGAATAAATAGTGTCTCAAAAAGAAGTAATAAGACGAATGTCAACAAAAGTAAAACGAGGGCAATGGAATGCAGTCGAATTAAATGGAGTGATGCTGAGGGCATTACAGCAGGAAACGATACATTAAAAGTAGTAGATGAGTTTTGCTGTTTGGACTGCAAAATAGCTGACTACGGCTGAAGTAGAGAGAATACAAAATGCAGACTGGTAATAGCAAGAAATATGTTGCTGAGAAAAAGATATTTCTTAACATCGAAAATAAAGTTAGGTGTTGGAATTTTTTTAAAGATATTTGTGTGGTGTGGGGCAGTCTGTTAAAATAAAATGTTGATGGAAAACAGTTCAAACAAGAAGAGAATAGAAGCTTTTTAAATGTGGTGCTACAAAAGAATGAAGATTATATGAGTCTATTTGATTATTAATGAGAAGGTACTTAACATGAAAGGCGTCCGACCTGAGCTACCTCCTGCGGTTAAACGCATCGTTGGGCCACAGGTGCACTCGACACCTTGCATCATTTCAGAAGATTCAAAATCGCGGTGTGTCAGACTACATTAGATATCTCCAGTCAGCTACCTCCCAGCTTGTGGTTCTGTCCAGCCAAGACGTCTGCCTTTACGTACCGCTGTCGGCAGTGACCTTTCGCTACGTCCCTCGCTGTGTTCGCTCACAAACTGGTTGAAACGGACCTGTATCCGTTGACAGCCAGCAACAATTCTTGTCGAGTTTGAAACCGACTGTCATTGACAGGAAGTGACCCTCTTCTCCGTTATCTCTCGTTTATGATCGCTTTGTGAGGCCTGTTTTTTACTCTCTGTTACATGGTTGTGAGTGCTACATGATTTCTAGTAGACACGATGGACAATGCTTGATGATACATCAATAAGTCGTTCAGATTCATTCAAGATGTGATCACGGACACTTCCATGCACCATAGTTTCTCTCTGCTGTTCTGTCACATCTCCACGTTTATCCATCTTACCTCACTGATTTCATACAACACTTTACAGCCATGACTTAATGGGGTCTGGGGTCAAAAGTAACAAGAATCTGTTGTAGTATTTAAAATTTACCAGCAAATGTCGTTTGTAGAATTTCTCAGAGATGGCGGTAAGCTTCAGTTGTCTTCAGTAAGTATGTGGACGAAGTAGGTAGACGAAAACGTGAACTTCTTCTGTGACAGAGTAAAATCTGTATTTAATGTGGGAGTGAAAATAATTTTTAAAATACTTTTTCTACTAATTTCCATGTAAAGGAATTTATTTTTATTAATACATGAAACTATGTGTTAGTTATTGTACTTTCGTTTCACATAGGAGTTAATATTTTATTTTTTGTATGACTGGAGCTATTTCGTTTTAACCTTAGTGTGGAATGGTTTGGTCATTTGTAACAGTGCCTTCTGAGAAGTTTGTAACATGTTACGATTGGCCTCCTGTGTAAAAACTAATCGTTTTTGTATCCTTTTGTTTCAATATTTAGCTTACTTAAATAGCATCTACACGACATACTATTTTAAAATCTTTTATATCAGTTTTTACAGTATACCAACGACTAGTAAGTGTACAACTCAGAGGGGTATAGGTTTAATAGGAACTGCTGTTGTAGAAGTTTCAACTTCCAGAACATCAGTGATGATCCTGACAAAGAATCTGGCATATGTCGAATGTCATAGCACAGACTTTCCCTAGAAAATGGGAACCAACTAGCTTCCAAACATACACTGGTTGCGATAGTGTATCTAAGGATTTTCAACACAGCTCAAAGTCACCCCCTCCCCCTCAAGGTCACACCTCAATGTCACTCTTCAAGGTCACCATCTCTAAGTTACCCCATTCTCTACCCCCACCTATTTCCTCAGTTCATCCCTCCCATAGCCTACACCCACCTTCTCCCTCCCTTGGCTGCATGTGTACAAGAAGTTTTTTTTAAGAAATTTAGGAGTGCTGTTCCTGTTCTCTTATAAACAACTTGGAGCTGTGTGTCCTGTTATTGTTATTTATCCTAACACTGGCACTGGTGTAGAAAGTTGTGAGCGCTGAAGCAGGGAGCATCTACCAAGATTGTATGGTGCATGAACGAGCCAGCATTCTGCAACTGACTGAGAGCCTGGCAAGTATAAGCATATCGATGGTCTCCTCTTTGGGGAGAGCAGAGCATAAGAGGAGTGTTATAGCTTAGTGACTGTGGGACACTGGCATCGTGAAGTGTCGATGCCGTGACTGCAGCACATATTTTTCAAGACATTGTGATGTAATTAAAAATGTTTGCCACGCACATTGTACATTTCATACCAGTGTTCATGGCTATATATTAATGTTTATCTGAAAGGAAAGATTTTTGTTCTTGTGTGATTATTGACAATCAACTGCATCGTGATGGTTACAGGAAGATAACATGGATTAGATTGACTTTAATTACAATTTCCAAGTGAAAGAAACATGCATGTTTGGACTCATTTAATATCACGAGCGTAGGTACTTTCTCGTTTTGGATATCACACACTGATCTTTTGAAACATCTGTGTTGTGATTTGGTCACGCGCACACTCGTGTAATGAACAAAGGAATCGTTTGGTACTGAATGGAAGAACTATGACTTTGATCGACTTGTAAAGCACCTTTTGAACAGTGAATTTCATGTGTTCTGTGCTGCACATACTTGAACTGGATATATTATTACAACAATAACTTTATTACATCAAAACGGAGTATTTGCTTGGAATGCACATGCCAACTATTTCAGTTGTGGAATAAACTCAGTTGTGTACCGTGCAGACCAACCCTGTGTGTGCGTTTAACAGAATATACTGAATTTTACCAGACTAAATTGGCATTATTGTGCCCTGTTAGATAATAATTATTACAGGACACATCAAAGCATGTGTTGAGGGAGTACTTGTGCAGAACATATATACTTCATTTTCCCCAGACATGCAAACATGTTACATGAGCCTCACCACGGTGCACCAGCCGGCAGGGGGTGTGTAAGTAGGGATAGCACCAGCCTCCAAGACAAGAGTCCTACCACTTCTGCAATAGTTTTGGATGATCTACGACCATACCATGAAGAATGGGTACAGGGTGAGAGGCACAAAACCTTTTCTTCCAAGGCAGCCACCTGAGTAGAAAAGAACCTCAATCCCATATGCAGGACCTGGACCATCCCTGAGGCACATGTAATTGTATACAACAGCCTTCCCACACTGTCATGCATCCTAAGAAGTAATAACAAGAACGCTATTTAAAGCCTTATTACTGCAAAGGATGATGATAAGGTGGGCACTGGGTAGTGTTCTGTATATGCATTGAAACAATTTTGGACTCCTGGATGTACATTTGTGTGTGTGTGTGTGTGTGTGTGTTTTAGACTCTTTCCATATGTTACAGATGAATTCCACTATGATAATGAAAGGAAAAAATATACAAACTTTTGTGCCCCAGATGAACGATGATAGCAGCCTTTAAGTAAGTACACCTACGCCATCAGAGTGTAGAAGCAAAGTAATCATTCGAAAAACATTGTGGTTAAGTTCAGTAAAGTTCTGTGTGTGTACTCTCTTCGTAGTGATGGGGAAAGTAAAAGGTTCTCATGCAACTATGCCAAAAATGTATGAGCGCGTTATCTCAAAGATACAGATTACAGCTGCATAAAACTTATACATAAATTAATAGTGATACTCTTTCGCTAGAAAGTAAATTATTGTAAAAAGAGCCAGTACACAACATCATGCAGCTACATTAGCTTTGAGTATTCTCTGTGAGTAGTCTTCATTAGTTTTTAAAAATGTGTACTGCAGTATGTTTAATTTTTCACCTCAGCTCCACACATTAATTCTTCCACAGGATTCGCAGTAATATCATAAGGATAAGAGGTACGGCATTCAGCACCATTGTAGAAATTAGGCAAACACAAATGCCAGGGAGCTCTCTAAACAATCAATGACATTACTCCAGAAACAATGAACCATATACCAAAAGGGTGATAGTCATAGTTACAGTTTGGGCAGAAAACTAGAACATATTCTGAAAGAAATAACCTTTCTATGATCCACATATATCTCAGCTACTGTGCTGAAAAATAGCTGTTTCAAGTTCAAAGTATGTATAAGTTTAACACTGCTGTAGTCTATATTCCTCAGATAATGTGTACATACACCACTGTCACAACTGCATGAGAATCTCGTTTTTCCTCACCAGTACAAAGAGTAAGGGTATGGTGGATCTCACACCATCTAATTAACAGTGGAACAAGTGTTATGAAGTATTTAGTTTACATTTTCAGTTAAAAACACATGAAGAATAAGAAAGTGAGAGTGGATGCTTAAGAGTGTATGCTTACTCGCTAAAACTGCATCACCGCCATCAGTTACGGACACTGAAAAGTTTGTGAATTCCCCCGTTTCGTTATAGCTGTGGAATACTCAGATCATGCCCACGCACGCACGCAAGCTAACACGTGTACGCGCACACACGCGCACACGCACACGCACGCGCACACGCATACGCACGCGCACACACGAGCCTGTAATTGTTTCAGTACTTCCAAGGAATTACCCATCCAATCATCGACCTCTGTAGCCAATGCATGCTCCAGTAACAGGCTGCAAATAGCGTTCTTACTATTAATTATTGGGAAGTACAAGAGAATGGCATTGATTTGTATTCGTTTTTCCTTTATATCGAGGTGTCTGCTGTGGAGAAATGACATAGGTGTGTATCACTCCCTAGAGCAGTCCTTCATGATATAGTCATAGATCATCCAAAGCTGTTCTAGAAGCGACAGGGCTGGTGGTTATGGAACTGGGGTGACCTTGAAGGATGACACTGGGAGATGTAAGGAGAGCCCTTGATGTGTGGCCTTGACAGGACGGGCTGTTCTCGAACCTACACTGAAGCACCAAGGAAACTGGTGTAGGCGTTCGTCTTCAAACAGGCAGAACACTGCTCTGCTGTCGGTAACGCATGTATATTACACAAGTGTCTGGCGCAGTTGTTAGATCGGTTACTGCTGCCACAATTGCAGGTTATCAAGATTTAAGTGAGTTTGAACATGGTGTTACAGTCGGTGCACAAGCAATGGGACACAGCATCTCCGAGTCTCCGAGGAAGCGATGAAGTGGAGATTTTTCCGTGCGACCGTTTCACAAATTTACCATGAATATCAGGAATCCGGTAAAACATCAAATCTCGGACATCGCTGCGGCCGGAAAAGATCCTGCAAGAACGGGACCAACGACAACTAAGAGAATCGTTTAGCGTGATGGAATGCAACCCTTCCGTAAATTGCTGCAGATTTCAGTGCTGGGCCATCAACTAGTGTCAGCGTGTGAACCATTCAAAGAAACATCATCGATACGGGCTTTCGGAGCCGAAGGCCCACTCCTGTGCCCTTGGTGCCTGCACAACATAAAGCTTTACGCCTCGCCTGGGCCTTGTCTGACCACATGCATCCATTCATGTCCATTGTGCATTCCGACAGACTTGGGCAATTCAAGCAGGACAATGCAAAATTGCTACAGAGTGGCCCTAGGAACACTCTTCTGAGTTTAAACACTCCCACTGGCCACCAAACTTCCCAGACATGAATATTATTGAGTATATCTGGGATGCCTTGCAACGTGCTGTTCAGAAGAGATCTCCACCCTCTCACACACTTACGGATTTATGGACAGCCGTGCAGGATTCATGGTGTCAATTCACTCCAGCACTACTTCAGACATTACTTGAGTCCATGCCACTTCGTGTTGCGGCACTTCCGCGTGCTCGTGGGGACACTACACGACATTAGGGAGGTGTACCAGTTTCTTTGGCTCTTCAGTGCATCAGACATACTATTAGGTACATTCCACATAACTGCGTATTTAATGTCGAGCAGGAAAAGAAACTTTCAGATTACATCAAACATTCTTGATATTGCCCTGCCTCAAGTAACAATACCAGGGAATATTTTGTCAAGGTTCTCTGTAACTGCCATTCATTTAATGAGAACATTTTCCACGATCGGATTCCACACTATGCCATGTTACAGACAGAGCAAATACTAACATCACCCCTTATTGTCCAGATGGTAGACTGCCAGAACCCTCATTACCTTGAGAGTCACCCACATGCCTTGCTCATACTGTGGCATCAAGCAGTCAGGCCTGCAAGATGAGTGGTCTGCCAAGCGAGTGGATTCATTCTTATTTATCGAGTAACATGAACTCTAGTACTCACACTTAAGTTACAAGTTATCCTCCTATATGATTAATACGCAACGGAAACACGCATCTGACTATCAGTAATTTACAGAACTCTCACTGTACACTACGCACTGGCAATACCACATTTTCTTTCCTTTTTATCTTTTATTTAACGGCTTTTATCAACACGTGGCCACCGCACTGAATATGAATGGCGCACACATTATAAATTCGGGACATTATGACAACATACAATTCGAAGGAAAAGTCCACCAATCTTTTTCTTTTCACTATCTTATTTATTCCGATAAATTCTCTAACCTAAACACACAAATTCTATAACCTACAACAATAACACATGAGAAATTCCGCCCAGTGGGCATGGCTTTACATTGGTGAATCTCTATATTATGGTCTCGTAATTATTTAACGCTACAGTGCACTTTCTGGATAGGATGGTGGATCTTTTATTATTTCTCACACTTCGACTCTCACAATCATCATCACGAAACTATCCTCCAGACCGAGCAGTACAGAAGGAACAAGCATAACCCACTAATCTTTTGCAACTACCTTGCTACTGTCCCATGCAAACCACACATACCCAAATTACATGACATACACCACACTACAATATGAATGCAAAATACTAAATAGTCACAACATTATCACTTTCAACTTTCCCACTCCAATTAATATTTATCCCAGTTTCACACGACACTGCCCACTTCGTAATTCTACTTTCCTACTATGAACTCTGGAGATATTTGCAAGTCTTCCTGTGCAATGCAAGCCAAGTGGCGTTGCTGGATAGACGGCCGACTCACCTTGCTTCTCTCTCAGAGTTTGAATCTAGCGTCACACGGAGTCATATCACGCAAAGTAATATTAAGAACATATTCATCACACACGCGAGTCCTCAACTGATGCCATGGACGAGTACTTCTCATTATCCTTTGTCTCATACACAGATTGAGACTCACACAGTACTCACCACGTGGAAGTACTCGTCTCTAATTTCAAGTCCTGCACACGCCATTTCTTAAATATTTCAACTTATGGTACACACGCTATTTCTTAAATATTTCAACTTATTCTACACACGCTAGTAATTCAGCTTAACTAAAGCACACGGAAGTATTTCAACTTATTCTACACACGCTAGTAATTCAGCTTAACTTAAGCACACGGAAGTATTTCAACTTATTGCTACACGTGGTTTCATTGTGACCGTTGGTCACTTCCGAAGATTACTACAATCCCATTAATATTACCTGCCTGACATTTAATTCTCCCCACAAAAGTTCCTGAAATAGAGAAATTATTATTTCAAACTACTCTTAAATATTCCACATGCATACCATGTCTCCACTCTTTCATCATTACGGAGCACAACTAAAACAGGTCTTAACAGCAGAGTGCTGAAAAATGGCCGTTCTCCAGGTCATCTCGCACCTCTGTCGAGGTGGGGGAAGACCATGCTACCGTATTGGTCAGCCACATTTCAGGCGCTCAAAGCTCAGGTAAATTTCATCTCTTTGGTCCCACCAAAGGTGGCCAAAGGATCGTCTCAAAGATGATCATATATTCACATTCACTATCTGCGGTTAGCAGACGACCATACATTCATTCATTTCACAGATTTCACCAAACTGGATGTAGGGATTTACTTTGTGGGAGTGCACATGTGATCAATTAAATAAATAAATTGTCATTCTTTCCCACACTGGTATCCGGCTTTGCTGTATTAATTGAAATTGAGTTATTTTACAAAAAAACTTTTTCACCCATCTCCTAAACCCAACTTGAAATAAACTTCCACAAGATGTCTGGTAATAGACAAAGTTCAATTATTATTAGCAATACCGAAAACCTTGCACTCGAAGGAATGGTAAATAAAGATAAAATAAGTACTGAAAAAAAAGTTGCAAAAATATCAAAGAGAAATTGGCCCTTCAAACTACTTTAGTGTCAGCATGATGAAGCTTGATACGCAAAGATGATGTTGAATGTTTCTGTTTTGTCTGCATGAACAATTATAAAAGCAGCCGATCAGGAGAGGAATGGGTGCAGTATATAACATTTCCAAAGTGGGCTTACATTAGACCTACCCTAGGAGAAAAAAGTTACAGATGCCATATTTCTCAGATTAGAGACAGCATTTATTATCTATTTCTCATACAAATATTGGCATATTATGTTTTGTTACTTATTGTTACAATATTTGTATGATTATCTTTGTCTTGTCAAGTAAGCGTAAAAAGTTACAATTCAAATTACCTTTTTATTTGTTGTTGTTATGGTCTTCAGCCCGAAGACTTTCATGCAGCGTTCCGTGCTCTTCTATCCTTTGCATGTTTCGTCATCTTCTAATAACTACTGCAGCCTACATCCTTCTGAATCCGCTTACTGTATTCATTTTTACCCCGCCCGCGCCCCACACTTTCCTCCAATGGTGATCCCTTGATGTCTTAGAAAGTGTTCCATGAACCAATCTCTTTCTATAGTCAGGTTCTGCTACACATTTCTTTTCCCATCAATTCTCTTCAGTGCCTCCTCATTAGTTACGTGATCCACCCATCTTATCTTCAGTGTTCCACTCTAGCACCGCATCTCAAAAGCCTCTATTCTCTTCTTGTCTAAACTGTTTATCGTCCATATTTCATTCCATACATGGCTACACTCTACACAAATATTTTCAGGAAGGACTTCCTAACACTTAAGTCTATATTCGGCATTAACAAATTTTTCTTATTTAGATACGCTTTTCTTTAAGTTGCCAGTATACATTTTACATTCTCTGTACTTCGGCTATCATCAGTTATTTTGTTGCCCAAATAGCAGAACGACGTACTACTTTTAGTGGCTCTTTTTGTAATGTAAATCCCTCAGCATCACCTGCCTTAATTCGACTACATTCCATTATCCTTGTGTTGTTTTTGTTATGTTCAACTTACTTCCCCCTTTCAAGACACTGTTCATTCCTTTCAACTGCTCATTTAGATCCTCTCCTGTATCTTTTAATTTATAATATCTTATAACTTTAAATGATTCTAAGGGCAATTATTATGTGAATAATGCATGACGTAGAGACTTTTCTGGGGATATTACAATACATCAAGTATCGACACCAAATGGACATGTTACAATCGCATCCATGTATGCTAAAACTGGCTCACATCTGAAGACAAATGTAACACACTAGAGTTTTAGGTATATCATTGAAGTATTAATTGCGAATACACATTCAGAATTAAAAAGAAATTGACTTTCTATTCAGTTAGTTGCGTAATTTTTGCCGTAAGCGGATTGTTTACTACAAAAAAACTGAATTTTTTTTACAACTGACCCTAGTTCCTCTACTCCCTATATCAGCAGTTCTGCCCTATCTACAGCGCTGCAAAGTGGCCAGTGTGCTCTTACAACGGCGTTACTAACATTCTGTCCGATGAGCGTAGCATCCTACCGCAGCAGAGCTGTGTTCCAATGCTCGGAAGAGAACTGCACTGGTCTGAGAGTATTCCAGTGTCTCCTCAGTTCAAGTGACCCCAGTCGCGTTGAGCACACCCCGGACTGCGTCGAACGAGATGTGCTCGTGTTGGCTCCGCTCTCTGTGAGATGTGGACGGCACGTAGGCGGAATGTCTCCAAATCTGTTTCAGTGTCTCGTGAAAACACTGCCACGATACACTGATGCCGAGAACTACATACTGCTAGGCAGGTGTTGCTAACTCAGTTGGTCATGAGAGATTCTGCCCACCACGTTTTCACAATAAGGTGGCAGCGCCTCTGTTCTGAAAGTTAGTTTTTTACTCTACATCTTCGACTACAGTCTACTGAAGATTAGTGTGAATTATGTCGTATTTTCTATAGTTATCAGTTACTTTTATTTTGCTTAACTTACGGAATTTAGTTGTTACGTTTCTCTCATTCAATGCGACCTTAATACCCACTGAGCTTCACTTTTAATTAGGGAATTAATTTTAAATTACTCATGACAATGGAAACAGCAGTAGCTTTAGACGCAGCTAATGCATGCAGTGTAAATGCTCATATAACAGCCAAATTACAGTTCGTAGAAATTGACGGAAGGTAATCGAGTAAAACAGAAGTGGTCTCTGACGTTCCCCAAGGAAGTGTTATAGGCTCTCTGCTGTTTCTAATCTACATAAAAGATTTAGGAGACAATCAGAGCACCCCTCTTTGATTGTTTGCAGATGACGATGTCATTTTCCGTCTAGTAAAGTCATCAGAAGATCAAAACTAACTGCAAAATGATGTAGACAAGATACCTGTATGGTGTGAAAAGTGACAAATGGCTGTAGATAGTGAAAAGTGTGAGGTCGTCCACATCAGTACTAAAGTGAATCAGTTACAAAATAAATCACGCAGACATAAAGGTTGTCCACTCAACTAAATGCTTAGTGATTATAATTACGAATATCTTCAATTGGGACCATCACATACATAATTTTGTGAGGAAAGCTAAACCAAGGGCTGCGGTTTATTGATAGAACAGTCAGAAGATGCTACAAATTCACAAAAGGAGACTGCCTACACCGCTTGTCGGTCCTAGTTTGAAGTACTGGCGTATGGTATGGAGTCTTTACCAGATAAGTTTAACAAACGACATCGAAAAATTTCAATGAAGGGCAGGTCATTATAATGACGAAATGGGCGGGGGGGGGGGGGGAGGGGGGGGGAGTGTCGCGGATATGATACTCGACTTGGAGTGGCACTCATTTAAAAAAAAAGGCGTTTTTCGTGAAATTTCAGTCATCGACATTCTTCTCCGAACACGAAAAAAACTCTGTTGACACCCACCTACATAGAAAGAACCGATCGTCCTAATAAATGAGAGAAATCAGAGTTCGAACGGAAATATTTGACTGTTCGTTTTTCCAGCGCGCAGTTCGAGAGCGGAACAGTAGGGAAATTGTGTGGAAGTGGTACGATCGACTTTCTGCCAGTAACTTAAGTATGATTTGCAGAGTAATATAGATGCAGATTATATCGCGATAGTGGAGGTTCGGTCGAACGAGTCACTGGAAAAGTTTACGTTTCACAACCTGCAGAAATATGCTCCGAAACTGCTGGATGGTGCAGATGCAAACTGAAGTCTTCTTGAATGTGGCGACAGTATATTCTGGCCTAGTGATGTGCTCATAGAGGTTTCCACCACATTCTTCACTGTTTTGTGATATGGGATTGGAATGTCGTCGAGGAGAATAGGAGGCAATTTTTCCTTTACTCAGAACTAATTAATTTCTGGTGATATTGAGGATATTCAACCCAGATGTCAATAGCGTGATTTTTGGTACAACATGTTTCGGGACAACATTACCCTATTTTCTAGAGCTTAAAAGATTCTTTATGCCATGTTGAGGCAATAATCACACGATTGACAACTGACCTGCATTTCTTCAATATTGCTTGAATAACAGTTGTAAGATGGCTTCACATCAGTTAATTTCTGTTGGTTATGCTGGTACCCTCGTCGCCTATATTTTTTAGAAGAGCATCTCATTACAGCATGTTCCGATGTGTTTAATGTAATGTGTTTTAGGTAAAAATGTAAGAATTATGTAGTGTGGCGATTGGTTCTTGCAGACGATAGCACGAGGAAGTGCTAAAAACAAATCATTCATTTTGTCTGCTGAGACTTGAAAACAGTTTTCTATATTGCATTTGCCTGTGCAAGCCTCTTCATGCCAACTTAACTACTGCAATGTACAGTACATATATTTGAACCTGCATACTGTATTCAAGAATTTGTCTCCTTCCATAATTTTTACATCTCCCTCCCTCCCTCCTTCTCCCCACCCCACCCCTCACCTTCCTCCATTATCAAACTGCGATTCCTTCTTGCCTGGGACTGTGTAATATCAAATGATTCAATCTTTTAGCCATGTCATAAATAATTCTCCCCCCCCCCTTTCTCCAATTAGTATTTCTAGTACTTCGTCGTGATTGGATATACCTATCTAATTTACATCATTCTTTCGCAGCACCGCGCTTCAGAAAAACCTATTCTCATTTGGTCTGACTTGCTTATCGTTCAAGTTTCATTACTGCATAAAGTTACACTCCTGGCAAATACCTTCACAAAAGATTTCCTAAACTGAAATTCATATTTTATGTTAACGAATTTCTCGTTTCCAGAAATACTTTTCTGGCTGTTGTCATTGTGCATGTTATATCCGTTCTACTTCAGCCTTCATCACTTGTTTTGTTGCCCAAATAGCAGAACTACTACTTTTAATGTATTGTTTCCAAATCCGATCCCCTGAGCATCATCTGACCTAAGAAGACTAGATGCCGTTACCTTTGATTTGTTTTTTTCTTAATGTTCATCTTACAATCTCTTTTCAAAACACTGTTATTTCGTTCAGCTGCGCTTTCAAGTTCTTTGCAGTCTCTGAAAGAATTACAATGTCATCGGTAAATCACAATGTTTTTTATTTATTCTCCCTGAACTTCATCACTCGTTCCTAATTCGTCCTTAACTACTGGCTCAATGTAGGGATTGAAAAACATCGGAGATGCTACAACTCTGTGTCGCTCCCTTTTCGACGACTACATCCTTTTCATGTCCTTCAATTGTTATAACTGGAATCTGGTTACTGCTAAAGTTGTGAATAGAGCCTTTGGCTCCTTTAATACTCTTTAATATTTAATTACTGCTCATCCTCTACACTTGTGGGCCACGAGGAAACTGGTGCAGCCCTCCCCTCCAGAGTGCCTGCGTACTCTTGTTAGCATTTCTGGAGCTGCGGCGACGCCCATCCTTCCTGTGAGTGAGTCACGGCCCCCGTACGCCGTGTGCTGCGCTGCGCTCGGTCGCAGACGCAGCGCGTTGTTCCATCAGCTTCTATTCGAGGCTCTGGCTTCGTTTACTCACCCACTCATCCACTGCACCTAGTGCTCTCGTACTTGGAATTCTGGGGCACGGAATTTCGTAATGACCCACTTGCGGGGATAAATGTCCACTTCAGGGCCTCGCCTTAAGAGCAACGTCTTGTGGTTAGACAGAAGTGCAACGTGGAACATAAATGAAAGGTGAAACCTGTTTGCAATTTTCTCGATCAGTTCTTTTGTAACATATTTTCTATACCACTGGGTTATTAAAGCGAGTCACGTTTAAGATATATCTACATTTACATCTATATGTACAAATGTACTCTGCGAATCGCTGCAAGGTGCATGATGGAAGCTACATCGTATCAATTTTATATATTTTCTTTACTATTCTATTCTCATATTGAGCGAGGGAAAAATGACTGACTTTGTACGTGTCCTAATCTCTCTGTTCTTATTATCGTGGTCCATGTGCGAGATACATGATGGCGGAAGCATAATGGTAACACAGTCTTCTTCTAACACATGTTCTCTGAATTAATCCAACAGAATTTCGCGAGAGCTACGTCGTCTGTCTTTCAAGGATTCCCACTTATATTTCCCGAGCATTTCTGTTACACTTTCGTATGAGATACACCGTCTTTTTACTATCCTAGCAGCGCGTCCTTGAATATTTTCTGTCTTCTGCCATGCCTACTTCGTAAGGAGTCAGGAACGTTGGAGCAATACTCTAGAAATGATCACACTAACGACTTACAGACGCAAGAATTATTCAAACACATCCATGTTTTTTTCCATTCACCTTCCCTGATTTTATTTGATCATCACATTTCATGTCACTCCTTAGAGTTACCGCTAAACACTTATCCTATGTGACGTGATTAAGATGTTGACTACTGTAAATCGGTTGCTATCGGGTTCATCTACATATACGTACACACTACTATAGAGGACACTTAACGTTCTATCACACGTTAGGTTATCTTCCACACCGGATGGAGTGGTCGATAAAAGACTGTTTAGATGTGACTGAGCACACTGTAATTAGTTTAATCTTGTCTTCGCAGTCACTACAGGAGAGATACGTTGGGCTGAAGCGTATTTCCAGAATCTTCGCCTAATACTGTTTCTTGAAATTTTGTAAGTAAGCCTTTGCGGGAGAATCGGCGTTTTTCTTGAAGATTCTGCCCCTTCATAATTTTCATCACCTCCCTAATGCTCTCCTGAAACAAATCTTGGGCTATTCATGCTGTTTTTCGTTAAATACGTTGAATCTCCCCTGTTAGTTTGTCAGTATGAGACCCACGCACTTGGCCGATGTTGTAAGATAGCACACATAAGCGTTTAGCACGTAGTCACCTTTATAGACTGACGGTATTTTCCCAGTATCGTACCAATGTACCAAATTCTGCTAGCTACTTTACCTGTGACTGAGTCTGTATGTTCATTCCGTTTAATTGTGATAAGCATGTTGTTTCAGTATATTAAGAAATATTTGCACTACACTTCTTTCATTTTTACCATTTCACGACTTCTTGCGTCACTTAGAGTTTTGTCGTTTGCTGGTCCATATGGTGACTGTCGTATTTATTTTGAGAAGCGAGCGATGGGACTGTTGTGGAGGGCAGATAACCGCAAATTTAGCAGGGATCACTTTAATTATCTTACAATTCTTGCATTCACTCCCCAGCACATTTACTGTAAATTTCTTGTAGCTGGTAGTAAAAATCGATTTCAGCCGCAAACACAATATAAGACAAACAAATAATTTGCGTTTAGATTTGGCCTCCTTATTAGCATTCAGAGTAGATCTAATTACTATGGCTCGGAGGTGTTCAACAAGATCCCGCCTCGTATACACTCATGAACATTGGAAATTTCGCACCTAGAAGTGAGCATCAGATCGAAATGAATTTTATTAGACATCATGATTCAGATGAAAGATCCCAAAATCAAGCAAAGTAAAGGAATACAGTAAGTACAAGTAGGCAAACGCAGTGCAACATCGCTATCGCTTTGGACCACCATTTGCTGCAATACGGGCCGTAACACTGTCCGACAACGAGTTGGTTAGACGTCTGATGCTGTTTTGATGTAGACTGGTCCACAAATCTTGAACAGCCACCTTCAAATCAGGTACAGTGTGACTCGGCACATGTGGCGTTTCAGCAGACCCTACAGATTGCAACACGACTGCCTATTGTAAAGGAAGAGATACTTCATTGAATCACAAGCACGCGACCGCGGAGGCACAGGCAGTGGCTAAGATCGAGTCACATTCGTGTTGACAGCTGAAATCAGCTTGACAGGAGCACGTGCAGGGCCAGTTTCACACAGTGTTCCACGGATGGGGCTGCCTCTGGTCTTCCACCGGCCGCCAAGTTGACGGCGTGACCCAGAAAATCCTTCTGTTGGGCAGCACAATGACTGCTCGTTTCCAGTGACGGTTTTTCGCATACAGTGCAAAGTTAAAGCTTATAAATACGTGTGACTGAAGTGTCAATAGGTTCATTTGAAATGGAAAAGATGAGCATGCCTTTGATATCAGCATTAGTTTATATCAGTTTATATAGTTAAGTGGTATAAATAATTCCTCAACTGTAAAAGTGAATATTTCGCAACGCATTATCCGATTGCAACAGACGAGGTGCTTATGGATACATCTCGTAGAACTGTGTCTGACTGTGATAGTAAATTTACTGAAATTATTCACATATTTAAATGACAGGCCGAAAAGTGGATTCCGTGCAATTAAAAACAGCGTAATAGAAATTGTTTATCAGTATTTACTCTTATAAACCCGAAAACAGAGGAAAACCACAGAAATTATTGTTTAGGCCTATAAATAAACTATGGTGGATAAAAGAAAATTGATAACATCCTAATATTTCTCAGAATATTTCCGTATGATTTGCTGTATCAGATGTGTATAAAAGGTTAAAATTAAGAATTTCAGAAATTTTCACGTTAGTAGTTTGACTTCACTGGTGTTTGACCGAGGTTTCCTGGATGAAAAGCTGTGATTTGGAGGGGAGTCTAACTTCGGACGCCGTTGGAGGCGGTCAGGCTCTGTCTGTGTAGGAGAAAGTTTTATATGATGACCGGTGAAATAGTCGCAAATACGCGTGATTAAATTATTTAGCGTTCCTACTTTCGGACACAGATATATATTTTTCGGCATCTGATGAACTTGTTACTTTCGGGGTTGCGCGTGATACAACGTTTCAGTATGTGACCAATGTAGGATTTGAAGTTTGATATACTGTGGAACTTTAACTGATGTCTAAAGATAACTCACGCAATTAATCGTGGTTTATTCAAGCGCTTCTAAGATCTTAAAAAATAACTCTGACAGACTTTGAAATTAATGTACTGTGAACTGTGACTTTCGATTTTTTTTTTTGCCCTTACGGGAAAAAACTAGAATTTGCAAAACTTTAAAAAATGCGTGACTGCGTACGTGATTTTTGCATAGCATATCCTGCCTGCATTTATATTAAATACTTTTGTGGAACATTGGGCACATTGCGAAGAATGTGAGTTGTCGCCCCATAGACGAAACGTAGCCAAACTTGTAAGGCCAACAGTATCTACGGGGGCCCACTGAAGTGTTTCTGCCGCGTAATGTGTGAATAAATCTTTTCGTGCAGTAGCATGAGGGGCTTCAGAGCTGATATAGAACTTCTGAACAGTCTAGAACTTTGATTTTCGGCGAATTGATGAGAGAGATTGTATTTCATTCCGTCATCCATACCACATGCACATTCTCATACAACCCGTACGGTCGCTTACGGTGGCTCGTCCTGGATAATTCAGAGCGAACAGATCCGGAAGGCAGTGCAGGATTTCATCGCGTGAAACAGTGTGACAACAGCACAACAGTTACATCGAACATCGCCACAGGCCAGCGCGCCGAGGCCGCTGATGCACCGCAGAAGTACCGGCCGTTGCTGGCGCGGCCGCCGCCACAGCTACACAGTTCCCCGTACGACACGCCAAGTGTCGACACCGGCTGCTGCTCCCAGCGGCCCCTGTCGCAGTTAGGTGCTGCAGCAGGCGCGATTTCCTTTGCAGTTTCAGCTTTTGTGCCAGCCAGAGCGATGGTGCACGAAATGGGGGAAATCAAAAGGTCGCTTAGTGATAGTGAATCCACAGCCAGTGGAAGGGAGCCTCAGAACCAACAGAGACAGGAAAGTGGAGGATATAACCACGATGCACAAGCTTAGGTCACTGATGAGGGAGATGGGAACGCATATGAACAATATGGATAGTACTATGGAGAGTTTAAAACATGAACTGATTCGTAAAATTGAGGGATTATCCAGTCAAGTGTAGGATTTGTCGATAAAATTTGAGGAGGTGGGAAAGACTGTGTTTGCCAAAACTGATTCAGTTGGGGCTAAATTGAATGCTGAGACTTGTTCAGGCAGACAGATATGTGATGCCAAGGATGAGGAGACAAGGCAAGCCATTGTTGGGGTAGACTGAAAAATTGTTGCTAGCTGTGATGAAACAAAAACTTTACTGATGGGTGAAATGGCAAGCACAGCTGGGAATCTGAGAAAAGAAATGAAAATGTAGTTGCTGTTAATAAATATGAAATTAAAGAGGTAAATGATAGGATAAGTAATTTAGAATTATATAGTGCTTCCGGAAATGAGGGTTGGCATAAGATGCTGGCACCCAGAGGTAAAACATTTCCAGTGAAGAGGACGTACCATGATGTAGATTTTCTTGCACCAAGCAAAGACCGTTTCATACAGTAAATTTAAATTTGTTAAAATATTGTTGGAGGGTTCTGCTCAGATATGGGCGAATCAGTACGCTGAACAGTTCACCTCATATGAAATGTTTGAATAAATATTTTAAAATAGATACTGAGCCAAGCAAAGCTGAGTGGACAACAGAATGCATTTCTAAATGGGCCAGTTAGTAAGGGTGGCTAATATTCAGTGAGGGAATTTTATCAGGAAGAATTAAGCAAGTCAGTAAATTTAGACAGACGAGGGAGTGTTAAGTGAAATCTCTACTTTACGGAGCAGATTACCAGAGAACTTACAATGGGAACTTACACATTGCTCCACTGATTCTATTGAAAACTTCTTGGATTTCATTTAAAGGATGGATAAGGCGATGTGCTATAAGCCAGGCTCCGGGGGTTATAATACAGAAAATAATCATAGGCAGCATGGGGAGGAAAGGAACAATATGAGTTCAGATAAGAATTACCATAATTCAAAGTCTAAATCAAAATTAAAACTGCAGGGAGAACAGAAATAGGGATAGAAATCAATATGAAAACTGGGGAGAAAACAGAAGAATGTACAATGATGGAAATAGGAATGAAAGGGATCAGGGGGGAATGACTGCCGGAATGATCACACGCCATTGCAGGGAGATAGAGATCGGAGAGGGGACGTGAATAATAGAGGGCAAGAGGAACAGAATTCTTTAAACTAGGATATGTTCCAACTGTGGTCCAATTTGAAACAAGACACAGTGACAGCAATAGGACCAGGCAACAGGAAAGTAGTTATAGGATAATGGTTGGTTTCAAAACAAGTTTGTAAGTAAAGCAGTAACAGAGGAAACAATATGTGGTAAGGGGGACATCCTAGGCCACGATGAGCAACTTGGGGGTGCTTTAATCTGTATGATAAGAGGAGAGCTTATAGAAAAACATTTAACAGAAAACTTAGGAATCAAGGTGTGGAAATTAATGTTGGGGGTTTCTTTAATGAGAGGCATCACAGTGTGGTAATAGCGAAATAAATAGTGTTGGCTAGGCCACTATGTTAAGTAATGAAAATGTACCAGCTGTGCAACTCGATAAGTGAATGTGTGCTGTGAGGAAGAGAATGAGCGTGTGAATGAAGACATGGAAAACGCTGAATCAGATGAAGTTGCGACTACTCCAGTGGATGCTGATGTTAATTTATGAAGGCAGTAGTGTCTGTTTCCAGTGTTGTTATGGCTGGAGATGTGGAGGAAGGTACAAATTTTAGTAATAGGAATGATGATAGTGATGAGCAGGCTGAAGACCGTACGTTAAATATTGTTATTGATGGTAGTTATGATGTGCAGAATAGGGTCACAGAGAATAAAGTTGTGCTAGATGCTGCGAGCAGTTCTACAGAATCCAGCGACACAATTTCTTTTGCAAATGGTGCGACTGAAAAAGTGAGCAGAAATATTTACTTAAGAAAGTATGGGGGAATAAAATGGAGAGTGATTTTGATATAAATGGTTGAGTACCCAGGGTCAAGTGGTTTTAGAAGTGGGTGCAGGAGAACTGGGAGCTAAGCAAGCATGATTATGCTAGGCAAATTAACGAATTAAATAAAGGGAATCACGAGTATAAAATTGCAATCAAAGAAATATTGACTGGGGATAAATATTTTCAATTACTGGAGGAAAAATGAGTGTTCATGATAGGAAAAGGCAGAGTGTGCAATGATGATCCAGAATGTAATGGTTTAATTTGCGTTAGTGGTCAGGATGAGGATGCAATTAAAACCTTTCTCACTCCGAGTGATAAACAGCAAACGGTTATAGATGAGAGTGATTTAAATTCTGAATGGATGGGAAGGGTGACTGAGATTATGATATTGATGACTGGCCTAACTTCGCAAAATTTCACCAGCAGTTAGTACCATAGATTGGCAGGAAAAGAAACATAGGGTTGCCAGGAAGCTACGGGGGGTTGAGTGCAGGAAGTTTAAAATTTAGAGAGGCTTTTGAAGTAACATTTGCAGGGGATGAAGATGCGGAACCTGTAAGTGAAGATCACATTTGTACTATGACTGAAGACTGTATACATTAGATAGGGAAGCACCTGTTAGTTGACACTTAACTGAAGCATGAGTTCAAAATCTTAAACATGTCTGCAGAACAGCAACTATGTAATTGAGAATAGACTGAAAAATCAGCCAACCAGCTGCAAATAAAAGTTTATTATACCTTGACCACGGTTTCGATATTTGTAAAATTATCTTCTTCAGAAGTATTGGCCCTGGTGTATACAACTTTAGGACCAATACTTCTGAAGAAGATATTTTTACAAATATCGAAAGCATGTACAAGAGATAATAAACCTTCTTTTTTTTTTTTGCAACTGGTTGGCTGATTTTTCAACCTACTCTGAAACCTGAGTTTATTGAAGAAGTACAGTCAATGTAATGAGTGGTACACAGTTTTGATGAAATGCATCATACACATCTGTTAAATAGTACAAATTTAAGTTACATTTTGTCATGTATATGTTAACCAGCGCCGGCGAAACACTGCATCTGACAGTTCGCATTACGTCAAGTTAGGTTGGCAATACTGCAATAGCGATGTTGCAACAGCAGCCTTTATACCTACAGCAGACAACACTGTTTTCTGTTCCATCTCGTAAGTAAAGTTATTGAGGAATAAAAGTATATATAAGAAATCATGTTTGACTTGCTACCTCAGTGACAACAAATAAACAACCGCATAATAATGTGTATATAATCATAAAAAGGCACACGCTTTCGGTAACGGAGCAAAGACATACAAGAAATAAGCATTTGGTGAAGACCGATGTCTTGAAAACAATAAGATACATAGTTTACGAAATAAGTACTAATCGTGACTGTAACCTCTCGCTCTACGTCTTATAACAATGATGCAAAAAATAACCGATATTCCTAGCTCTTCACTCACCATTTTACGACGACAATGACGCAATTCCAACCAGCTCCCCATCGTCACCGTAGTCGGAATCAGTGCCAAAAACTTTATCGGTCGTCCCACAAATACAAATCGAATGAATTTCTTTACTCAGAAGTTTATGCAAGAATAGACTTAGAGCAGTAAAAATATACACCTTTTCTAACAGGACTTAGTGTTCGTCTACCACTTTGTAACAGAAGTCCGTACTTCTCAGTACAATTTTTAGTGACGTTGTCCTACCCTTGGGAAGTTCACTTTCTTTTAATGGCGCTAGTAACTTTGCTACTTCAGTATACTCTTTCCTGCTACAGTAAGATTAAACATGCCTGCGAATTGCACCAATCTCTAAAGAATCTTAGTCGGTGACGAAGGGAGGCTGCTTTTTCGTCTTTCCAGGATTAGCTAAAAATATATTATCTAATCCAGACGGACCGGAATCGTTATGGCTCACGTCTACATCTTCCAACTATTAAAATAACATTCCCTTGATTACTACTGTTCTTGCACTAATTCCAACTTGATCTGCAGAAACTAATAGCTATCCATGAATGCTTGGGTATTCTTTCTCCAGCTCGTAAAGTTCACGAGTTCTGTGTAGTAACTGCAGTGTCTCGCTGTCTAGCGGCACGTCTTGACGCAAAGGATTCTCACTAGGAGAAGCAAGTTTTTTCGAGTATCAGAACTTTCTAAACCTCAGCGAAACAAAGCACAGTTCAACGCAAGCGCACGGTAGAAACGAGACACAATGTGCGTTGTTTATGTTCACTCCAAACATAGCCAGCAATGCGGGAACTTTGACGTCACGACCGGCAGCGATTACCATCTCACACCTAACGCCTCGCGCATCTCGTTCTGCACTTGTTAACCTGTTTACGCTGTCAACTGGAAACGTTTAAGCATAGACCATGTATAACATAAACCGTGTATGTCCCTATCTCTGCCATGTTAACGCCTGAAACCAACATCTAAGTCATGTGACTCGGGCAGAAAGCTGAGTTCTGTCATTACGTGCTGTGTATAGTTGACAGTTACAGTGTCTCTAACTTACAGCTCAAATCAAGCATTGATTTTGACAATCCAACGAACTGTAGTACAACTCTTACACGTGTAGCAGTGCAGTTAGCTTAATTTATCCGAAACTCTTGATAATAAAGCAGTGGTTGTCGTTCATAAACCGTCAAGTTGAAACGCATTGACAGTTCTTTTTAACAAGCGACAGATTCACTGCTCTTTAGTGAATAAAGTTTTTGCGCTGTGAATTATCGTATTTCATCGCTTCCGTAGGTGTGGAAGACAAAATAACAATTTCGCACGCAGCTTTAGTTTCGAAACGATTCCGCAAGAATATGTGTGAAATATTCTAGTATACTTTCTAAGAGGGAAAACTCGTTTACGTGCATAATATCAGGTATTTACACAAAATAAGCGCATATATTTTCTGACTTTTGCCTAATCCAGTACAGATACCGAAACGATATCTAGATAAGAAGCGTAATATATTACAAAAGGTTGATTGTACTGGTGTAGTGAGCTAGATATTAATGATATGTTGTCGCAGTAGCTTAGTCATTCACCAAGTTGTACATTCAAGGATCAAGAACCATCTTCACTTTTAACTTATGGTAATACCTCTGCAAGTAATTTAAAGTAATTCACTTACACAACTAAAATTTTCTTGTAAATAGAATAGCTTTTAAGTTATATATATGTATATATAATTTTTTTCTATTTTTGCTTTTTTATTGTCATATTTGTGGGCTGCTGTTAGACAGTAAAGTGGAAACTCCACATAGGGACCACTGTCATATTATGGGGAAGTTCTGTGATGCAGCTCACAATGCGTGCAACTTGAAGTACCAGCTACCAAGGCACATACCAGTTTCCTTTCGCAGTTTAAGTTGTAATGATGCTCACTTCTAGTTGAGCACTTGGCTGATTTCGTTTGCGAGAAAAATCACAACAGTGTCCTACCTAAGAGCGTTGAGAAATACATTCGTTCTCCAAACGAATGACGCCGAGAATTACGCTCCGCTTCCTTGATAAGCTACATTTTAAGCAGGTGCCACTCCAGAAACTCGTTGAATTTCTACCTCGGGGGGATATGCATATCACTCAAGCTGCATTTACTGACAAGGAAAAGTTTCAACTTGTGACTAGGAAGGTGGTTTTCCCATATATGTGGATAGTATGGCGAAACTCAACGAAACCAGCCTACCCGACATAACTGCATTCTGCAGCAAACTACAGGCGATGCCATAATGGATACAGAGTGTGAGCATGCCATGAATTTGTGGTGGGAATTCAATATTTCAACTTTAGGAGAGTAAGCATGGCTTTACATGTACACAAACGTGCGCTTGCTTACGGACGTTTTCGAAAATTTTCGGAGTCTATGCATGACCACATATTCTCTGGATCCTGCCTTTTATTATACAGCACCTGGGTTGTCTTGGGATGCAATGCTCAAGAAAATGAAGTGCAGCATTGCATTATTGACCGATACTGACATGCTTCTTTTCTTTGAGCGAGGGATCCGTGGGGAGACTTTGCCAATGTGTGCATAGGCACGTGAAGACAAATAACCTGTGGTTGGGTGACAGGTTCAACGCATCCCTTGATTCGAGTTACGTAATGTACCTGGATGTAAATAGCTTATATGGCACACCATGCAGCAATAAATGCCTATTGTTGAGTTTCGATGGGTGCTCAAAGACGAATGCAGGGGATTAGGTGGAAAAATCATAGCTGATTATGATGGAGGCAGAACTCAGATACCCTATTAGTTTGCTTGATGCGTACGCCAATTTGCTGCTGTGTCCAGAGCAACTAGTTCCACGAGGAGGCTCCACGCCTAAACCGATGACAATGCTGCGGGGTAAGCGGAGATAAATTATTCATTATCATAATCTCCAGAAGGGTCTCAGCTTGGGCATGGAGATGGTTAGAATCACCTGGGCTATCTCCTTCAAGCAGTCCCTCTGGCTGAAGGAGTATATTGATTTGAATACAAGATAGAGAGCTTCCACAATGTGTGACTTTGAGAAAGATTTTTATAAATTAATGAATAATTCAATTTTTGGTAAAACAGTGGGGAATTTGAAGGAACTATGAGAAACTTTTATTAGAACTAAATGGGATGGGCGTTATGGCTTAAGAAAATGCACTACCAGACCAAATTTTAAGCAGGTCACCATATTCAATAAGAACTTTGTTGCTATGGAAATGGCAAAGACTGCAGTAGAGTTTACAAAATCTATTCATGTGAGGATGTGCATGTTAGACCTGTCCAAACTCCACATGTACTGCTTTCATTATGAGTTTGCGAAATACGAGTTATTATACAAATCTTCATTCTCCTTCGATTTGGTCATAGGCACGTTGTTGCTGTAAAGTTAATCAACTTCCCATGAAAATTTTTCTTGCTCAGTGATCAGCCAAACTGCAGGATTATCCCTGACATAAGATTTGTAGCGGTTAAGACTGGAATCATATGACGATACAATTTGGTACGCTGCCACATATGGTACGCGTTTTCCTGTAAAGGTAGTATGTGAGGCTGTGGGGTCACCTTCACAGCTGGTCACAGGAGCGAGGAGGCTTCAAAGTCGGCGTACACTGCAAACGGGAATTGCTCCTGGTGGTATGCATTATTGAACATTATGAATTTGTTTTCTCAGTAGGCATAATAACATGTATCAGGTCATTGGAAGTACAATCTACTAGATCCGCCGCTAATAACTTGTGTGACACTCCATTTACCATATCGCACACATGTGTATTTGGCTGAGTGCTTTAGCTGACTCTCTGACCTCCATCTCGGAAAACCAGGCCAGTATAGTACTCAAGATGGATTTACGAAACCACTCGGTGATTGACATGCTCCACGTTATCACGCCATTTTCCCCCAAAGTTAGTGAAGAGTTGTCTCTTCAACACCAGACTCAACTTTGGGGGGTGCGATAATTCGATGCAAAGCACTGCACTGCATTTAATGGCAGGATATTGTGGCTCATTGACTACCTTGAGGAGCTCCATTTCCATGAAGTAAGGCACTCCCTTAGAAAAGCAACATGGTCGCGGTACCCATCTGCTGGGCTCTCAATCCTCGTTAACGAGATTCGCTCCTCAAAAGCGTCTGCAATCACTGGGTCCTCAAACTGCGGTATGGTATCACTGACCTGATGTCCTGGATCATCTACATTAGTATTAATACTATTCTGAGTCCACCCCATTGATGAAGATGTTGGGGAGGGGCAAATTGGTATGTGGTGAGGCACACATACCTTGTGCTTATGCCAATTCCGACAAGGCTCATATGATGACGGCGATGATGATGGAGGAGGATAGTGCTGTGATACCATGTCAGCACGATGGGAACAGCCAGGATGTGGCGATGGCCCCCGATGTTGTTGTAGACCTGATCTGGTAACCTGAGGGGCATGTTTTCGTTGTTTGTCCCACAGACGCCAGAGCCGCTGTGCCGCGATGGCGACAGGGCTTCCTGCACAGCCAGTAGTGGCGTCCTTATTGGTGATGTGTAACTTACCGGGCGCTGCTTTGGTGTGGAAGATGGTTTAGCTGCCACTGGTACATGCACCACACCGTGTTGAGGTTGCTGAGATGTGACTGCTGTAGAAGAAAAGACAAAATAAATAATAGTTAAGTGCATTGCTTACTGCTGCTGGTGCAGTGAAAGAAATAATGTTGACGATCACAAGGTTATAAGCAGACTGAGTAATTGCCTTTTCTACTCTGGCTCCCGGGCATTAAAACTTGATCGGGTGACTCTAAAAAAGTGATCATCATCTAATAGGGAGAGATCAGAGCGCCTTTGTCTGTCCTCATCAGACTCTGGCAATTGGTCTGTCTCACCTACAACAACAACAACAAACAAGATATATAAACCGATTTGTTACAGGAAAAAAAACTTCATATACTACTACCACTAATACTAGAGGCACGTACAAAAGTCATCTTCTTTTTAAACTTACAAGTATGCTGCTCGGGCATCTCATTATTTGCTGGAGGCTGTGAATCCACCACCGAAGGCTGGACTTCAAGAGTCTACCACGGTCCAGCCCCCTCCCGTCTCTCCTCACACTCCAAGACAAAATTCTGGAGTTATACAATAACAAGAAGATGGAATTAATAAAGCGAATTTAGCAAACACACGAAAATTTCCAGTCAAAATAGAAATTATTTACTCACTTGGTAATCCTGTCTCCAGAAATCTAAGTCTCTTGCGACTACACTCTGAGGCGTTGCTGCAGTACCTCTCTTCATACTGTGGAGAGAAAAGGACAAGTAAGAACCCACATGATGGAATGCACAACAAGGCAGACAGCAGCAGACTGCGGATGATGGAGGTTGGTTGTGGGTTTATGTATAGACCGAGGCAATCAATGAGAGAGCTTCATTTGAATGTACAGCCAATGAGAAGCTTTTATCGAAAACCACTATTTCTGGAAGGGCTTGATGTGACCATTCTCTCTCTCTCTCTCTCTCTCTCTCTCTCTCTCTCTCTCCAAGTAACAATGCTTTTATGATTAAGGGTGTTTTCGCAAGCGTGCACACACATAATGAAGGCTTTTAACGGTGAGAGTTTTGCCGTTTCTGAGACATATGTTGAAAGCAGGATTTCTGCTTTGTTAGGACCATCAGGAAGAATGCAATCGGTGTTATTCCGGACTATTTTCGTTAACAGGTCCTGTTAGGACAAGAACTTCAATTCGGACAAGCTCAGACATCGCGAAAGCTACAAAAAGGCAATGGTTAACTATTTCTGTGAGACTTCACCAATTCCAAGAAGGGGCTGATAAGTAATGAATGGGCTGTCCCATTAGGATCGCGACGGAGAAAGCAGTCGATGTTATGCTGGGCTATTTTTGCGAGCAGGTCCTGTTAGAACAAGAATTTCCATTCAGACAGGCTGAGACATGACGAAAGCTACAACAAAAGTGACAGTTGACTATTTCTGTGACACCATACCAATTCTGAGAAGGGGCTCATGAGTAATGGATGGGCTGTCCCGCTAGAATCGGGAGGGAGAAAGCAGTCGATATAATTTTGAGAAGCATTGGAACAGATTTCTATAGCGCGACCTGTGAAATCAGTATCCATAGATAGAGAGGTTTCGTGCCAGCAACAGTAAACATGCGTGCGTCACCCAGAGGGTGACTTGGTGCTTATTTACATAGACATGTGATGTCAGTATAACACTCGAAGAACTCTAACTGTATACCCGAAAATAGACACAACTTTCACCTGATGTCCACCGTCTGCAGCGCCCGAGGGCTCATGCTCCAGCACTGGCTTGCGTCCGGCTGGCCCTGCAAAGCGCATGCGCACGTTGGAACAGTTCATGATAAGTTGCGTTTTTTATGCGCAGCGACTGTTTGTGCAGTACATTATTTTCGGCTGTTTAAGCGTTGTGAGCGTGTTATCATAGCGTTACACACGCGTTATTTTTTGACAATTTACGAGTTGTTTTCGTGTGTGTATGCTGTGCAATGCATTATTTCGACAGTTAATAGTTAGCGAGCGTGTCTGCAGAGCGTTTTACATGTATTATTTTGACAATTTACTAGTTGTTTGTGTGTCTGTACATCAGTGTACTGCATTATTTCGGTGATTTAAGAGTTGTTTGCAGTTATGTAGGCTGTTCAATGCGTTATTTCGACAGTTTACAATTAGCAAGCGTGTTTGGAGAGCATTATACATGCAATATTTTGACAATTTACGAGTTGTTTACGTGTCATCAGTGTACTGCATTACTTCGGTGATTTACGAGTAGTTTGCGTGTCTGTATGTTGTGTACTGCATTATTTCGGTAATTTACGAGTTGTTTGCATGTCTGTACATCAGTGTACTTCACTAGTTCGACAGTTTACGAGTAGTTTGCAGGTCTCCAGACTATTTACTGTGCGCTGTAGGATGTCAGGGTTCTGTATCGGTGTAATAAATAAACTACATGAAATTCGTCCCTACATAAATTGTTCCAAAATCAAGAAAGTACATTCCTTCCTCTCTCCAGCAGCTTAGAACTGTCTGAGCCCTTTTCCCGCCATTTTCCATTTTCCCCTTCAGTCCGCCATCTTGGATTATGTCATGGGAGGGACAATGGCGCCCTCTGGTGGCAGTACTGTATACTAGGTCAGTTGGACTCCAGACCTCATGTTGAACGTACTTTATGGAGATACTGCCTCAAATTGTTTAAATAAGGACTGTCTGCAAAATAAAGACTTATGTCCATCCTATCCAGCACAGGCTGAGTCCTTTCCATGCCAATTCCTAGAAGGAGGTGGCTGTCAGATGACTTAGGTTAGTGGAGGTAGCCCAAGTGACCGTTTTTGCCCACCAAAATTTGAACTTCCCGCCATTTTCTGGGAGAAGAGAGGGGGTTAGGTTAGTGGAGGTAGCCCAATTGACCTATTTTCCCGCCAAAATTTGAACTTCCCGCTATGACGTCATTGTGACATTGTCATATCTATCGACGCCATCTTGGATCCGCCATCTTGAATAAATTTGGCAACAATGGAGAGTGGGGTAATGCCTCTTTGTTCTACTACTAACAGTTCCACTCGAACATCAATTCCGGAGCGCGTCGTCTGATTGTGTGAGCCAGGGAAAACAGTGGATGCGTCTCCAGAACGAAATGAACTTTTTTCTGGCGATCGTAGGGCACCGTGCATTTCACAGACGCGACGAAGCGAAGGCGAAAATGAACAGAGAGGCAAACAAACATCTGTATGCATCTGTGGGAAGCTCGCGTTAAGCTCGACCAATGTGGTCCGCAGATTGAAGTCATCGACTCTCAAAAAACGCGTCTGTACTGTACAGTGGCTCGGTTCACACATCTGTTGCTTTTTCTGCTGACGCTCGTCTGTACGCACCACAATTTACCACAATTTTGCCTATCGTCAGGTATCCGCACTGACGGATATCTGATGCAGCTAATTTGGGCCGGAAGTGAGCTGCTCTGATCCGTTGTCGCACTTTTTGTGGCGTGGCTGCCACACTCCCATTCATCCTTATCTCTAGGTATTACCAAAGTAAAGACTCAGCGCCAGATTTGAATTCAATGAATATTCTCTTGCACGAAATGCGTCTGCCAAAGCGTTCCCTCCTTGCAAATGTAAATTTTATAGCGTGTAAGCCCCACTCGAAAGTCACTGCGCTACCATATGTATCTGTATTGTACTTTTAGTAAAATTATACAGTAAGAAAGTGGCTAAATTATGTGATATATTTGTTCTGGAAGTGCCTCAATGCATCTATTGAAACAAATAAATTTTTAAGTTAAAATTCCAAATGTGTTTTGTAATGTCCTCCCAGCACCACTCAGATAGTTGAAGTGACACTTCTGATCATCAGAATTATGTACTGGGTAGCTCTCATCATGTACACTGCCTGATATATAGTGTCCAGGCATTCCAATGTACGAGGGCTATTCAGAAAGTAGGGAACATTTTGGCATAAAAAAAAAACTAAGTACAAGAAATACATTTTATTATATACATCTGAAAGAGCGACTTACACTACTTTTCCCCATAGTCACCAAACAGATTGAGGCACTTATAATAGCGGTGGAGAAGCTTTGAAAGACCTTCGTCGTAAAATTCTGCCGCCTGAGACTTCAGCCAGTGAGTCACGCCCACCTGGAGTTCCGTGTCGGAATCAAAGTGCTGCGTTGCATGCCAGATATCAAGAGACATGGACCTGCAAGTGTATTAGAAAGCAGGGGTTATTTCATTGCCAGTAGAGAATGAGTAACAGCAGAATGGATGGGTCAGGAGGGCCTAGCAACTTCGAATGTGGACAAGGCACTGGATGTCATCTGAGCAACAAATCTATCAGGAGTGTTTCAGCCCTTACAAAGTTGCCAAAATCAACGGTTAGTGAGGTGAGTGTGAAGTGGAAACAAGAAGGAACAACCACAGCTAAAAAAAACAGGTTAGACCTCAAATACTGATGGACAGGAACCGTCGAGCATTGAGGAGGGTGACAATGAAATACTGCATGATATAATAATAATAATAATAATATATAATCAATAAGTTAGCTCTTTTTAATGTGTAATTTATTAGTCAGAAGGAAAGCTAATAAATGAAAAGGAAAATGAATTTAAATATCTCATTCGCCTACACAAATCACTTCCTTAATCTTTTTTTTACCTTTTTTGTTGTTTGAAGTAAGTATCAGTAGACTCTTAACGTGCTGGAAAAACGTTTAGTTTGCGATATTAAAATCTCAGGGGAATGGAAAATTGCCTTCTCGCCTCACGAGAAAATTCAGATCAGTTCTAAATTAATTTCGTGGATATCGCGTTGACAACGTAAGAAAAAATGTAGTAAAGCAAAATCTGTAACGTTTTATAAATTGGGGATTGGTAACCGTTACTATTTAAAAAAAGCGGAAATGCCAAATTAAGCAACTATTATTTCACAAGTAACTTTTTTATACAGACATCTCGAACACTAATCTCACAGTTTTGAACAAAATAAAGAATTGCGCCGTATTTCGGCGAAACACGTAGAAATTACAGTAATCTCAGCTCGATTCTGGAGCAAAAGAAAAATACTCATAGTAAAGTCATTTTGGTAATCGCAGTTGCCGATAAAAATGACACAACTAAACGAATTCCTAACAGGAATACAATTTCAGTTCGTTTGAAACAAAATGGAAGAATTTCGCAGTCTCATAGCGAAAGATGCTGTCGGAAAGACGCGCGACTTTAGCGAGAGCAAAGAAACGACGAAAGCGCATTCTTGTATAGGACAAAATACAGATGATAATGCTACGCCGTTCTCATTTCCTGGGCGTACATATTCGCTGATTTGCAGCGCAGTTAACTGGCACAAAGATTAAATTATATCTTTAGCTTTTGATATTTCGATAGGAAAGGAAAATAGCACATTATTACGTCGCGGGCAGGAAACAAATGTTCAAATGTGTGTGAAATCTTATGGGACTTAACTGCTAAGGTCATCATTCCCAAAGCTTACACACTACTTAACCTAAATTATCCTAAGGACAAACACACACACTCATGCCCGAGGGAGGACTCTAACCTCCGTCGGGATCAGCCACACAGTCCATGATTGCAGCGTCCTAGACCGCTCGGCTAATCCCGCGCGCCGGCAGGACACAATATTACAATGAAATGATCGGAAGGAATTATTCGTGAGCTCAAAACAACTACAGCAGTGGAGTTAGCACAGTGACTGCGCTTGCGCAGTAAAAAAGAGTGAGGTGCAATGCACGAGCAGCTCCTCATAAGCCACCAATTCCTGTGGCCACTGCTAAAGGACGCCTGCGGTGGTGTAAAAAGCGACGTCATTGGACACTGGATGACTGTATGTGGCTGATTTGAAATCATGAATCACGCTGCATCCTGTGACAGTCCAGTAGAAGAGTTTGAGTTTGACTAATGCC
This sequence comes from Schistocerca serialis cubense, assembly GCF_023864345.2. Taxonomy (NCBI): domain Eukaryota; kingdom Metazoa; phylum Arthropoda; class Insecta; order Orthoptera; family Acrididae; genus Schistocerca; species Schistocerca serialis. The sequence continues at coordinate 411,400,068 of NC_064641.1, read as the reverse complement.
CCGACAACGTTACCTGTCTTCATGTTTAGCGACAACAATAAAATACGGAAGAGGGGATATTACTGTACGGCAGCAGTGTTTTCTGTGGGTAACGTGTGATCGCCTGTTGTGCTAAATACGGAATGATACGAACATAGTTTGCAGCAGTGAGTACTGCGTACAGTAGAGGATCAGTTGTGAGACAAATGGTTCAAATGGCTCTGAGCACTGTGGGACTTAACTTCTGAGGTCATCAGTCCCCTAGAACTTAGAACTACTTAAACCTAACTAACCTAAGGACATCACACACATTCATGCCCGAGGCAGGATTCGGACCTGCGACCGTAACGGTCGTGCGGTTCCAGACTGTAGCGCCTAGAACCGCTTGGCCACCCCGACCGGCAGTTGTGAGACAATGAGTGATTACATCAGCATGACAAGCACCTTGTTATGAAGCAGCACTTTTGACGCAGTGGTTTGCGGGCAATAACTTTCCTGATAAGGACTGTCAAAGTCGCAGCCAGAAGCGATACGAACAGGTTTGGGACGAGTCAGATCGTCGACTTCGCTCCAGACCCCAGCGTCCAACATCCCTCTTGAGGAAGCGTGGCTGTCACTCTTCCAGGACATTCAGACAGCTCAGTGGGAGTGTTTCCTGCAGATTTCAAACCGTGACATAGGTGAAGGGTGGACAGGTGTGATGTTAATGTCCTCTAATAGAAATCCGGATACATTTGACCAGATAGTGTGTTTTTGAAAAGAAATGTCTCGTTCGCTACATATGTAGCTTGAGAATGTGTGTGTGGTAGCGTTGCATTCGCTGGATCGTTTCTTTGAAGTGATAAAAGCTGTTCAATATAAAAGAAAGAAATTTCATAAATTCAGTGTGTATTGGTTTATTGTCACAAAACTCAACAATCATATAGAAAAACTAAAAGTTTTGTACTGATGCGATCGCACTTCAGATTTCTGCCACGAGAGCGTAGCAGTGGGCTGTTAGGTAAGATGGTGATAGGCGCCGAGATGCTTGAAAAGCATTCACGTCAGTCTGCCGTAACAGTGCAACGACACTTCAGAACGTCATTCATCAAAGTTCCAGTAACTGCCAACTCTATTCGACAAAGATAAGCGCAGTTTAAAGGTTCAGGATGCCTCTGCAAGGGGAAATAAACAGGTCGGCGTAAAGCGACCGGGTGCGGGCGAGCTTCGCACGTAGCCCACCGAAATCGACATACAGAACTACTAGAGAGCAGAACGTACTTGTTTGGAAGATCTTAAGGAAACGACTGAAGCCTCGATGACAAAATCAGATGCTTTCAAACTTCGGCACAGTTGCAAAAGTTTATGGAAGAGGAAGTGGTTTGCGAGAAACTCAGTGATGAAGCAAGATCTTTTGTGATGGCACAGCGAACAGGCACAATGTGCGAATGTGTGGGACAGAAAATCCACACGCTGCCCTACAGCACATTCGAGATTCACCAAAAGTTAATGAGTTCTGGGCAGGCACACATCCTCAAGTTTATGGCCCCTGTGCCACTGTGCCATCCATCAGTGGGTTTTCGTTTTTATTTTTCTGCAATGTGAACATTTTTGTTACATGATTATAAAATTATGTGCATTTTAGTGCATTGCAGAAAAATAAAAACGAAAACCCACTGATGATGGCACAGTGGTGCCCAAACATGTTTGGGTACTGAGAAAAACGGTGTTTTGCATAACTGGCGGACCTCAAATTCAAAAATTTTAACTGCAAACACGGCCAATACAACGAGCTGCAAATCAAAAAGATGGATATGTCAGTAAAAATTTTTGAGTTTTTCTGTGTGTGTGTAAAGCTCTGAGACAGTATGTCAAATAACATAGCTACAGCGAATCTGTGAAACTGCTTCAATCATTTATAATAACATAATATTTTTGCAATATGCCCCGACTTCAACAGCAATGAAAGCGGTCACGACTGTGTTACCTGACTTACAGTACTCAATCTTGAACTACCTCGATGTCGACGAGGCACTGAACAGTACACTGGCTTGCTTCCTCGCAACGAAGAGGGAAACTTGATGAAACTCGAGGCTCTGTAAAGCTGACAGCTTGAAGCTCCACTGAACATCATTGAAGGAAAGCATAAAATGTGCTCGTCGGAGTTCAGAAAATACTGCATTTCTAATACGCTGACCCATTTACGTAGCGAGATATAAGAGGGTACAGTCGCACTCGAGCGGGTGGTGGAGGCACCGCTGAGAGGATTCCTGTGTACAGAGCTGCGTGGGGTTTATTGCGTCCACCTCGATCGCCGCCGCAGCAGAAAGGCTCAAGAAGGCGCAGGGATCTCCGGCACAGCCGGCTCCCGCGGCTGCTATATGAGTTTCAGGTCAGACGGGGCCGGCGCCGTACGTGGAACGCTCCGTCCGACTTCAAACACTGTCTCTAAAATTATGGAATTAATACTGCAGTGCGAAGTACCGCTGTAATTATCTCACTGTCAGTTCACCGCTACATCGGTACGCCGTTAAAATGGCAGTACCAGGAAATATACCGAAAACGAAATTGTACTTATTGTGCGTATACAATACAGTAGAAAGAATATGTGTTTAAATTCGTAGATGATTTGGGGATGTAGAGAGTGCGAAATTTAGTACACAGAACTGCCATCTCTGTCGGTAACGATGCATCTACCACGGCTGGGCATCCCGTCCAACAGCTTCGACGACAATTGCAGCTGTTATGTACCCATTCTACTTATGAAGTGTCACTTATTGGAAGGATATTTATTTCCAAATTTTACGTTTATTGAAACTTGGCGGACAGCCGAAGTCAATTCGTTGCATTAAACTGTGCTGCGATGAAGCCGGTTCCCATGGAGGTAGAGGTAGCAACCAGACAATATAGCGCGATGGTGAACCATGAGAACGGAGAGGGGAACAAGAGCCTTGAGGACGAATATTAGGGTACGTCTATTAATTATGCGTGTGCACCTCCCCCCTCAATCCCTTTGTGAGATTTAGTGGGAGCCGCACACTCCTCCTCGCGTGACATTTGCACTATAAATTTTAAATAACTGAACTTCTTTGATATGTCCATGTTTTTGCTTCAAACCACTAAAATATCTAATAGGTTGCTCAGAAATAATTCTATAAAACTAAATATAATCCGTTATAGTAATGGGTATTCACCGAATATTCTGTACCAGTCTGCACCTTTCACCACAATTTATTTAATCAAGCGCGTTACAGTCCACCTTAAATGTAGTTATTTTCATCTCTAATTTCAAAGAAAAAATGTAGCACCTGGACTTAGAAAGTGTATTAAACAGTGTTATAACAAGTGATGAAAAAACACTTTATTTGAAACATGCCAGTCCTGAGCAGTATTTGGATAGACCGACAGACAGACAGATGGACGAGAAGTCTCCGGGATAATAGTAATCACCGTTTTGACGGATCCCTAAAAAAAGGATCTTTTATTTATATATTATATGCATTGAACATCATTGAACATTTATTTACTTTGCAGATGAAATGCAACATTGTTTGTACCCTCCTTTGAAAGATATGACTGTGCGGCTTTTCAGTCTTGATTTATGTGATCTCTAAGACAACTCTTGACAGTGAACTTTGCCTTAGTTTACTTCTACAAACGATGAACTTCTTGCTGGCGTTTTTGTTTAGACCTGTCAGCATGCCACTTAACGTATAAAATGTAAACTCATTTTTAACAGAATAACGTCATCTTTATACGTCACGACTGACTCACTGACTGACGCACAGTGATTTTGACCAGCGCGGCAGGGAACACTTGAATGAAATTTGAGACGTGTGCGGCACCGTTTCGGATTGTGGATGCACATGTGTAAAGCATTCAACTTGGAGACGCTACTAAGATTGGTGGGCACGTTAGTATTTTCTAGGCTCGGAATTAATTTTATAACCCAAAAATTATCCGTTATAATAATGTATTACCTCTGAATTAAAAAGTTGACCTGATATTTTCATTGCCACCCCCTTAAATGAGATTTGGTAGCCCCCCCTCCCCTCCGGATACCCCCCCTCGCTCGTTTTGAGGTGACGGGGTTAATGGACATCCCCTTACTCGACAGCAAAGCTGTAGGGTAACCACTAGTGTTCTGGGGCGGAGCACTGATTTTACTTTATTAAATATTAATGATGATAGTCATGTTTTGACACAGCTGGTACTAAGAGCAGCCGTAGTACAGGACATCAGGGCTTCATCACAATAATAACGTTATGCAGAAAACTCATATATTCAATAAACAAATGAATAGTGTTAACTAACGGAAGATGTTACCATATAAGCACAAGATTTTTGCTTCTTGTCAAGCTTGCCAGTGGGCGACAGGACACACTCTGAATCTGTTCATATATGTCACCGATGTATTCAGATACTGTCCAGCTGTAGGATTCGGCTTCACCATTCTCTTGGAACCTGTTAGCGTTGTGAAAGGAATCGTTTTATAATACTAAACTGCTACTATTTTATGGTGTTTGCAAATAAACACAACGTAATGGCAACACTGTACTTCTTTCATAGAAACTACGTACCCGGACCACTCATTAGAATCACAGGTCGCCTGCTTGCATCTTCAGAAGAATTCAGTGTACTACCGGATCTGCTTTTGGGGACATCATTTACGGAAGCCTCACAGAGTGCAGCTAGGAGGAAACGGTACGCCTCGATTCGCTAAGGTAATCCAAGAAAGGACTACCGCAATCTCCGGTAAATTGTACATCACCTAAACCACTTTCTACGGAATCGCGACTAAACTGAGAAACTTGTATTGAGGTTTGAATATGCGACGAGACTACACAAACATTACGCCAGAGTCCATCAATTGTAGTGGCTGGTGGGAGGTGGCGTACCAAACTCTCGTCACTCAAAGATCAGACGTCTTCAGTGGACGAGACTTAGACAACATGCTGGCCGGGGAAGCAATCAAACACATTCTGTATCGAGGTAGGGAGGGAAAGCACGCGAAACGTTATCTTGGTGAAAGATGACGTGACTGACACCTCAGAGATAGGGGACAGCCACCGGCCTAAACACGTCAGATATGTAACGGCTGCTGACGAAATCACCAGCTGTGCCAACCACAAGTGATAGTATTATCTGCCCAACAGTAGCATCATCAGGAGCTGCGTCCGTACGACAGTGGTGAGTGCCATATTGCAGCATTCGTTCTCATCCGAAACTCCACACATCAATCATGATACCGTACGCAGAACTGGGACTCGTCTGGAAGTTAGTTAGTTACATATTCCATACATTATTTGAACGACTTTTCGTCGAAATGATGTGGAACGAGTCATTTTACAGGATATATTACATGATAAGTGTTATCATTAATGAACATATAAGTAATTTAGTCCGACTCACGCAGCTACGCTTAAAAATAAACTTTTTTTTTCTTTTTTCAGATATGAAGTAGAAATTCGTCTGTGGAATATGAGTTGTCCAGGAAAAATGATATGAGATGGATTTAAAACTTGCTTTGCTATCTGTCAGACATTTTATGTTATTGGACAAATCATCAAAGATTTTTGTTGCTGCATACTGAACTCTTACTGAGCCACTGAAAGCTTCAGTAATTGCTAGTAAGATAATTGTTCCCCCTAGTGTTGTAGGTATGCTCACCATGGTTCTTCTCAAACTAAGATAGATTATTTATGACGAATTTCATTAACGAATGTATGACGGCGCAGTTAAATTGCCCAACTGAACAGATACCAACATGATGAGCACCGGTGAACACAAATTATTCTTACTGCTCTCTTATTTGCGTTCAGTAGTTTTTTCCTACGTGCTAAATCACTCCAGAAAATTATTCCAGACGTTACTTAGCGGAAATACGCGAAGTGTGTGAGGAAGCTGATTTTTTGTTTCCAACACCAGCAATTGTGCGAAGAGTATAAGTAGCCGAAATTAATTGTTTTAGAAGCTCAGGAAACGCAGAGCAAAGACAGTCCAATACCTACAGCCAAAAATTTGGATAATTACACTAGTATCGTTTGCAGGAAGTACCTTTTCTGCTTGTTGAATGTTATGTGGAAGGTCATTCACATATACAAGAAATAGAATAGCACCGAAAACTGGACTCTTTGGGATTCCCTTTGTGATTTTTTTTCTTCAGTGATTAAAATTTTCTATCCTTCCGATAGTGTTTGAATTATTCAGCACAAATCTTTCGCGTTGTGCTTAAGCAGGGCTCAAATCAGCTGCCTGTAAAGCCACTCTACCGTCCATTGTTGTCGCTAATCGCAAAATTGTCAGTGCGGCTCTCTCTGCCTGTCAGCAGAAGCCATAACAATACTAGCCGTGTCATGTCTTACCATCCCATGTCTCCTAACGAAGCGGGTTTTAGAAATGAGACTGGAAACTTATCTACAGTTGTGTCGTGAATTCCCTGTAGAGCAGAATGAGTGTTACCGGTGAACCCGGGAGATTACGCATTACGAAACAGCTGCCAAATCTGCCTGCTGCCTACATTACTGGTTAACTTATGGCGTCCCCCAAGTGTACCATCCTCCTTTGAATTTCCCTCGCACAGGCCTTCGCCCGTGTTACACTTGGTAAGAGACATTTGTACCAGTTCCATGGACACTGGAAACGTTAGTATATACTTTAAAAGAAACCGCTCCTCTTTGAATTCCGTTACATTTCGATTGTGACGTTTCAAGCTACCATTAGTAAGGACAAGTCAGTTATCCTTTTCTTCAGGGAACTTCTTCCTCCTTCGCAACTTTAAGCTCAATGGTAGCGTAAAATCTGGCAGCCATGCTTACAAACTGACAATGTTATCCTTCGGAATTACACCTGTGAATGAAGTAGCACTTTGGAGTAGAATGGTGACTTCTTTTATCTTCTTCAATTTTCAACTGTACGGCTATGTAGCATATACGTGTTATCACCGTTATAGAAATAGAAATCACTGCGTATCATCTTTTTAGAGCCAACAAGTCAGAAAATACCAGGTGCCACCAAGAGCAAATCTCTTTCAGCTCGGGTCCCTGGCACCAAACTTTTGTCAAAGGAGTACGTGTTCATCCTGTAGAGCTGTTCTAACATTTTCTAGGGAGCTTCTCCACAGCTTCACAGGAAACGGAATGCAAAAATATTTTGAGCCACTAACCTCAACGTTACAGTGTGATAATTCCACTTCTCCTCAATGAAAATTTCGTGAATGATTCGCAAGTTTTATGCAGTATGGGCATTTGCGAAGAAGAAAAAGAAGATAATCTCATTAACGCTCTCTACCCCTAGTTAAGTGTGCATACACACTAGGCTACATGTCACTGAGACCCGCCATATGTTGTTTAACCTTCAGAAAATGTACGAGTTTCGCACGGTGCCTATTCATGACTATTTTCAGGCAATGAATATCTCGCATCGGTTCCTTATCCATTCCATCTAATTACTGGGATCTGTCACCGATGGAGAACGAAATTACATACAGACTAAATTAAGTATGATCCTCTGAAATAAGTCTCCTGAATAAAGTATCTGGACCATTTTGTCCTGCTACCATTTCTTTTTTAGCCACATCGCCACTGACTGAAATTTGATCACAAATTTTCACATGTGCGGGCCGTGTGACAAGTAATTTCGTTTTGTTAAATTGGCTGTTGGTGGCGTGTTGAAACAGGTGGTGTTGGGTGAACAAACAACGCACGTTGTTTAGCTGAGTGCAATGCAAATTTTGGCCGGTAGGTACAACACGTTGTTTCCCGCAAAGAAAATAACACTCCAC